>NC_135341.1:42526203-43151203 GCF_023851605.1 Tamandua tetradactyla
GTCACTACCCATTGCACCTCAGCTGACCCACGTATCCTCCAGCCATATGCAACCACCCAAACACTTCCTGCCTCTATAGATTTTTGTCTATTCTGGGCATTTCAAATAAATGTAGTCAAGCAATATGTGGTCCTTTGTGACTGTTTTTCACTTAGCATCATGTTTTCTAGATTCATCCATGCAGTAGCATGCATCAATACTTCATTTATTTTTATATATTTCTTTTGACTGTCTGTAGATCTTCTTTGGAGAAATGTCTATTCAGATCCTTTATTTTTAAACTGGGTTGTTTGTCTTATTATTGAGTTGTAAGAGTCCTCGTATAGTCTATATACAAGTTCCTTATCAGATTTTTGATTTGCAAATGTTTTTCCAATGAAGGGGGCGCAGGCTGGCTCCACAATGCTTGGGAAGGGGATCAGGAAGGGCTCCAAAAGCTTGTGTGATGGCTCCCTAAAGCTGAGCTTTCCTGGCCTGCCCATCAAATGCAGCCCCTCAGCTTACTGCCACCTGCAACCCTGAAGAAGCACCGCATCTTTAAATTTCCACTGCTTGCCTCTTTCTGGGGAGGTTTGAAACAATGGCTGCTGCAGCCTTTGTCAGGGCAGGGTGGAAATTATAGCTGCCCTCAGAGCTGGGACCTAGCAATCTGAACTCACTCACTAATCAAAAGCTGTGACCAGTGATTGGTTGTGCCCATCCTACTCTGGGGAAGAGGATTTTTTGTGTCACTTTCTGTCACCAGCAGCTAGCCAGGGACTTGAACCCTGGATCTCTGCTTGCAAGAGTGGGAGATGGGCAGGGTACCACAGTGTGGATGGAGCAATTTACTGTTCTTTACTGTATTTTATCTGCTTCTTCCTCCTGTTCTTCCCTGGATGCTGTACAGTGTTTTTCTGACCTGTGGAGTTTCAAAATAGTTTTTTTTCAGTGTTAGGTTGGGCAACTACCAACCTTTTAGGAAAGCCAACAGTGACTGCTCTAAGTTAGAAGAACCACAACTCAAGTAGGAAATTCAAAGAGTTTAATTGCAGCTGCACAGGCAAGGATACGACCCTCAACCAGAAGTTGGAACCCCCAAGCTATTCTATCCTAGGCGTGGAGGAGAGCAGGTGGCTTAACGGCCCAAAATCTGTCTCCCCAAGTTTAGGGGGTGTCAAGGTTTTTAAGGATTTTACCAAGGGGAGATGAGGTCATTTCAAACAGCAAGTTCAAAGCAGAAAAGGAGACAGTGTTATTATCATTTCAATAGGAGAACATAAGTTGAAAGGAGGGGAGGCAGAGCTAACACTTCAGTACTAAATGTATGAGCCAAAAGGAAGGGAGACAAAAGTTATCTTTCAATAGCAGAATGTAGCTGATATGATTTACAAATGTCCAGTGCTGAAGCTGGTTAATGGCTGACTTCAAATTCTTCAGTAGCATTAGGGCCTTTACCCTACAAGAAAATGAGCAGATAGAGAGGGTAACAGCTCTTACAGGCATAAAGGCAAAAGACAAACATTTCATTATAAACATTTCAGATATTGGGGCAGCTGGATTACAAGTTAGGGATTTCAGGTATTCCCCTCTGTCTACTCCACTATCCCAGAAAGCAAAAAGGAACATGATTCAGTAATCAAAATCATCCCTTGAATCCTTATTTCTAGGTTACAAGTAGGCAGAGATCTTCAAGAGGGGGCCAGCAAAGAGGGAGGCTCACTTTGACCTCATCACCTTCAGGGCAGGAGAAAAGGAGCCGGGCCAGGGCTGAAGGAGCAATGGCCTCAGGCTAGGGACCAGCCTGCAGCAGCCCCTGGGAAGATTCAAGGTACCTAGGGCCAGTGGGGTGGTGATGGAGGGGGGTGGTTCTACCAGTGGAGGTTCTGGGTGGAGACCCCCGGAGGCATAGATTAATTTATCACAGCTTCTGCAGCACTTATGATCTGCCTATGTCTGATGGGCACCTTCAGGCCAGTGAGAAGAGGTGAAAGCCTGGGGCCAGTCCATCTCCCACTTGACGATGGGGCTGCATCAAGTGACTCATGGTGGCTGCTGAGTCCTGCAGAGTCATGTCTCATTCTGCGGCATCACACCAGGTCAGGGGTAGCTTTGGGAGGATTCTTGGTGGTCTTGGGTTGAATCAGAATCTCATTCTCCAGGAGACAAGGTGTGAGGCCCAGGGCAAGACCAACCCAACTGAGTAGGGAATAGATCTGTGAGAAATTCCTCGTCTTAGATCTTCTTAGTCCTATCGAAATGAACTAACCCTGCTAAAGGAAGTTATGCCCAATTGTCTATAAATATGTGTTCTAGAATAAATCAAGATGCTCTTTGTGGGGATTTGTGATGGGACTGTTAGAAGTCAGGAGGAATGGGGAGGACAAAGGCAGATGCCAGGGACACCTCTAGGTTGGCTTATGACATATGACAGGGCAGCTGGTGGGGGTTGAGGTGTGCGGGGGCTGCCCTGTACAAGTTTGAGGTCACTAGTGGAATCTGACCTGGGATAGGTTGGGAAACAATTTACATAATAAAGATCAGGTTGCTAGGAGCCTCCAGCCTTCTAATGTCCCAGCTTCCCCCTGTAGCTCCCTCCACAGCCAAATCACAACCTTCTGACAGGTGAGCTTCCTCTCTCTCATCCCTTTCCAGGCCCCCAGCTCCTGGCTTGACCACCTGTACAAGCTAGTTGCCCTAGTTCCCTCTCTGGGTCCTACTCCTGCCGCTGCTTCTAGCCAGTCATTTTCTGAGAATCCCTGCAGGAAGTGCTGAATCTCCAAGGGCCATGGGAACTATGGAGGGGGTGGGGGTGGGGGTTAGGGTTCCTTCCGCCCAAGGGCAAGTCAGGGCTTTGCCCAGGCTGCAGATGTCTGGACCTTGCCTACTCATGATTGACTTGGCTGATGAACTGGGCAAAACACACTGATGTTTCCCAGGGGTGAGGAAAATGTCACTGTGTACATTTTAAGAAAACAGATCAATTAGTAAGTTTGGCAGAAAGAAAGTGGTAGGAGGAGTCCTCCACACTTGTTAGTAGACACACATTAAAGGCAGGCTTACCCTGAAGCTCAGGAAACCTCAGCTTTGGGGCCCCTCTCCAGCACTGTCTTGGAAACGTGTTCACACAGTGTGTTAGTTTCTTATCGCTGCTGTAAAAAATTACCACATATTTAGTTGCCTAAAACAACCCCCATTTGTTATCTCACAGTCCTGCAGGTCAGAAGTCTGGCAGACTTGGCATGGTATTCTAATTTGGGTCTTACAAAGCTGAAATCAAGGTTTCAGCCACCCTGGGCTCTTGTTTTGAGGCTTGGTCCTCAAATCCACTTCCAGACTTACTCAATTAGTTTACAGTTGTTTCCCTTCTCTTGGTTTCCACTTGGCCCCTTCCATATTCAAGCCAGCAAAGGTGGGTTGAGTCATCACATTTACAATCTCTCTCATGTCTCATTCTGTTGCATCTCTGACCCCAGCCTGAGGAAATTCTCTGCTTTAAAGGGTTTTTGTGATTAGATTGGCCACACGAATAATCCAGGATAATCTCTCTACGATAATCTCTCTAGTTTAAAGTCCCCTTTGCCATGTAATGTAACATATTCACAGTGTCTGAGGGTTAGAGCATGACTATATTTGTGGGGCCATTCTGCCAATCACACATGGCCATATGTTTTTATGAAATTTTGGAGAGTAATGTTTTATCTTCTTTTGCAGATCCAGCTTGCTCCATTCTTCTATTATTCTAAGATAGTGATTTTCAAACTGTAGGTCCTGAATCCTTACTGCTTTCTTTGTAAACTTAGTTTAGGAGTGGCAACCAACGTTTTCATAAGGAATATAATAGAATTGAATTGCATAGAAAAAATGAGAAGCTATCAGAGGGAGTTGCACATGATATTCTGTGAGACTGTCATATATACATACACACAGATACGTGGATCTGAACTAGGTCAGGGTGTAGAGCACATTTCTTAGGGTATTTGGTTAAAGTGAAAAAAATTCATGGAAAGACAAGAAATAAAATGTCCTAGGATTCCTCTGGAGCCCCCACATGGGCCTACTCCTGATCCTGGGAAGATTTCTGAAATGTTTGGAATCCATCTCACTGACTGTCCTAGCACAGGTTTAGCTTTCTAGAAACTGGGGTGCTGTGAGTCCCTTTGACCCATGCTGTAGGGAGCAGGGGCTCCATACCCAATGTTGGAAATCTGGAAGATATACCTGTGTTGTCTCAATTTTATCTCTTCTAGATATGTCTAGAGGTCAGTATGGACAGGGGAAGAGACCTCGAGATACGTTTTTCTGGGTAAACGAGTTAACTGGAGAAATCACCTACCCCTCACTGATGACAGATCCATCTGCCGCTTTTGCCGCTTCTGCCACTTCTCCCGCTAAAATGATGACTCTGCAAGAGAGGCCCACGTCTCCCTGTGGGGATGTGCAGGGTACACAGGTGGCTCCTCCTGGTGCCCAGGGGCCGTCTGGCTTACCTGGACAGAAGTCTGCTACTCCACCCCCACTTGGGTCTTCATTGAAAGAGACTCGCTCCAGAAGCCCCTTTCCATCTACCCTGACCCCTGGCCTGGCCACAGCTGGAGCCTTGAGTTTCCGGCCCTTCTCAGAAATCACCATCTTTTCTCTAGGAGGGGCTCCGCCCACATTCGGGCCCAGTGGCCCAGCCACTCAGCCCCCAGCCTCTCAGTTTCCTCCCAGCCCGTCTACCCCTGGGGCCTTCACCTACAAGCTGAAAAACATCCTTACTGGGAATAATCGATTTTGTTTTTGAACCTTCAAGAATGTTTGTCTGGCCATCCCCTTTAAGGAACCTCTGAGTCACACCCAACTGCCGCGGTCAGCACTTTTCCCACATTTATGCTCTGCCAGGACCTACCTGCCTCTTCCAGAAACACCCAGGACTCTCTACAGGTTCTTATAGAAACATGGCAAATGCTTTCCAACAACATAAACTCTACTCAGATTTTGACATTGAACATTTTCTACAATTTCCTTTACCTCCCAAACTATCTTGATATTTTATTCTTAACTCTTTGGGATTGAAGAACCCAATCCTATTATTGGCTTCAAAGTATAAGTTGTTTTTCCAGCCAGGGCTCAAGAGAGACCTTCTGGGGTCAAGGTGGGAACAAGCCAGGATGAATGAAACCTCCTGGCCAGGTGCCTCTGGGGGCTGAGCCTGGGTCCATGTAGACTTGGGAGCCTTGCTCAGGGCAGGGCTCCTACAGGGAAGCCCTGGGATTCTGAGCAGAAAAGGTTTAGAGTCCCTCTCATGGAGCTGGCTTTTGAGTCAGCCTGAGGTCGGAGGGAACCTGGAGTGTTAGGAGATCTCCCCAACTCCTCAGGGAAAGGGTTGGCCTTGGTCCCAGGAGTGGCTGGTGGCCATGGGGACACTGGAGCTAGGTGGCCACAGACCATTTCAAAAGAGTATGATGGTCAGCAAGGCTACCTAGCAGGGACTCAACAGGCCAGGTAGATCCCTTCAGCAGGTGCTGCTGGGGCCATGCTGGGTGCTTGCTGCCACCCGAGGCAGAAAGTGAGCCCATGCTCAGTATCTTCCATGGCCTCTGGTAGAAGGGATTCTGGATGATTTGGTGAGTCCCACGGGCTGGACAGCAAGCAGCTTGGACAATGAGCAGAACCTCAGCTGAAGGTTCTAGACCATCCAGGAAGAGAGGTGACATAGGAAAAGGGGGTGGAGGACCCTTGCAGACCTTGGGTAGGGGTCTGTAGGAAGCTCCTGGGTAAACGAGGCAGGAGAGCATCCAGAGGGAGGTCAGGAGCGACCTGGCCTGAACACTCTGTTGCAGTCTGCCCTCAGGGGGGTTCCAAACTGCAAGCGGGGGCGGGGGGGTGGGGGGTGGAGGTGGTTGGGGGGGGGGGACACTTCTCAACAGGGTGGGGTTTTGCACCTCCTTATAATTCCAGAATAGACTCTGGTGCTTTAGGAAGCCTCATGAGTTACCTAATCCAGTTTCCCTGTTAGGCAAGAGTCCCCTCTGCATCCTTGCTGATGGGGCTGCTTGTCCTCTCTGCATACCCTGTGATAGGGTTTTCACCACTGCCCCAGGTACCCCTTCCATTGGGGCAGCACCATATGATGGATCTGCTTTGACAGGATGGGGAGCAGAAAGTCCAAGGAAGAGTTACCTGGGATTTCATCAAGTGTCAAGCTACATGGCCAACTGCAGGCCCCATGAGGAGGCCGCAAGGACTTTGGAAATCCAAGGTCTTTCCTGCTTCCTTGATTTGTTGCTACTAAATCCTCAGCCTGGCAAGCCCTGTTGCTACCACTCTTTTGTATACTTGTTCATTTTTTTTTAGTTGTTTTAGGACAAAGGGTAAATTCTGGTCTGTCACTTCATCTCAGTCTACCCCAATCTACCCTTCTTCAAACATACTTGTCTCTGTAAGAGCATTTTTAACAAATTGGATGCCTTTTGCCATAGCAGTGACTCTAATCTGCCATTGTTCCACTGTGCGCTAACCTGGCTTTCCTTATCCATCATTCCCCTGCCTGGCGCCTAGGAGCATTTGTTTAGCCAGTCCTGTCCTGGATCATATGGCCTAGGACAGAGGAGATGTAGCATGAATTGACAGGTCTTTTAGATGAAGCAACAGGACCTGGTGACCAATTGGAGATATGGAGATAAAAAGGCAACAGTGATGTCCTGTTTTCTGGATGGCATGCCTGGGGTTTCTTTGAGTCATAGAGTCAGCCAACAGATCTGATTGATAGCACTGAGGATCACAATAAAATGACAGTCATCTTGTAGACCCAGCTTGAATTGTGTCTGCTAATTGTGTCTGCTCTTTAAGTGATGTGACTACTACTGGGGCCAAAAATCCTCGAACAATATTTCCATCTTCCACCCCTGGGTGGACTTCAAGGGGGTGGGATGACTGAGCCCTAACCGAAGATCACTGTGCCACACTGTACAACTGAGAGAATGTATAGGCCACATTAAACTCTCAAATCTCTGCAGGCGTAGATGGAATGTATGCCTGACTGACACTGCAGGCATTCTCCTATATAATAGCAGGTAGTCAATAAACATTAACTTTATGACTGCTCAGGCCTCTACTTATTGACTACTATTACAACTCATAATAGAGCCTTTCATTAATGACTTCACTGCCAGAGGAACAGAATAAAGAAGGATAATAGGGAAAGACAGTGAGGGACATTTCAGAAGTCTAGATTTGAAATGAGAAAATATCTAGGTGGAGACATTGAGATGCTGGGTGTAGAGGCCTAGAGCTCAGGAGACGGCCATATAGGGACACAGGTTTGAGTACCATCTTCATGGAGGGCTGGTGGCTGGTGCCATGGGCATGGACCTGAGTGATGGAGAGGAGAAGCCTGAAGATGGAACTCTTGGATTCCATTTGCAGCTAAAGGAAATCCTATGAATAGGAATAAGCAGAGAAACCTTACAGGAGTGTGGAATTGGTGGAGCCATGGAGTGGTGACAGGAAGGAGCAGTAATCAGGAGGTACCAGTGCTTTGCCAAGAGTCCATCCAGAGTGACCAATGGAAAATGTCACTACAATATTGAAAGAACATCCTGGTGTTTGGCAACTGTGTGGTCTTAGGTAATTGTTTGGGACCAAATATCTTTTATCCTACAGACTAGAAAGTGACAGAATCTGGGGCTGGATGGAACTTAGGGATCATCACTGTGAGGAAGCACAGCCACGCAGCATGGGGATGCGAGAAGGGCCGTGGGAAATAAGCCCCGGACAAGGCTTGTTCTCTTGCTCCCTCTCTAACACTCTTCCTTCCACGTGGGGATTCAGAATCTTTTATTCCCTCTTTTTTCAAAGGAGAGCTGTGTCTGACCTCCCCTCCTTCCCAAGAAGGATTTGGGCTGATAAATGGGCAGGTACAGGCATACCTCAGAAATATTGTGGATTTGGTTTCAAACCACCTCAATAAAGCATCACAATAAAGCGAGTCACATGAGAATTTTTGTTTTTCAATGCATGAAAAAGTCATGTTGTGCTGGTTTGAATTTGTTATGTACCCCCCAAAACCCATCTTCTTTTAATCCTAATCCAGTCTTGTGGGGGTAAGTCATGTTAATTTAATCCTGATCCAAAACTACAGGGCAGGACCTCTTGATGAGGTTGTTTCCATGGAGATGTGACACACCCAATTGTGGGTGTGGCCTTTTGATTAGATAGAGATGTGACCACCTATTCAAAGCGGGTCTTAATTAGTTTACTGAAGTCTTTAAGAAACCTCATGGAGAGAGAGTTCGGAGCTGACACAGACACAGACATTTGGAATTTGAGCCAGAAAAAGCCTGGGTGCTAAGCAAGGACTCATAGAAATAGACATAAATTGAGGAGAAGAAAGCTCTGGCCCCAGGAGATGTTAAGCTAAGAGATGAAACCCAGAGTTTTGCCCTGGAGCAGCTAAGTGAGGGCCCACAGATGCTTGGAAAGGTAGCCACTGGAATCAGAAGTTGGAAGCAATGAAACCTGGAGCAAAGGACCAGGTGATGCCAGCCATCTGCCTGCCCATGTGACAGACATCTGCCTTTCTTTGGAGTCAAGGTATCTTTCTCTGGATGCCTTAGTTTGGACATTTTTGTGGCTTTATAACAGTAAATTTGTAACTTAATAAATCCCCTTTATAAAAGCCACTCCATTTCAGGTATATTGCATTCTGACAGCATTAGCAAACCAAAATACAAGTTTATACTATAGTTTATTAAGTGGGCAATAGAATTGCATCTTAAAAAACAATGTGCATACCTTAATTAAAAACACTTTATGGCTAAAAAATGTTAACAATCATCTGAGCCTTCAGCGAGTCATAATCTTTTTGCTGATGAGTGTCTTGCCTCAATGTTGATGGTTGCTGACTGATGAGGGTGGTGGTTGCTGAAGGTTGGGGTGGTTGTGGCAATTTCTTAAAATAAGACAGCAATAAAGTGTGAGCATCAATCAACTTTTTCATTCACGAAAGAATTATCCGTAGCATGCGATGTTCTTTGATAGCATCTTAGCCACAGAACTTCTTTCAAAATTGTAGTAAATCCTCTCAAACTCTGACACTACTTTTTAAACTAAGTGATGTAACATTTGAAATCCTTTGTTGTCATTTCAACAATGTTCACGGCATCTTCACCAGGAGTAGATACCATCTCAAGAAACCACTTTCTTTGCTCATCCATAAGAAGCAACTCCTCATCCATTCAAGTTTTATCACAAGATTGAAACAAATCAGTCACAACTTCAGGCCCCACTTCTAAATCTAGTTCTCTTGCCATTTCTACCACATCTGCAGTTACTTCCTTCACTGAAGTATAGAACCTCTCAACGTTACCCATGAGGATTGGAATCAACTTCTTTCAAACCCGTGTTAATGCTGATATTTTGATTTCTTCCCTTGAGTCACAAATGTTCTTAATGGCATCTAGAATGGTGAATCCTTTCCAGAAGGTTTTCTTTTCTTTTTTTTTCTTTCCAGAAGGTTTTCAATTTGCTTTGCCCAGAACCATCAGATCTATGGCAGTTATTGCCTTACAAAAGGCATTTCTTAAATAATAAGACTTGAAAGTAAAAATTACTTGATTCATGGGCTGCAGAATGCATGTTTTGTTAAAAGCATGAAAACAACATTAATCTCATTGTACAGCTCCATCAGAGCTTTTCAGTGATCAGGTGCACTGTCAATGAACAGTAATATTTTGAAGGGATTTTTTTTTTTTCTGAGCAGTAGGTCTCAAAGGTGGGTTTAAAATATTCAGTAACCATGTTGTAAACAAATGTGCTGTCATCCAGGCTTTGTTGTCCCATTTATAGAGCACAGGCAGACTAAATTCAGCATAATTCTTAAGGGTGCTAGGATTTTTGGAATAGTAAATGAGCATTGGCTTCAACTTAAAGACACCAGTTGCATTAACCCCTAACAAAAGTGTCAGCCTGCCCTTTGAAGTTTTGAAGCCAGGCACTGACTTCCTTTCTAGTTATGAAAGTCCTAGATGCCATTTTCTTCCAATAGAAGGCTGTTTTGTCTACATTGGAAATCTGCTGTTTAATGTAGTCACCTTCATCAATTATCTTACCTAGATCTTCTGGATAACTTGCTGCAACTTCTACATCAGCACTTGTTGCTTTGGCTTGCACTTTTATATTATGGAATTGGCTTTTCCCCTTAAACCCCTGCTAGCTTCAAACTTTTCTTCTTTGCAGCTTCCTCAACTCTCTCAGCCTTCACAGACTTGATGAGAGTTAGGGGCTTGCTCTAGATTAGGCTTTTGGTTCAAGGGAATGTTGTGGCTAGTTTGATTTTTCTCCATAACATCAGTAAGCCTTGTTTTGCTTTCTTATCATTATCATTCATGTGTTTGCTGGAACAGCACTTTTAATTTCCTTCAAGAACCTTTTCCTTGCAATCAGAATTTGGCTATTTGGCACAAGAAACCTGGTTTTCCACTTATCTCAGCTAGCATGCTTTCCTAACTAAGCTTAATCATATTTGGCTTTTGATTTAAAGTGAGAGACCTGCAACTCTTTCTTTCACTTGAACATCTAGGAGGCCATTGTAGGGTTATTAAATAACATTATTTCAATATTGTTGTAACTCAGAGATTAGGGAGTCCCAAGGGGGGGGGGGGGGGACAGAGATGGGGAAATGACTGGTCAATGGAGCAGTCAGAACACACAATATTTATCAATTGTTTGTCATCTTATATGGATGAGGTTTGTGGAACTCCAAAACAATTACAAAGATCACTGATCACAGATTACCATAACATATATTAGTAATGAAAAAATTTGAAATGCTGCAAGAATTACTAAAATGTGACAGATAAGAAGTGAGTACATACTGTTGGATAAAAGGTGTCTACAGACTTTGCTCAAAGCACGGTTGCCACAAAGCTTCAATTTGTAAAAACCACAATATTTGTGAAGTGCAATAAAACAAGGTATGCCTATAACTGAATAACAAAAGAAAACAATCATATAATTGATGTAGGTATTATATTATTTGACAATTAGTTCTGAGACAAAATCCAATTCCAAACATATTACTGAGGATTCTACAAGAAATGGCATAACTGAAACCTAATTTTCCAATACATTTTTCTAAGATAACTTTGAAGGAATTTTTCAATTGTGTTATTTGGCTTTGGAAAATCTATACAGACAAACACTTGCTACATTAGAAATAAAAATTAAGGACAGTTGTTAGGCACAGGGAAAAAGGTTTGATATGCACAAGCTATAATAACTACAAATCAATACTTCTTTTGAATTGAATTTAAACTGCTTAAACAATTAGTGTTTTAGGTAAAGTTAATTTTAAAAATACTTCAGAAACACATTTTAACATCTCCTTTTCTAATTCACTGAGGAAAAATTCCAATTTCATCAACAGTAAGAGCCATAAAAATTGTGTTCCAAAACAGGATTTACCTTCTTTTTTTGAGATACACTGAAGATGTTTTGAATTTGGTTAAAAATATTATCCTTGCAGAGAGAGTACTGCTACCTAGAGATAAAGCAGCTTGGTTCTGTGCACACATAAACCACTGGGTTCAAGCTGTGTTGTGGGCTCTAGGACAGTCCAGAGAGCCACCAAGGGGAGGTAACCAAGCCAAAGCAAGGGAAGTGGTTTCAAACCTTGGTAGGAATAGGATGCTTGGGATGGAGAGAGGGGTTCTGCACCATTTTACATCTGACCCTACACTTCCTGGAACTCACTGGGAAACAGGCAAGGATTTTCCTGGATAGTGTTTGCCCACGGAAGCAAATGAGTTACCTCATTAAGTGTTTCAAAAACATTTACTGTCTGCTGGTTTCATGCTACCAACAGTTATATTTTAATGAATGAGTACGAAAAATTATGGGCTTTAAACTGAATTCTTTGTCACTGATGATCTTTAATAAATGGGTATCAGACTGCTTATCATATATTTATTCAATTGCTTTTTTCCCTTGTACTCTATTTCATAGGTAAAATTTGGTCATCTAATTTTTGCTACCTATCAATCATCATTTTGCATGTTGATGTGTGTGTGTACATGCATATTGAGGTTACATGTGGAAATGAGTTCCATTACTTCAGAGCCACACTGAACATGAGACGTGTTTATACTTATACACACATACTTAGCCAGCCCCTGAATTAACTGCCATCCATATAAAAATACATGTCTTTTAATCTTGGAGAATCCTTCATTTATATACCACTAAAAATACATTTTTTTTTTTACCTCGCCTTGCCAATCAGATAGGAAACATCAGAAAATTGGGGATAAAACCTATTTTAAAACAAGTTTCCTAGTAGGAATTAATTTTATAAAAAAGTCTACAATTAGAAACTTTGTTCTTTATAATATGTATAATACTGTTATATCAAATTATAGATTTAAATAAGTTTAATTTAACATTTTTTTGTTTCTCTTTTTAAAAAAATACAGATTTGTTATTTAATGGCATCTCCACTCTTCCAATTCCAAGGAATACAGAGGTCTCCGTCTTGCATAACAGAGTAAAAATGTGAAACACAGAGGTGCATCCCTTGTAGATAAGGTAGCGACTGCTCAAGAAGTCTCTTACAACAATCCACCATTTGTATACTAGAAACGCCGGGCTCCTTATATAACTTCTCCAGAGAAAATTTCTTTGTTGAAGCCTGTATCAATTCATTTTCAAGGACCTTTAACCTGTGTTATTGAAAATAAAAACAATATTGGCATAAACTAGAATTAAATAAAAGAATTTAAAAGGTAAATATGTTTTTAAATCTTGGGACTATAATTTTCTACAAATAATGGTACCCATAATGGTCAAATTCTATGCTTATAAGACATGCCAATGGCTATCATGCTCCATAAAATTCAGCAATATATTTCTAGAGATGAGTCTTATATTCTGATTTGATAATTTCTCTGTCTCTTCAAACTTTCCAGCACTTATTATTTGCACATGCATCTCTAAAAGCATTTGCTAAATAATTTTAGTTGCAATGGGGTTAACAATAAAACACAGTAAAAAAGTTCTTATCCTGCCCCACCTATGAGCTGTTTAGTGAATGAAGAGGCAAGACACTTAATAGCTGCAGGAGCCCTGAAAGTTTGACTCCTGGGCAGTAGGCTCAAGCAAAACCAGGATCCAAGCTCTTCATGAAGACAAGCTCTCTTATTCCTACGGTCTAATTCTCACCAGCCCCTTTCCGATTCCTCCCTTTGCCTGAGGCTACAACATCCCCAGGGTTAAGGCTTACCAAGTAAACAACTCCCTGGCAACATTTAGTGCCTTAACTACTTTCTTCCATAGGTGGCAAATGTTTATGGACATTTATCTTTTAGCAAATGGCTCAAATTCTCCAAATCTAGGAATGTGTTAAAGAGGACTCTATTTCCACCGTGGTAATAAACCAAAAGATACATTTGACAAGGTGAGAAAAGGAAACTGACAGTCAAGTGTTCTCAAACTACTTTTAAGTATTGCATTTGTTAAAAATACCCAAATATCCTCTATTTAAGTACCCTTAATCTCTTTATAAAAGAGAAGAGTAAATACCTTAAAATATCCATAAGTTAGAAGGCCATTTGAAAACAGAAATGTCACTGCACTTATTCTGATCTATAATTAAGAATTTCTTTTCTTTGACAATACCCAGAACCAGTAGTTTTTCTATAAGATTACTCCTTTTGTACAATGTTGCAAAGAGATTCAAGAAGGTAGATTGCAGTTAGGGTTCACAGGGTTCTCAGACCCTTTCAGTTGCACTGTGTCCAAATCCCTCCAGGATTTGAGAGGAAGAACCCTAGGGTACCATCTATAACAGGAGTTGGCAAACTTTTTCTGTAAAAGACCAGATAGCAAGTATTTTAGACTTTGTGGGACATCAGTTTTTGTAGCAACTACTCAACTCTGCCATTGTAGCATGAAAATAGCCACAGACAATACATAAAGGAACGGGTGTGGTCATGTTTCAATAAAACTTTATTTATAAAAGTCAGCAAGGGCTGTTGGATTGAGAGGTGTAGTCTTCTACCAGCTGCTCTAAAGAATTCTAAAATCTATGACTGTCACGTAAGCAAATTCTGAAATGCATGTGCTTTCATCATTTTGAGATACATATATACACAATAAGCTAAATTACTTAAAATTACATTTTGAATGACTTGTGAAAAAAAAACTTTCTTAATTTTGCTCTTTAAGAAGTCTGATGCTGCTTTGACTTCTGTTCCTTTGCATGTGTGTGTTTGTGTTTCCTTTCCTGGGATCTTCTAGGACCTTCTCTTTAGGCATGGTGTAAATAGTTTTTTCAGTCTTTGTGAAATGTATAGTCCAACATTTACTTCATTTAAATTCAGATTTTAATGGCCAGTTACCTCATTTTTCCCTTCCACTTTATGTCAAGGGTGCTTCTGACCTGTGACAAGACAGTTTTAGGACCATAATACAGCAGAGTTTTAAACAATGCCCCAGTAATGTTATATGGAGGGACTGAAGCCACAATGCAATTATTCCAAGGGAGTGAAAGGAATGGTTCAGAATAGGTTTGGGTATACCAGGTGTACTAAATAGATCCCGAAATCCAGGCTGAAGTAGATACCATGGGTATTCTGAGGGACTTTTACAGTTCTCAAGCTAGTTTTTTTTGCATGACTAAGACAATAGTCTATTTATGTTATACATATTTGTACTGAGACCAACTTGTACTATAAGAAAGCAAAAAACAAAGAGTACATTCTCTGCAGTAGCAACAGTTCCGTACCTATAGTCTTGCTCCTTTGTTAACTCTTTTTTTTGTATGCTATTTGATGGGGATCATATTTCATTGTTTTTTCCCCTTATTGTAGCACCATTTGCTGAATTTTTGTTTGGTTTTTATTTGCTTGTTTGTTTGGGGAAGTGCATATGCTGGGAACAGAACCCGGATCTCCTGCGTGGCAGGCGAGAATTCTACCGCGGAACTACCCCGGCACCCCCTGTTATTCATTTTTTAAAAAAGAATTTTAAACTTTTTATTATGAAAAATTTGAATGCATACAAAAGAGATTGGCATACTCAACACTCATGAGCCAATCACAGAGCCTCATCTGTTGTCAACTCATGGCTGATTTTATTTATACCTCCATGCACCCACCCCACTTATTTCAAAGAAAATTCATTATTATTACTATATCTACAAATATTTCAGTCTGTATCTCTAGAATATGACCTCTTTGTTAAAAAAAAATGCCCTATTATAACACACCTAAATTATTAATTCCTTAATACCATCAAATATCCATGTATGTACAAAATTCTCCAATTGTTTAATATTAAAAAAAAAAGCTTTTTGGATCAATTAGGATCCAAAATGCCCATAACTTTGAAACTGGGTGAAATGTTTAAGTCGCTTTTTATCCATAGGCTTCTCCCTTGATCTTTATTCCCTTGAATTATTTTGATACAGAAACTCAATGTTTGTCATTTAGCTCCCCACAGTCTACAGTTTTGCTAATTGCATTCTTATTAAGTTGTTGAACATTTTCCCTGGGACCCTGCATTTCTTGTAGACTAGGAGGCTTGATAAGATTGAGGTTAATTTTTTTTTTTTTTTACATGAATGCTTCATCAGCAGACACAGAACAATTGGTTATCTTTCTATTTTGTGATTTAGCTGTCACTGATAATCACTATCCAGAGCCATTATATCATTAGAAGAGAGAGTTACCCTAAATGTTAAATGTTTACAGCTATCTGTTGGTTAAACTTCCATATCTTCAAATATTATGCGTAAGCTACAATTTTTTCTTTATTTCAAAATACAATAAGCAATAAAACCTACAAAAGTTTAAAGTAATAAGGAAAACCTTTTGACAGCAATGTAAGACAAGTAAACAATCCACAAAGTAAATACCACCAGTAAATAAATTCTTTGTAAAATACTCATCCTCAAGATATTAAGGTATGGCTTTTATCCTATTAAATACGCAAAATATATTTTAAATTAAAAACTCTAATCATGCTAAAAATAAAAGTGACATTTTCTTAACTTGCCTCCATTTAACCTACTTGCTAGATTAAATAAAGCCCTTTGTAAAAGACATTGACTGATATTGTCCATGACATGCAGAATATTCATTGCTAGTAGGCTACTCTTTTATTTCGTGACAGTGAGGACATTAACATGTTGAGATAAGTACAGTTTGCCTGTTCTGTTTTACCATTTTTAAAAAATGAGTGAAATTAAAGGTTTGCCAAAAAATCACTCAGAAAATACAGTTCTCCTCCCAAAGGTTTTCCTTATTATTGACACTTCGCATTAGTATAGGAGCTTTATTACAATTGATGAAGCAATATTATCTTAATTATACTATTAACTATAGTCCATAGTTTACATTAGGGTTCAGTGTGTTGTACAGCACTATGGTTCTCTAAAAATTTTTATTTGGCAATGCACATACAACGTAATATTTTTCCTTTTAACCACATTCAAAACATATCATTCACAAAACATAATTACATTCACAATACTGTGCTACCATCACCACCACCCATTACCAAAATGTTTCTATCACCCTAAATAGAAACTCTATACCAATTAAACATTAACTCTCCATTTCTTATCCCCACCCTGGTCCCTGGTAATGTGTATTCTAGTTTCAGATTTGAAGAATTTGCTTATTCTAATTATTTCCTATCAGTGAGATCATATGGTATTTGCCCTTTCACTCAACACAATTGTCTTCGAGGCTCATCCATATTGTCATATGTATCAGAACTTCATTCCTTTTTGTGGCACAATAATTTTCCATTGCATGTATACAATACATTTTCTTTATCAAATTCATCTCTTGATGGACACCGGTTGTTTCTATTATTTGGCAACTGTGAATAATCCTGCTATTAACATCAGTATAAAAATATGTTTGAGCCCCTGCTTTCAATTACTTTTGGCACATACCTAGGAGAGTGATTGCTGGGTTGTGACTCAGCAACCACAACCCAGTGATTGCTGGGTTGTGACACAAATTTAAGTTTGTGTCAGCTTGGCTAGGTTAGTTAAGTTTGTGTCAACTTGACTAGGTTATGGTGTCGTTCAAACAAGAACTTGCCTGACTCTTAATTGTGAGACTGTTTTGTGCCTTTAAATCACCAGTGGTTGACTGCATCTAAGGCTGATTAGAACTATAATCAACAAAGGAGATTGCCTTCAGCAATGAAAGAAGTCTCATAAAATCAGATGAAGGCCTTAAAGGGAGAACTGATGATTTCAACAGTCAGAAGGAAACTTTCCATTTCTACTTCCGAAAGCAGCTTCTCATTTGTGTCCCCCTTTAATTTCTGATTTTAGTTATTTGTGGCTTCTCTTTTTCTCTGTCAATTTTGCCAATTTTATTATCTTTTGGTTTCATTCATCCTCTTTTTTATTCTCTATTTCATTTATGTCCCCTCTAATCTTTGTTAGTTCCTTCTTTCTGTTTGCTTTGGGTTCAATTCGTTCTTTTTCTAGATCCTCTAGTTTTGAGGTTAGGTTGTTGATTTAAGATTCTTCTTCCTTTTCAATGTAAGCATTTAGAACTATAAACTTCCCTTTCAGCACTGCTTTTGCTGCATCCCATAAGTTTTGGTAGGCTATGTTTTTGTTTAATTTGCCTCAAAATATTTCCTAATTTTCCTGTGACTTCTTCTTTGATCCACTGGTTTTTTAAGAGCGTGTTGCTTAATTTTCACACATTTGCTAATTTCCCAGTTCTTTTTAAAGTTCATTCCATTGTGACTGGAGAAGATACATAGTATGATTTCAATATTTTTGAATTTATTGAGACTTGTTTTGTGATCTACCATACGGTGTAGCCTAGATAATGATCCATGTGCACTAGAGAAGAATGTGCATTCTTCTGCTGTTGGGTGAAGTGTTCTGTATCTGTC
Source organism: Tamandua tetradactyla (assembly GCF_023851605.1). NCBI lineage: Eukaryota > Metazoa > Chordata > Mammalia > Pilosa > Myrmecophagidae > Tamandua > Tamandua tetradactyla. The sequence continues at coordinate 42,544,093 of NC_135341.1, forward strand.
AGGTTAGTTGGTTTATAATATCGTTCAAGTCTTCTATGTCCTTATTGCTCTTCTGTCGAGATGTTCTAGTCATTATTGAAAGTGGTAAATTGAAGTCACCTACTATTAATGTAGATCTATCTATTTCTCCCTTCAAATTATGTCAGTATTTGCTTCATATATTTTGGGGCTCTTCTGCTAAGTGCATATATATTTATAAATGTTACGTCTTTTTGTTGAATTATTGACCTTATCAGTATATAGTGACTGTCTTAGCCCCTATAACATATTCTGACCTTCTGGAACAGGGCCGGGGACCCAGATTGGAAGTGCGGGCTGGATATACACTGCCAGGGAGGGGATGGGAAGGGAGCCAGCAAGGATGCTATGAGCTTCTCCTATCATTTTCATTTTAAATGTTTAAAGCTGCTTTATTCCTTTTTTAAATGCAATTTTATTGGGATTTATTTACATACCATACAACCCATCCCAAGTACAATCACTGGCTCACAGTATCACCACATAGCTGTGTATACATCCTCATGATCAATTTTAGAACATTTTCATTACTACAGAAAAGAAATAAAAATAAAAATAAAATCCAATTCCACCATACCCCCAATGCTCCCCCTATTATTGACCCACAGTATTGGTATGGTACATCTGTTAGTTGATGAAAGAATATTAAAATATCAGTGTTAACTATAGTTCATACTTTTAACCTCCAACTTTCCTTCTGGTGACATACTTGACTCTAAACGTTCCCATTCCACCACATTCACACAACATTCAGCAGAGTTAATTATTCTCACAATAACATGCTACTGTCACCTCTGTCCTTTCCAAATGTTTAAGTTCAATGTATTAAACATTCTGCACATATAAAGTAACTACGCCCCATTCTTTAGCCTCATTCTATATCCTGGTAACCTTTATTCTGTATTTTTATGTCTATGAGCTTACATATTATAATTAGTTCATATCAGTGAGCTCATACAATATTTGTCCTTTTGTGTCTGACTTATTTCATTTAAAATAATGTCCTCAAGGTTCATCCATGTTGTCATATACTTCATGACTTTATTCATTCTTATTGCTGAATAATTTTCCAACGTATGTATATATCACATTTTGTTTATCTACTTATCTGTTAATGGACACTTGGGTTCTTTCCACTTTTGGCAACTGTGAATAATTTTGCTATGAACACTGGGGTGCAAATGTCTGTTCATGTCCCTGTTTTCAGATCTTCTAGGTGTATCCTGAGCAGCAGATTGCCAGGTTATAAGGTAACTCTATACTTAGCTGCCTGGGGAACCGCCAAACCATCCTCCACAGTGGCTATACCATTCTACATTCCCACCAGCAATGAATAAGTGTTCCAATTCCCCCACATCCTCTCCAACACTTGCTGTTTCCTGTTTGTAGTGGTCATTGTAGTAGGTGTGAGATAATTTCTCATTTTGCTTTTGATTTGCATTTCCCTAATAGCTAGTGAAGCTGAACATCTTTTCACGTGCTTTTTAGCCATTTGTATTTCCTCTTTGGATAAATATCAATTCATGTCTTTTGCCCATTGTTAAATGTGTTGTTTACTTTTTATTGAGTTGTAAGTTTTCTTTATATGTTCTGGATATCAAACATTTATCAGATATGTGGTCTCCAAATATTTTCTCCATTGAATCAACTGCCTTTTCACCCTTTTGACAAAGTCCTTTGAAGCATTGAAGTATTTGATTTTCAGGTGTTCCCATTTATCTATTTTTTCTTTCTTTGCTTGCGCTTTGGGTGTAAAGTCTAAGAAACTACCACCTATCACTAGATCTTGAAGCTGTTTCCCTACATTTTCTCCTAGGAATTTTATGATACTGGTTCTTAGGTTTAATAAGATACATTTTTAAAATTAAATTTAAATTTTGATATATTTTTAGTTAATTTTTGAATAGGATGTGTTATAGCAGTCTTCTTTCATTCTTTTGGATATGGGTATCCAGTTTTCCCAACACCATTTATTGATGAGACTGTTCTGTCCCAGAAGAATGGCCTTGGGAGTTTTCTAAAAAAATCACTTGACCATAGATATGAGAGTCTATTTCTGAACTTTCAATTTGGTTCCATTGATTCATATATTTATCTTTAGGCCAGTACCATGCTGTTTTGACCACTGTGGCTTTGTAATATGCTTTAAAGTCAGGAAATGTGATTCCTCCCACTGCATTCTCCCTTTTCAAGATGTTTCTAGCTATTAAAGGCCCTTTACCTTTCCAAATAAAATTAATAATTAGCTTTTCCAATTCTGCAAAGTAAGTTATTGGAATTTTGATTGGCATTGCATTGAATTTGTAGATCAGTTTGGGCAGAATTTACATCTTAACAACACCTCTCTTAGGGTGTTTCTCTCTAAACTCTCTCATGGTGTTTCTGCCTTTTATTTTCATAAAGGGCTCCAGTAAAGGATTAAGACTCATCTTTACTTGGGTGGGTCACATCTCAATTGAAACAACCTAACTAAAAGGTCTGACCCACAATCGGTATGTACCCACAAGAATGGATTAAAAGAACATGGCCTTTTCTGCGGTACAGAACAGTCTCCAATCAGCCCAGTAATGGTGTATAAATCTTTTGATATGCTGTTGTATTTGCAAGTATTCTGTTGAGGATTTTTGCATCTATATTCATTAGAGATATTATTCTGAAATTTTCTTTTCTTGTAGTATCTTTATCTGTCTTTGGTATGAAGGTGCTGTTGGTATTAGAGAATGAATTAGGTAGCACTTCATCTTCTTCAAAATTTTGGAAGAGTTTGAGCAGGAATGGTATTAATTCTTCTTGGAATGCTTGGTAAGATTTGCCTGTGAACTTACTCCTGTGAAGCTTATGTATGTGGTGGAGAAGCTTACCCACCTATAGGTATCCCTAAGAGTTACTTCTGAAGGACCTCTTCTGTTGCTCAGATGTGGCTTCACTTTCTCTAAGCCCAACTCAGTAAGTGACATCATCGCCCTTCCCCCTACATGGGACATGACATCCAGGGGTGAAAGTCTCCCTGGCAGTGTGGGAGATGACTCCCAGGGATGAGTCTGGCCCTGGCACTATGGGATCAACAATTCCATCCTGACTAAAAGGGGGAAAAATGTAACTAATAAAGTATCTGTGGCTGAGAGAGTTCAAATAGAGTCAAGATGCTACTCTGGAGGTCACACTTACGCAAGCTTCAGTTAGACATGACTACCTATCATAACTTGTCAAACCCCAAACAAAACCATTCCTGCCAATCCTAAAGAACACATAGGGCAATATATAAGATTCTAGAAAGGTTCCACACACGGGGTAACTTTCCAGAAACCTACAACATCCAGACGATTCCCTGGACCAGATAAGTCCTGAAACGTAGAGGGTCCAACCTCACCAGAAAATCAGCTAATTCCATCTCCCTACCCCATATTCTTGACAGCCCCTTCTAACATGAAAAATTTAGAATGGCTATAGCCCAAATATCCCTGAAGAGTGGGATAGAAAGATCAAAGATAATGGTAGAGTTACACACAAAAGGTAGGGTTTAACAAATGAATATGAATGCTGAATCATTAAATTGATATTTCTTTCAGTCTCCAGTATCTTAGAGAAGACAGAAGTAAACACCTAAAATTGTGGAATTGTAACCCATACCAAACTCTGAAATCTGTTCTATAAGTTATTCTTGTGCTGTGCTTTGAAATTATTTTTTTTAATTTTATCAAAGATTTTATTTTTCCTTCTTTGTTATTTTAAAATTAAAAAAAAATTTTATTTAGAGCTGTTATAGGATTACACAAAAATCAGGCAGAAAATATAGAGTTCTTATATAACAGAGAACAAATCACTGCCCCTTCCATGAAGGGAATGGTCCAACGCAATCAACCTGCCACCATGTAGCTGGCTGGTCACCTCAGGGAATGATGCCATATCGGGGGCTGAGTGTGGGTCTTTGCTGCTGGCAGATTGGGCACTCAGCAGTGGCTGCAGCCAGGTCAGCCTTGGTGAGTGGAAGTTCATGTTGCTAAGCCTATGCATAATCTCCATCCCTACCACTATGACCACTTTGTTCATGAGCCCATTGGGCAATGACAGGAGTTACTGGGGAAAGAGGCTGATTGGTATCCACAGAACTGGACATCTTATCCACTTGAATATTAAAACCTTCCTCTGCTGAAGTCACCCTCTGGTGCACACTCACATGGGACACAAATATTTTCATGTTTTCAGCCCACTCAGAAAGCTCTATCCACATACCTGTTCCCCAGACCTCTTTCTCACCAATTTTCCAATTATGGCCTTGCCAAGTCCCTGACCAACCAGCCAAACCATTAGCAACAGCTGATGAGTCAGTATACAAACGCACCTCTGGTCAGTTCTCCTTCCAGCAAAATGAACAACCAGGTGCACCGCTCGAAGTTCTGCCCACTGGGAGGATTTCTGCTCACCACTGTCCTTCAAGGACACCCCAGAAAGGGGATGTAGTGTTGCAATTGTCCACTTCGGGTGGTACCTGCATATCATGCCAAACCATCTGTAAACCAGGCCCAAGTTTTCTCTTCCTCAGTCAATTTGCTGTAAGGAACTCCCCAAGAGGCCACAGCTCTGGTCTTGGAAAGAAGATAATGTGGTAGGAGTGGAGACCATGGACATTTGGGCCACTTCCTCATGTAACTTACTTGTGTCTTCAGGACCTGCTCTGGCCCTATCTCATATATACCATTTCCATTTTACGATAGAGTGCTGCTGCACATGCACAACTTTATGGCTTGGTGGGTCAGACAACACTCAGCTCATGATATACAACTCAGGTCTCATGGTAACTTTTCGGTGGCCCAAGGTTAAGCATTCAATCTCTACTAAGGCCCAGTAGCAGGCCAAAAGCCATCTCTCAAAAGGAGAGTAGTTATCTGCAGCAGATGGTAAGGCTTTGCTCCAAAATCCTAAGGGTCTGCGTTGTGATTCTTCTATAGGGGTCTGCCAAAGGCTCCAAACAGCATTTCTATTTGCCACTGACACTTCTAGCACCAATGGATCTGCTGGATCATACAGCCCAAGTGGCAGAGCAGCTTGTACAGCAGCCTGGACCTGTTGCAGAGCCTCCTCTTATTCAGGTCTCCACTCTAAATTAGCAGCTTTTCTGGTCACTTGATAAATGGGCCAGAGTAGCACACCCAAATGAGAAATATGTTGTTGCCCAAATCCAAAGAGACCAACTAGGCATTGTGCCTCTTTTTTGACATGTCCCACACCATTGGACCCCTAGAAATTTCACTGCGGTGGAAGGCCCCTGTATTTTTGTTGGATTTATCTCCCACTCTCTGACACGCAAATGCCTTACCAGTAAGTCTAGAGTAGTTGCTACTTCTTGCTCACTAGGTCCAATCAACATGATATCATCAATATAATGGGCCAGCATGATGTTTTGCTGGAGGGAGAAATGACCAAGGTTCCTGTGGACAAGATTAGGACATAGGGCTGCAGAGTTGATATACCTGAGGTAGGACAGTGAAAGTATATTGCTGACCTTTCCAGCTGAAAGCAAACTGTTTCTGGTGGCCCTTACTAAGGCTATTGAGAAAAAAGAATTTGCCAGATCAATAGCTGCATACCAGGTACCAGGGGATATAATGATTTACTCAAGCAATGATACCACATCCAGAACAGCAGCTGCTATTGGACTTACCACCTGGCTGAGTTTACAATAACCCACTGTCATCCTCCAAGACCCATCTGTTTTCTGCACAGGCCAAATAGGAGAGTTGAATGGCGATATGTTCGGAATCACCACCCTGCATCCTTCAAGTCCTTAAGAGTGGCAGTAATCTCTGCAATCCCTCCAGGAATCCGGTATTGCTTCTGATGTACTATTTTGCTTGGTAGGGGCAGTTCTCGTGGCTTCTGCTTGGCCTTTCCCATCATAACAGCCCTCACTGCATGAGTTAGAGAGTCAATGTGGGGATTCTACCAGTTGCTCAGTATGTCTATTCCAATTATACATTCTGGAACTGGGGAAATAACTACAGAATGGGTCCGGGGGCCCATTGGACCCACTGTGAGTCTGACCTGGGCTAAAACTCCATTGATCACCTGGCCTCCATAATCCCCCACTCTGACTGGTGGACCAGAGTAACTTTTTGGGTCCCCTGGAATTAATGTCACTTCTGAACCAGTATCCAATAATCCCCCAAATATATGATCATTTCCTTTTCCCCAGTGCACAGTTACTCTGGTAAAAGGCTGTCAGTCTCCTTGGGGAAGGCTTGGAGAAGATTAACAATATAAATTTGTGGCAGTGTAACAGGATTCTCCCCAAAAGGGACCTGGCCTCCTCTCCATTCAAGAGGCTCTGGGTCTGTAAATGGTCTTAAGTCTGGAAATTGATTAAGAGGCCATGATTCTGTGTTTTTGTAATTCAGGTTAGACTTCTGTTCATTTGACCTAGAACATTTTTGTTTATACAGCTCAAATAAGAATTCAGTAGACTGCCCATCTTTTGTATTTCTAGGTACCCCATGATTTACTAGCCAATGCCACAAATCTCTGCGAGTCAGATTATTTTGACTCCTGCTTTGAGTTTGCTGTCTATTATAATAGCCATGTCCACCCTGTTTTTGGCGATTAAGTGCTGCTAACTGGCTTCTGCCAGTTTGTGATCCAGTCATCCCCACTGTGTTTAAGGATTCCAGCTCAGTGACAGCAGTTCCCGCAGTAACATCTGACCTACAGAGAAGTGCAACTACAGAGCTCTTCAGGGATGATGGTGCTAGTCTCACAAATTTATTTCTCACTGTTCTGGTAAAAGGTGCATCCTCCAGACATTCCTGGAGTGTAAGAGCAGGCTTTGTATGATAAATCCACTCTAACATTCCAATCTCTCTAAGCCCCTGGATCCCTTCATCTACATTATACCAGGGCAGTTCTGGCATTTCAACCTCAGGTAATGTTGGCCATCTTTTGATCCATGTTTCAACCAACCATCCAAACAAACTGTTAACGCCTTTTCTAACCCCTCGAGCTATAACATTGAATGTATAGTCTCTGCTTAGTGGGCCCATATCAATAAATTCAGCCTGATCCAGCTTTATATTCCTCCCACCATTATCCCCACCCTTAAAATCCATTGCCACACATATTCCCCTGATTTCTGTCTATATAAATCAGAAAACTCCCACAGTTCTTTTGGAGTCTAACGTACCTCCTCATGTATGATACTTTGTACCTTACCTTTGGGGTCTGTTGGGACTTTAGTCTAGTTATAGGTCTGGAAGAAATGAGGGGTGGTGGGGGTGGGTCATGAAAAGAATTAGAAATATCTTCCAAGCCATTTGCTTCAGGGCATTCATTTGCAGTTTCATCTGGTGAAACAGGATTAATCACTCTAAGGCTAATCCCTTCAGGTGTAGGTTGGGTGGCCAACTCCTCAAGGCAGGCTGGAAGTGGGGAGGCTATGTCCTCAGGGCAGACTATTACAGGGCTATCTAGAGAAGACTCAGCATGACCTAGGGTTTCAACCTCACCCCCAACATCATTATCAATCCATATGCTGCCACCCCATTTCTCAGGGTCCCACTCCTTTCCAGTCAACGCCCTCACTTTAACGGCAGACCCCATGCAAGACTGAGATTTCCATTTACGTTGTAAAGTTGCTACTCTAACAATAAGATTCTTAGTCTGATTTTCAGATATCTCAAGTCTACGGCTACAGGAAATAAGATTTTCCTTGAGGATACTCATAGAAACTTCTACATCTGTCAGACGGCACTTAAGCTTCTCATTTGAAGACTTAACCCCATCCCTTTCACTCATTAATGTATCCAATGTATCTAACAACAACCAGCCAACATCTCTATACCTATTTCCACAAAACTCCATAAAGGTATCAAAACCATTATCCCCCAGAACCTAGCTTCATACAAGCGAAGTATTAGAAGAATTGAATGGTGATATTTTGACTATCTCTTCTGCCAACTCACTCCACGGATTGGTAGCATCATTCTGATTATGGGAATCAGAGTCCTTAGTGCCTTTGAGTCCAGTCAGAGTAGAAAACCATTCATAAAAACCCATTTTTAAGTTTCTGTTTCTTAAGAACCACCCCACTCCTAGTACCAAGTTGTATTAGTTAGGTTCTCCAGAGAAACAGAATCAATAGGAAATATTTGTAAATATAAAATTTATAAAAATGTCTCACATACCATGGGGACATAAAGTCCGAAATCTGTAGGGTAGGCTGTGAAGCTGACAATTCCGATGGAGGGTCTAGATGAAGCCCACGAAGCAGGAAGAAAGCCTGTCTCTTCTGAATTCTCCTTAACAGGCTTCCAGTGACTAGATTAAGCATCACTCATTAAAGAAGACACTTTCCTTGGCTGATTATAAATGGAATCAGCTGTGGATGCAGCTGACGCAATCATGATTTAATTGTATGAAATGTCCTCATAGCAAGAGACAGGCCAGCACTTGCCCAACCAGATAAACGGGTACCAGCACTTGGCCAAGTTGATACATGAACCTGACAATGACAGAACCCATCTGGAGGTTGGAAGTTTTTGGAAAGGAATCATCGTGCATGGAACCTTTGTAGAATCTCAGATAGAGCCTCAGATGTTCTTTAGGGTTGGCAGGAATGGTCTTGGTAATTCTCTAAGACATCTTTGTACAAATATCTGGGCAGGACCCATGAATTCCTATTCGTTCTAAGGAAAATCTATTGTTTCTTTCCTGAGTTCCCCTAAGCCATTAGTCATGACCTTTATAATCAGGAGAAGCCATCAGTCCTTCTGGGGTACCATTTGAAGGACTATCAATTTCTGCAAAGCAGTCCTCATTAAAGCTCTCTGATTGGAAAATGTATAATAGCTTTTCCTTCTCCCTGATTGCCTCTGCAGTCTGTGGGATCTAGACCTACTTTTTAGTTCTAGAGGCTCCTAACCTGAATTATCATAACAAAGGGAGCCTCCTTAGAGAGTCTAGCATGCCCAACAACTCCACAAACCCACATGATGATGCCATTCCTTGAATTATCAATTTAAAACATTGCCTTCTGAGGTTAAGGTCTCTTTTCCTAGTCACTTTTTCCTTTTCTTTCTCAATTTGATTCCTTTATTAGCTATTTCTAAAACTTTAAATGCCTATTTATTGTTCTATAAGCTGTTACTGCTACCTTTTGAATGCTACTTTGTAATATTAGGATATTAGAATATAAACTTACCTACATCTCTTTTCCATAGCCCAGCTTCCATCATCAAAATATTCACATTCTGTCTTGTAACGAAAATAAAGTATTCTGTACTTTACAGTTTGATTCTAAATACTGAAAACCAAAAAAAGTTCTACACCATTATGACTATGTAAATATTTCCATTGTATGCAATTATTATATTTTCTTTACTATGTTCCAGTATCATGGTTCTTGTGTTACTCAATAGACAATTTTCTTAAAGTCAAATGGAGTCTTTTTGGTTATGCTCCACCAGGATTAAAATTATTCTATATTTGAGTTTGCTTCATATTTAGGTCATAACTTACTTTAAATATTTTAGTTCTTCCTAAGGTTTGAGTGTCTTGTTTTTAAGAGAAGAATCATGTTTTCTTTGCCACTTTGCAAATATCTATCAGAATTTAATTTATTCTAGGCATTTCTTTTTTTAAAAGCAGTTTTCTTGAGATATATTCACACAGCATACAATCTATCCAAAGTATACAATCAATGGTTCACAGTATTACCACATGGTTGTGTATTCACCACCATGATCAATTTCAGAACATTTTTATTACTAAAACAAACTAAAATATCCCATACCCTTTACTACCCACCCCCAATACTGATCCTTAACAATGGCATGGTACATTTGTTACTGCTAATGAAAGAATATTAAAATATTACTAACTATAGTCCATGGTTTTCAATAGGTGCATGCCCCCATATCCCACTCTATTATTAAGTGCCTATTACCACTCTTGAAATAGTGATACACATTTGTTCTAGGCCATGAAAGAACATTTTTATATTTGTACTGTCAATTACAGCCATCATCCACCACAGAGTTCACTGTGTTATAGTCTCATGTTTTATCCTCTAGCTTTCCTTCTAGTGACATACACAAACTCTACACTTTCCCTTCCAACCACAATCACAAATATAATTCAATGTTGTTAATTACACTCGCCATACTGTGTTACTTCTATCCATTTCCAAACATTTAAATTCAATCTTGTTAAAAGTTCTGCACACATTAAGCATATGTTCCCCTATGTTCCCCATTCTCTACTCTTACTCTATCCCGTGGTAACCTATATTCTAGATTTTAACTCAATGAGTTTACTTACTATATGAGTTCATATTAGTAAGATCATTCAATTTTTGTCCTTTTTTGTCTTATTTCACTGAAAACAACGTCATCAAGGTTCATCCCTCGTTACATGCTTTAGGACTTCATTCCTTCTAACTGCAGAATAATATTCCATTGTATGTTTATACCACATTTTGTCTATTCATTCATCAGTTGACTTGGGTTGTTTCTTTCTCTTGGCAAATGCAAATAATATCACTATGAACAATTTGTGTAAATGTCTATTTAGGCCCCTGATTTCAGTTCTTATGAGGATATACCTAGTAGGGGGGTTGAAGGATCATATGGCAGTTCTATACCTAGCTACCTGAAGAACTGTCAAACTATCCTCCACAGTGGCTGTACCATTTTACATTCCCACTAATTAGTGTTCTATTTCTACATATCTTCCCCAATAGTAGTAGTTTTCTCTTTGTTTAATAGTGGCCATTCTAGTAGATGTGAAGTGATATCTCATTGTGGTTTTCTTTGATAGCTAATGATATTGAGCATCTGTTCACATGATTTTTAGCCATTTCTATTTACCCTTCAGAAAAACGTCTATTAAGCATTTTTCCCATTATTAAATTGTGTTGTCTTTTTTATTGTTGAGTTGAAGGATTTCTTTATATATCCAGTAACTCCTTACCAGATATGTGGCTTCCAAATTATTTTCTTCCACTGAGCAGGCTGCCTTTTCACCTTTTTGACAAGTCCTCTGATGCATAAAAGTCATCAATTTTTAGGAAGTCCCATTCACCTATTTTTCCTTTCGATGCTTGTGCTTTAGGTGCCAAGTCTAGAGACTATACTGCCCATCACAAGATCTTGAAGATGTCTCCTTATATTTTGTTCTAGGAATTTTATGGTCCTGTCTCTTATAATTAAGTCTTTGATCCATTTTGAGTTAATTTTTGTATAAGGTGTGAGATAGGGGTCAGGGATCCTCTTTCTTTGTTTTTTTTTTGGCTATGTATATCCAGTTCTTCCAGGACCATTTGTTGAAGAGACTGCTCTGAGTGGACTTGGCAGCCTTGTTAAAAATCAACTGACCATAGATGTGAAGGTCTATTTCTGAACTCTCAATTCGGTTCCCTTGATCAATATGACTATTTTTATGCCAGTGCCATGCTGTTTTGACCACTGTAACTTTGTAATATGCTTTAAAGTCAGGAAGTGTGAGTCCTCCAACTTCCTGAGGTTTTTGGCTATTTGGCCACACTGCCCTTCCAAATAAATTTGATGACTGTTTTTTTCCATTTCTTCTAAGTAAGCCACTGGAATTTAAATTTTTTTTTTTACCATTGGAATTTTGATTGGAATTGCACTGAATCTGTAAATCAATTGTCAGGTAGAACTGACATCTTAACTATATTTTGTCTTCCTATCCATGAACATGGAGTGTCCTTCCATTTAGTTAGTTCTTCTTTGATTTATTCTAGCAATGTTTTGTAGTTTTGTGAATACAGGTCCTTTACATCCTTGGTTAAGTTTATTTCTGGATATGTGATTTTTAGTTGCTACTGTGAATGGGATTTTTCTTTATTTCCTCCTGAGATTGCTGATCATTAGTGTATAGAAACATTATTGATTTTTGTGTGTTAATCTTGTATCCCGTTGAACTAATTTATTAGCTCTAGTAGCTTTGTGGTAGATTTTTTTGGACTTTCTAAGTATAGGATCATGTATTGGCAAAGAGTGACTGTTTTACTTCTTCCTTTCCTATTTGGATTTCTTTTATTTTTTTTTTTTCTTTGCCCAATTGCTCTAATGAGAACTTATATTTTGGTGTTAAATAAGACTGGTGATGGTAGGACATCCTTGCCTTGTTCCTGATCTTAATGGGAAAGCTTTCAGTCTTTCACCATTGAGTAAGACATTAGCTGTGGGTTTTTTCATATATGTCCTTTATCAAGTTGAGGATGTTTCTTTTTATTCCTATCTTTCAAAGTATTTTTATTTAGAAAGGTTGTTGGATTTTGTCAAACAAATGCTTTTTCTGCCTCAATGGAGATGATCATGTGGTTCATCTCCTTCGATTTGTTAATGTGTTGTATTACATTGATTTTCTTGTGTTCAACTACCCTTGCATACCTGGAATAAAACCCACTTGGTTATGGTGTTTATTCTTTTAAAGTATATCTGGATTCAATTTGCAAGCATTTTGTTAAGGACTGCTGTATCTATGTTCATTAGAGAGATTGATCTATAATTTTTCTTTCTTGAATCTTTATCTAGCTTTTTCATTAGGGTAATGTTAGCTAAGTTAGGTTGTTCCCACCTCTTCAATTTTCTGGAAGATTGTGAACAGGATTGGTATTAATTATTCCTATAATGTTTGGTAGAATTCACCTTGAAGCCATTTCATCCTGGGCTTTTTTCTTTGGGAAGATTTTGATAACCAATTCAATCTCTTTTTTTGTGATTGGCTTGTTGAGGTCTTCTATTTCTTCAACAGACAGTGTAAGTTGTTCATGTGTTTCTAAGAAACTGTCAATTTCACCTAAGTTGTCTAATTTGTTGGCATAAAGATGTTCAAAGTATCCTCTTATGATCTTTTCTGTGAGTTAAAAAATAATGTCCCCCCTCTCATTTCTGATTTTTTAATTGAATCATCTCTTATTATTTCTTTGTAGTCTAGCTAAGGGTTTGCCAATTTTGTTGATGTTCTCAAAGAACCAACTTTTGGTTTTGTTGATTATTATTTTTTTAACTCTCTATTTCAATGATTTCTGCTCTAATCTTTGCTACGTCTTTCCTTCTGCTTGCTTTGGGATCACTCTGCTGTTTTTTTTCCTAGTTCCTCTAGGTATGCAATTAGTTCTTTCTTTTTTTGGGGTGGTGGTGGTGTATGGTCCAGTAATTGAACCTGGGTCTTCATCATGGAAGGTAAGCATTCTACCACTGAACCACCTGTGCAATCCTCTTCATTTTTCATTTAGGCATTTAGGGCTATAAATTTTCTTTTTGGCACTGCTATCACTGCAATGAGTTTTAATATGTTGTATTCTCATTTTCATTTGTTTCAAGATATTTACTAATTTGCCTTGAAATCTCTTCTGTGACCCATTGATTATTTAAGATTAATATCAGACAAAATAGACTTTAAATACAAATGTTATAAAAAACAAGGAAAGACATTATATATTACTAAGGGGCAATTCACCAAGAAGAAATAATAGCCATAAATATTCATGCACCTAACCAGGGTGTTCCAAAATACAGGAGGCAAACACCAGCAAAACTGAAAGGAAAAACAGACACCTCTACAACAATAGTTGGAGACTTCAATACACTGCTGTCATTAATAGACAGAACTTCTAGACAGAGGGCCAATAAGGAAACAAATAACTTGAATAAAATGATAAATGAACTAGATCTAACAGATATTTACAGAACATTGCACTCCAAAACAGCATGATATTCATTATTCTCAAGTGTCCGTGGATCATTCTCCAGGACAGACTACATGCTGGGTCACAAAACAAGTCTCAAAAATCTAAAAAGACTGAAATTATACAAAGTACTTTCTCTGATCATAATGGAATGAAGGGTCCCAAGAAGGGATCACCAACCAGTCTAAGGCCCTGGGGAGGTTCAGGAAAGCAGCTTCCCAAAGCTGAACTTTATCAGCTTGCCCAACAGATGATGCTCTTCAGTAATCTAATCTTCACAGCCCTACAAAGGCAAGTTATTTTTAAAACCTCTGTCCTCTCTACTTCTGAGGCAGGTGGAAACAATGGTGCCATGGGTGCCTATCTGGAAAGAGCCAAGGCTTTAGGGCCTAGAGGTCCAATTTTGCCAGCCAACAGTTGGATCAGAATTGAGCTGCATCCCCTCTGTTTCCGGGGGTGGGAGGGCTTCTCATTTCTCTCTTCCCTCTTTTGGTCAAGTAGGCTTCCTCAACTTCTTGATGCCAGGTCTTGGTGAATCCTGGGAGTTCTGTCCCACAATGCCAGGGAGATTTACACCCCTGGGAGTCATGCCCCATATAGGAAGGAAGGCAGTGAGTTCACCTGCAAGTTGGCTTGGAGAGAGGTCATTTCTGAGCAACAAAAGAGGTTCTCTGCATATATTTAGGAGCTGTAACTGTTATTTCTAAATTCTGAAATACTGAGCTGTTTGTTTATAACCTGGTTGTTTCCAGAAAATTGAGTATACCTGAGACTCAGAATTAGAGCTCTGAAGCTATGAAAATCAGCAGTACCCTATATAAGATCTGTTTAAAAAGTTGAAAAAGAATCTGACTTCGAGTAGGGATATGAATGAAGCTGATCTGCACAGGACTAAGGCAGAGCAGAATACAGAGTTAAGGATGATATCGTCCATATTTTAAAACCTCAATTTCTTGGAAATGGTGATTAATAGTAAATAGACTTAAGTTGTAACTGGAATGATGAAAATGGTGATGGTTACACACAAGTAAACTTAATAAAAATCTTTGGGTTGTACACTTAAAACAAACAAACAAACAAACAAACAAGAAACACTTCAACTTCTGTGTGAGACTAAAAGGAGAGATGTTTATTTGGTACAAAAAAGACAAGTGGAGTCAGCAGATTTGTAAGTGGATGAACCTGGGAATGGTCTCTGGGAAGGCCCAGACAACTGCTTGGCTGCCCTACATTCCCTAAAAGAACCTATAATAAGAAGACTCTGTAAAATTACCTATCATGGAATACAAAAATGAAAAAGGTCATGGTAAAATACTGGTGGGAAGACTGTTCTAAAACGGCCAGAATAATTTATAAATTATAAATTTAAATTCACAATCTAGGAAACATTAAAATCTTAGGTAAAAAAAAAAAGAAGATCTTAGGTGGTGCATTTCTGCCCCCTGCTGGCCCATCTGAACATTCACAGATGGATGTCATTCAACTGTCCTTTCTATAGGTTACCAATATGTACTTGTTATAACATGCCTGTGTCCTGGATAGACTGAAGTTTTACCCTGAAGGAAAGCAGATATAAGAAACTGTTAGAAATGTGTTCCCATGTGGTATATCCTTCATGAAATATCAAATGATCAAGTGACCCACTTCACAGGCCAACTAATTAAAGGTAAGTCAATGAAGTCCCCCAGATACTCTGGCAGTAACATCCCCCTTACCATCCCCAATCATCTGGAAAGGCAGAATGAACAAATTGCATGTTAAAACTAAAATTAGCAAAGCTGACAGAATCCACAAGACTGTCTGGGCCTATAGTTCTTCCTTTAGCTATGAGGGCAATATGATCAACTCCTGTTGGGAAGCATAAACTCACTCCTTCAGGAAGAGTGACTGGGAAACCTACAACCTTGATGACAGAGCCTCATACATCACCTGCCTGATAAGCTCTAATATGATTAGATATTGCAAAGTCCTAATGCATCAGATAAAAAAAGCCTTCAAGGATCCACCACTTGATGACACTTCTCGTATGCTTTAGAGCCTGGGAAGTGAGCCTTCTGGAAACACCACCATCGAAAGACTGCCCTTGAGTCCTGCTGAAAAAAACTGTATCAAGTACTTTTCACCACTGACAAAAAAACTGTATCAAGTACTTTTCACCACTGACACTGCAGGCAAACTTCAAGAAACAGAGAAATGATGAAGTAGAAAGCTTTCCTAAGATCACAGAGCAAAATCCTTCTAATTACCATGATACTCTCCGTTTTCACCTATTCCCTACCTATGCCTGGAAAGATAATGCAGTTATTAAGATTTCACAAACAATAGCTACAGCATAAAGTCTGACTGAAAGTTAGATCTGTCACAAACCTAAATCCATTCATGATCTTAGAGACCCTATGGTCTTTCTGATTACTAATTGTTCCCTTGTTCTTAATGCTTCATTTTTTTTTTTACTTCAACTGTACCAATAATAGCACATCGAATATAAATACTAGACTCAAGGTCTCCTTTACCTTGCTTTGACCTATGTTGGACTTGTTCCCTTACTTTTAAATTTAACTAGTCTAAAAAAATTATACAGATATCTTAACAGAACTAGGAGACCAAACTGCAATAGTCCACATGCCTATACGAATTACAAATTTTCTTTACAACTAGCCCAAAACCTCAATTGTGCAAAAACTTAAAAGGCAAATACACTTTGGTCAATTCTTCATACTTCCAATGTCCCAGACCCATGGTTACTCAGGACACGTAGTATTCCCAGCAATAAACTTCACCACACTGGCTGGAATTATTTGCACTCCACCAGGCTATGTTTTTATTTACAGAGGCTCTGAGAAAACAAATATTCCATTTGCCTGGTGTGATAGTATGAAGGCTGTATGTATCCCAGAAAAAAATCATGTTCTTTTAATGCATTCCTGCGGGTGCAGACCAACTGTAGGTGAGACCTTTTGATTAGGTTATTTCGGTGGAGGCCTCCCCCAGGGTGAGTTTTAATCCCCTTACTGGACTCCTTTTTATAAGAGGATAAAACACATAGAGAAGAAATTAAGAGAATTTAAGAGAGCCAGAGATGTTCAAGGAAAAAGTTCCAGAGAAGCTGAGAGACAAGTACCCACCCAGAGAAGATAAGAGATGGAGCCATTGAAGCCAGAAGCTAGAAGTAACAAACCTTCGGAAAGACCAGACACATTGTTATGTGCCTGGCCACGTGACAGAGGAGTCTGGATTGCCAGCAGCCTTTCTTTAGTAAGAAGGTATTGTCCAGTTGATGCCTTCATGCGGACATTTTCACGGCCTTAGAATTTTAACTTGTAAGTTAATAAATCCCCATTGCTAAAAGCCAGGCCATTTCTGGTATATCGCATTTTGTCAGTTTTAGCAAACCAAAACAACTGGGCACTACAATTTGACTTTATAGTTGGCAAATGACTGGACAATATGCACTTGGTCTCCTCACTACTCCTTTATCCCTTTATAATAAGTTAAAACCTGAACATTGTGGGTGGTGCAATGGTGGCTCAGTGGCAGAATTCTTGCCAGCCATGCCGGAGACCTGGGTGTGATCCCCAGAGCCTGCACATGCCAGAAAACAAAAACAAAAACAAACAAAAAAACTGAGCATTGTATTACTACTACTTTAAATTTACATAACTAAGTAAGTAAGATGAGATTTGTCTGGGGGCATCTGTAATTCAGGATTTGCTTCCTGTGATAGGTCTCTTCTCTCTTGGCTAAAAATGAATGTTCATAAAGTTATAATTAAAAATTTACCTGCAAAATTAAAAATTTTTCATAAGCTTGCTGATGAAACTGCTAAAGCCATACCCACACAACAAAAGTCTCTTGTCTCCCTTCTCAAGTAGTGCTGGACAACAAAATAGCCTGTACTATTTATTGTCTAAACAAGGTTGAGTCACTGCTGTGGCAAAAAGTACTTGTTGTACTTGGATAAACACTTCCGATACTGTAAAAACACAACTGCACAAAATTATGGAACAAATTACTTCATTGGCTACGAGAGGTCCCTGTTTCCAACTCCTTCTTTGATCTGTTAAGCAACAATTGCTTGGAATTGTTTGGAAGTTGGGGACCTTGGGTGAAGTTCCCTTCAGTTTCTCGGTTTTATCATCCTTGTAATACTTATAACGGTCTCCTTGGAGTGCTATATTCTCTCAAGAGCCCTAAATGCTTTTTAAAAAAAATATTTTTATTGAGATATCTTCATGCACATACAATCTATCCAAGTATACAACCAATGGCTCACAGTATCATCAAATAGTTATGTATTCATCACCATGATCATTTTTAGAACATCTGCCTCACTCCAGAAAAAAAAATAAAAAGAAAAAGCCCATACGTCCCATACTCCATCCTCTTATTGACCACTAGTATTTCAACCTACCCACTTTTTTTTTTTTACCCCTTATCACCTCTATTTTTTATATATTTTTTGTCCTTAATTTTTTATTCATCTGTCCATACCTGGATAAGAGGAGCATCAGCCACAATGTTTTCACAATCACATGGTCCCACTGTAAAAGCTTTATAGTTATACGATCGTCTTCAAGAGTCAAGGCTACTGGAATAGTTTCAGGTACTTCCCTCTAGCTACTCCAATATACCATAAACTAAAAGGGATATCTATATAATGCATAACAATCTCCAGAGTAACCTCTCGACTCTATTTGAAATCTCTCAGCCCCTGAAACTTTATTTAGTCTCATTTCTCTCTTTCCCTTTTGGTCAAGAAGGCTTCTTAACTTCTTGATACCGGGTTCCAGCTCATCCCTGGGTGTCATGTCCCACATAGAAAGGAGGGCAATAAGTTCACCTGGCAAGTTGGTTTAGGGAGAGAGGCCATATCTGAACAACAAAAGAGGTGCTCTGGGGGTGACTCTTAGGCATAATTATCAGTAGGCTTAGCTTCTTTCTTACAGGAATAAGTTTCATAGGCGTGAGTCCCAAGATTGAGGGCTTAGCCTTTTGAATTGATTGTCCTTACTGCTTGTGAGAATACCAGGAATTCCCCAGATGGGGAACTTTAATAATTCCTCCTTTCTCCCCAGTACCTCAAGGGAACTTTGCAAATACTTTCTTATTCTCTGCTCAAATTACTCTGGAATATATCAGGGCATCACACTAACTTGTACAAACCAATAAGATCTCACGCCCTATTCAAGATTCCACATGATTACAGTGTTCGAATAAACCGACCATCTAAGTTAAATTAGATAATGGGCTACCCAAAATAGAAATTTTGCACCAAATAAACATCTCTTCCTTTGGTCTCACACAGAAGTTAAAGTTTAAAAATATAGACCATATCATCCTTTACTCCATATTCTGACTTACCTTAGTTCTAATGAGACCAGCTTCATTCATATCTCTAGTTGAAGTCTGATCACTTTTACAACTTCTTAAACGGTTGCTGTATGGGATAATGCTGACTTTCACAGCTTTAGAACTCTTAACTCTGAGTCTCAGGTGTCACACAAATACCCAAAGTTTCAGGGAACAACCAGGTTAAACACAAATAGCTCAGTACCTCAGAACTTAGAAATAAGTTACAACTTTGGAATAGATGTGACTGCTGTAACAGCTTACAATCTAGGAACCTTTACAACGGGCCTCAACCTGTTAACCCATGCTCTTGACTTCAATTCTCTGAGGTTGTATAATATAGTTAGTCCATATGAATGAGGCATGATAACATTTGTCATTTTGTTTCTGACAGTTAATTCAACATACTGACCTCAAGGTTCACTCATCTAGTTGTATGCCTCACTTTATTCCTTCTTGCAGTCTCACAGTAGTCTGTTGTATATATATATATATACACCAGTTCCCCTTCTGTTCCTCAGTTGTTGTGCCCTTACGTCATTTCCATCACCACGAACTGTGAACACTGCACCACAAACAACAGTGTGCAAATGTCCATTTGTGTCCCCACTCTCAGTTCCTCCAGGTATATACCTAGCAACAGGTTGCAGGATCATATGGTAACCCCACCCCTAGTCTCCTGTGGAGCCACCATACTGTCCTCCAGAGAGGTTGCATCTCTCAGCTTCCCTACCAACAGATGAATAGGTACATCTCTTTCTCCAAATTTTCCCCAACAATTCTATCTCTCTGTTCACTTTTAAACAGTTTTATTTGCATACCATACAATCCAACCTAAGTAAAAAATCAATGGTTCCTGGTATAATCTCATAACCATGTCTTTGCCACCACAATCTATATGAAGACATTTCCTTTTCTTTCTCAAACAATCCCCCATTTCCCCTGGTTATTGACATTTAGTTTTGGCATATTGCCTTTGTTACATTCAGCGGAAGTATATTATAATGTTACTGTTGACTATAGACCCCAGCTTCCACTGATTGTATTTTTTCCTGTTTACCATCCCATTTTCAACACCTTGCAATGTTGACATTCAGTTCTTCTTCCTCATTCAAAAAACATTCTCATATTTGTACTCTTTTTTTTTTTTTTTTTTACATGGGCAGGCACCGGGAATCGAACCCAGGTCCTCAGACATGGCAGGCAAGCACTCTTACCTGCTGAGCCACCGTGGCCCGCCCTCATATTTGTACATTTAATTGACATCATTGTCCACTCTAGGCATTCCTAAGTTATACTGTCTTATTCTTGATCCACCATCTTTCCTTCTTACGACATTGAGGCACATATGACAGCCTCTCCATCAACCATACTCATATTTGGCTTCATTCAGTCAGTGTACTTATATTATTGTGCTACCATCAGATAGTATTGTGCTATCCATTTCTGAATTTTTACAATCAGTCCTGTTGCACATTCTGTATTTCTTCACCACCAAATACACAATCTCTATCCTCTCTATCTCCTGATAATCTGTGTTCTTAATTTAACTTTCAAAGTTCACTCATTAATGTAAACTCCTATTAGTGTGACTATATACCTGTCCTTCTGTTTCTGCCTAATTTCACTCAGCATATTGTCCTCAAGGTTCATCCACACTGTTACATGCTTCATGACTTTATTCTGTCTTACATCTACATAATATTCCATCATACGTGTATACCAAAGCTTATTAAGCCACTTGTCCATTGATGGACATTTGGGCTGTTTCCATCTTTTGGCAATCAGAAACAATGCCGCTATAAACATCGGTGTGCAAATGTCTGTTTGTGTCCTTTTCTTCAGTTCCTCTGAATATATACCTAGTAATGGGATTGCTGGATCATACGGCAATTCTATATGGCAAGTCTATATTGTAGCTGCCAAACTACATTCCAGAGTGGTTGCCCCATCTTACAGTCACACCAACAGTGGATAAGTATTCCTCTTTCTCAACATTCTCTCCAGCGCTTGCTTTTTTTTTTAATCTTTTGATAATGGTCATTCTAGTGGGTAGGGGATGATATCTTATTATGGTTTTGATTTGCATTTCGCTAATAGCCAGTGAAGTTGAGCATCTTTTCATATTTTAGCCATTTATATTTCCCCTTCTGAAAAGTGTCTGCTCATGTCTTTTGCCCATTTTTAATTGTTTTTTGCTATTGTTGTTGAGTTATAGTATCTCTTTATATATTTTGGATATTAAACCTTTATCTGATATGTGGGTTCCAAATATTGTCTCCCATTGTGTAGACTGCCTTTTTATTTTCTGACAAAGTTCTCTGATGCACAAAAGTGTTTAATTTTGAGGAGATCCCATTTATCTATTTCTTTATTCACTGCTTGTGCTTTGGGTGTAAGGTCTAGGAAACCACCTCCTATCAAAAAATTTATAAGACATTCCCTATATTTTTTTCTAAAAGTTTCATGGGCCATAAACATTAGACTAAGACAAAAAAATTTTTTGAATTAATGTTTTATAGGGTGTGAGATATAGATCTTTCACTCTTTCGCATATGGATATCCTGTTCTCCAAACACTATTTATTGAAGTGGCTGCTCTGTCCCAGTTGGGTTGTCTTGACTGCCTTATCAAATATCAATTGTCCATAGATGAGAGGGCCTATTTCTGAACACTCAATTCAATTCCAGTGGTCAGTATGTCTATCTTTATGCCAGTACCATGTTATTTTGACCCCTGCAGTTTTGTAATATGCCTTAAAGTCAGGTAGTGTGAGACCTCCCACTTCATTTTTCTTTTTCAAGTTATTTTTACCCTGCCCTTCCAAATAAATTTGGTTATTGGTTTTTCTATTTCTGCAAAGTAAGTTGTTGGGATTTTAACTGGTATTGCATTGAATCTATAAATCAATTTGGGTAGAACTGACATCTTAACGATATTTAGTCTTCCAATTCATGAACATGGTATGCCTTTCCATTTATTTAGGTCTTCTATGATTTGTTTTAGTAATTTCTTGTAGTTTTCTGTGCATGGGTCTTTTGTATCCTTAGTTACATTTATTCCTAAATATTTGAGTCTCTTGGTTGCTATAGCAAATGGAACTTTTTTTCTTGATTTCCTCCTCAGATTGCTTATCATTTGTGTATAGAAACACTACTGAATTCTGGGTGTTGGTCTTGTACCTTGCCACTTTGATGTACTCATTTATTAGCTCTAGTAGCTTTGGTGTAGATTTTTTTTTTTTTTAGGATTTTCAACATATAGTATCATATAATCTGCAAAGAATGACAGTTTTACTTCCTTTCCAATTTGGGTATCTTTTATTTCTTTTTCTTGTCTGATTGCTCTTGCTAGAACTTCCAGCACAATTGCTGAATAACAATGATGACCATGGACATCCTTGTCTTGTTTCTGATCTTAGGGGGAAAGCGTCAGTCTTTCCCCATTGAGGATGATGTTAGCTGTGGGTTTTTCATATATTCCCTTTATCATGTTGAGGAAGTTCCTTTCTATTCCTATCCTTTGAAATGTTTTCATCAAGAAAGAATATTGAATTTTGCCACATGCCTTTTCAGCATAAATTGAGATGATCATGTGTTTTTTCTGCTTTGACTTATTGATATGGTATATTACACTAATTGATTTTCTTGTGTTGAACTAGCCTTGCATACCTGGAATACGTCTCACTTGGTCATGGTGGATAATTCTTTTAATGTGCTGCTGGATTCGATTTGTAAATATTTTGTTGAGGATTTTTACATCCATATTCATTAAAGAGATTGGTCTGTAATTCATTAAAGAGATTGGTCTTTTCTTGTAGTATCTTTGTCTGGCTTTGGTATCAGGGTGATGTTGGCTTCAAAAAATGAGTTAGGTACCTTTCCCTTCTCTTTAATTTTTTTGAAGAGTTTGAGCAGGATTGGTATTAATTTGTTCTTGGATGCTTGGCAGAATTCACATATGAAGCCATCTGGATTCACATATGAAGCCATCTGGTCCTGGATTTTTCTTTTTTGGGAGCTTCTTGATGACTGATTCAATCTCTTTATTTGTGATTGGTTTGTTGAAGTTATCTATTTCTTCTTGAATGAACATTGGTTGTTCATGCTTTTCTAGGAAGTTTCCCATTTCATCTAGTTGTCTAGTTTATTAGCATATATTTGCTCATAGTAACCTCTCATTACCTCCTTTATTTCTGTGGGGTCATTGGTTATGTTCTCTCTTTCATTTTTGATTCTATTTATTTGCATCCTCTCTCTATCTTTTTTTTTTTTTTTTTTGGTCAGTCTAGCTAAAGGTCCATTGACTTTATTGATTTTCTCAAAGAACCAACTTCTTGTTCTGTTGATTTTCTCAATTGTTTTCATATTCTCAATTTCATTTATTTCAGCTCTGATCTTTGTAATTTCTTTCCTTTTGTTTGCTTTGGGGTTAGTTTGTTGTTCTTTCTCAGGTTCTTCCAAGTGAATAGTCAATTCCTTGATTTCTACTCATTCTTCTTTTTAAATATAGGCATTTAGGGCAATAAATTTCCCTCTCAGCACCACTTTTGCTGCATCCCACATTTTTTTTTTTTTAACATGGACAGGCACCAGGAAATAAACCCAGGTCTCTGGCATGGCATGCAAGAACTCTGCTACTGAGCCACCATTGCCCCAACCCACAAATTTTGATATGTTGTGTTTTCATTTTCATGTGCCTCAAGATGTTTACTGATTTCTCTTGTAATTTCTTCCTTGCCCACTAGTTATTTAAGAGTGTGTTACTTAGCCCCAATATATTTGTGAATTTTCTAATTCTCTGCCTGTTAGTGATTTCCAGCTTCATTCCATTATGATCCAAGAAAGTGTTTTGTATAATTTCAATCTTTTTACATTTTTGAGACTTGCTTTGTGACCCAGCATATGTTATCCTTGAGAATGATCCATGAGCACTTGAGAAAAATGTGAATCCTGTTGTTATGGGGTGTAATGTTATGTCTGTAAATGTTTGTTAAGTCTAGTTCATTTATTGTATTAAAAATCTCTGTTTCCTTATCGATCCCCTGTCTAGATGCTCTATCCATTGAAGAGAGTGGTGTATTGAAGTCTCCAACTGCTACTGTAGAGGTATCTACTCCCTTCAGTGTTTCAGTGTTGTATTCTGGGGCACTCTGGCTCAGTGCATAAATATTTATGATTATTAAGTCTTTTCACTGAATTGTTCCTTTTATTAATACATAGTGTCCTTTTTTATATGTTTTACATTTGAAGCCTAACTGATATAAATGTAGCTATCCCTGCTCTTTTCTGGTTATTGTTTGTGTTAAATAACTTTTTCCAACATTTCACTTCCAGTTTTCTTTCTTTTTTTTTTTTTTTTTTGCACGGGCAGGCACAGGGAATCGAACCTGGGTCTCCAGCATGGCAGGTGAGAACTCTGCCTGCTGAGTCACCGTGGCCCACCCTCAATCTATTTTTGTCCTTGGGTCTAAATTGAGTCTCCTGTAGATAGCATATAGAAGGGTCCTGTCTTTAAATCTAATCTGCCAGTCTCTGTCTTTTGATTAGGGAGTGTAATCTATTAACATTTAATGATATTAGTATAAAGGCAGTACTTTCTTCTACCATTTTGTCTTTTGGATTTTATGTCATATCTTATTCATTTCTCTTTTTACCTTTAATGTTAGTCTTCATTTCTACACTCTTCTCTAGACCTCTTTCTCCTGTCTTTTCCGTTCGGCCTGTAGTGCTCCCTTTAATATTTCTTGTAGTTCTGGTTTCTTACTCACAAACTCTCAGTGACTGTTTTTCGGAAACTATTTTAAACTCCTCTTCATTTTTGAAGGACAGTTTTTCTGGATATGTAATTCTTGATTGGAAATTTCACTCTTTCAGAATCTTAAATATATCATACCACTGACTTCTCACCTCTATGGTTTCTGCTGAGAAATCCACACACAGTCTTATCAAGCTTCCCTTGTATGTGATGGATTGCTTTTCTCTTGCTGCTTTCAAAATTCTCTCTGTCTTTGACATTTGGTGATATGATTAGTAAGTATCTTGGAGTAGGTCTATTTGGATCTATTCTGTTTGGGGTATGCTGCATTTCTTGGATCTGTAATTTTATGTCTTTCATATGAGTTGGGAAATTTTCAGTGATTATTTCCTCCATTAGTCTTTCTGTCTCTTTTCCTTTCTCTTCTCCTTCTGGGACACCCACAACACATATATTCATGCGTTTCATGTTATCATTCAATTCCCTGAGACCCTGCACATATTTTTTTCATTGTTTTCTGTATCTTTTCTCTTGTGTATAGGCTATCAGATGTCCTGTCCTGTAGTTCACCAATCATTTCTTCTGCCTCTTCAAATTTGCTGTTGTAGATCTCCATTTTTTTTTTCATCTCTTTTATTGTGCCTTTAATTCCCATAAGTTCTACGATTTGTTGTTCAAACTCTTAAATTCTTCTTTAAGTTCATGCAATGTCTTCTTTAAATCTGTGAAGGTTAGGCTCCGGTGTTAATGTGGCTAGGTGATCAGGCAAGCATTGACCTAACCATTACCGAAGGATGTTGTGACTGGTTGATAAACCAGTAGGCTGGTTTATTAAATCATCAATGAGTTGATTGCAGCTGTGGCTGATTACGTCAATGATGAACTAAGGGCACGCACCCCACAAATGAGATAATCTAGTCAGGTGGATCTGATCTGATCAGTTGAAGACTTTTGAGGGAGAAGAGAGATTTTTCACTGCTTCTTCAGCTAGCAAGCCTCTCCGGTGGAGTTCACTGAGATCTTTCACTGGAGTTGCCAGCTTCACAATCTGATCTATGGATTTTTGACTTTTGCATTCCCATGGTTGTGTGAGACACCTTTATAAATCTCATATATATAGATATCTACAGTTTGTTCTATTTTTCTAGAGAACCCTGATTAATACAATATCTTTAATCTCTTTTGCCGTATCATATCTCAACTTTATTTGACTTTTGATGTGATTTTTGGATGCCTGTTCAAACATCCTTAATTAGTTGTTTCAACTCCTGTATTTCACTTGAAATATTGGTTCGTTCCTTTGACTAGACCATATCTTCAATTTTCCTAGTATGACTTATTATAGGTTTTCTGGTTCTTGCCCTGCCTATATGGAACCTTTTTTTGAGGAGGGTCTCCTCAGTTATAACTACAGACAGGCCCATGTCTCATGAGGAAAGAGTAGCCAGTATCAAGTTACCCTGAGGGTGAGACCCAGCAGGATGTCAGACTTTCCTATGAGGCATCTAAACTCTGTGCTTTTCCTATCCTGCCCAGCATGTGGCACTTGTCTGCCCACAGTTTCCCACCAGTGTAGTGATGTGGTACCTTTAATATCATCAGCCTCTCCCTGCCAATTGTATGGTTGAGAAAGAGGTTGAAGTAGAGGGTGGGCTTAGGTTCCTTCTGTTCCCTAGGGCCTGAATTTCCTGAAGGAGGGCTACCACTTGAGCTGGGCCCTGCCTCCCTTGGGGAAAATACACCTGACTATTTACTTTGTCTCTCAGGCATGCCTAAATTCTGCCTTTGCCTAGGGCAATGCTGAAGACTGAGAGTGCTCTCAGTTCTATCTAATGCACTGTTAAGAAGTAAAAAAAAGCAAAAAAGAAAGAAAAAAAGCCTTTTCAGAGCTAAACATAGCTCCTGGGGTTTGCCAATAAAGAGCTATAGTTGGTATGTGGCTCTATGTGTCCCCAGACTCTATGTTCCCACTTTTCTTGGGGTCCAGCCCTTTTTCAGTATTTTGTGCTGTCCAAGTAAAAAATCCTCTGTTTTCTTTTTCTTTTTCCTGTCAGCCCTGCCCCCTGTCTGCTGGGGTGAAAACTCTGGGCTTTTTTACTTCTTACTCCAGGTTTATCTGTGCTAAGGGTCTGTTTTCAGCAGTCTGAATTTGTTAATTAATTCCCAAATTGGAGCTTGGCTGAGTTAATTTCCTTGCTACTAGTAAAGTTTGTTTCCTTTCCCTTTGGGGAACCACCCTGCTATGCCCATGGGGGATAGGTGCCAACCTTTGTGGCTTGGGAGACTTACAGTTCTGAGTGAGATCTCAGCCATTTCCCCCATTCCAGACTGGTGTAAGATGTGTGTCTAATCACTGATGTCCCCCCAGCAGTTGCTTCATATAGTTCTTGGCTATTTACTAGCTACTCTGGAAGACAAATTAAATTCCATAACTCACTACACCACCATTTTGCTCCGCCTCTCCCTAAATGCCATTTTTGCAGCCACTAATTCATCAAAGGTCAATGAGATGTGAGAAACAGAAACAACAATAACAAAAAGACAAAGGCTAGATACCCTTAATGAACCCAACTTCATCACCTACGACTTAGACAATGAGACCAAATATAAATAAAACAGTGGTGACAGAGAATGGCGCTAAATTCAAAATTTGGACAATAACTAAGAGCTCAGAAGATGACCAAAAGGGGGGAAATTGTTAAAATTCAGGAGTCTCTTAGACCTTGGCCAGTCCCTGACCATCCAACTCAAGCAGCAAGATTAAAACTTGAAAGACACTGCCTTTCTGTAAATGTCTGCTGTAATAAAAAATAAAATCTTAAAACCAGTCAATAAAAACCAGACACCTTATAAAGGGCCTTTCCATGGGAACGCTATCCAGTCAGAACATTTTCTTTCTCATTTCTGCGTTTGCTCTATATAAGCTTGTCCTCTCCACTTCCTTGGTGGAGCTCCTTAACACTCTCAAGTTTGATGTTGCCCGTGTTGCAAATCGTTTATTGCCGAAATAAACTTTGATAAAATTTTTAATTGCCTTAGTTTATCTTTTACAACACAAATGTCTAACAATCAACCAAGAGGCAGATATGAATCCCTTGCAGAATAAGGTGGGGAATAAATAAATATGGAATATTATTTGATTTCCTAAGTTTAATACAATTTTATGTTTTATATTTATCACTCCTGAATATCTAATATTTTAAAAGTTAGATTGAATGATACGACTTTGCAGAGAGTTAACAGTACTTACTCTTCCTTTCTTTTCATGTTCTCTCTTGCCTGCTGGGCTTTGGTGAGAATAAACCATTGGAGGCTGGCAGGATCACAGAGTGTGGGGATGTTAAAATGCCCGAGTTCATGTAGACTTGGAGCATATCTATCACTGTAATGAAATAGAAAATGAAGAAAAAAATCATTGATCTTTCCACCTGAAAGAAAATGTTTTAACAGACTGGTTTTAACTAAAAAGGAACTAATTAAGAAAATTCACCTTAAAAGTACAGCAATATTGACTTACATTTTGCTGCCCCCCAAAAGACACACTTTCTTAGGACGACCATTCTTCCTAGCCCTGTGACCTTCCTCATCTGTAAAATGGGTTAATAACCTACATCAGGGTGAGGTTGTGAGAGCTAAAGAGTATTAACATTTATGTACTGAATGTCATCAAGTATATTATACTAAATATATTAAGATTTAGGCACCTAGCTCAGTGCTTGGCAAATAGTATAGGTACAAAATACATTAGCTACTGATTTAAAATTAGCTTAATTCTATGACGTTTTCTATAGGATTGATTTCATCCACTACGGGGGCATATGTTCACAGAATGTTCTAGAGTTTCAATCCTTCAATGCTTCCATGTTGGCTTTCCTAATGTGGAAGAGTATCACTAACAGAAATAGTGACATTCTTTTCTTAATTGCAAGAACTACACATTGAAATACAAAAAATTAATACACTTACAAACACAATCCACCTAATGAAAGAATAAAAGTAATCCTTCTGTTTTAGATATTTACCTGTTAACAATCATTTGTAAACCACGCAGACTTCGAGGGTGAAAAGGTATTCTACTTTTCAATAGTCTATTATAGAACATATCAAGAAGAGAGTAATATTCTTCAAGTGTCAACACTGGCTGCAACTCTTCTATATAAACAACTTGTATGCCACCTAGAAGATAGCTTATTTGGTCTTCCAGATGTATCAATCTCCTTTGAAGGTCCAAATAACTTGGTAATCTTTCAAAAAGCTGTATTCAAAAAAAAGAGGAAAGAAACATTTAGTTTTATGTTACCATGACAACTGATTTTTAGGATTCTAATAAATAGTACTGAGAAATTTTAACATGAACATCGTTTTCCTAGAAGGAAAGTTCAAGTAAGAGATAAGAAAAGATGAAATTATTTACTGTAATGCTGAAAAATCTAATATTCAAAATAAAACACTATGAATCTTAAGAATAAAAGAGCTTGCAGTAAAAAACTTGTTCCAAACAAAAATAAGTCCTTAATACGAACATTTAAAGAATATTTAAAAATATTAAATTAGTTTAGAATGATTAAATGGCATACTAAAGCAGAGTTTTAGAAATAAAATATACATATTTCAACTTCAAGTCAGTTCCCTCAGAACTATCTTTAATTCAACTAAGTTCAATTAAATGCTATAAACATTATTGAGCACATACCATGGACTTAAGCATTTAAGCACTCGAAGTATAGAGATTTAAAATGTCTGTCCCTGTTTGCCAGGGACTCTCAGTCTGAGCGCAAGGAAACAAAACAAAAAACAGAATTCAGTGTAATAAATACCAGACCACCTCAGGATGGAGCAGATACAGAGAGATTAAAAAAAAAAGTCTCTAAGGAAGTCTCATCTTACCAATCTTAAAAGATAAATAGGATTTTATGAGGGCAGATGAGTGTGGGGACATTCTGTACAAACATGGAAGCATGGAAAAGACAGTGTGTTAAAAAACAACAAGGAGTTTGGTGTGGCTGGAGTGTGACATGTTTGGGGGTGAGTAGAAAGAGAAAGTGAGGGCTATATCAGGGTATTTTCTTGTGTGCTACATTATGGTCTTGGGGTTTATATTAAAAGCTGCGTATCTTTACAAATTTAAGGAGTTGAAAGGTATCAAAAACTCTGCTATAACAAAAGCAGTGGTAATATACTTCAAATATTGTGAAAAATAATTTTACTCCCTACGTTTTCAATTTTTCTCCCAATGGGTTATTCATTATACAACACACACACATATACACACACACTATTTTAAAACTTTAAATTTTGAGATAGTTGCAGATCTGTATATCTTTTGTTTACCATTTACACAGTGTCCCCAATAATGACATCATGCAAAACTACACTACAATATCACAACCAGGAAACCGACATTGATACAATCCACTAACTATTCAGATTTCACCAGTTTTACTTTCTTGTGTGTGTCTGAGTTGGGTTCTATGCAATTTCATCACATGTCTAGATTCGCATATTACCATAGAAAGGTACAGAACTGGTCCTTCACAAGGATCCTTCACGCTACCCTTTTACTGACTGCCCCCACCTCCTTGAAATCACTAAGCTGTTCTCCATCTTTACAATTTTATTATTTCAGGAATGTTATATAAATAGAATCATACATAATATAATCTTTTGAGTTCAACTTTTTCCACCCAGCACAATGCTCTTGAGAATTATCCAAGTTGTTACATATATTTGTAAGTTCCTGAAGTCTGTTCCTTTCTACTGCTGGTAGTACTCCATGAGATGCATGTACCAGTTTAACCATTTTCACATTAGAAGACATTAGTATTTCCCCCGTTAGTTTTTTGCTATTATGAACATTTCCATATCCTCACCAGCATTTGATGTTGTCATTTTTTTTCTCATTTTAGTCATTCTGATAGGTATTTAGTGCTACCTCATTGTGGTTTTAATTTGAATTTCCCCAATGGCTAATGACGCTGAATTTTTCATGTGCTTATTTGTCATCTGGATATATTCACTTGTGAATGTTTGCCAATATCTTTTTCTATTTTCTAATTGAATTATTTGATTTTTACTGATGAATTTGAGTTCTTCATATATTCTAGATACTAATCATTTGTCAGCTATGTGGTTTGCAAATATCTTCACTCAGTCTGTAGCTTATCTTTTCATCTTCTTCACATGGACTTACATAGAGCAAAAGTTTTTAATTTTGATTAGGTCCAATTTGCTGATTTTTTCCTTCTATGAATCACGCTTTTGGTGTCAAGTCTGATAACTCTTTGTCCCACCCTAGATCTGGAAAATTTCCGCTTTTTTCCTAAAGGTTTTATAGTTTTACATTTTACATTTAAGTCTGTGATCCATTTGAGGAAATTATTGTATTAGGAAAGAAGTTTAGCTTGAAAATCATTTATTGTCTATATCGTTATATTATCTTAACAGTTTCTTTTGGAGGGCAACAGTTTTTTGATGAGATCCATTTTTATAAATTTCTGCTTTTATAGTTTGGGCTTTTTAATCTCAGGGTAAGAACTCTAAACAAACATCTTGTCCCAGATCCTGAAGATATTCTGCTTTTTCTTCTAAGTTTCACAGTGTTACATTTACACTGATTTACATTTTAGTGTGTTCCATTTTTGGTTGATTTGTGTATAAGATGTGAGATTAAGCAGAATTCCAATTTTTGTTCTATGGCTGTCCAATTTATTGAAAAGGTCATCCTTTCTACATTTAATTACTTTTGCACCTTTGTTAAAAATTAGTTGGGAAAAAAAAATCAGTTGGGCACATTTGTTTCAGTTTACTTCTTAGTTCTCTAGTCTGTCCAAATGATCTGTTTGTATTTCTCTATCAATACCATATAGTTTTGATTACTGTAGCTTTATAGTAAGCCTTGGCATTGGGGAGTGTGATTCTTCTCACTTAATTCTTCTTCAAAATTGTGTTAGGTATTCTAGGTTCTATGCCTTTCCATATAAAATTTAGAATAAGCTGGTTCATGTCTATAAAATACCTTCCTGGGATTTTGATACATATTACCTTAAGCTACATATCAATTGGGGAGAATTGTTATCCTCACTACATTGCATCTTCCAATCCTTGAACATGTTACATACATCTCTCCATTTATCTAGGTGTTTTAAAAATTTGTTTCATCAGTATTTTGTAATTTTTGGCATGCAAGTTTTACACATATTGTTAGGTTTATACCTAAATATTTCATTTTCTTTAGAGCAATGAAATGGTATTATATTTTTATATTCAGTTTACAAAAGTAGTTACATACGAAATAAGGTTGGTTTTTTTTTTGTGTTGATCCTGTCTCCTGCAACTTTACAGTACTCACTTATTAGTTGCAAGAAGATTTGCTATAGATTCCTTGAGATTTTCTACTTAGCCAATTGAGTTTTTTGCACACAGGACAGTTTTATTTCTTCTTTTCCAATCTGTATGCCTTTTATTTATTTTTCCTGCCTTATTGTGCTGTTAGGATGTATAGCTTCATGTTCTATAAAATAGTGACAAGGGAACAGTGTTTTGTTTCTACTCTTATGAGGAAAGAATTCAGTCTTTTACCATACATGATGTTAGCTGCACATTGTTTTCTGTACATGCTCTTTATCAAGTTGAAGAAGTTTCCCTCCATTCTTGGTTAGGGCACTTTACTTGCATTTATTCCTCAGATGGGGTATGTGGGTGGTATTTCTGGATATGTGAAGATTAGAAAATATAACTTTCTTTTACTATGATGGATGAATGCTATCCTGGCTGGGTCATGGAATCTTTCTTTCAGAAGCCTATGGATGTTCTTCCATTCTCTTCTACCTTACCTTTCAGCAATGTAGATGAGGAGTTTGGAATCAGTCTAATTCTTTCTTCTTTGAGACTTTTTGTGGTTGGGAGCTTGTAAGATTTTGAAACACTCATTATTTGCATTTTAAATTTCCAGGATTTATCCTCCAAGTCTCTTTAGCTCTTCTCGTATGATTTTTATCCCATTGTATTTGTATTTTTCCTCTTTGTTTTGAGATATCTTTTTTACCTAAAATCCTAGTCACTGATGTGAATCTCAGTTACCTTCCTTCCCATAATGCACCTTTAAAGTTAGTTCAAATATCATACTCTTTAGTTTTAGTTTAATTTTTGTACTGGATGTGGATTTCTTATTTTTTTGTTCCCATTTCAATTCTGTGCTCTGGCTGCTCTATTTTATTAAGAGTTTTCTGTTTGTTCTTTTCCCATTTCGTTGCTAGGTCTCTGAAACAGGTTGCTATTTTTATTTTTTTTTGTCATTGATGCTCAGCTGTTAGAATCCTGAGAGTGGTGGATGATGCAATGATTGCTGCCCTGTGGGGTAGTAGGAGGCAGGTCATCAGTCCCCAACTGTCCACAAAAAGAAAGCCTCTCTGTTCCCTGGCCTCTTCTTATCCTGCCAGGCTTCAGAGACGGTAAAGGCTCAGCTTATCTGCTCAATTCCTCTTCTGCTCTCTGGGACTTCCCATTTAAGCATATGTCAGCCTTTCTCTTGGGACCCTGGGCCATCTACGGTCTCAATTTTCTTATGACCTGAGTGGTTAGATTCTTACACTAGTATTTTCTAGTGCTCCAACCTGGGTTCTGTTTGGCTTGGGAGATATGGAGGAGTTGGAACTAAAGGCAAGGTTGGGAGCAGAGGTCAAATAGGATACAGGAAGAAATCATCCTTTTAGAACCCCCCACTTAAGCTTTTAAACAAAAGTGAATATAAACAAGGCCTAGGAAGGATTAAGAGCAAATGCAAAGAGTTTGTTTCTGGGGTGTCTGTATTATAAGTGAATTATTTTCTATTATTTAGAGTTTATTTAGGGTTATTTATTGGGTAGTGCTATTTTACTGAACAATATTGTTCCAGAATGTTGTATTTATGGATACACTTCATGATACATAGAAAATCTTACATAAATAGGAAATAAGATAACATGGTAGTCAATTAACTATTTTTATATATACAGATATGCTACCTTTCATTAACATTAATCCTACATTGCAACATTCATTCCCTCATTTGACAAACATATTACCTTCTTAATGCTAGGCAAGGAGGATACAAATGTACATAATAAAAAATGTCAAAAATCAAGGAGTTCACAATCTAGGAGGGAAGCAGGCATAAGAAATAAATTATTATAAACCAATGTGAATAAATGTATTCGCAGAAACTCAAACAAGGATTAAGAGTGGCAGAGAATTGCACAGAGGTGGGGCCAAGGCAAGGAAGCTTTTATGGGATGTTTGATGATCTGTCAGATGGATGAGGTATTACGGCTAGAGGAAGCAGCATAAACAATATGCACGAATCAAATATCTGTTATGTTACACAGCACATGAATATTGAAGATGCTTATTTGTGAGCAAGGACAAGAATAACACATCTCCAATATTGTTTATAAGATCTGTATTACCAGATTGATATCTTGTTGAAGAACTTAAATAATTTTTATCATGTTTATTAATTCTATGGCATTGCCTTTCAAAGATTTTAATTAATTAACTTTATTATCTGGAGACATGTCCTATTAATTTAATAATTTCATTATATATGTGATATCAAACCACCTAAATATATTGGAGTAATATTTTCAGAGAAGATAAAAATGAAAATTTGAAGATAAACCATTGACTAACACTTTAGGCCCTTAATTATTTGCAATATTTAAAAAACATGTTCAAACATATGCACAAAACCTGGAAATACAAAAAAATGCAATAAGAATGGACACTTATTGAGGACATTTATTGAATAAATGGACACTTACTCACCACATACTAGGCACTGTGCACCTGCACTATCTCAATGAATCCTTACAGCTCTGTTAGGAAACTACAATAATTACTCCCATTTATGCTTGAGGAAATGGAGATTTGAGAAGGATAAAAACTTACCTAAGATCTCAGAACTAAGTAGGAGAGCTGAAATCAGATCTTGCAGCCCCCAGAACA
The DNA here is from genome assembly GCF_023851605.1 of Tamandua tetradactyla. NCBI lineage: Eukaryota > Metazoa > Chordata > Mammalia > Pilosa > Myrmecophagidae > Tamandua > Tamandua tetradactyla. The sequence goes on from NC_135341.1 coordinate 42,578,903, forward strand.
CATGCTCTTATCCTGTGGTTATACTGCTTTTCCATGTATATAACTAAATTATCTACACATTCCATATCACCAAGTAATATAAAAATTGCTTTGTGGGGGGAATGGTAACATTAATGTTGGACTAAGGATTTCAGAGCAAAGAATATTACCATGGTGTGCTGGTTTGAAACTGTTATGTAGCCAAGAAAAGTCATGCTTTTAATCCAATCCTTTCTTTTTTTTTTCACATGGGCAGGCACCAGGAATCAAATCCGGGTCTCCAGCTCGACAGGTGAGAATTCTTGCCACTGAGCCACAATTGTACCACGTGCTAATCCAACCTTTTTAAAAATATATTTTTATTGAGAAATATCTACACACATACAGTCCAACCATATTATACAATCGATGGCTCACAATATCAACACACAGTTGTATATTCTTCACCATGATCATTTCTAGGACATCTGTATCACTCCAGATAAAGAAAAAGAAAAAAGAACTTACATTCAAAATCACTAACTCCCTCTTCTCATTAACCCATAATATTTCAATTTACCAAAATTTTACCCTTTATCTCCCCCTATTATTTATTTCTTTTTTATCCTTATTATTATTATTTTTTTTACTCATCTGTCCTGGATACAAGGTTTTTACAATCACACAATCACATTGTAAAAGCTATATAATTATACAGTCTTCTTAAGAATCAAGGCTACTGGAACATAGTTCAACAGCTTCAGGTACTTCCTTCTAGCCATTCTAAAACACTACAAACTAAAAAGGATATCTATACAATGTGTAAAAATAACTTCCAGGATAACCTCTCGACTCTAAAATCTCTCAGCTACTAGACTTTATTTTGTCTCATTTCTCTGTTCACCCTTATGGTCAAGAAGGCATTTCCATTCCCAGATGCCAGGTCGTAGCTCATCCCTGGGAGTCAGATCCCACATTGCCAGGGAGATTTACACTCCTGGGAGTCATGTCCCACATGGGCAGAGGGCAGTGAATTTACCTGGCAAGTTGGCTTAGAGTGAGAGAGGCCACATCTGAGCAACAAAAGAGGTTCTTTGGGGGGTGACTCTTAGGCATAATTATCAGTAGGCTTAGTTTCTTTCTCGCAGGAATAAGTTTTGAAGGGGTAAGCCCCAAGATTGAGGGCTTACCCTACTGAATTTGTTGTTCTTACTGCTTGTGAGAATATCAAGAATTCCCCAGATGTGGAATTTAAATTTCCTTCTTTCTCCCCAGTTCCCCAAGGGGAATGTGAATAATAAATTTTGTGGGTGTAGGCCTATTTGGGTGGGACCTTTTGATTAGGTATTTCCATGAAGATATGACCCCACCCATCCGAAGTGGGTCTTAACCAGCTTACTGGAGTCCTTTAAGAGGAAAATATTTTGGAGAAAGCTCAGACACAGATGCTTGGAGAAAGAAACACCCTGGGAGATGCAAATACCCTCAGTAACTGAAGGAACTGGAACCTGGAGAGAACCAAGGGAAGCTAAGAGATGAAATCCAGAGTTTGTGTCAGAGAAGCAAGAAAGTGAGATCCACAGGAGCTGAGAGCAATCTGAAACCAGAATCTGGGAGAGAAGGACAGCAGACATCGCCATGTACCTTACCATGTGGCAGAGGAAGCCAGATGCCAGATGCCTTTCCTTCTAGAAGGTTATCCTTTTATTGATACCTTAAGTTGGATATTCTCACAGCCTTAGAAGTGAAACTTGCAACTTAATAACCCCCCTTTATAAAAACCAATCCATTTCTGGATATTACATTCTGGCAGCTTTAGTAAACTAAAACAGATTTTGGTATGAGGAGTGGGGTGCTGCTGTGACCTGAAAATACCAAAAATGCCAGAATGGCTTTTTTAAAGTGGTATGTTGGTTTGAATCTGTGGTGGACTGCAGAAAAGCCATGTCCTTTAATCCTCATTCAATATTGCTGGTTGAGAGCTTTTTGACTGTTCCCATGGAGATGTGACCCATCCAATTGTGGATGGTAACTTTTGATTAGATGATTTCCATGGAGGTGTGTTTCCAGGTGGGATTGCTTACTGGAGCCCTTTAAGAGGGAATCATTTTGCAAAGAGTTACAGAGCCCATGCAGCCAGAGACCTTTGGAGATCAAGAAGGAAAACACCCTTGGGGGAGCTTCATTAAACAAGAAGCTGGGAGAGAAAGTTAGTAGATGCTGCCATGTTCGCCATGTGCCTTTACAGTTGAGAGAGAAACCCTGAACGTCATTGGCCTTCTTCAACCAAGGTATGTTTCCCTAGATGTCTTAGATTGGACATTTCAATCGTTTTGTTTTATTTGGGACATTTTTATGGCCTTAGAACTGTAGACTTGCAACTTAATAAATTCTCCCTTTGAAAAGCTATTCTGTTTCTGTTATATCGCATTTGGCAGATGGCAAACCAGAAAAAATGGATAAGAGGAAGATTCTGGAAGAATTTGAGGAGTTTAATAGGAAAGGTCTAGAATGCTTTGAAGAGACTGTTGGTAGAAATACGGACGCTAAAGATATTACTGATGAGGCCTTAGACGGAAATGATTAATGTATCATTGCCAACTGGAAGAAAGGTAATCTGTTTTAAAGTGGCAGAGAATTTGGCAAAATGAGTCCTGGTGCTGGTTGAAAGGGGGAATTTGAATGCAAATAGCTGAGATATCTAGCTGAGGAAATTTCCAAACTATGTGAGAAAATACAGCCTGGCATTTCCTTGCAGCTTATAGTAAAATGTGACAGGAAAGGGATAACCTGAGAAGTGAATACCTAGGTACAAATAAACCAGAAAATGATAGTTTGGGAAATTCTGAGCTGTTAGAAAATAAGTTCCTAGAGAATAGTGCTACACATGAGGATTTTATCAAATATGGAACCAATCAACCATTTAAGGAAAAAGCTAGGGTTGGAAATGCAGTTATCCAGAAAGGATTTATGGGAAGTCCTACTGTCTGATAGCTGTGACCCTTGTATGGTGCATGCCAAGCCAACAAACTATTTTCAAGATCTGTATGAATGGAACCACTGCCAGTCTGGACTTAAAGGGACAGACTGAAAGAAAAATGACTTCAAAGGCAGAAGCATGGAAGTTAAGATCTGGAGTCAAGAAATCTCGGACCAGGAGAGCAGACCCACCTACACATGTGGAGAGAGTGAGATTGTCCTGGGGGCAGAGGGAGGGTGGAAAGGTATTGCTGCCTAAAGCCTCACAGAGGATGAAACAGTCTCCAGCAGTTGGGGAGAATCTGGCCATCATTCCATTGTTTGGAAGTGTGTACCCCGGAGATGGCAGAGAGTCCATCTGGTGCCACCCAGATGCTTGAGGAAGGTGGGGCCGAGAACAAGGTGGTCTCCCCAGTACTCCCAAATGTTACAACCCTCACTCCAGTGTTTTGAGAGAGCAGAGCCACTGCATAAGCCCTTAGAATGGGTGTGACTGATGCTCTTTCAAGCCCCAAGGATAAAATATTATTCTATAAATGTTTCTCAGACCTTAAAATCTAATGGAATTTGCCCTGGAGGTTTTCAGAACTGTCTGGGTCTGGTGACCCATTTTCCTTTCAATTTCTCCCTACAGAAATGGGAATGTTTATCCTATGGGTTTCTCTCCTTTGTATGCTGGCAGCAGATAACCTCTTCTAACTTTTACAGGTCCATAGCCAGAGAAGAATTTTGCCTTAGGACAGGCTATGCCTGTAACTGACTTTGATGAGACTTTGTACTGTTTTTGACTTTGTATTGTATTTTTATTATTACTGAAATGATTTAAGGCTTTTATGCTATTGTGATAGAATGAATGTATTTTGCATTTGGAAAGTACATGTCTTTTTGGGGTCCAGAAGGTGGAATGTAAAGAAGGTCATTTTATAGTGATAAAAGGGACCATTAAACAAAAGGATACCACAAACCTAAACATTTATGAACCAATTAACAGCTTCAAAATACATGAAGCAAAAACTGATAGAACTGTAAGGAGAACTAGATCTAGAATTATAGTCAGAAAATTCAACATTCTCACAATAACTGAGAGAACAAGAAGGCAGAAAATCAGCAATGATATAGTAGATTTGAACAACACTCTCAACCAATTTGATCTAACTGACATGCATAAATATGTCACTCAGCAACAGTAAAACACAGTCTTCTCCAGTGCACCTGGATAATTTACCATGATAGAGTATATTCTGGGCCACAAAATAAGCGTCAATAAATACAAAAAGATTTGTGACACATAAAGTATATTTTCTGATCACCATGGAATTACATTAGAAATCAATAGTGGAACAATTTCTGGAACATCCCCAAATATTTGGAAATTAACACATTTCTAAACCAATGGATCAAAGAAGAAATACAATTAGAAATTAGAAACTATTTTGAACAGAATAAAAATAAAAACATGGGCGGGCCGCGGTGGCTCAGCGGGCAAAGTGCTTGCCTGCTATGCCGGAGGACCTCGGTTCGATTCCCGGCCCCAGCCCATGTAACAAAAACGGAGAAACAGAATACAATAAAACAAGAAAGTGTTTAAAAATGTTTCCCTTTCTTCCTTCCTTCCTTCCTTCTCTCTGTCTTTCCTTAAAAAAAAAAAAAATAAAAAAATAAAAAAAAATAAAAACATAACATATCAGAATTTTTGGGAAGCCACAAATGCATACTTAGGGGGAATTCATAGCATTAAACACCCATTTTATAAAAGAACAAAGGTCTCAACTCAATGATTGCAGTTTCCATCCTCACATCCTCAGAATTTAGAAGAGAAAATGAAATATAAAGTAAAAATAAGAAAGGAAATAATAAAGTGAGAATTGATAAAATAGAAAACAAGAGAAACAAAAGAGAAAATCAAAGAAATAAAAAGCTTGTTTTTTGAGAAGATCAATAAAAATAAACTTCTACCCAGACTAATCAGGAAAAAAAAAGAAGTGATTTATTTATTTATTTTTATTTTTATTATTTTTTTTAACATGGACAGGCACCAGTAATCGAACCCGGGTCCTCTGGCATCGCAGGCAAGCATTCCTGCCTGCTGAGCCACCGTGGCCCAAGACGTAAGTTATTAATCTCAGAAATGAGAGTGGCAACCCACTACAGATTCTACAAATATTAAAAGGATAATAAGGGAATTATTTTTAACTACTTTTTTGTCAATAACTTTGACAACTTAGATGAAATACACAACTTTCTTCAATGACACAAACTACCAAACTTTACTGAAGAAATGGATTATCAGAATAGTCCTGTTTAAAGACATTGAAATTATAGTTAAAAAGTTCTTTACAAAAGAAAACCCCAGTCCCATCTGGCTTTACTGGTGAATTCCACCAAACATTTAAGGAATTAATACACCATTCTTCACAAACTCTCCAAAACACTGAAGAGAAAGGAACATTTCCAACTCCCTCTATAAGACCAACATTACCCTGAAACCAAAACCAGAAAAAGAAACCACAAAAAAAGAAAACTACAGGCCAATACCTCTTATGATCATAGATGCAAAAATTCTAAACAAAACTTTAGTAAACTGAATCTATTATGAGTAAGTGGGGTTTGTCAAAGGAATGCAGGGCTCACTTAACATTTGGAAATCAATCAATGTAATTCACCATATTAACATACCCCAAAATAAAAACTATATGATCAACTCAATAGATATGGAAAGACCATTTGACAAAATCCAACATTCATTCCTTATAAAAATTATCAACAAACTAGGAATAAAAGGGAATTTCCTCAACTTGAAAAAACTATACCTATGAAAAAAATCTCTGATTTATATCATACTCAATGGTCAAAGACTAAATGTTTTTCTCCTATGGGCAGGAACGAGATAGCATGTCTTCTTTCATCACTTCTTTTCAACTTTGTACTGGAGGTTCTGCCCAGAAGATGAGGAATAAATAAAAGAAAGAAATAAAGATTTTTCAAGGAAAAATAAAGCTGCCTTTATTTGCAGACAACATAATTCTCTCTGTAGAAAATCTGATGCAATCTGTAAAAAGCTACTAGAACAAATAAGAGTATTTAGCAAGGTTGCAGGATACATGTTCAACACAGAAAATCAATTGTATTATAATTATATTTATTAGCAATGAATAATTGGAAACTGAAATTTTAAAAAAATACCATTTTCAAAGTATTAAAAACAAGAAATACTTAGGGATAAATCTGACCAAAGATGTGAAAGACCTACACACCAATGATTATAAACCACTGTGGAAAGGATGCAAAGATCTAAATAAATAAAGAGATATCACTGTCCATGAGTCAGAAGACTCAGTATTGTTAAGATGTCAATTTCTCCAAACTGATCTATAGATTGAGCACAATCCTAACCAAAATCCCAGATGGCTTTTTCTGGTAAGATTGAAAAGCTGATTATAAAATGCAAATTGAAATGCAAAGGACCCAAAATAGTCAAAACAATTTTGAAAAAGAAGAACAAAGTTGGAGGGTTAACGCTACTTGCTTTTAAAACTTAATGTAAAGCTAAAGTAATCAAAACTGTGGCATTAGCACAAAGATGGAAAGCAGATTATTGAAAGAGAAAAGAGAGTCCAGAAATAATCTCTCACATATGAGGACAAATGATTTTTAATCTCTTTTTTTTTTTACATGGGGCAGGCACCAGGAAGCGAACCCGGGTCCTCTGGCATGGCAGGCGAGTACTCTGCCTGCTGAGCCACCGTGGCCCACCCGACAAATGATTTTTAACAAAGGTCCGAATGAAATGCAGTGATGAAAGAATAACCTTTTTAATAAAACTTGCTGGTACAATTTGATATCCATATGCAAAACAACAACAAAACCTTGGGGCCATGACTTGCATTATATATAAAAATTAACTCATAACAGTTAATTGTGAGTTAACGTAAAAGCTAAAACTATAAACTTCTAGGAGAAAACAAAGGAGAAAATCTTTACTTTCGATTAGTCAAAGATTTCTTAGATATGACACCAAAAGCACAATCCATAAAAGAATAATTTAATAAAATTAAGCTTCATCAAAATTAAAAATTTCTGCCCTTTTAAAGGACAAAGTGAAGAAAATAAAAAGATGAGCTGCAGATTGGGGGAAAATGTTTGGAAATTATTTATGTGATAAAGGACCTGAATTTAGAATATATAAAGAACCCCTGAACTCAATAATAAGAAAACAAACAAACAATTAAGAAATGGAGTAAAAGATCTGAACAGACAGTTCATTAAAGGAGATAACTGGATTACAAATAAGCACATGAAAATATGTTCAGCACCATTAGTCATGAAAACTATGCAAGTTAAATTCATAATGAGATGGTATTATATATACCTATTAAAATGGCTGAAATTAAAAAGATGACCATACCAAGTATTGGCTATTTCTTAAACAGCTAAAGACACCTACCATATGATCTAGCCATTTAACTCATATATCCAAGAGAAAAATGAAATATCTTCCATATATACATTTGTTCATAAATATTCATACCAGTTTTATTTGTAATAGACAAACACACAAAATCCATCAACAGGTGAATGGATAAACAAACTGTGGTATATCCACACAATGGAATACTACACGGCAGTCAAAAGAAAAAAAAAATAAAAAGAACTCTTGATATATGCAACCACATGAATGAATCTCAAAATAACTCTAAGTGAAAAGAACCAGACAAAAAAAGAGAACATACTTTCTGATCCCACTGATATAAAACAGTATAAAATATGAACTCATCTATAGTGACAGAAAACAGACCAGTGGTTACTTATAGCCGGGGTAGTGAAATGGGAGGGAGGGTTTATAAAGCACGAGTATACTTTTCAGGGTGACAGGTATTTTCACTATCTTCATTGTGGTAATGGTTTCATGAGTAAGGCATGTGTCAAAATGTAGCAAATTATATACATTAAATAGGTGTAGTTAGTTGTATGTCAATTATATCTCACTAAATTTATTAATAACAAACAACAGCAGGCTTTCAAGTTGCACTTCAGAAAAGACTAAAATTTCCAAATAAAAACAACCAAATCAGTTTCTGTCCTAAGTATTTTAACTGATTTGAAATCCGTTAAAACATATGATTTTGTTTTCTTTAAATTCACTGACACAATATCATTGTTTTAAACAAAAATATGTTGATGACAGATCAAAGAGGTTTTCTTGCTTTCAAGCTTTTTCTTACTTTTGTCCAGTGATGATGGACATCCATTGTTCCTAGCATCACATGGCCCATTGCACTCATCCCGGAACGGTCTGTAAATATTATTGTACATCCTGATGAGAAAACACAAACTCATTGGTCACTGTCCAGATATTCTTCATTATCTTAACATTGTGCAAATAATTACTTAAATTTAGTGTATGAATTCAGGATTAAATTCAGCTGAAGCTTAACGACTAATTTTATGTCACTGCTTTGTTTAAAGGAACAGACTGAAAAATTCAGCTGTGACAAAGTCAAATCTGGAGAGACTTTTAATACTTAGTTTTCCTTATAATTTACAGATGTGTATAGCAGCTAAGTGATACTTGAAAAGCAAACTGGAAAATCTTTACCTTTTGCATTTCTAAGTATATCCAAGTTCTGCTGTGCTAAACGACCTAAACTATGCAGCTGGCTACAGCGGTGGGCAATCCCCCAGCTTCTCTGCCACCTAGTTCAACAGAACAAACATGTAAATTAGCAAAAATCAGCAATGGAGAAGGAAATAAGCACTCACCCCAAAGTGCTTGAAAACCCAATGGTTTTCTTTCTTAAGTAGGCACACAACATTTTAAATTGTCTTATGCTTCCTAGCATAACTAGCTGATTTTTAAAGAACCAATCAAATAAAAAATGAATTGTTTATCAGAGGGTAAAAATATTGCTACTGTGTTCAGATATCTGGAGATTAAAAAAAGCAAATATATATGTCATTTCTATTTTTACAATAAGGTGATGAAGCGAGAAAAACTTTAAAAGAAAATCATTTTCTCTTCTTCACATTGTAAAACAATGATTTCGTTTTAGTTTTAAGTTCTCATTAGGAATTTCAATTAGGCTTATCAGGTCCTTTTTATCTTATTTAGAGAAAGTGTTTTATGACATCATGTAATCTGCTCATTTTATAAACTAAAATTGAATATTGGTAAAAAAATGGACCTGATGTTCACATGTTGTCACAGAGGTACCACTGTGTAAGTCTAAGTGTAAAGAGCACTGGTCTTAAGAGATATTTGAAATCCATCTCTGAATTCTAATTATGTGATTTACTAGCTCTGTTACCTGGAACAAACTGCTCTAGCCTTCCTAAGGTTTCACTTTCATCATGTAAAGTAGGAACATTCCCTGCTTTGCAGGTAGCATAAATAAAATGTAAACATGTGAAGGAGTTTGACACTCGAGACAGGCACTCAAAGACCTCTAGATTCCTAATTTTTTCTAACACTGATTATTATGAAAGTCATTTCTGATAAAATGAAAACAGCTTTTTAATTTTTCCTTTAACCCACAATTAAAAACTAAGATATAATTCCAAAGAATTACATTAATTTTTGATTATTTGTAATTAAATGTATTTTAAGTGATAAAGCTACAAAATGCTGTTCTTATTAATAAAGTCTTTCATATAAGTTGTTAAGAGGTAAAAACAATGTCTTTGGTCACAATGTTTCCATTAATTGAAGATGTGGCTAATTTTCCAGCAAATCAAGAAGCACTTGTGTCCATGGTCTTCAAACCTTCTGGTCTCAGAACCCCTTTACAATCTCAATAATTGAGAACATCAAAGAACATTTGTTTATGTTGGTTGTATCTATTGGTATTTAACATATTATGAAACCAAGAGATTTCTCCACAGTATTTTAAAGTAATGCTTATTTGTTTTTATGTTAAGAAATCCATTCATGAGAATTGGAGAATGGCTTGGTGGGAAGATGGTGGAGTAGAAAGCTCCAGGTATCAGTCCTTTCACCAAAACAACTATTGAACTGGCAAGAACTATCTGACTCAATCACTTGGAAATTCTGGAATTTAGGGGAACACTGTGTAGCCTCCAGGAAGAAGTGGAAGGAAGAGGCTGGTAAGCTTGAGAAAGACCTGTGAATTTGGCCTTCCCTGCAGTGGTTACTACCCACCTCCCTCAGCCTCCTGGCAGGTAGCAATGGGGACTGGAGCTCATGCTCCTGGTGCAACATGCTGGTTCATAAAGATCTAATGATCTAATGGATCATAAAGATCTAATCCTCTAAACTTTGGGGGGTGTGAGATGGGGTCTGATCACTACTTCCGATTGCAGGTGGCTGGCTAGGAGGGCAACCATTAGTTCAACCACCCTTAGGCAAAGGTGGCAGAGAAATATTACAGAGAGGTACCTTCCTAAAAACTACAGAGGAAAATGGTTAAAAGGCTGCATTACAGACAAGTGCTAAATCAAGAAAATGCAGCTTCAAAAGTCATGGTTCAAACAGCTCCTGACACCCTTGCTGGTCCCTTCCCCGACCCCTTCACAATGCAGGTGGGGCCAGTGTGTGCTCCAATTGTGGGTACTTAGCCCTGTGTGCATAATGGTATGTGTTTATGTCAGTGCCAATCTATTGGGGAATGTATCTCTGATTCAACTTCAGAGTTTGTCCTGAGGGCAGAGAGGCAGCTGGCAGACAGCTGAGACAGTATGAGAAACAATCAAGTTGAAGCAGCCTAGTCACTCAAGAGAACACTTAGAAGGGGGTGTAAATCTATTTCAAAGGGAATAGAAGTGGCACTCATTCAAACTCCTGTAAACTGTAAACAGAGGAATTCCTAAGGCCTCTAACAAGCCCAGGAACAGAAGCAGGCTCCTTGGCTATGGCTCATGCAGGCTCGAAAAAAAAAAAAAAAAACAAAAAAACCAGGGGACCCTCACTTCCCAATTGCCTCTGGCAGATCTTCTTGTTAGGAGGGTTAAGTTCTGAAGGAGACCACCAGGCAAAAGAGAGTCAATTTGCAAGGACAGTGAAAGGTGCATTTTACTTTGGTTTGTTTAGATGAGTTTCTGGCATTCAAGAAAATTTCTGTTATATCACTAGGTGGACACAATTTAAGGAACAGACAATTTAGGGATGAAATTTCAGCTTTACTACCTTAAAATAAAAATGTTAAGTGTAAAACAAAAGATCATAAGACAAAGAAAGAGGAAATGATGGCCCATCCAAAGGAACAAAATAAAAATCCAGAAACCATAAATGAAGAGGACTAGACTTTGGATTTAACGGACAGAGACTTTTAAAAATGATTCTTAATATGCTCAAAGAGATAAAGAAAAACACAGAGGAAGAACTAAAGGATACAAAAAAAACAATGAATGAACATTATGGGAATTTCTCCAGAGAAATATTGGAGTTAAAGAACACACTATGTGAAATGAAAAATTCCCTAGAGAGTTTCAAAAACAGACTGGAGATGGCAGAAGAAAGAATCAGTGATCTGGAAGACAAGACAACTTACTTTGAATCAGCTCAATGATTTTGGCTGAGGAGCAGAAAGAAAAAATTAAAAAAAAAAAAGAACAAATAGAACCTAAGAGCACTGTGGGACATCTAAGCATAGCAATATATGCATTATGGGAGTATCAGAAGGAGAAGAAAAAGAGAAAGAGTATTTCTTTTTTATATCCTGGATATTAAACTCTTATTAGATACATGGTTCCCAAATATTTTCTCCCATTGAGTAGACTGTCTTTTCACTTTCATGATAAAGTCCTTTGCATACAAGATTTTAGTTCTGCTGAGGTCCCGTTTATCTATTTTTTTTTCTTTTGTTGCTTGTGCTTTGGGTGTAAAGTCTAAGAAATCATTGGCTAATACAAGGTCATGAAGATGCTCCCCTATGTCTTCTCCCAGGCATTTGATAGTTCTGGTTCTTATCCTTAGGTCTATGATCCATTTTATGTTGTTGCTGTTGCTGTTTTTAAAACAATTTTATTGAGATAAATTCACATACCATACAATCCATTTAAAGTGTAAAATAAATGTCTTGCTGTAAATTCACACAGTTCTGCATTCATCACCACAATCAATTCTGGAAAACTTTCACCCTTAAAAGGGTTCACTGTGTTACACAGTCCCGTGTTTCATTATGGCTTTCCTTCTAGTTACATACATGTCCCTAAATTTTCCTGTTCAACCACAATCACGCCCACACACCATTGCTGTTAATTATACTCACTACAATGTGTTACCATCACCTCTATCCATTTCCAAACATTTATAATCAACCTCATTATACATTCTGCCCAAATTAATCATCAGCTCCTCATTCTCTACCCTCATTTTATCTTCTGGTGACCTATGTTCTAGATATTAACACCATAACTTTGTTACCTATATTTACTTAATATTAGTGAGGTCATACAATATTTGTCCTTTTGTATCTGACTTATATCACTCACTATAACGTTTTCAAGGTTCATACATAAATTAGGCCATATAATATTCCATTGTATGTATATACCACATTTTGTATATCCAGTCATCAGGTGATAGACCCCTTGGTTCTATCTTTTGGCAAGTGCTATGAACAGAGGTGTGCAAATGTCTGTTCATGTCCCTTCTGTCAGATCTTCTGAGTATAAATCTAGTTGTGGGAACATTGAGTCATATGGCAGTTCTATATTTACCTTTCTGGGGAACTGCCACGCTGTCACAGACTGTGGCTGTACCACTTTACATTCCCATCAACAGTGAAAAAGTATTCCAATTACTTCACATCCTCTCCACCTGTAGTTTTCTTTTCTTTTTTTTTTTTTTAATAGTGGCCATTAAAAAATGTAGTAGGTGTAAAATGATGGCTCGTAGTTTTAATTTGCATTTCCCTAGTAGCTAATGATGTTGAACATATTTTCATGTGCTTTTTTCTTTTTAAGCAATTTGTACATTCTCTTTGGAAAAATGACTATTCACATCTTTGACACTTTTTTTTGTTATTTTATATTTTTCTCTTTATTTAAAAAAAATGGCATTAAGGTTTAAGAGGTTTTGGTTTGGTCCTTGTATGGTCACCAGTGTTAAGGGGATGGCAGAACTGAGTCCCCAGGAATGTAAAAGTGATGCTTTAAAGTTAGTAGCAATCACAGTGGCAAGTTTGAAGGCCCAGGTCAAATTATGGACAATATCCACCAATATGCAGTGGTAGGTCATAGGCTCCAGCTCTAGGGGATCAACCAGAATGGAAACTCCTTTGAGAAGATAACTGAACAAAACAGGATCTGGCACCAAAAGGGTCCGGTGAGAAGTGGAGAAGGTGGAAGATAGGGATTTTCTTTTTTCTACTACTACTTAAAGATAGAGGCAGGGGACCACAATGAGGTAGCAGCTACTTAGATCCCTTAGTGGAGGGGCTGGGTAGATGGCTCCGAGGCCAGTCAAATGGCGTTGCCAGAGGGTGGAATGCTAGCCAAAAGAATGGAGACAAACTGTTCCAACTTCCGTGCAGCTTGTTTCCCAGATTCCAGTACTTCCTCATGATTTGCCTTCTCTAAACTTTCATAATTCATAATAACCTTGTTAGTGATAAGAGAGAAGCCAAAAACTCAAAGTTCACAGTGCCGTGCAACTATAACTTCTGGTACTGTGCTCATGCCAACAGCATCAGCCCCAAGCTTCCACAGCAGACAAGACTGCAATGGTCTCAAAGTTGAGGCCTCCCACCATCACATAGGTGCCTTTCTATAACTCTCGCTGCTCCCCCATTTGTTTCCAGGCAGAGTGAGCCTTCTGCATCAGATTGCGATCATAAGCATCAGACATGGCAGGAATACAATGGCCAAACCTTTCATCATTGGGGCCTCAGAGAGGGTTCTGACCACAGAAACCAGGCATGTTAATATGATCACGAATCAACATGATATCTCCAACCTCGAAGTTGGGGTTAAGCCCTCCAGCTGTGCTGGTGACCAGTAGGGTGTCCACACCCATAAGCTGGAAAACCCTCACTGGGAATGTTACCTTCCAGAAGTGGGTAGCCTTCATAATAATGGAATCTGCCCTACATCACCACACAGGGGCAGTCTTTCAGGTACCCAAACACCAATCATCCAACATGTCCTGGTACTGTACTTTGAGGAAAGTTGGGTATCTCACTGTAGTTAAAGCTCTGGGCCTGACCTGTATCAGCTCTGTATCAGCCAGACCTCCTAACCCAGAACCACAGATCACTGCCACTTGAGGTCGGTGCTTGGTGTGGGACAGAAGCCATTCTGCAGTATGCTGGTAATCTTCATATATGAATTCTTTCTCCATAGTCCCGTCTGCGCCTTCTCCCTGAGCTGGCCATAATCCCATCTGCTGAGCTGCTGCCGCTGGGTGTGGTTGGCACTGAGTTTTGACCCATTTTTTAATTGGGTTGTTTGTCTTTTTATTGTCGAGTTGTAGGATCTCTTTATATATCTTGGATGTAAACCCTTACAGGATATGTGGTTTCCAAATATTTTCTCCCTTTGAGTAAGCAGCCTTTTCACCTTCTTGATGAAGTCTTTTGAAGTGCAAAAGTATTTAGTTTTGAGGAGGTCCCATTGATCTATTTTTTCTTTCACTGCATACACTTTAGGTGTAAGGTCTAAGAAACCACCTTCTACCATAAGATCTTGAAGATGCTTCCCTACATTTTCTTCTAGTTTTATGATTCTGGCTTCTATATTTAGGTCTTTGGTACATTTTGAGTTAATTTTTGTATAAGGTGTAAAACAAGGGTCCTCTTTTATTCTCTTGGATATGGATATCTGGTTCACCCAGCACCATTTGTTGAAGAGACTGCTCAATTCCAATTGGGTGAACTTGGCAGTCTTGTCAAAATCAATTGATGATAGATGTGAGGATCTATTCTGAACTCTCAGTTCTATTCCATTGGTCAATATATCTAACTTTTTGCCAATTTCATGCTATTTTTATCACTAAGCTTGGTAATTGCTTTAGAGTCAGGAAGTGAGAATCCTCCAACTTCATTTTTCTTTTTCAAGTTGTTTTTGGCTATTTATTTAGTCTTTCAAATAAATTTGGCAATTGGCTCTTCCAATTCTTCAAAGTAGGCTGTTGGAATTTCGATTTGGATGGCACTGAATCTGTAAATCAATTTGGGTAGAACTGAAATCTTAACAATATTTAGCCTTTCAATCAACGAACATGGAATGCAGTTCCATTTATTTCGGTCTTTGATTTCTTTTAGCAATGCTTTGCAGTTTTGTGGATACAGGTCCTTTATATCTTGGTTAAATTTATTCCTAGATATTTTATTCTTTTAGTTGCTGTTCTAAAGGGAATTTTTTCCCCATTTCCTCCTCAGATTATTTATTACTAGTGCATAGAAACACTACTGATTTTTGCATTTTAATCTTGTAAATTGTCACTTTGCTGAACTCATTTATTAGGTTTAGTAGCTTTTGCTGTAGATTTTTAAATAACTTTCTAGTTATAGGATCATATCGCCTGCAAATATGAAAGTTTTATTTCTTCCTTTCCAACTGGATATGGTTCCTTCCTCCCTCCCTTCTTTCTTTTCCCTAATTGCTAATCTAGAATTTCTAGCACAATGTTAAACAACAGTGGCATCCTTGTCTTGTTCGATTTCAACGGGAAAGCTTTCAGTCTCTCAATTGAAGCACTAAGTACAATGTTAGCTGTGGATTTTTTGTATACGCCCTGTATCCTATTGAGAAAATTTCCTTCTATTCCTATCTTTTAAAGAGTTTTTATCAAGCAGGAATGCTAGATTTTGTCAAATGCTTTTTCTGCATTGGTTGAGATGATCATGCGGTTCTTCTCTGTTGTTTTGTTAATGTGGTGTATTACACTGACTGATTTTCTTGTATTGAACCACTTTTGCATACCTGGGATAAAAGCCACTTCATCATGATGTATAATAATTTTAATGTGCAGCAGGAGTCAACGTGCAAATATTTTGTTGAGGAATGTTGCATATAAATTCATTAGAGAGATTGGTATGTAATTTTTATTTCTTATAGTATATTTATCTGGTTTTGGCATTAGGATGATGCTGGTTTCATAGAATGAATTAGGTAACATTTCCTTCTCTTTAATTTTCTGGAAGCGTATAAGCAGAGCTGGATTAATTTTTCTTGGAATAATTGATAGAATTCACCTGTTTTGCTTTGGGGTTAGTTTATTGTTCTACTAGTTTCTTGAGGTGTGTAGTTACGTCTTTGATTTTAGCTTTTTCTTCCATTTTAATATAGGTTTTTAGGGCTATAAATTTCCTTCTCAGCACTTCCTTCACTGCATCTCATAAGTTCTGATATGCTGCATTCTTGTTTTCATTCATTTAATGATATTTACTGTTTTCTCTTGTGATTTCTTCTTTGCCCACTGGTTGTTTAAAAATTTGTTGTTTAAAACCTCCATAAATTTGTGCATTTTCCAGTCCTTCACTTAATGTTAATTTCCAGCTTCATTTCATTATGATAAAAAGTGCTTTGTATAATTTCAGTTTTTTAAAATTTATTCAGACCTGTTTTGCAACCCAACATGTAGTCTATTCTGGAGCATAATTCATGAGCACTTGTGAAAAATGTATATCCTTCTGTTTTGGGATACATTATTCTGTATATGTCTGTTAGGTCTAGTTCTTCTATCAAATCATTTTTCAAGTTCTCTGTTCCCTTGATCCTCTGTCTAGATGTTCTATTGTTTTGAGTGGCGAATTGAAGTCTCCAACTATTATTGTAGATACACCTATTTTTATCTCTCTAGTTTTGCTAGAGTTTGGCTCATGTATTTTGGGGTACCCTGGCTATTGTTATTTCTTCTTGGTGGATTGCTCCTTTTATTAATATATAATGTAATTGTTTCTCATAAAGAGTTTTGCATTTAAAGTCTATTTTGTCCAATATTAGTAAAGCTATCCAACATTTTTTGGATACTCTTTGGGTAATACTTTTTTCCAGCCTTTCACTTTCAACATATTGGTATCTGTTTCAGTTTGCTAAAGCTGTTGTAATGCAATATACCAGAAATGGATTGCCTTTTATTCAGGGGATTTATTAAGTTACAATTCTAAGGTTGTGAAAATATTCAAATTAAGGCACCAATAAGAGGATACCTTCACTCAAGAAAGGCTGATGAAGTCTGGGGTTTCTCTGTTACATGGGAAGACACATGGTAACATCTGCTGTTCTTCTCTTGGGGCTTCTGGTTTCAAATGGCTCTCTCAGCATCTCCAAGCACCTGTGTCCAAGCTTTCTCCAAAATGTTCTCCCCCCAAAGTACCCGAGCAAGCTAACCAAGAACTGCCCTGAATGGGTGGGGCCACATCCCTATGAAAACCAATCAAGAGGTATCACCCACAATGGGGTGGGTCATATCTCCATGGAAACAACCTAATCAAAAAGTCCTAGCCACACCTGGGAGGGTCACATCTGCATAGAAATAACCCAATCAAAAGATCCTACCCACAACAAGTCCACACGCACAAGATTGGGTCAAAAGAGCATGGCTTCTTTGGGGTACACAACAGTCCCAAACCAGCACAGTATCCTTGGGCCTAAAGTGAATCTCTTTTAGACAGCATACAGATAGCTCATATTTTAAAAAAATCTATTCTGCCGGTCTTTGTCTTTTGATTGGGAAGTTTAATCCATTAATATTCAATGTTACTACTGTAATAGAAGTATTTCAACCATTTTATCTTTCAGCTTTTATATGTCATACCTTATATTTGTCTTTCTTTATACCCTTTTAGTTACCTTTATTGACTCTTTATTTCTACACTATCCTCCAGCCCCCTCCCGCCTGTCCTTTCCTTTAAGCCCACAGGATTCCCTTAAGTATTTCTTATAGGGACGGCCTCTTATTAACAAACTCTCAGCTTTTGCTTATCTGTGAATATCTCAAACTCACCCTCATGTCTGAAGGACAGTTTTGCTGGATACAGAATTCTTGGCTGGTAGCTTTTCTCTTTCAGTATCTTGAATATATCATACCACTGCATTCTTACCTCTATTGTTTAGGTGAGAAATTTGGACTTAGTATTATTGGAAATCCCCTCTGAATCACTTTTCTTCTGCTGCTTTCAGAATTATCTCTTCATCTGTGGCATTTGACAGTCTGATTAGTATGTGTCTTGTAGTAGGTTTATTTGGATTTATTCAGTTTGGCATACATTGTGCTTCCTGAACCTGGATATCAAGGCCTTTCCTAACAGTTGAGAAAATCTTGCCTTTATTCCCTCAAATGTTCCTTCTACCCCCTTTCCTTTTTCTTCTCCTTCTGGGACACCCATAATACAAATGTTTGTGCACTTCATCATGTCAATCAGTCCCCTGAGACCTAGTTCAATTTTCACTTTTTTCTGTTATTCTGCCTGTTCAAATTCAGATGCTCTGTCTTCTAGACTGCTGATCCTTTCTTTTGATTCTTAAAACCTGTCGTGGTGTGCCTCTAATGTATTTTTAATGTCATACTGTGTCTTTTATTCCAATGAAATCTGTTATTTTAATTTACATGTTTCCAAATTCATCTTTATGTATTATTAAATATTAGGTAACACTGTTATTATTAAAAATTAATTATTAGAGTATTCCACTGCATTTTTAATATCCTTTATCTCTTTAGCTATCACCTTGAATTGGTTTAGATTTGTTTGAACAATTTAGATTAGTTGTTCTAGGTTCACTATCTCCTCTTTTTGATTTTCTCCTTTGACTGGGACATCTGTTCCTGTCTCTTGATATGCCTTATTATTTTTTGCTGATGCCTGGGCATTGTATTATCTTGGTGCATTTACTCTGGAGGTCAGATTCTCTCTTGTCAAAAGCTTTGATGTTGACTGAGTTTGTGTTAATGCTCTTCTCTGACACTTGATTCATCTGTACTACCCAATCAGATCTGGGCCAGGGACTCACAAAGGGAGTGCACACACGTTCCATAGGTTAAACAGCAAAAGCCATTAATTCTGCTCCCCAAGGGTGCACTTTCCTGGCCTGCCCAGCATATGGTCAGTTTGCCCAAAAGCTTTTAGATGACTTACCAGAAGAAGACTTTCCTCATCTGCCAGAAGATGGTGCTCTTCGCCATCTATTCCCTTCAGCCTTCAGAAGGCAGACTATTCTTAGCTGTCAACTCCAGACAATGGAGTAGATGCACCAGGTTGGGAAGAATGAAACCATCAGCCCAATGTCCACATTCTCTGGCCAAACCTGGAACAGTGCTAGACTGTCCTCTGTTCTTGAGAGAGTGGACCTCCACTGCCCTTTCAGTCTGCCACTGCCTGCCTGGCAGGGACCTGACACACCCCGAAGCTGTCTGCCCCAAGAGTGGTGGATGGGTGCCAGGAACTGAGGCTGTGGGGGGTTACTCACGATCTCCCTGCAGCTTTTCTGGGTGTTGCACCATGCTCTCCCCAATCTCCAGAGCTCTAGAACTGTTGCTTCAGACAGTTTCTGTTTCATATGTTTTTCTCAGAGGCAAAGTGAGCCCAGCCTCTCCCTAATCAACCATCTTGGATCCTTCAAACTCTATAATCCAATTTGAGTTCAACTGTGTATATGATGGGAGGTAGGGGTCCACCTCTTCTACACATTGCTCATTTCTAGTGTATAGAAATGCTACTGATTTTTGTACATTGATCTTGTACCCTGTCACTTTGCTGAGTAGTCATCAAAATAGAAAAGTTTAACTTGAGACAGGGTGATAATTTTTCAGGGTCCTTGTAATAGGGAGTCCTATGATGAGCTGAATCACATGAAACCCTCCCCTGTTTTCTTTCTCTCAGTTTCAAGTGCTGATAATATTAACTGCAATTTCCAGTTAATAAAAGCTTATTTTAAAAATCGTGATATGTAACCTAGAACCAAGAATAAAAAATCTATTATCTTCAATAGCTTGGGAAAAAATCATGAGCCCATGGAGATCTCTCCAATTCAATTTTTTTTTGGGGGGGTGCATGGTCCGGGAATGGAACCCAGGTCTCCCACATGAAAAGCAAACATTCTACCAATGAACCACACATGCACCCTCTCCAATTCCAATTTAACATTAAGGGATTTTACCGAATATCTTGAATTTATACTTTTATCTCTTTTCTCTTACAGGGCAAATCTTCATCCTAACAATATTATTTTTATGCCTCATTCTATAATATACAGCTACAAATTATTAATAAACTATTGTTAGTAAAATTAAGACTGACAAAGGAAATAAAACATATCTTTGATGTTCTAAAAAAATCTATTATCTCTTTTCCTCCTCCTTTTAAAATTCCTGAATAGCAATCTTATAGGATGGGGCATAATTACATTTTAATTTATTATGGGAATATGAAAATGGATATTTGGTTTAGAAATTCACTATGTAGAGACTTCTGGGACACTGGCCAAACAGAGTGTCTTGAGATTAGCCCTGTTCCATGGAAAAGTTAGAGAAGGGACAGGAGGGCAACTGAGGCGGAGATTTGGGAGTGCAGCTGACCTGGGAGAGCCTTCTACACCACATAGGGTGGTTGTACTTGCAGAGGCAGAGGAACTGAGAGGCAGAAAGCTGGAGCCTCGCGCAGAGGCGTGGAGCCCATGAGAGTGCATGGACGGGATGTGGGGAATAAGAAGTAAGCCAGGCCACGCTCCTTGGGGGCACTGCCCTCAGCAGTGCAGCCCTGTGACTGACGATTCACCCCACACCCCACACACCTGAACCCTATCACCTGCTCTCATTCCCCGTACTCCAGGCACCCCCACCCCACCAGCCCCCAGTGCACATACCTGCCCCACACAGTAGAAGAACATAAAGAGGAATTTGAAAGAAAAAACAGAAAAATAGCAGATATCACAGAGATTAAAGACTGTGGATCAAATAAAAAACATATTAGAGACACACAACACCAGATCTGAAGAGACAGAAGAAATAATAAGAGATAAAGAGGACAGGATAAATGACTTCAAACACTCAAAACAGCAAATGGCAAAAGAGATGGAAAATTTTGAATTGGATCTCAGGGATATGATAGACAAAACAAAGCGCACAAATATAAGAATCATTGGTGTCCCAGAAGGAGAAGAAAGGAGTAAAGGGCTAGGAAGAGTAGTTGAGGATATAATAGGATAAAACTTCCCAAACCTCATAAATGACATAAATATACAAGTCAAAGAAGCCCAAAGAACTCCAAACAGAATAAATTCAAATAGAACTTCCCCAAGACACATACTAATTAGTCCGTCAAATGTTGAAGAGAAGCAGAAGATTCTGAAAGTGGCAAGAGAAAAACAATCTACTACATACAAGGGAAATCAAATAAGACTGAGTTCAGACTATTCAACTAGCACCCTGGAGGTGAGAAGGCAGTGGTATGATATATTCAAGATCCTGAAAGAGAAAGACTTCCAGTCAAGAATTCTGTACCCAGACAAACTGTCTTTCAAAACTGAGAGAGAGATTAAAGATTTCACAGACAAGGAAGTCCTGAAAGAATCTGTCAACAAGAGACTGGCCCTACAAGAAATACTAAAAGGAGTTCTGCTGGCTGAAAAAAAAGACAGGAGAGGGAGGTCTGGAGGAGGGCACAGATTTGAAGAGTACCACTAACAGTAATTTAAAGAATACAAAGAGAAGGAGGGAAAAGAATATATAGATCTGACAAAATAAAAAAGATAAGATAGTGGATTCAAGAAATGCCTTTTCAGTAATAACTATGAATGTTAACGGACTAAATTTATCAATTAAAAGATACAGACTGGTAGAATGGATTAAGAAACATAATCCAGCTAAATGCTGCTTACAAAAGACTCATCTTAGATACAAGGATACAAATAGATTGAAAGTGAAAGGATGGAAAAAGATTTTCCAGGCAAGTTGTAACCAAAAGTAAGCAGGAGTAGCTACACTAATAATGGACAAAATAGACTTTAGTATAGACATCCTAAGAGACAAAGGAGGACACTATATACTAATTAAAGGGTCAATTCACCAAGAAGATATAACAATCATAAATGTTTACATTCCCAGTCAAGGAGCTCCAAAGTGCATGAGACAGACACTGACAAAACTGAAGGGCGCAATAGATGGTTCAACAATAATAGTGGAAGGCTTCAATACACCACTCTCCTCTATAGATAGAACAACCAGACAGAATATCAACAAGGAAACAGAGAGCTAAATAACTTGACAAATGAATTAGACCTAACAGACATATATGGTCATTGCACCCCAAAGCCTAAGGATATACATTCTTCTCTAGTGCTCATGGAATATTCTCCAGGACAGATTATCTGCTGGTGCACAAAACAGGTCTTTATAAATTTAAAAACACTGAAATTATTCAAAGCACTCACTCTGCTCACAATGGGATTAAGCTGGATCTCAATAACCACCAAAGAACGAGAACATTCACAGATATATGGAGATTAAAATAACACACTCTTAAACAACCAGTGGGTGAAAGAAGAAATTGCTAGAGAAATCCGTAACTATCTGGAGATGAATGAAAATGAGAATACAACTTATCAGAACTTAGGGGATGCGGCAAAGGCTGGGCTAAGAGAGAGATTTATTGCCCTAAATGTCTATATTAATAAACAAGAAAGCAAAAATCGAGGCCTAACGGCACACCTGGAGGAACTTAAGAAAGAACAGCAAACTAACCCCAAAGCAAATAGAAGAAGAGAAAAAACAAAAATTAAAGCAGAGATAAATGAATGGGAGAACAAAAGAACAATAAAAGAATCAATAAAACCAAAAGTTGGTTCTTCCAGAAAATTAATAAAATGGATGGGCCACTAGCAAGACTGACAAAGAAAAAAAGAGAGAGTATGCAAATAAACAAAATCAGAAATGAGAAGGGTGCGTTACCACAGACCCTAAAGGAATAAAATAAATCATAAGAGGATACTATGAACAACTATACACCAACAAACTAGACAACTTAGATGAAATGGACAAATTCCTGGAGACACACAAATAAGCTACACTGACTCAGGAAGAAATGGAAGATCTCAACTAACCAATCACAACTAAAGAGATTTAATCAGTCATCAAAAATCTTCCTACAAAGAAAAGCCCAAGGCCAGATGGCTTCACAGGAGAATTTAATTAAATATTCCAAAAAGAACTAACATCAATCCTGCTCAAACTTTTCAAAGAATTGAGGAAAAAGGAACTCTACATAAGTAATTTTATGAAGTTAATATCATTTTAATACCAAAACTGGGTAAAGATGCTGTAAGAAAGGAAAACTACAGGCCAATCTCCCTAATGAACACGGATGTAAAAATTCTCAATAAAATATTAGCAAATCGAATCCAACAATACATTAAAAGAACTGTACACCATGACCAAGTGGGGTTTATACAAGGAATGCAAGGATGGTTCAACACAAGAAAATCACTTAATGTAATACAACACATTAACAAATCGAAAGGAAAAAAATCACACGATCATCTCGATTGATGCTGAAAAAAGCATTTGACAAAATTCAGCATCCTTTTCTGACAAAAACACTCCAAAAGATAGGAATCAAAGATAACTACCTCAATATGATAAATGGAATATATGAAAAACTGACAGCCAGCATTGTACTCAAGGGAGAGAGACTGAAAGTTTTCCCCTTAAGATCAGGAGGAAGATAATGATGCCCACTGCCACCACTATTATTCAACATTGTGCTAGAAATTCTAGCTAGAGCAATCAGGCAGGACAAAGAAATAAAAGTCATCTAAATTGGAAAGGAAGAAGAAAAACTCTCATTATTTGCAGATGATATGATACTACAACTTGGAAGATCCTGAGAAATCTACAGCAAAGTTACTTGGGCTAATAAACGAATTCACAAGGTTGTGGGATATAAAATTATTGTGCAAAAATCAGTAACATTTCTATACACAAGTAATGATCTAGCTGAGGAGTAAATTAAGGAAAAAATTCCATTCAAAATAGCAACTAAAAGAATCAAGTACTTAGAAATGAACTTAACAAGGGACGTAAAGGACTTGTACACAGAAAACTACATAACATTGCTAAAAGAAATCAAAGAAGATCTAAATAGCTGGAAAGACATTCCCTGCTCATGGATAGGAGGGCTAAATGTAGTTTAAGATGTTAATTCTCCCCAATTGATATACAGATTCAACACAGTACCAATCAAAATTCCAACATCTACTTTGAAGATTTGGAAAAGCTAACTACTAAATTTATCTGGAAGGGAAAGAGACCCCGAATAGCTAATAGTATCCAAAAAACAAACAAACAAACAAACAAACAACAAAAACAAAGTGGGAGGGTTAACACTCCCTGACTTAAAGCCTACTATAAAGCCACAGTGGTCAAAACAGCATGGTACTGGCACAAAGAGAAGCAATGACCAACGGAATCAAATTGAGAATGCAGAAATAGACCACCAAATGTATGGTCAATTGATTTTTGACAAGGCCCCCAAATCCTCTGAACAGGGACAAAATAATCTTTTCAATAATTGGGCATGGAAGAACTGGATATCAATAGCCAAGAGAATGAAAGAGGACCCCTATCTTACACCCTACACAAAAATTAACTCAAAGTGGATCAAACACCTAAATATAAGAACTAGCACCATAAAGCTTCTAGAAGAAAATGTAGGGAAACATCTGTAAGACCTTGTAATAGGAGGTAGCTTCCTAAACTTTACACTCAATGCATAAGCAACAAAAGAAAAAAATAGATAAAAGGGAACTCTTCAAAATCAAATGCTTCTACACCTCAAAAAACTTTGTCAGAAAGGTGAAGAGGCAGTCAACTTAATGGGAGAAAATATCTGGAAATCACATATTGGACAAAGGTTTTACTTCCTGTATATACAAAAATATCACACAACTCAACAACAAAAGAACAAACAACCCAATTATAAAATGGGCTAAAAATATGAATAGGCATTTTTCTGAAGAGCAAATACAGATGGCTCAAAAGCACATGAAGAAATGCTCATTTTCACTGACTATAAGGGAAATGCAGATCAAGACTACAATAATGGCCACGGTGGGTCAGCAAGCAGAGTTCTCGCCTGCCATGACAGAGACCCGGGTTTGATTCCCGGTACCTGCCCATGCAAAAAAAAAAATACTACAGTGAGATACCACCTAACACCTATAAGAATGGCTGCTATTAAACAAACCAGAAACTATAAATGTTGGAGAGGATGTGGAGAAACTGGGACACTTATGCACTGCTGGTGGGAATGTGTAATGGTGCAGTCACTATGGAAGACTGTTTGTTGGTTCCTTAGGAAACTAAATATTGAGTTGCCCTATGACCCAGCAGTAGTACTATTTGGCATATACCCAGAAGAGCTGAAAGCAATGACACAATCAGACATTTGCACAATGATTCTCACAGCAGCATTATTCACAATCGCCAAAGGATGGAAACAAGCCAGCTGCCCATCAACGGATGGGTGGGTCAACAAAGTGTGGTATATACGTATGATGGAATGTTATGCAGCAGTAAGACAAAATGATGTCTTGAAGCACATGACAAGATGGATGAGTCTTGAGGACATAATGCTGAGAGAAATTAGCCAGACACAAAAGGACAGATACTGTATGATTCTACTTTTATGACCAGCATAAAGGTGGCTGAAGGATTCACTGACGGAGAAGTAGATTGGTGAACGATGGTATATACTTATGAATGAAGGTTGTGCTGCTACAAAAAAGGAACAAAGTCGTGAGGCACGCAACAACGTGAATGAACATGTGGGACATTTGGTGAGACAAAATAAGCCAGAAACAAAAGAACAAGAAAGGTATGGTTACCTTTAGAAAATACCTATAAGAAAACAGGGGCCTAGATTGTAAGCTTTTAGAGCAGACAGTTAAGTCTGGAGTAGTGATTATTATCTCTGGATTTTGAGAGGCTGTTTTATATATAATCTGATATTTAGAGATAAGAATGAAGCTGAAAAGGTTGGGGTTAAACTAATTCAGAACATAGGGTAAGGAAGACAGTGTCTATATTTTAAAACCACACATTGAGACCAATGGAAGAAAGTTTTATTTGTTCTGCAACAGAAATTTTCTGTAGTGCATTTTCTAATTCAACCTATCTGTACAGCTCATTTGAACAACTGAAACACAGGGAGCCCAGAATAAGAAAGAGGTTTTTAAATCCTATATAGATTATTGTAATGCCTGGATACATCCTAGAGTATATTAAACAGATAATCAAAAAATATTGGCAAAGTTCCCTGAGGGATGGGAGAAAGAATATGGAGCTAATAAACCTTACTATCAGGGAATCCCTTGATACTGTGTCAAACTTTAGGGGCACTCAAATCAATAGGCTATGCCCTCAACCAGAAGGCTTACTCTTGTGAAGCTTATGTAGGTAGTGGAGAAGCTTAGACTACCTACAGGCAGGCCAAAGAGTTACTTCTGGAGGACCTCTTTTGTCGCTCTGATGTGGCCTCACTCTCTCTAAGCCAAACTCTGCAAGTGAAATAATTGCCGTCCACCCTCGTGGGACATGACATCCAGGATGACAGTCTCCCTGGCAACGTGGGAGATAGCTCCCAGGGATGAATCTGGCCACGGCACTGTGAGATCAACAATTCCATCCTGACCAAAAAGGGAAAAAAAAGTGTAACTAATAAAGTACCAGTGGCAAAGAGAGTTCAAATAGAGCTGAGAGGCTACTCAGGAGGTTGCTCCTATACAAGCTTCACTTAGACACTGCTACCTATCATAATCTGCCAATCCCCAAATGGGACCATTTCAGCCAATCCTAAAGAACACCTAGGGCAATATATAAGATTCCACAAGGGTTCCATGCACTAGAGTAACTTTCCAGAAATCTACAACCTTCAGATGGGGTCCCTGGTCCTGATAAGTCCTGAAACCTAGCCCAGCCTCTCCATAACAAAAGATAGTTCCATTTCCCTACCACATATTCATCACAGACTCTTCCACTATCAAAAATTTAGAATTGTCATAGCCCAAACATCCCTAAAGAGAGGGATGGAAAGATCAAAGGTGATGGTGGAGTTATACAGACAAGACAGGATTTAACAAATGAATATGAAAACTGAATCATTAAATTGGTATCTTTTTAGTCTCCAGTATTTTAGAGTAGCTAGAAGTAAAAACCTAAAATTGCGGAATTGTAACCCATGTCAAACTCTGAAATATGTTCTACAACTAACTGTGGTGCTGTGTACTGAAATTTATTGCATTTTTGTATATATGTTACTTTTCACAAAAAAAGGAGAAAAAGTCAATTGTGATCATAAAAAATATTTAAGCCTTCTAGCCTCCTATATTCTGGAGCAGCTAGAAGGAAAAATATGAGAGGATCATATGGTAGCCCATGACAAACTCTGGGATCTGTCCTGTAACTAGTTCTTACAGAGTGCTTTGAAAACTATCGCTGTTTTATTTGTTTGTTTTGTATATATGTTATATTATACAAAGAAAAAGTTAAAAATAAAAAAATACAGATATCTAACCTAGAGTCTAGTATCTTTTAAAAGAATTAAATGTTCCTTTTTTTATGCCAGAAGCATTATTAAGCATTTATGTAATATTTGTTCTCTATGTAATATTTATGTCCTTGTTCAGCATGCCTCTTCACTTTATGCTTTCATTTATTTTTTTTAAGGTAAATTTTTTTTAATAAAAAATTTTTTTAAACATAATATACAAACATGAACATTCTTACCATATAATCATTCCATTTTTGGTATATAAACAATAACTCACAATATCATCACATAGTTGAATATTCATCACCATGATTACCTCTCAGAATATTTGCATCAATCCAGAAAAAGAAATAAAAAGAAAAAAGAAAAAAATTCGTACATACCATACCTCCTCTCCCTCCCCCAGGATTTCAATCTACTAAATTTATTTTAACATTTGTTCCCCCTATTTATTTATTTATTTTTAATCCATATGTTTTACTCATCTGTCAATAAAGTAGATAAAAGGAGCTTCAGACACAAGGTATACACAATCACACAGTCACATTGTGAAAACTATATCATTACACAATTATCTTCAAGAAACATGGCTACTGGAACACAATTCTACATTTTCAGACAGTTCCCTCCAGCCTCTCCATTACATCTCAACTGAAAAGGTGGTATCTATATAATACATAAGAATAACCTCCAGGATAACCTCTCAGCTCTGTTTGAAATCTCTCAGCCACTGACATTTTATTTTGTCTCATTTCTCTCTTCCCCCTTTTGGTTGAGAAGGTTCTCTCAATCCCTTGATGCTGAGTCCCAGCTCATTCTAAGATTTCTGTCCCACGTTGCCAGGAAGGTTTATACCCCTGAAAGTCATGTCTCACACAGAGAGGGGAGGGGAATGAGTTTGCTTGTCAGGTTGGCTGAGAGAGAGAGAGGCTACATCTGAGCAACAAAAGAGGTTCTCTTGGGGGTGACTCTTAGGTCTAATTTTAAGTATGCTTAACCTATCCTTTGCGGGGTTAAGTTTCATATGAACAAACCCCAAGACTGAGGGCTCAGTCTACTGCTTTGGTTGTCCCCACTGTTCGTGAGAATATCAGGAATTCTCCTCTTGGGGAAGCTGAATTTCCCCCCTTTCTTGCCATTCCCCCAAGGGGTCTTTGCAAATACTTTTTTATTCACTGTTCAAATCACTCTAGGATTTATCAGAGCATCACTCTGGACAAACCTACAAAACCTCATGCCCCACTCAAGGTTCCGTGTCCTTATGGTTTTCAATTAAGCTGTCAACATAACTTATATCAGGAAATGCACTAGTCAAAATATAAATTTTGTACCAAATAAACATTTTTTGCTTTAGTCTCACACATAAGTTAAAGTTTTAAAATATGAATTCCTATTTATTTTCAGCACCCTACAGTACTGACATTCCTTTGTTCTTCCTCATGCAAACGCATTTGTAAATTTGGACATTTACTCGCTATCATTATACACTCTAGGCATTCCTAGATTATACCATCTCAGTCTTTTATCATCTATCTTTCCTTCTGATATCATTTGTGCCCCCAGGTCTCCTCCCTCTATCATTCTCACATTCAGCTCATTCAGTGTTTTAACATTATTGTATTACAGTCAGGTAGTATTGCGCTATCCATTTCTGAATGTTTACAATCAGTCCTGTTGTACAATCTGTATCCCTTCAGCTCCAATTACCCAATATTTACCCTACTTCTATCTCCTGATGGTCTCTGTTACCAGTGAAGTTTTCCAAGTTCATTCACTAATGTCAGTTCATATCAGTGAGACCAGCATTTGTCCTTTTGTTTCTGGCTAATCTCAATCAGCATAATGTCCTTAAGGTCCATCCATAATGTCCTTAAGGTCCTAAGGTCCATGAAGTATGCAACCTTCATAAAGTTATGAAGGTTACATACTTCATAACTTTATTCTGTCTTACAGCTGCATAATATTCCATCATATGTATATACCACAGCTTGTTTAGCCACTTGTCTGTGGATGGACATTTGGGCTGTTTCCATCTCTTGGCAATTGTAAACAATGCTGCTATAAACATTGGTGTGCAAATGTCTATTTGTGTCCTGCCCTCATGCCCTCTGAGTAGATACCTAGCAATGGTATTGCCAGGCCATATGGCAATTCTATACTTAGCTTCCTGAGGAACCGCCAAACTGCCTTCCACAGTGGTTGTACCATTTGACATTCCCACCAACAGTGGATAAGTGTGCCTTTTTCTTCACATCCTCTCCAGCACTTGTCGTTTTCTGTTTTATTGATAATGGCCATTCTGGCGGGTGTAAGATGATATCTCATTATGGTTTTGATCTGCATTTCCCTAATAGTTAGGGAAGTTAAGCATCTTTTCATGTGCCTTTTGGCCATTTGTATTTCCTCTTCTGAGAAGTGTCTGTTCATGTCTTTTGCCCATTTTGTAATTAGGTTGTCTGTCTTTTTGTTGTTGAGTTGAACGATCTCTTTAAATATTCTGGATATTAGACCTTTATCTGATATATCATTTCCAGATATTGTCTCCCATTGCGTAGGATGTCTTTTTACTTTCTTGACAAAGTTCTCTGATGCACAAAAGTGTTTAATTTTGAGGAGTTCCTATTTATCTATTTCTTTCTCAATATTTGTGCTTTGGGAAGCCTAGGAAACTGCTTCCTATTATAAGATTTATAAGATACTTCCCTACATTTTCTTCTAAAAGTTTTATGGTCTTAGAGCTAATATTTACATCTTTTGATTCATTTTGAGTTAATTTTTGTATAGGGTGTGAGATATGGATCCTCTTTCATTCTTTTGCATGTGGATATCCAGTTCTCCAAGCATTATTTACTGAAGAGACTGTTCTGTCCCAGGTGAGTTGGCTTGACTTCCTTATCCAAGATCAATCGTCCATAGATGAGAGGGTCTATATCTGAACACTCTATTCGATTCCATTGGTCAGTATATCTATTTTTATGCCAGTACCATGCTATTTTGACAACTGTAGCTTCATAGTATGTCTTAAAGTCAGGTAGCATGAGACCTCCGACTTCATTTTTCTTTTACAGGATATTTTTAGCTATTCAGGGCACCCTGCCCTCCCAGATACCTTGATTATTGGTTTTTCTATTTCTGAAAAGTAAGTTTTAAGGATTCTAATTGGTATTGCATTGAATCTGTAAATCAATTTAGGTAGAAGTGACATCTTAACTCTATTTAGTCTTCCAATCCATGAACATGGTATGCCCTTCCATTTGTTTAAGTATCCTGTGATTTCTTTTAGCAATTTCTAGTAGTTCTCTTTGTATAGGTCTTTTGCATCCTTCGTTAAATTTATTCCTGAACATTTTATTCTTTTGGTTGCAATTGTAAATGGAATTTTTTTTCTTGATTTCCCCCTCAGATTATTCATTACTAGTGTATAGAAACACTAAAGATTTTTGAGTGTTGACCTTGTAACCTGCTACTTTGCTGTACTCATTTATTAGCTCTAGTAGTTTTGCTTTGGATTTTTCAGGGTTTTTGACATATAGTATCATATCTGCAAACAGTGAGAGTTTTACTTCTTCCTTTCCAATTCTGATGTCGTGCATTTCTTCTTCTTGTCTAACTGCTTTGGCTAGAACTTTCAACACAATGTTGAATAATAATGGTGATAGTGGACATCCTTGTCTAGTCCCTGATCTTAGGGGGAACGTTTTCAGTTTTTCCCCATTGAGGATGATGTTAGCTATGGGTTCTTCATATATTCCCTTTATCATGTTGAGGAAGTTCCCTTCTATTCCTATCCTCTGAAGTGTTTTCAACAGGAAAGGCTGTTGAATTTTGTCAAATGCCTTTTCTGCATCAATTGAGATGCTCATGTGGTTTTTCTGCTTTGATTTGTTGATTTGGTGTATTACATTAATTGATATTCTTTTGTTCAATCATCCTTGCATACCTGGGATGAATCCTTCTTGGTCGTGGTGTATAGTTCTTTTAACATGCTGCTGGATTTGAGTCACAAGAATTTTGTTGAGGATTTTTGCATCTACATTCATTAGAGAGATTGGTTTGTAGTTTTCTTTTCTTGTAATATCTTTGTCTGGCTTTGGTATGAGGGTGATGTTGGCTTCATAGAATGAGTTAGGCAGCCTTCCCTCCTCTTCAAGTTTTCTGAACAGTTTGAGCAGGACTGCTACTAATTCTTTCTTGAATATTTGGTAGAATTCACATGTGAAGCCATCTGGTCCTGAACTTTTCTTTTTGGGGAGCTGCTAATGACCAGTTCAATTTCTTTACTTGTGATTGGTTTGTTGAGGTTGTGTATTTCTTCTTGAGTCAATTTTGGTTGTTCATGCCTTTCTAGAAAGTTGTCCATTCCATCGACATTGTCTAGTTCATTAGCATAAAGTTGTTCATAGTATCCTTTCATTACCTCCTTTATTTCTGTGGGGTCAGTGGTTATGTCTCCTCTTCCATTTCTGATTTTATTTTTTTGCATTCTCTCTCTTCTTCTTTTTGTCAACCTCATTAAGGGTCCATCAATTTTATTGATTTTCTCGTAGAACCAATTTCTGGTTTTGTTGATTTTCTTGATTGTTTTCATGCTCTCAATTGCATTTATTTCTGCTCTAATCTTCATTATTTCTTTCCTTTTGCTTGCTTTGGGGTTACTCTGCTGTTCTTTCTCTTGTTCTTACAAGTGAACAGTTATTCCTCGATTTTTGCTTTCTTCTTTTTTGATACAGGCATTTAGGGTAATAAATTTCCCTTTCAGCCCTGCCTTTGCTGCATTGTATAAATTTTGATATGTTGTGTTTTCATTTTCATTTGCCTCGGGATATTTATTGATTTCTCTCATAATTTCTTTCTTGACCCACTGGTTGTTTAAGAGTGTGTTGTTGAGCCTCCATGTATTTGTGAATTTTCTGGCACTCTGCCTATTATTGATTTCCAGCTTCATTCCTTTATGATCCGAGGAAGTGTTTTGTATGATTTCAATCTTTTAAAATTTGTTGAGACTTGTTTTGTGATCCAGCGTATGGTCTATCCTTGAGAATGATCCATGAGCACTTGAGAAAAAGGTGTATCCTGCTGTTGTGAGATGTTATGTTCTATAAATGTCTGTTAAGTCTAGCTCATTTATTGTATTATCCAAATTCTCTGTTTCTTTATTGATCCTCTGTCTAGATGTTCTGTTCATTGATGAGAGTGGGGAATTGAAGTCTCCAATTATTATGATAGATGTGTCTATTTCTCTTTTCAATGTTTGCCTCATGCATTTTGGAGCACATTTTATGCCTTTAAACAAATATAAGGATTTAAACAAACAAAAAATAACTCACTACAGAAAAAGTTCACCTACTTTGCCAAAAGTGTCAGTATTTAAACCTTACTTCAATATTTCAAATAAGAAATTGATAACAGTTTTCTTACACTGATGAATATTTGATTATATACATAAAAAGATAATTGAACACTATTTAGTTATCAGAATGATTACTATTAAAGATGCAAATATTTAGCTGTTGGAATCCTTTAACAATAGGTAATTAGTGTTTATTTTAATCTCCAAATTAGGTTCTTTCTTCTTTATTACCTGATATCTGAGAGCTGCAATTGATGTGACAATTCATCTTTTAAACGATCAAGTTCTTTTCTAAGTGGCAAACTATCCTTCAGCTTTTTAACAGCACTTCTTTCGTTGTTATCTAGCCAGGATCTAGATGGAAAAACAGAGAAGTACATTTTCCAATACTAAGTATAATGCAAAAATTTCTATTTTAAAAGACCTAAGCAATAACTGAAATACCTGAAAAGCAGTTTCAAAGTTATATTGAGTTTTCAATCAAACCTTTACCAAATTATAAGAACTTCTTCCAAATCTATTCTAGCGTAAATACCTATTTCTACTGTTTAAAGAAGTGCTTGTATCTGTTAAATCATATTCTCGCTATGATAAGTTCCTTCATATATATTCAAATAAATTTTCTCATTGTGGTAAAATATTCACAACATCAAATTTGCCACTTTTACCATTTTTAAGTGTGCAATTCAGTGGTACTGATTAGATTCACAATGTTGTGAAACTATCAATACTATCTATTTCTAATATTTTTTACTACTCTAAACAGAAACTCTGTGCCCATTAAGCAAGAACTCCCATATCCTCCCTCTCCTAGCTCTGGTAGTCTAATTCACTCTCTGCCTCTATGAATTTGCCTAACTGTATATTTCATAGATTCCACATCTGGAATCTATACAATCTGTGGAATCATACAATCTGTGTCCTTTTTTGTCTTTTGTATGTGCATTTAGCATAACGCTTTCCAGGTTCATCCATGCTGTAGCATGTATCAGAATTTCATTCCTTTTTATACCTGTATAACACTCCATTGTATGCATGCATCAATTTGTTTATCAATTCATCTGTTGGTGGGTATTTTATTGTTTCCACCTTTTGACTATTATGAATAATACTGTGAGAAACATTCATGAACAGGTATCTGTTTGAGTCCCTGTTTTCAATTCTTTTGGGTACATACCTAGATGAAAAATGGTTAAACACACACAGAACACAGGCCTTCAGACGTGTACTTGTCTCCCTTTCTGACTGGACTCTCCTGCTTTCCTGTCTCTTTTCCCTTATTTTGGGATTTAGCTAGATAACAATGAGAATTCTTAAATTAGTAAAAACAATCCACAAAGCAGATACTCTGCCAGGAGATTATTAAGGATACTTTACTATGCAATGAGTGATAATCCTCTGATAAATTTCTGGACTCTTTAAATATGACATCAGGAATAGAATGCGACTGGTTTTTAGGGAGTCCAAGACTGACTTACTCAAAAAGCTTTAATGGTGACCTGACAAACAAGACATGCCAAATGACAGAGAAATATTTTGCACATGATTATTATAATTAAGATTATTCTTTCTCAGTAATCTATTTCAGTTGATATTTTAAAATGTTTTCTCCATGTATTTTTTATATGAATCGTAACACTGAAGTATAACTAATGAACTCTTCAAAAAAATAGGAAATGCCTAACATGTGAAGAAGACTAAAAATTCTTTAGTCTTATTTATACCTTTTCTCTATATGCCAGAGATAAATAAAATTTTAAAAACTTAAAAAGGCAAAACAATCTCCTGTATCTGCTTGGTATCAAAAGATGAAAGTTAACAATAACCATGATATACAGAATTCTACCCTCAAAACAGCAGAATACTCATTTTTCTCCAGTGCACATAGAACCACATGTTAGGCCATAAAAAAGTGCAAATTTTAAGACTGAAATTATACTCCACAATGGAGTAAAACTGGAAGTCAATAAAAGATGGCAAACAAAAATTCACAAATATGTGGAAATTTAAAAATATACTCTTAAACAACCAATTGGTCAAAGTCAAAACCACAAGTGAAATTAGTAAATACTTATAGATGAATTACAATGAAAACACAACATATCAAAATTTATGGGATGAAGTGAAAGTAGTGCTCAGAGGGAAATTTATAGCAATGCTTGTGCTTAAAAAGATCTCAAATAAATAATCTTTCACCTTAATGGACTAGAAAAAGAAGAGCAAACTATACCCAAAACAAGCAGAAGGAAGGAAATAATAAAGTTTAAAGTATAGCTAACAAATTAGAGAACAGGAAAAATGAATCAATGAAACCCAAAGTAGGTTCTTTGATGAGATCAATAAAACTGACAAAATTTTAGCTAAACTGACCATAAAAAGAGAAAATTCAAATTACTTAAATCAGGAATAAAGTTGAACATTTCTACTGACCTTACAGAAATAAAAAGGACTGTAAGGCAATACTATTAACAATAATTAGATAAAATGGATAAATCCCTAGAAACATACCAACTACCAAAATGGAATAGAGAAGAAATAGAAAATTCAAATAGACCTACAACAAAGAGGCTGAATCCGTAAACAAAAACTATCAACAATGAAAAGCTCAAGACCAGATCACTTCATTAGTGAATTCTATGAAATGCTTACAAAACATTTAACACTCCCACTTCTAGGTATATACCAAAATGAATCGAAAGCAGGGGCTCTAACAGATACTTGCACACCAATGTTAATAGTGGCATTATTTATAATTGCCAAAAGGTAGAAGTAATCCAAGTGTTCATCAAGCAATGAATGGATAAACAAAATGTGGTATATATATATACAATGGAAAATTATTCAGCCCTAGAAAAGAATGAAGTTATGATACATACAATAATATGGATGGCACCTTGGAGATATCATGTTGAGTAAAATAAGCCAGGCTCAAAATGATATATATTGTACGAACACACTAATATGAAATAATTAGATTAAGCAAATTATTAGAATCAGAAACTAGAATACAAGCTATCAGGGACAGGGCATGGGAGGGAATGGGGAGTTAATGTTTAATTGGCATAGTGTTTCTGTCTGGGGTGATGGAAAACTTTTGGCAGTGAATGGTGGTGATGGTAGCACAACAATGTAATTAATTCCACTGAATTTTATATGTGAATGTGGTTAAAAAGGGAAAATTTTAGATTGTATTACTAGGAAAAAACCTTAAAATCAAAATAAAACTTGAGAGTGAATCTTAATGTAAACCATGGACTACAGCTAACAGTATAATAATATTGTTTCATCAACTGAAACAAATGTACCACATTAATGCAAAATGTAAGTAACAGGGAAAACCGTGTTTGTGAGGAAACAGGGGTGTGTGGGAACTCTGTATTTTCTGCATGATTTTTCTGCAAACCTACATCTTCTCCTTAAAAATAAAAAGCTAAAAGACAAAACAATTAACACTAATCCTTCTCAAACTCTGCCAAAAAAATAGAGGAGAGAATACTTTCTAACTCATTCTGAGGCCAATATTACTCTGCTAGAAACACCAAAGACGGCAGAAGAAAAGGAAAACAACAGATCAATATCCTTAATGAGTATACATGCAAAAATCCTCAACAAAATATTAGGAAATCAAGTCTAGCTGCTTATTAAAAATATTAGACATCATGACCAAGTATTTCCAATCCTAAATTTATATCAAAGAGAATTGAAAGCAGGTATTAAGACAAAAACTTGTACACAAATATTCAAGCAGCATTATTCATAATAGCCCCAAAGTGGAAACAACATCAACTATGAATGGATAAACAAAATATGGTATATCCATACAATGGACTATTATTCAGGCATAAATAGGAAGGAAGTACTGATACATGCTAAACAAGTATTTATCTTGAAAACATGCTATATGAAAGAAGAAGCAAAACATACATACTGTATGATTACATTTGTATAAAATGTCCAGAGTAGGCTAATCCATAAAGACAGAAAGTAGACAGTGATTGCTTAATGGGTATGGGGTTTCTTTTTAATTTATGAAAATGTTCTAGAATAAAGCAATGCTAATGGTGATGGTTGCACAACATTGGGAATATGCTGCAAGCTGAATTATATACTTCAAAATAGTGAAAATGGTGAATTTTACCTCAATTAAAAAAAAAAGACCAAAAGTTAAACACAATTTTAAAAAATTCCATCTACTCTGGCAATTTTAAGTAAGAAACATGAAGCATATTTTCCATAATTGTTATTGGTTCAACTATATTGATATAATCACTTCTCCTGGAAAATTAGACTTTAACTTTAAACATGAACTACCAATAATAGTTTAGTTAAATAAAAACTTTTACATACATTAGGGTTGTTTCCACTCTTGAAACTTGTTCAAAGTCTTCATCAGGGTCCTTGAATCCAGTAAAGGAGTAATAAGACTTGTCCCATTTGATGGGCCTGTCAGGCATTTTTTTAGCTTCCTTAAGAGGCTGAGAATCCACATTAGTATTCAAGTTTTGGATATGTTCAGTAGATAAACTGCAGGAGTTGAGAATATCTAATACTGTGCTTAGAAGATCTCTGGTGTGCAAAGTAAATTTGACTGCTCGGAATCCTAGAAAATGTAATTACCCCAATTAATACAGATGCTTATTTGCTTTACCATAAAAATAATCTTTCTTTCAACATTTATAAAATCAAAATCTTTTAAAACAATCCATTACTAGCTAAAATTCATCCTGCTGGAAAATTACACGTAAATGGGAAATTACTTTCCTTATCCAAAACTCTATCACACTAATTTTACTTTGATCAACTTCTCTAAACTTCAATTCTGTTTTCTAGTTTGGCATCAGTGACCAAACCTATCCAAGTCCAAAAACGGGATTCAGAATATTTTCAACACTACTCATAAATTTGGTCTTTTCCTAAGAGATGGAAGGTAAAGCTTTCCTATGAGTAGGTGTCCACTAAAGACAGTATCTAATACTAAGACTTGAGACAGTCAGAGACCCACTATTGTGACAATGGTTCAGATGAGGCAAAGGACCAACTACTCAAGCTTTGGTGGTCACAGAAACCAGTCTTGATTTTTTGCTATAATTTTAAGCAACCAATTGTTTTCATACCTGCCCACCTAACTGGGTAGGAACTCAGTAGTTTCAGGGTGAGTTAAAATTTCCTAATTTGTAAAAGTTGGTGCTTTAAAAATCCAATTTTGTTATTGAGTGATCATTTGGCTAAGGTAGTATCTAATTTGGCTAAATCATCAATAAGAAATCTACTGTTTGCTTACATAACCTTCCAACCAACACTCCAACCAATTCTCTTTCCAAATGTGGAGAAACACAGGCTCAGGAGGTTAAGAAGAGTGGAGCTGGGGCTTAAATCTAGCTGACACTAAGCCAGATACTTTTCTCATTATACTACATTGCCTCTTTCTTTTCTAAAATTATTTTTAATTGGCTTTGAAAATTACACAAGTATTATATGAGTACATGCATAATGCAAAATCAGAGATACAGAGAGTAAAAATAAAATTCTCCTGTTAACAGGCAGAAGACCTGTTATTAGATATAACTTCCATTAGGTACCTATTCCTCTAGGTCTACACTGTTTTAATTGGTAGTCACTAGCCATAGTTGTCTATTTAAAATATACATTAATTAAAATTAAATGCAATTTAAGATTCAATTTCTCAGTCACATTAGCACATTTCAAGTGGTTAATGTGCAGATACAGAACATTTTCATCATCACAGAAAGTTCTCTTGAATGGTACTGCTCTAGATATTTTCTATATCCTTATGTGTATGCATATTATTTATGACATATTTGCATGTATGTTTACCCAAACATATACACACAGTTTGAAGTATTTAATATGTAAATGGCATCATTCTTGATATATTATTTTGAACTTTCTCTTATCACTTAACCTTGGTGACCCTTCCAAATCTGTATGTATACCTTTACCTTGTTCTTTTTAGCAGCTACATACAACTCCATTTTAAGCATGTGGCATAATTTATTTAACATTTCCACATTGACATATAAGTTATTTTTAACTTTTTACTGTTCCATACAAAGTTGAAATACATTTGTCTTTGTCACTGACGGCAGGAGTCACCACAAATAAATTATTCTCAGTGATATATATTCTGCTTGCAACAGATTTATGGATTTCAGAATAGTCAAACTAATAAAGTTTTTCATTTGAATAATTTGATGGGAAACTGAAATCGACCAGCAGGAAAACTACATTAGTCAGCGAAAGAGGCAAGGAAAAATCCAAATTCCTATATTAGAGATTAGGAAGAAAGAGCTCATCCCTACAACAGTGAAGTCAAGGAATAAATCTGTTCTACTCTAATTTAGCATTAATTAATTAATTCCATTAATCCAATGAAGAGACTGTCATATACTGAGGGGTGCCTCTACCAGACTGCACATATCTTTTACTGGCTCCTAAGGATTCATTTCAAAAAGAAGAATTTCTTGGTCAAAGAATGTTTTGCAGAGATAATTCTAAATTGCCCTCTAGAAAGTTTGTACAAATTGATACAGCCATCAATAATGTATGAAAATGGATTCTCACTATCTGATTAAAACAAGAAAAAAATTAATGGGCAAAAAATAGTACCTAATTATTTCAGTTTGCATTTGATTACTGAAGCTAAGCAGTTTTTATATGTTTACAGGCTATCTTTACTATTTCCTAAACTGTCTACTGTCTTTGCCCATTTTTGCAGTAGACATAC
This sequence comes from Tamandua tetradactyla, assembly GCF_023851605.1. NCBI lineage: Eukaryota > Metazoa > Chordata > Mammalia > Pilosa > Myrmecophagidae > Tamandua > Tamandua tetradactyla. The sequence continues at coordinate 42,618,375 of NC_135341.1, forward strand.
TCTACTTCATTTTGATTTTAACAACTCTTTATATATTAACATTATCTTTTGCTATATATGCTGTATATTGTTTCCTATGACCAATTTTTTTTAAATGAATGGTTCCAAGTTAACTATTAATTGAAAATAGAGAATTTTTGTCTTTACTCAGTCAGAACTGATTACAACTAATTGTTTTAGCACTAACTCACAGAAAACTGTTAGTAAATCCCTTAAATTGTTTTAATGTTTATTCTAACAATAAAGTTTATTTCCTTACTGACCACCAAAAGGATATATATATATACACTCAAAGGATATATAGCTGAAGAAATGATTTAGTTCTTTAAGAATTTCAATGTATTCTGAAATTAATGAAATTTCAGAAATCAAAATCACAAGTAAACATTTTACCTCACTACCATTTTAATTATCAATGAAAAGGTGATTAAGGATTTCTAATGTTCTAAAAATAAAAACATAAAAATTACTTGATCTTAATTTTACAATCAGATAAAAATGTTAAAGACATAAAAATGTTTTAAGTTTTCGTGAGAGTGCCAATCTTGGTTTCAGAAAGACAGAAGCAAAAATGATAAAAGGTAATATTTTAAGAGAAGAATTTTAATAGATATCATAGAATTAATGGTGCATTACTCAAAACAGAGGACTAGGAATAAAGAAATATTAACTAGTTCCAGTGTCAGCTCTGTCTCTAATTTGCTGAGTGAAACTTTCTACGATTCCCTTTAAGCTTTCAAATTCAATTTATTTTTAAACTCTATGTATATTCAACATTTAAAACAAATCCAGTTGAAGGTGGTAGTGGAAGAAGTAGTTGCTTGATTAAAAATGAGCTTGACTCTCCCAAACACATAAAAGTAAAAACAGACTGGTGACAGTATCTTCATTTTAAGTGTTATAAAGGTTGTATTTTGCCTGTACAAATGTCATATGTCTTTGTCACAGTCAGGTTCATGTGTCAGCTTGGCCAGGTGACGGTACCTGCTTGTCTGGTTGGGCAAGTACAGGCCTGTCTTCTGTTATGAGGACATTTCATAGAATTAAGTCATGATCACGTCGGCTACATCCACAGCTGATTCCATTTGTAATTAGCCAAGGGAAGTGTCTTCTTCAATAAGTGATGCTTAATCTAATCACTGGAAGCCTTTTAAGGAGGATTTAGAAGAGATAGGCTCTCTTCCTGCTTTGGCTGGCAAACCTCTCCTGTGGAGTTCGTCCAGATTCTCCATCAGAATCAGCTTCACAGCCTGTCCTACAGATTTTAGTACCCGAGAGTGGGGTGCTGTTGCAGTTTCCAAATACCAAACATGTGGAAACAGCTTTTTAAATGGATAAGGGGAAGATTTTGGAGAAGTTGTGAGGAGCTTGAGAAGGCCTAGAATGCTTTGAAGAGACTGTTGGTAGAAATGTGGGCTCTAAAAATACTGTTGATAAGGTCTTAGACAGAAATGAGGCATCTTTTATTAAAAACTGGAAGGAAGGTGATCCTTGTTTTAAAATAGCAGATAATCTGGCAAAACTAGTGGCTTTGGATGGAAGGCAGATTTTAAAAGTCATGAACTTGGATATTTAGCAGATGAGATCTCCAAATTAAATGTGGGAAATGCAGCCTGGTTTCTCCTCACTGCTTATAGTGAAATGTGACAGGAAAGGGATAAGCTGAGAACTGAACTCTTGGATACAAAAAAACCAGAAATTAAAGTTCTGGAAAATTCTGGGCCTCCAGAAAGGGAGACCCCACAGAATAGTGCCCTATGTGAGGATTTAACCAAATGTGGAACCAGCCAGCCATTTCAAAAGAAAGCCAGGCTCGGACATGGAGTTATCCAGGAGGGATCTGTGGAAACTCCTTATGTCTGATGGGCATGATCCAAGGCTACTGCACAGAAAGCCAACGAGAGTGCTGTGAGACCTGTATAAACAGAGCCGCTGCCAGTCTGTACTGGGGGGTTCAGAGAAGGGACACATTGGAGGAAAAATAACTTCAGAGGCAAAACCGTGGGCTGAGGTCTAAAGTCAAGAAGCCTCGGGCCAGGAGAGCGGACCCACCCAAGCTCGTGGACAGAGTGAGTTTGCCCCAAAGGCAGAGGACGGGCCTTCCACCTCCTTGCAGTGGAAGAGTCATGCTGCCTCAGGCCTTGGAGAGGGTGAAGCACATTCCTTGGGGTTTGGGGAGAGCCTGTCTGCCACCACATGGAGGCACTGAGCATGTGCCCTGGAGATGGCAGAGAGCCCGGGTGCAGCCCCAATCCTTGGAGAGGGTGAAGCCGAGAAAAAGGTGCTCTCCTCAATATATCCCTCAAGGTTGCGTTTGGAGAGAGGCAGGCCTCTGTAATAGGCCCTTGGAAAGGGTGGGATGCTGCTTTCTAAAGCCCAGAAGATAAATGACTGTCAGACTTTGAAATCTAATGGACTTTGCCCTGCGGATTTTCGAAACTGTATGGGTCCGGTGACCCCTGTGTTCCTTCCTCCCTATGGAAATGGGTATATGTATCCCATGACTGTTCCTCCTTTGTATGTTGGCAGCAAATAACTTATGAGTTTTCAAAGGCCAGAGACAGAGGAGAATTTGCCTGAGCACAGACCATGCTTGTAACTTTGATGAGACTTTGTACTGATTTTAACCTTGTATTGCATTTGATTGTTAATGAAATGCTTTAAAGTTTTCTGATACTGTGATGGAATTAATATATTTTGTATATGGAAAAACATGTCCTTTTTAAGGTCCAGAGGGTGGAATGTACAGGTTTGAAAGGATGTATGTACCCTAGAAAAGCCATGTTTTAATCCAAATCCCATTTTATAAATCCAGCTGTTTCTTCTAATTCCTATTCAGCACTGCATGTTTGAATCTGTAATTAGATCATCTCCCTGGAGATGTGACTCAGTCAAGGGTGATTGTTATGCTGGATTAGGTGGAGACATGTCTCCACCCATTCAGATGGGTCTTGATTAGTTTACTGGAATCCTATAAAAAAAGAACGACAAGAGAGAAAGAAAGGAGATTCTGAGAGAGCAGAACAATATAGCCACAAGAAGCAGAGTCCACCAGCCAGTGACCTTTGGAGATGAAGAAAGAAAATGCCTCCCAGGGAGCTTCATGAAATAGGAAGCCAGGAGACAAAGCTAGCAGATGACACTGTTTGCCACGTGACTTTCCAGATGAGAGAGAAACTCTGACCGTGTTTGCCATGTGCCTTCTCACTTGAGAGAGAAACCCTGAACGTCATCGGCCTTTTTGAACCAAGGTATCTTTCCTGGGATGCCTCAGATTGGACATTTGCTCAGCCTTAGAACTGTAAACTAGCAACTTATTAAATTCCCCTTTCTAAATGTCATTATGTTTCTGGTATATTGCATTCCAGCAGCTAGCAAACCAGAACAGTCTTTCACGAGAATCTGAAACTTCAGGAGAACACTATGTACAAGTATGATGTTTCTTCAACTCTTAATTTAATCTTGACCCTCTGAAATAGGAACATGTATCTATTTAAAGAAATGTTTACGAATATTTTCTCTTACACTAGCAGAGAATGTACTTCAGTTGTATGGGGACTCACACCGGTTTGAATATCATACTCATAATGGATTAAGCAAAGACTATTTATATTTTCAAATCAAATTGTTACCCACAGTGATAAGATGCATACTTGTTATTTATAGCATTCTTCAGTAGAGCTGTTCCTTCACAAAAGGGCTAAGGTGACTTTTTTTTTTGCTGTGAATAATGAATAGGGGAAATTTGCAATAAACTCCAAATCAGAGGTAGATGGAGAAACAGCCAAGGAAAGTAATCTGTGATTCTTGATCTCCCATATTAAATTATGGGCAAATAAAAGACAGGAGAAAATACACTATCAAATGCAAGCCTCTTGAGAAACTGGGTGGTTTCTCAATATAAAGAGATCCTGTTTTAGCATGTCTGAGAACAAATTCCTCCTCACTTCATCTGAGGTCTTAAAGCCTTCTGAGTGTTAGGTCTAAGTTACGGACCTTCTACCCTCTAACAGTGCTCCAACTCTTTCATTTTAACAAATGAAGGACCTGCTAATGTCACAACGGCTGTCAGTGGCATACTCAGAAATAGATTTCTAGATCTCAAAAACCCTTCAAATTCTGAACTCTATAATTTTTTTTTTTATTGTATGGTAGTAATGGTAGCACAGCACTGTGAATATAATTAACAGCACTGAATTATGTATCTGAATGTGGCTAAAAGGGGAAATTTTAGGTTATATTTATTACTAGAATTAAAAAAAAACTCATAGAACTATACAACACAGTGAAACCTAAGTTAAGCCACTGATGATAGTTAACAGCACAGTCATAAAAATGTGCCTTCGTCAACTGTAACAAATGTGCCACACCAATGCAAGGTGTTAATATAGGGTGGTATATGGGAACTTTGTATTTCTTACATGTTTTTTTCATAAATTCATATCTTCTCTAATAAAAAAGATATAGCGCATTTTCTAATTATTTTAGCATGAACTCACAGAAAAATCCTAGTAAATCTTTAAGTTGTTTTAAAGTTCATTCTAAAGTTAGAGTTATTTCCTCAAGGATCACTAAAAAGATGTATTTCTGAAGAAATGATTAGGCCATTTTAACGATCAGGATTTTTACCTAAATATTTGCCCTTTAGTTTAAGTATTATTGGATTATGGCTAAAGCAATAAGTAATAGTACTAAAAAGAGAGCTTTATACTGAGATCAAGCAGATTTCAGAAAAGGATAAGGTTTGAATTAAAAACCTGTTTTTCTTTTTGCATGGGCAGGCACCGGGAATCGAACCCAGGTCTCCAGTATAGGAAGTGCGAACTCTGCCTGCTGAACTACCGTGGCCCACCCAAAAACCTGGTTTTAAGACCTACATTCTAAGACCTATATTCTACCTCTTTTGTCTTGGGGAAGTCACTCAACAACACTAAGTTAAAATAGGGCAAATACTACCGTCCTCACAGGGCCTTTTTAGGACTAAATAAGAGAACATAAGCTATAATTTTTAGAAATACATTGTTGTATACCTGTTTGACACTTAAAATAATGATGAGATAGGGAGGGAAAAAATAAGAACAGTTTTATAGACAAAAAAAGGTTAATCAAGCAAAAAATGGCTTCTTTAAACACATGCAGCCAGCAACAAATCTAGTTCTAGGAAAATAATCAATTAAATGATACTTTTCTATGACCAAGGCTTCAATCCAAAGGTTATCCTGGCTATGTTAGAAGTAATGAACATATTTAACACAAAATTTGCAAGGGACACAATAGAAATTTTTAAAATGTACCAGAAGTACTAAAGGGTTCCTGGCCATCAGAGGAATTCTGGTCTGTTTCTCTCAGATAAAATGTAAGCTGAGTTGGTTTCAAAGACTTGAAACCTGGTTTCTGAAGGTTTTCTAAGTAGACACTTAATCTCTTCAGAGAATTTTCGTTGACTTCCTGGGGAAAAAAATTAGGGGTAGTGATACACAAAATAGCAACAAAGAAGCATAAGAAACTATTTCTAAGTCTTTAACCCATCATTGAGGATGTTAAATAATTTTAGTATTAAGAAATGTTAGAATTTCATAGTTCTTTGGAAAAAGATAAACTTGGATGCACATCTCATAGTATGAAGCAGAATGAACTTCAAATGGATAAAAGATCTAACTGTAAAGTGTGAAACCATGCAAGGAGCAGAATAAAACATGGCTGAAATCCTTTATAACCTAGGTGTGTAAAAGTCTAACTAAAACTAAAAATCCCAAAGTAATAAATGATCGATAAATTTGATTACAAAAAAAAAAAAACCACATTCTTCTATGTTGGAAAAACATGATAAGCAAAGGCAAAAGATAACTGGCTGGGAGAAAACATTTGAAATGCATTTCACAGCAATAGTGTAATCTCCTTATATATAAAAGAATTACCCAAAGAATTTATGATTATTTTATTGCCTTTGTAAAAAATGACAGCTTCCACAAAAAATAATTACATGTTCATTTTTAACAGCTCTATATTTCAAATTAGTTCAAAGTCTTGATTATGTCCACAATACAGAACTCTATATTATATAGTATCAAAGTATGTAAACTAACTAAATAAAAATTATAGACTAAGATAAAAAAATGAATATTTACCCTTTCTCTGGGGTGCTGTCCAAAGAAATCTGGATGTACTACAAAATAGAAAGGCCTCAAGGCATTGACTGCTTCAGCTCCTGATAAAGCTCTTGAGTAGAGAAACCAGTGTGTAAATGTCTTCTCCAGACACAACCTTTGAAAAAAATGTGAACTCATTATTAATCGAGGCATGCACACACATTTCCAAAATATAAAGTGACGGTAAAATTAAAATTACTGTGCTCAGAATATATCATATCAACAAGACAGAAATCAAAATGCAGAACTTCGTGGACTTGTGAAATCTAGTTTTAGGGAGTGATTGACATACGGTTATAAAACAATGATTATAAATTTTTCTTATCAAATGAAAAATATTAAATAATAATAATAAAATCTCTCTCAAAAGCCCACTTTGAAACATAAGTTGGCTTCACTGCAAATCTTAACAATTTTCTGTATTATTTTCTTCTTCAGATAAAAATCTCAATATTTAATAGTGCAATTTTCTCTTTGTAGTGAAAAATATTTTGAGAATTATAATGCTTAAAAAGAGATACCAAGATGCTCCTAACTTTATTTCTTCACTACTAGCATGCTAAAATTATTCTAGTTGGATAACTTGATATTCTCATTCTTAAATTTTGGAATAACCTACCAGAGAGTGTTTTTCTGAAGTACAGTTTCAAATTCAAATGAAATTATTTGCAAAATTTTTTAAAGTACTTACATGACATCTATTTTTGAGTGTTACATTTCACCTTTTTTACTGTATAGCAAACTATAAAGAAATCACTAAATATTGTGCTGACTTTTGTTCTCAGACATTATATATACAGAGTATCTGGAAAGGCTTTATTGTTTTTATAATTGCTGAGGAGATTATTTAACAATCTGGAGACCACCAACATAATTTCAGATTACCTTTGTTTTGCTTTGCTTTTGACATGCATATGAATTTTTTATAAAATCAAAATATGGGTTGTAGATTAAGAATTATAACAAGAGTTTGATCAGTAAAGGAAACGAGCCAGATATTAAAGACCTCAACAGGAGGCAATATTAGTGAATGGTAGTGACTGCTCTGCTTACTAGTCCCATGTGAGCTTCATTTCTCATTTTCAAATGTCTGACAGCCTCTCAAATTTTACTTGTCTAAAAAAGAAGTCTAAATACAGAAGGTAAGACAGCAGCTAGCCAGTTCATACAGAATTTTCTTCCGTATTTCTGTTGTTGTGGCACGAACTTACTGAAATGTTGCCAATGTACAAAACCAGATTCATCGCTGACCAAACTAGTTTGCTGTACCCGCCACTTTTTCAATTAGTCTTTAAGATATGTTCCTTCTTCTCACTTTAAAGTACCCCTTGAAATCATTATCTTTCTATTTTCTCTGCTACAAGTTATCATCGCCACAAAATTGGACGGCGTAGCCTCAGAATTGGTCTGTTCTCTGGTCTCTTTTCTCTAACCACATTGCATACAATCCACAAGTTAATTTTCCTAAAACCCCTCTATCGCTGTATTTCCCACGAAAATACCTTTAATGGCTCTTAGTTCCTGCTGAATAAAATCCATTCCTTAGTCTTGTATTTGAAGCTCTCTATAATAATTTCCCAATCAATCTTTCCAACTTGATCACCAAATACTGCCTAGGGAAACCTTATTTCCAATCGCAATATTTTTCATTCTACCCTTTTCTTCTACATGCTTCTAAGCCCTAACACATCTTCCCTGACCCCTCTTCCACCTATCCAAGATGTCCTAACTCAACAATTATTATTATACACCTACCACAGCCTGGGAGGCATTGTACCTATTTCCACCAGAGCCTTCCCTCTTGTAATCTCATTACATATAATCTTTACCTACTCTAAATTCCTCTAAAAAAGAACTTGTACACCTCACATATTATAGCATAATATGATAAAGTATAAATAGATGTTTTTCATTTTCCAGATTTGTTAGTTTGCGTCTGCTGAAAAGCAGAGGCAGAGATTGGAACTGTCTCAGGGCAAATTCAGTGATGGATCCAGAAGGAGAGGAAATTTTGGGAAAGAAAAATGTGGGGAGGGCTTTCACACCATGAATCAGGTCTCACATCTGTGACAGAGAGTCTTTGGACTGCAGCATAGTTCCAAGAAAGGTGCAGCTACGCCAATGTGGAGTCCATGAGCCAAAATAAGATGTTGGAAGAGTCCTGAGTCTTGCTACACTAAGTCCAACTCAATACACCTGCTGTTCTTGGTCCTTGGCAGTTAGGGGAAGTACGGGTTCAGGGCAAATTCAGAGGTGAACCCACAAGGGCAAGAGATCTAATTGGGCATTTTATGACTCCCATATCACGGGGTCTGGCCCAGGTATTATTGCTAATGCATGTTAAATGAATGTATGTTATGTATTTAATGAATATTTCTCCAAAAAACTATATAGAAACAACACAATACTGTGTTACTTTAAATTAAGTAACTTCAGCACATGAAAAATCTGGATTTAAGATGTTAGAGAAGGAATAGATTTTTGACAAAAAGAATCATTAGAGCAGAGGTCAGTAAATTTTTTCTGTTAAGTGTTAGTTACTAAATATTTTAGGATTTGTGGGCCATATGGTCTGTGTCACAATTGTTCAACTCTGCTATTGTAGGGGGAAGCAGCCATATGCAATATGTAAATGAATAAGCATGGCTGTGGTGGAATAAAATTTAATTTACAAAAATAGGTGGTGCACTGATTTAGCCCATGGATTGTAGTTTGCCAACCCCTGCAGTAGAGGATTTATTTCAATTATAAACATCTCAAGAACACTTAAAATACCTGACTAGAACACAAACTACATAAATTGAGAACCTTGTCAAATAAAACGAATTTTTCAAAAAGTAAACTCATCCTACCAATAAAAGCAATACTGTTCTGAGTTAAAACAAATGTGGAAACACTGACAACTCTTTAGGGGGTTTATAGACTGAACTAGTTCATAACAACATGCCAGTACCGACATCTGTTTTGCACTTAAAGCATATGACTTGGTTTCTAATTAATAATAATGAATTTTCACTATGATTATGCTAGAGCGGTGTTTTTCACAACCCATTTAGAGAGACATGTTCTTTCCATATGCAAAGTAACATTCATTCCACCACAACATCCCAAAAGCCTTAGTTGGTGTTTTAGTTTGCCAAGCTGCTCAAAGCAGATATCTTGAAATGGGTTGGCTTTCACACTAGGAATTTATTAGCTTACAAGCTTACAGTTCTGAGGCTGAGAAAAATGTTCAAATCAGGGCATTATTAAGGTGACACTTTCTTTCCATTGACTAGCTGCTGGAGATCCTTGACTTCTCTGCCACATGGCAAGGCACATGGCAGTGTCTGTTGGTCTCTCCCTTTTCTTCTAGATTTCATTACTTTCAGCTTCTGTGACTTTCTCTCTCTCTCTCTCTGTCTTTATCCCATTTATAAAGGACACCAGTAAGAGGATTAAGACAAACCCTGGGTCATGTTTTAACTGAGGTAACCTAATTAGAAGGACCTACTCACAATAGGTTTATACCACCAGAATGGACTGACTTTAAGAACATGATTTTCTTGGGAATATAAGTTCCAGACCACCATACTCCACCCTCTGAACCTCCAAAAGACATGTTCTTTCCATGTGCAAAATACATTCATTCTATCACAATATCTCAAAAGCCTTAAATCATTTTAGTAACAATATTAAGTACAAAGTCTTATTAAAGCCAGTTATAGGTATGGTCTCTCCTGGGGCACAATTCCCTTCAATCTGTGAAAACTAGAGAACATGTTATTGGCTCCCAATACAAAAAAGAGATAATCAGAAGGTAACATTCTCATTCTCATAGAGAGAAATTGGAAGGAAAACAGGCGTCTTGGGTCCCAAACATTCTGAAACCTTGCATGGCATATATTCCATTAGATTTCATGATCTGAGAATCATCTATGGAACCATATTTTCTCCTCCAGGCCTGATAAGTGGCAGTCCCACCCTCCATAAGTGCTTGTGCAGTGGCCACACTCTCCACAAATGGTAGGACCACACTCTCCACAAACTCTTCAAACACTGGGGTGATACCCAGGCTCACAGCACTATCCTTATCAAGCATCAGGGTGCTGGCCAGACTCCAGGCTCCACCCTTGTTAAGCACTGGGGTGCTGGTCAACTCTCCGCAATACTCCAGCCATCTGAGAAAACTGGGGTGGTAGCACTCTTCCAAAATGGGATGGAAGGCTGACCCTCTCCAAGCTCCAGGGCATACTCACCCCTTCCACATACATGGGTGGGTCTGCTCTCTTGAATAAGAAGATGTCTTCAATTCAGACTTAGTTTCCATGGTTCTGCCTTTGAATTAATCTTTCCCCCCTCACTATGTTCCTGTTCTATCCTTTTTAGTTCAGGCTGATAGTGATTCCATTCATACAGATCTTGCAAAAAAATTTTGTTGATTTCACATGTAGTACACAGGGGCCCAAATCATCAGACTAAAGAGCTTTCCACAAATCCTCTCTGGATAACTGCATTTTCAATCCTGACTTGCACTGAAACGGCTGACTAGTTCCACATTCAGTTAAACCCTCATATGGAGTACCATTCTCTGGGGACTTGTTTTGGAAGCTCAGAGTTTTCCAAACCATCAATTTCTGGTTTATTTGTGCCCAGGGGTTCAGACTTCTGCTTAACTCTTTCTGTTCACATTTTACTGTAAGCTGCAAAGAGAAACCGGAGAGTATTTTCCTCATATAGTTTAGAAATTTCTTTAGCTAAATATCCAAGCTTGTCACTTTCAAATTCTGCCTTCCACCTGACATCAGGACTCAATTTTGTCAAGTTCTCTGCCATTTTAAAGCCAGGGTCACCTTTCTTCCAGTTTGCAATGTTACATTCATCATTTCTATATATGAAGTACCTTTTGTGTTCATATTTCTACCAGAAGTTTCTTCAAAGCAATTGGGGTCTTTTCTATCAAGAACCTCACAATTCTTCTCATCTCTACTCACTAACCAGTTACAAAGCGTTTTAAACATTTTTGTTATTTGTGATAGCAGCACTCCACTCTTCCGGTACCAAAATCTGTTTTAGTTTGTGAAGATGCTCAAAGCAGATACCATGACACAGGTTGGCTTTTACAATGGGAATTTATTAGCTCACAGGCTTATAGTTTGAGACTGAGAAAAATCAAGGCATTGTCAAGGTGATGCTTTTTTCCTGAAGACCAGCTGCTGGTAATTCTTGACTCCTCTGCCACATGGCAAGGCACATGGCAGTGTCTGCTGGTCTCCCCTTCTCCTCCAGATTTTGCTGTTTTCAGCTTCTTGCTTTTGTGGCTTTCTCTTTCTATCCCATTTATAAAGGACTTCAATAAGAAGATTAAGAACCACCCTGAACCAACCCTTAACTGAAGTTAAACTAATTAAAAGGTCCTATTTACAATAGGCGTACACCCACAGGAATGGATTAGCTTTTAGAACATGAATTTCTGGGGAACATACAGTTCCAAACCACCACAGTGGGCTATGAGTACCATGAAGATAAAAAAAAAAAAAAGAAAATGAAAATATTAGAGGATACTACATATAGCAAGGGTAATGAATGCTATGAAATGTTTTATAGGTTGTAATATAAAATGCAGTTTTCTATAGGTTGAAGTAAAAAGAGCTGAAAGCATGGCTCTATTATTCAATGATGAATATTTACTACCTAACAATAGCCTTATGGTGAGGAGGCAAGCAACACTGAAGGAAAAGTCTATAGGGTATTATAAAACTCATTCCTTTTTCCTATATTCTCTCTCATATTACAAAGTTAGAACATGAGGATGAAACTGTTTAGCTCAAATTTCTGTAGCTAACCATTATTAAAGGAAAACACAACATGAAGAATGTCTACCTCTGCAGAATGTCTTTTTAAGACATTTCACAGTATCTCACACATTGCGGTCTCTTTTCTTTTTTTTTTTGACAATTTATGTCATAGGTTTAATCAGAGGAAAATCTCTCCTTTGATAATCCTTCTTATATTGAGTTGGTAAAATGTTTCCCCTAAAGAGCTTTCATTTAACAGTGATTATTTATTGTAATATTCACATAGTGAATAATTATTCACAGGTACTAATTATCATATTTGTTTTATAAATTGAAAACTTCACCTATCTTTTTTTTTTTTTTTTTTACTTAACAGATCAAACTGTATTTTGGATGTATATTTTAAGCCAAATGAACACTTTATTTTCCTTCTTAACTTTGTTACCAGGAAGCCAGAATTAAATCAGATGTTCAATTCTGGTGGTTGTTTAATTAATTGCTTGTCTACTTAACACAATGATCTCCTTCCCTACAGGGCTTTTGATCTGATCTCTATTTAGTTTGCCGTATATAACATGCCTACTACGTCTGAACTTCTAAAGTTCTTTCTTAAAGAAGATTTAATTTATTCATACATAAATAGCAAATACAATTATTAAATGATCTTACTATAAAATTTAAACATAAACTGGGTGCCTGTGATAATGACTGCCTTGAGGGCAGATGGAGAAACTTTCTCTTTTTTTCCCCTTAAGCTTTTCACACTAAACTATTCTGAATGACAGTATTCTTTTCACATAGAGTTAATGGACTTTTGGAGGATTTGGCTGTTTATATGAATCTTTATTTTTATTTATTTTTTGATTTCTTGCCCACCACCATAATGTAAAAATACTTCAGAATTTGAAAACAAAAAATTGAAATTAATTAAATTCATAACAGATTTTTGCCTCCAATACTAATTTCTGATTAGAACAACTAAGCTTACCTTCTCACAGGTCTCAGGTGGCAAAACATTTCTGCACATATATATACGTCAACTTCCAGGAATCCATTAATCACTTAAAAAGTTAAGCAGATAAAAAGGTGAAAGGTTTAAATCACTTTAACAGGCATTTACTAAGCCAGCCAATGTGCAAAGTACTGGGAATAGACAAAATAAGATAATCCCAGTCCTCACAAAATGTTTACATTCTAGGAAAGAGGGAAGTGGAAAAACAGACACAAGCAGATAATTATAAAACAATGAAGTAGCTATAATGATACCGACATGCCCAGAGTATTATGGGAAACTCCCATATGCTACACCTAAAATAGGGGATTCTGTAAATTCTTGTACAAAAAGATGGTGACCTTCCTGGATGGCAGATGGAAGAGGCAGCGACTACAATTTGTTTACAAACCACTGTAAATGGCTACCTTAATCCATTTAATACCGATTGCTACTAGTTTCTATTTCATATGAAGACTTCTGTGAAGTCTCAAACCGAATTTGGTGGAAGGAGATAGAATCCAAATTATGTAATATTTTTAGAAAAACGGTGGCTTAAGTTATTTTGATAGATTCAAAAGCAGTAAGTAACAGTGCTGGCAAGTAGATGTCCAAGTAAATTGGTCATTTAACACAATTTTTATTTAAAAATAATTTATTTTAACAAAGTTAATAGCCTTAGGCTACTCATTTAAACTGTTTCTTTCCTTAGTAACTAGCGTGTATGGCTTTTGAAAGCATGAACAACATACTTTATTCCATCAAGTGATAGAAGGTGGCAATTTTTCATTGCTTTTCACTAAAATCCTTGGAGAAGGGGCAAAGGCAAAGAAAAAGCAAAAGCAAGTAGTTCCACCACATAAGTTAATAATAAGCTGTAGCAAGTCCCTAGATGCTGTAGTTTCCTTTCCTAAATCACATGCTGTGAGATTTTAATCAGAGCAATTTTGGAAAGTTTTTCCTGTGATAAATAAAAAATTTCAGGAAAATATCATAGTCGTAAATAATAAAACCCAAATTGTCGTTGATTTCTTATTTCTGAATGAGTTAAAACAGACATGATGCGGATATTCAGGCCCTGGCATTGCATGAACTCAAAAGCAACACGTCGGGCTAAGGTGACCAAGACCCACTCCCCATGCCCCTTTTTCCCCTTTAAAAGACCCTGAACGCACAACTGGAACTCCCTCCTTTCCCCCGTTCCTTACGGTTCTGGAAAGTCCGATGCGAGGGCTTTCTCCGACCTGTTTCTTCCACCTCCCACCTTGTCCCAGCAGCGAGGACAACTGCTTTTCCTGCAGGGCTGTCAGCGGCCCTCTCAGCTGTGCGGGAGCGCGCGGAGCGGCGCATGCGCACCGGGACGCCAACCCGGGCAAACGTGCGCGCGCCTCAGGGTCGGGGGCAACCACCTCTGCCCTTGCCCTACTTTGCGACAGACTCTCAGCAGGCTCCTACGCGCAGTGCCCTATAAGTCCCCACCCCTGTATCTAGCTGGGCACGCACTGCCCATCCATCCATCTACCCATCCAACGCCACTGGGACCGCGGCCGGTCGCCCGAGGAGAATCCAGGCACTGGGATGTGGTAGCAGATACACACTCTCATTGGCTGAAGAGTGCCAGGCCTTCCTCTGAGAGCGCCTACGTCTTGGCACTATTTCCTCCCCGCGCTGACGTCAGCGCTCTGTGACTGTTCGGTACTCCCGCGAGTTTTGAAGACCCCGCCCCTTCGCCTTCGCTGTCAATGTTAAGTGGTCCTGTGCAGTCCGCCCGAGGCTTTAAGTAGCGCGAGTAAACACTCCGGGATACGTAGAACTCGGTCAAGTAGGCCGGGAAATACCCAATGGTAGGTGGCGAGCGCGGGGACGGAGAAGAGCGACTAAGCACAGGTTAGTGCTTGGAGCTGAGCGCTGGGTGCCGCGTGCTCCCGTGCGGACCTTGCCCCAGTTCCCCTCACCTCTCGGGCGACACTGGCTGGGTCGATTCATTCCTGGAGAGTGCGAAGCTGGCGCGTTTGGATGACTTAGATGAGAGCCTCAGATCTCGTTCAACATGTCCTTTAATTTTCCTTCCACAAATATAACCAATTAAAAAAAATCTCTTTCCTCCAGTTCGAATTTTCTTTTTGACTTTGGCTCCTTCAATAACTGGCTATTTAAAAACTTTCAGCATTCTCCACTATCAGCATGGACTTTTTACTATTAGCTTTATTTTGCTCCTGTAACTTTGAATATCCTGGAAACTGTCATATATGAAATTAGGCAAATAAAAACACCACTTCTTTCTCTTTCCACCTTGCTGAATATTTTGGCATTTTGAGGCAGGAAAAAACCCAACAACAGACAAACAACAAATTCCATTTGTTCCAGTGGCAATATATTATGGATGTGTTCTCTTTAAAGCTCTCAATTTCTCATTAGAAATTAAACCAGCCACTTGCTGCTATGTATTCCATCCTATCCCACTTGCCCCAACAGCTTAACCTATCATTCCTTCTCTTCCACAGTCTTCATCTTCTCTAGTAGATCCTTGCCATCTGCATTTAAACAGTCTCCTATTTTTCTAATTCCTTTCTTAAGGTTTCAGTTACCATTAATATAGAGCGGACTAATTCATAATTGCCTAACATCTCCATGTGTCCTCAAAGGCAACTCAAAATGAACACATCCACAAACCAAACTGATGGTAATCTTCAACTGATCCACTTTGAGTGCCCCAGGTAAGTTGTAGTTACAGTCACCTAATTTGTTCAAATCTAGAGAGCTGGGCATCTTTCTTGACGTATCCTACCTCACTTCGCTCTCATTTCTCATCCAAGGTAGTATTTATGATAGTAAGGCATTTTCCTAAGTGCTAGGAATTATTTTTCTAGTCTTGTCAAGTTATAGATTTAACTCCAGTGATGATACCACTACCGTATCTTAGAACTTCTGTTAAGAAATACTTTCAGTCTCTCTAGAACAAGTCATGCCTTATTCTTTATTAATCTAATTCAGACTTTCTCTAAATGATATTAAGTTATAGGATATGAAATCTAAAGCATCAAATTAAGGATGAGGATCTCCACCTTGGAGAATGATTATGCTACAGATTCAGAAGATGACTGCAGACAAGGAGTTTGAACTTCCTAAGATGGTTTGAAAAGAATCTTTGGATACTTGATTTTGGTTATGTTTCTTTAAAATACTACTTTCCTTAGTCATCTAACATAAATTACAAATTTAAAAAAGTCATACAGTACAGTAAAGGAAAGATGAACTAAAGGAAAACTTTTCCAGGGTAATTTAATATTTGTGGTATAATTCAGAAGCTCTGGGATTTAGTATTGGAGTCATTTTTGATATTACTGTATATTCTAGATGTACAATATGCTTTAGAGACTGGATTGCGTATATACTAAACCTATTCCAAACCTAAAGTTTTTTTTTCTGAAAATCTCTGCTGCCTGCTCTCATGTTTTCCCTCATGTCTTTCTCTTATTAAGTGCTGTACAATATTCAATTTTTGTGATTTTTTTTCATTGTTTGGACTTCCGAATAAATAGGAAATTACTATAATTGGGTTCTCTTAATTTAAGGAGAAGTAAAAAAGTCAATGTAATGTGAAAAATCCCTTTTAAATGTAGGTAATGTCATTATAAACTGCATATTCCAATAAACCAAAGCGTTTCCAAACTATTAACTTACCGAAAACCTGGTGTCAGGTCTGAGCCACCGGGGCCACTCAGGCGTGGGAAACGCACCCCACCTCGCCTGCCATGGTGGCGATGGTACCCCTTTGCAACTCTTCCCAGCCATCCAGGCTGCGGACGCTGCAGCCCGCAAGCCTGATGCCCACTGCATCCTGTTCAGAGGAGCTGTCAACTCTGACATTAGGAAGGAAGAAGTGGAAACCCAAGGACTTAACACCTATAAAATGTGCTGGAGTTCCGAGGCTGACCCCGCCACCCTCTCTTCAAGAATTGTTACTTGAACCCTACTTTAGTTGTCTGAGAGTCAGCAGTTTGAAAGTAAACTCAGGGAATGGATATTCATGCTCATTATCTTGCACAAACATTTTAATTTCTGAGCAGCCTTGATTGAACTAAGGTGCTGGTACCATAGCAGGTAGCTTAAAGGCTAAAAACTTTCAGTTGAGGGGAGAAAGGCAATATTTAATCATACAGAGAAAATCCAGCTAGAAGAAAAGGAAGAGGCCCCAAGCGAAGTTAAAAAATTTGTATCTGTACAAAATCCTTTGCACAATGAGAGCAAATATTTTTGCCTAGTTATATTTGTTGATCTGAATTCTTCAGTCCCCTTGTGCATGTGTGAGTCGTGAGACTCTTTCTCAGCAGAGATGACTGATGGATCTTTCAGGAATCCATGTTTAAAAGCTGATTGTCAGTGTTTGTCAACGAAAGCTGTTTCGCTTTGAATACTTTATGTGATGGTAACTAAGGGAACCTCTTAAAATTTCTCAGGATCCTCTCTAAAAACATTATTCATAATTTAAAGATGATTCATGGAACTCCCCAGAAAAAAATTATTGCATGTTATATTCAAACATGTTTTTAGGCCATGTGGAATAAATAAACTCATTAAGATTTGGTTGGGAGAAAGAAAAACTATTAACTTACCAGTAGTAATAAAATGCAAAATCTAAATAGGGTGAAAACTGTCTTTATTTTTATTGCCTTTTATTTTCAACAATGATTACATGAACTTAA
The DNA here is from genome assembly GCF_023851605.1 of Tamandua tetradactyla. Lineage (NCBI taxonomy): Eukaryota > Metazoa > Chordata > Mammalia > Pilosa > Myrmecophagidae > Tamandua > Tamandua tetradactyla. The sequence goes on from NC_135341.1 coordinate 42,635,998, forward strand.
AAAAAAAATCCTTTATTAACTAATGGTTATTGAAAAGCCAAACCTTTCCAGCCCATTTCATATTCTCTTTCAACCATTTCAGGGCAGAACAATGTTCCAAACTATAAACCTGTTCCTTATTAACATTGATGGTCATGTGCTTAATGAAAAGTTTTGGATCCGATATACGAGCAGCCATAATTAGCCTTTCCACTGCAGCTTGATAATCATCCTTGCTCCGAGATTGTTCTTCACATCTACAAAGTGAACACCTCACAAAGTCAGAAACTCAAAAAGAAGATATATAGTTTCTTAAAAAAAAATAGTCATTTACATTTACTGGTACTAAGTTATGACAGTCTTACCATATCATTCTGACAGTGGCTTTCAAACTTTTTTGGCCATGCACCTTCATATAAAAAACTCAAAAGTTTCACAAAAGGAAACTTACCCTTCTGTAAATGTACTCTATTTTCTATTTTTAATAAAGCCGGCTGCAATCCCCCAAACTGATTTCACTGCACAAATGGACTGTAACTCTCATGTGAAAAGCACTGATCTAGTGCATGGTTAATGACCACACGGCTAATAACCTATATCTTTTATATTCTAAAATTTAATAACTGCATACTTATTCATTATATTACACAGAAAAGTACTGAATTTAATGAAGTTTGAAATTACATTCACATGTTTAATCTTGCTTTTGGCTAGTTTTAATTACAAGCAAAAACGTAATCTGGAGTTAACATAAATTGTACAGCTTTATGAAACCTTGGGTTTCTTCATTTCTGATTTTAGGTATTTCACTTACTGCTAGAATTTACTTTTCTAGCAATTTTTCACCCAGCTCCATCTGCCAGCAATTATGACTAAGTTTACTTGAATAAAATTTATACCAATTTTTTCTATGGGGTGGCGAATAGGAAATACGTAAAAGAGAGTTGTGGCTGTTATATTAGGCATCACTTTTTCCTTGTGTTCACTGCTTCCTGCTCTTGATATCTACCAGGCCCAACAGCAAGGCTCGAGTATGAGCCCCCACAGGTATTAACATCATGGTAGTGATCCACAGAGTGGGGGTGGTGAGGACTTGTTCTTGAAACGGGAACCAGTGATCATGGAGAGGAAAAAAGAGTGGACAGTCACCTCCTATACATTCTAGCTTAGAAAGAAGTTCTCTGGAATCTGGCAGATTGAGCGTACACTAAACGTGCAATTTTTGAAGGTCTAAACAGATAAAATTCCATCTCATAGAGGCTGATGTAATAAGGCAGAGTATAGTATAACAATAAAGAAAACAATATTGGCTTGGGCAAAATCAAATATCTTGGGGTCACAAATACTATGCCCCCCCAATTCAATAATCAATAAAGATGCTGCAATTAGATAGAAAACCATGAGAAAATCCAATGTTCTATTAGGATACTATGAGCCTGGATGCCTCAAGATACTATAGTGGTAAGTAAGGAAGCCCTCAAAAGAAACTATAAGAAAAAAAGGATAATGCTAGTGGGTTTAAAAACAAGGTGTCCTGTTCAATCTAAGATGGCAGCATAGTGAGGTATGGAATTGAGTAAGTCCTCCAGAGCAGCTAGTAAATAGCCAGGAACAATACAGGACAACTGCTGGGGCCACATCAGTGACTGGACACACAGCGTACATCTGGACAAGGTGGGCCAGCTGCGAGCCCACCCGAAACCATGAGTCCCCCAAGCTGTGGAGGCTGGCGCCCCTTCCTCACAGGCTGGTTCCCAGAGGGGAAAGGAAAGAGATTTTACTAACAGCAAGGGGCTGAGCTCAACCAAGCTCCAATTGTGGAACTAATTAACAAATTCTGACTACTAAAAATAGGACCCCAGCTCAGCTAAACCTTGAATAAAAGCTAAAGTTACTAGTTTTTGCCCCATTGCAGAGGGGGCAGGGCTGATGGAAAAAAAAAACATGGAGGTTTTTTGGATTGGACAGCACAAAATACTTGAAAAGGTCTGGACCCTAGAAAGAAAGGGGGCACATAGGACCTGGAGATACACAGAGCAATGTACCAATCTAAGCTCTTGATCCACAAACCCAAGGAATGGGTATCCTGCACTGAAAAGGTTTTTTTTTTTTTTTTAAACAACTGCAAGGCTTCTCAGGCTCCAACTCCCCAAGGGTGGAATTAAGCTTGTCTGAGAGACAGAGGCTGCTCAGGTGAAAGGAGATAATTCCCTGGAGGCTGTGCTTTCCCCAGGAGAGGGATGGGGCCCAGCTCAGGTGGAATCCCTCCTGCAAGGAATTCAGAGGGACTGGAAAACTGAAGCAATAAAACCACCCTACACCTCTTCTCTGGCTCAACCATGCCCCAGCAGGGAGAGTCTGCTGAAGTGAAAGGCACCGCGTCACTAGAGACAGATAGGAAAAGAGCAGAAAGAAGTGTGGAGAAGAGTGTAAAAATGAAGACTATCAATAAAGACAAAAAGAAGAAAAATTAAATATGACATGTAAAATCCAAAAGACAAAATGGTAGAAGAAATTACTGCCCTTACAGCAGTAACACTAAATGTTAATGGATTAAACTCCCCAATCAAAAGACACAGACTGGCAGGATGGATTAAAAACCATCTATATGCTGTCTACAGAAGACACATTTTAGACCCAAGACCAAACATAGGTTGTAAGTGAAACGTTGGGAAAAGATATTTCATACAAATAACAATCAGACAAGAGCAGGAGTAGCTATACTAATATCTAACAAATTAGACTTCAAATGTAAAACAATTAAAAGAGACAGAAAAGAAGGACACTATGTATTAATAAAAGGAACAATTCAACAAGAAGACATGACAATCATAAATATTTATGCACTGAGCCAGAATGCTCCAAAATACATGAGGCAAACACTGAAAACAGAAATAGACACATCCACCATAATAGTTGGAGACTTCAATTCCCTGCTCTCATCAATGGACAGAACATCTAGACAGAGGATCAGTAAAGAAATAGAATTTGAATAATACAATAAATGAGCTAGACTTAACAGACATTTATAAAACATCACACCCCACAACAGCAAGATACATCTTTTTCTCAAGTGCTCATGGATCATTCTCAAAGATAGACCATATGCTGGGTCACAAAGCAAATCTCAATAAATTTAATAAAGATTGAAATCATACAAAACACTTTCTCGGATCATAAGGAATGAAGCTGGAAATCAGTAACAGACAGGGTGCCAGAAAATTCACAAATATATGAAGGCCCAACAACACACTCTTAAAAAACGAGAGGGTCAAGGAAGAAATTAAAAGAGAAATCAGTAAATATCTCAAGGCAAATGAAAACACAACATATCAAATTTTATGGGATGCAGAAAAGGCAGTGCTAACAGGGAAATATATTACCCTAAATGCCTATGTCAAAAAAGAAGAAAGAGCAAAACTCGAGGAATCAACTGTTCACATGGAAGAACTAGAGAGAGAACAGCAAACTAACCACAAAGCAAGCAAAAGGAAAGAAATAATGAAGATTAGAGCAGAAATAAATGAAATTGAGAGGTTGAAAACAATCGAGAAAATCAACAAAACCAGAAATTGGTTCTATGAGAAAATCAATAAAATTGATGGACCCTTAGCAAGGTTGACAAAAAGAAGAGAAAGGATGCAAATAAATAAAATCAGAAATGGAAGAGGAGACATAACCACTGAACCTGCAGAAATAAAGGAGGTAATGCGAGGATACTATGAACAACTTGATGCTAATAAACAAGACAATGCAGATGAAATGGACAACTTGCTAGAAAGGCATGAATAACCAACAATGACTCGAGAAGAAACAGATGACCTCAACAAACTAATCACAAGTAAAGAAACTGAATCAATCATTAAGAAGTTCCCCAAAAACAAAAGTCCAGGACCAGAGGGCTTTACATGTGAATTCTATGAAACATTCAAGAAATAATTAGTACCAAACCTGCTCAAACTCTTCAAAAAACTTGAAGAGGAGGGAAGGCTACCTAACTCATTCTATGAAGCCAACATCACCCTCATACTAAAGCCAGACAAAGATACTGCAAGAAAAGAAAATTACAGACCAATCTCTTTAATGAATGTAGATGCAAAAATCCTCAACAGAATTCTTGCAAATTGAATCTAGCAACACATTAAAAGAATTATACACCATGACCATGTAGGATTCATCCCAGGTATGCAAGGATGGTTCAACATAAGAAAATCAATGAACATAATACACCATATCAACAAAGCAGAAAAAACATAAGATCATCTCAATTGATGCAGAAAAGGCGTTTTGACAAAATTCAACATCCTTTCTTGTTGAAAACACTTCAAAGGATAGGAAAAGAAGGGAACTTCCTCAACATGATAAAGGGAATATATGAAAAACCCACAGCTAACATCATCCTCAATGGGGAAAAAACTGAAAGCTTTCCCTCTAAGATTAGGAACAAGACAAGGCTGTCCTCTATCACCATTGTTATTTATCAGTTGTGGTGGAAGTTCTAGTCAGAGCAATTAGACAAGAAAAAGAAATAAAAGGCATCAAAATTGGAAAGAAAGAAGTAAAACTCTTATTATTTGCAGATGATATGATACTATATGTTGAAAACCCTGAAAAATCCACAGCAAAGCTAGTAGAGCTAATAAATGAGTACAGCAAAATGGCAGGTTACAAGATCAACATTCAAAAATCTGTAGTGTTTCTATACACTAGCAACGAACAATCTGAGGGGGAAATCAAGAAAAGAATTCCATTTACAATTGCAACAAAAGAATAAAATATTTAGGAATATTTAACTAAGGATACAAAAGATCTATACAAAGAAAACTACAAGAAATATCTAAAAGAAATCACAGAACACCTAAATAAATGGAAGATCATACCATGTTCATGGATTAGAAGACTAAATGTAGTTAAGATATCAATTCTATAATTGATTTATAGATTCAATGCAATACCAATTAAAATCCCAAAAACTTACTTGCAGAAATAGAAAAACCATTAACCAAATTCATCTGGAAGGGCAGGGCACCCCAAATAGCTAAAAATATCCTGAGAAAGAAAATGAAGTTGGAGGTCTCACACTAAATTTAAGGCATATTACAAAGCTACACTGGTCAAAACAGCATGGTACTGGCATAAAGACAGATATACTGACCAATGGAATTGAATAGAATGTTCAGATATAGACCCTCTCATCTGTGGACAACTGATCTTTGATAAGGCATTCAAGCCAACTCACCTGGGACAGAACAGTCTCTTCAATAAATGGTGCTTGGAGAACTGGATATCCACATGCAAATGAATGTAAAGAGGATCCATATCTTATACCCTATACAAAAATTAACTCAAAATGGATCAAAAGACCTAAAGATTAGATCTAAGACCATAAAACTTTTAGAAGAAAATGTAGGGAAATATCTTGTAAAAACTTGTAATAGGAGGCAGTTTTCTAGATCTTACACCCAAAGCATGAGCATTGAAGAAAGAAATAGATAAATGCAAACTCTTCAAAACACTTCTGTGTATTGCGGAACTCTGTCAAGAAAGTAAAAAGACAGCCTACACAATGGGAGTCAACATTTAGAAACGATGTACAAGATAACGGTCTAGTATCCATAATATAAAGAGATTTTTCAACTCAACCACAAAAAAGACAAACAACCCAATTGCAAAATGGGTAAAAGACATGAACAGCCACTTCTCAGAAGACGAAATACGGCTAAAAGGCACATGAAAAGATGGTCAACTTCCCTGGCTATTAGGGAATCAAAACCACAATGAGATACCCACCAGAATGGCCATTATCAATAAAACAGAAAACAACAAATGCTGGAGAGGATGTGGAGAAAGAGGCACACTTACCCATCACTGGTGGGAATGTAAAATGGTATGGCCACTGTGGAAAGCAGTTTGGTGGTTCCTCAGGAAGCTAAGTATAGAATTGCCATATGATCTGGAAATATCATTGCTAGGTATCTATTCAGAGGACATGAGAGGAGGGACACAAATGGACACACACTAATAGCAGCATCATTTACAACTGCCAAGAGATGGAAACAGCCCAAATGTCCATTAACAGACAAGTGGCTAAACAAGCTGTGGTATATACATATGATATAGTATTATACAGCTATAAGGCAGTATAAAGTCATGTAACAATGTGGATGGATGCTGAGGACATTACACTAAGTGAGATTAGCCAGAAACAAAAGGACAAGTACTGTATGGTCTCACTGATATGAACTAAGGTTAAAGAATGAACTTGGAGAATTTCAATTAAGAACAGATGTAATAAGGAGATAGAAATAGGGTAGATATTGAGTAATTGGAGCTGAAGGGATACAGATTGTATAACAGGACTGATTGTAAAAATTCAGATATGCATAGCACAATGCAACCTGATGGTAGCACAATAATGTAAGTACACTGAATGAAGTTGAATGTGAGAATGATAGAGGGAGGAGGTCTGGGGACACATATGAAACCAGAAGGAAAGATAGACGATAAAGACTGAGATGGTATAATTTAGGAATGCCTAGAGTGCACAATGATAGTGACTAAATGCACTAATTTAAAAATGTTTTTGCATGAGGAAGAACAAAGGAGTGTCAGTATTGCAGGTTATTGAAAACAGATGGTCATTCATATTTTACAACATCAACTTCTGGGTAAGACTAAAGCAAAAAAATGTTTATTTTGTACAAAATTTATATTCTGACTAGGGCATTTCCTAATATAACTTATATGGACAGGTTAACTGAACAGTATAAGTACATGGAACCTTGAATAGGGCATGAAATTTTGTAGGTTTGTCCAGTGTGATGCCCTGATAAATCCCAGAGTGATTTGAACAGTGAATAAAAAAGTATTTGCAAAGTCCCCTTGGGGGAATGGCGAGAAAGGGGGAAAATTCAATTTCCCACTTTGGGGAATTCTTGATATTCCTGCAAGCAGTGGGGACAACCAAGATTGACTGAGCCATCAATCTTGGCGTTTGTTCCTATGAAACTTATCCCTGCAAAGGACAGGCTAAGCCTACTTAAAATTAGGCCTGAGTCACCCCCAGAGAACCTCTTCTGTTGCTCAGATGTGGCTTATCTCTCTCTCAGCCAACAAGGCAAGCAAACTCACCACTCTCTACCTCTCTATGTGGGACATGACTCCCAGGGGTTGTAAACCTCCCTGGCAACGTGGGACAGAAATCCTAAAATGGGCTGGGACTCAGCATCCAGGGATTGAGAAAACCTTCTTGACTGAAAGGGGGAAGAGAAATGAGACAAAATGAGACAAATAAAAATGATACAAAAAAAAGTATCAGTGGTTGCAAGATTTCAAATAGAGTCGAGAGGTGATCCTGGAGGGTTTTTATGCATTATATAGATATCCCTTTTTAGTTTAAGGTGTATTAGAGAGGCTAGAGGGAAGTGCCTGAAACTGTAGAGCTGTGTTCCAGTAACCATGTTTCTTGAAGATGATTATATAATGATACAGCTTTCGAAATGTGACTGTGTGATTGTGAAAACCTTGTGTCTGATGATCCTTTTATCTATGGTGTGGACAGATGAGCAAAACATATGGATTAAAAATAAATAAATAATGGCAGAACAAATGTTAAAGACAAACAAAAAACCAAGTGTTAAATAATGACAACGTGGAAAATGAGGGGAATGTGGAGTTTACGTGTTCTGAAGTTCTTGTAATTTGTGAGAATGGTAGAGATAATGACTAGCTTTTTAGCTAACTGACATTCAAAGGAATAAAGGGAAAAAACTTATCAATACAATAGAATGCAGTAAAGGAGGGGGGAAGGTAATATGAAAGCATGGTAGAACTAATTACAAAAGAAGATGAGTAAATAAATCCAAATATATCTGTAAGCATAAAAAGAATTATAGCCTAGCTCATAAAAGTCGACCCTCAAATGAAGGATAAAGCTCACTGCTATTTATAAGCTATCTACCTAAAATGTGATATAGAAAGTTTGAAAGTAAAACAGTGGAATGTTACCTGTAGCAACATATCAGACTAAGCTGATATATATACTGCCCCCTTCCCTGCCAACTTTACCTGCTCCCAAAACACAAAGAAATCTTAGAAAGAAAAGGAAATCCGTAGTACTATAAGTGAAAAAAAAAAAGATATCAAAGACAAAGTGGTAAGCACAGATTAACAGCACAGTGAGCTGATGTTGGACTGGAATATAAACCCTAGGAATGGGATGTTTCTGAAGAAGAGAACTGGATGGGTTATATAGCAGGAAAACAATAATCTAAGGAAACCATTTGGCTATGTTACTACCAGATAAAAAAGAGAAAGAACAGAGAACTAAATTTTAAGGTAAAAAATATTAATAGGTAAAAAGAGGAACATTATTTAATAATAAATGGAATAATCCACCAAGAAGTTATAAAACTAATGAACTCCTGCATACCTAATATCTTGGTCTTCAAATATATAAAGCAAAAATGGATATAAGGAGAAATAAACAAATCCACAATCAGTGGGATAATTTAAAGTATTTCTCTTAAAAATCAATAGAACAAGTAGGTAAAAAATTTAATAAAACGTAGTAAATGTAAAAAGTAAACTTGTGCCAATTTGAAGCAATTATGTACCCCAGAAAAGTCATGTTTTGATCCTGACTCTATCTTGTGGGGACAGCTGTTTCTTTTAATCCTAACTCAATATTGTGGGTAGAAATGTTTGATTAGATTCTCTCTCATGCCCAATTATGGGTATGACCTTTTGATTAAATGGAGATGTGATTCCACTCATTTCAGGTGGCTCTTGATTAGTTTACTAGAGTCCTTTAAAAGAGTAAACATTTTGGAGACAGCAAAGCTGACACAGATCCCTAGACACTGGAATATAAACCCTAGGAATGGGTTGTTTCTGAAGAAGAGAATTGAATGGGTTATATAGCAGGAAAACAATATATAGCACTGGCATTTTCCCATTGTTGGGAGTTACTACTACAGTTTAAACATTTATAAATGATGAAAACTAGTTACCTTTTTCTTTCATAGGATAATGTAGCAAGTATGGGAAATATAATTATCTACATCCATCCCTCTAAGATCTTTAAAGCATTTTATACCAGTAAAAAAGTTAACTTCACTTTAGATTGGAAGCTACCTAAATATACAATAGAGGATGAGTTAAATAAACGGTAGTATTACAATTATTATACATATTGCACATAAACAAAAAAACTTAATGAAGATTATGTAGCAACATGAAAAACTCTGAAAGAAGTAAACCATATGTTATTATGATTGCAACTATGTAAAAACATTCAGAGATAAAAATGCCTAGAAGGAAACACACAGGAGTAATAAGTTTCTTAACATTATATTACTGAAGTTTTGATTTTTGTTTTAAATTTCTTTTTGTTGTCAGGCTAATTTCCCAAAAGCCTTCACAATTATTTAAGTAGACAGTCTGAAGTGATACTTTATATCTGTGGTTGTTTTAAAATATCCACAAATTCTTTGAGGCCCTTTCCTTCAAAAGGTAGAATGAAATTCCCCTCCCTCTCCTTAAGTGTTTGGCTGGATTAAATGACTTGCTTATAAAAGAATTAAGGAGAAGTGTGCAACCTATGGACACCAGTTGCTGGATGACAGTGTTCCATAGGTTTTTTACATTTCTGCAAGTCTTGCAAGCAATGACACTGACTACCCTTTGGTTCCAGAACTTCATTTCAAGATGTCTCTACAGTAACCAAAAAAAACAAAGACAAAGACAAAGTTTCTCCCTCTGGAGCAAAGGACAGGTTTGCCTACAGCCTTAGAAGATAGATATGGTGTCTCCTTCCAAAGCTAAGGACAAACATGTTTACTGCCCAATATAAAAGATTTGGGTTCCCTAAGCTCAGAATTCCTTTCCTGTAATACATCTCATTGAATGTGTAGACAACTCTCTAGGACCATCTGTGTTGCCCCATAGGACTTGGGAACAGGGAAGATGTGAAGTAAATATATGGCTACTCATGCTGCTTGCTTTGCCATGAGTCAGAAAGTCCTATATCTCCAATTCAGGAATCTTGTGTCTAATGATAGTATCCATAAAACTACAGCAGGTTAAACTGTAGCCCTGCAAATACGTTAAAATCTCAGACCCTTCAGTTTTGTGTTTTTTTTGGTACACTGTATGGTAGGGGTCACATTTCATTCTTTTTCCATATGACTATCCTGTTATTACAGCACCATTTGTTGAATTTTTTTGGGGTGGGGTGGGGGGATAGTGCATGGGTAGGGAATTGAACCCAGGTCTCCTGCATGGCAGGTGACAATTACACCACTGAACTACTCTTGCATGCCCAGATCCTTCAGGTTTTGACATAGGACAAAAAAGGCACTACAGCTTCTCCTCACTCATTCTCTCTTAGATTGCTCACTGTGGGAAAGGATAGTTGTCACGTTGTGAGGACATTCAATCAACTTATGGAGAGGCCCACATGGTGAAGAACTGAGGCCTCCTGCAAATAGTGCTGTGAGTGAGTCATCTTGGAAAACAGATCCTGTAGTCCCAGACAAGCTTTCAGAGGACTAGAGTCCCTGATGAGTCCTGGCTGCAATTATATGAGAAATACAGGCAGAACAATCCAGCTAAGCTGCTCCCCAATTCCTGAACCACAGAAACTAAGATAATAAATATATAGTGTTTAGACCACTAAGTTTTGGAGCAATTTATCAACAGAAATAACTAATATAATCAATCTGAGGATCTTGTTTGTGATACTAGTAAAATGAAGCTAAATTCTTGTTAAGAAGCTATAAAACAGGAGTTCCATGACATCCTTACACTATTAATTTCTTGAATAAAACTGACAAGAAACTGGGGTGGTATAAGTCTAAAATTTGGGACTTTAAACAAAATTATTTGAAGGAGTGGCACTCTGGCCCAACCCCTACATTAAAATGTTCATGCATTTACACAATATTTTAAAATATAGTAACTAGTCTGACAGCTTTACTTTTAACAGTACTCTTGGCTGAAGATAATAACTTATCACAAATATCCCTTTCAGACATGGTTCTTAGGTATTTTGGGATGACTGAAAGATAAATACCTTTTAGGTACCATTCTTAAAACTATTCAGTATGCAAGAAAGGTCTACCTAAATAGAAGAAACATTTGACATTGTTACAGCTTTAACTGAATACTCCTAAGAATAATCTTTTCTTAATTTAAACATTAAAGTTTATAAATTTATGTATATCTACACACACACATATATATATATATACAACACATCTTTGGGTGGGTGAAGGACACATGATCTGCTTTCAGAATGCAGTTCAAGTTATACTGACCAACCTTTTCAAAACTATCTGCAGTGTCTGTGTAGAAATTCCAGGACTCTGAATACTACTAGCATTAGACACCAGGAAGATTTCGATAGCTAAAAGCATTTCAATCTCAGATAGATAAGAAGGAATCAGTAGAAGTTTTCGGTATAAATTTCCCTCCAATGGTGGGTAGCAGCCCAATGAGAGAGCACCTGGAAATCAAGTAATAGATCAAATCTTACTAAAACCCCATAGTTAAAAACCTAGATTTCTAAAATAAACATAGGTGATATTCACATTACAGAATAATTTTCCAGTTCAGACACAGATTTATTACACATTATACTGTAAAAAGCTTATCCTGGTACATTTAAAATTCTTTTAATACGCTGTTGAAACATTAACTATGAAATGTGAAATATTTTTTAAAAACTTAGAAAAGTGAGTTTTGAGACATTGTGGCAACTGCCCATTTATTTCAAATCACAGCCAAAACAAAATAATTTTAAGATAACTTTAAAAACCTAAATAGCTACTTGGGTATTTTTTTTTAATGGGATCTAGTTTATTTTGCATATAACATTTGTAACTATTACTTATCTTGAATTATGAATGTAAAATGTACAAAGTAAATAGAAACTACGGTGCAAAGATTTTAATTTTTATCAAATAGTTATAATATTTTTTGAATGTGCATATATTTAGTGCCATTATAGTTTATGCAATAAATATTTATTGTTCTGTTATATGCCCAGCATTGTGCAAGTACTAGATATAAAAATGAATAAAATACATTTCTGTCCTGTAGGTGCTCAGTGTATTATAGCTATACTCACCAATATATTTTCTAAAAATTTTACGTTTTAAGATAGGAGATTTAACTCAAATTGTTTAGGTGCTTATTAGAAGTGATCTATAGGAAAATCTCATTTAAAATGTAGAATATTCAAGTTGTATGTAGGCAATATTACATTGTTATATTTTACTGAAACCGAGTTAAATCTATATGTAAAATTTGCTTAAAATGTTTTGTTAAGACAAGTTTCTTCAAGAAATCTTTCTGATGTGGACGATAATGGCTAATCTTTGAGGGCCTACTATGTGCCAGGTACCTGTGCTAAACATACATGTTTCATTTCAGTTTATCCTGCCAATTTACTCCCTTTGAAATCTGGTACGGTTACTCCCATGTTATAGATGAAGGGTACTGGGTAATCACTTACTCTTTCTATGCTTGGATGGAATCTCCTGGCCTTCTGGTTCCCGATTTTGGATTCCTAACCTCTAGATAGTCCCACTCCCTGCCAGGAGCAGTAAAATGTCAATTTATTAACTTTCCTAGCTATTGGTAGGTATAATTTACATGCATCTCCGTTTTACTTTTCTGATCAAAAGTGGAAAAGAAAAATAACAAACTGATAGAAATCTACCAATGTTGCTTTTTCCCCTAAAATCAAATGAGAAGAAAAGTAAGGATTTAAGAGGAGAAAAGTAATGGAAAGACACACTGATAAAATCTCCCTCTCCTGTCTTTTGAGCTCTGAAATAAAGTAGTATTTTTAGGACTAGATAGAGCAAATAAGGAATTTTTTCTTATTTGCTATCTCTGGACAATTTCCTTCAGATAAACAAAAACAAAACAAAGATATTAAGAAAATGAAAAGAAAATCCACAAAATGGAAAAAGTATTTCCAAATCATGTATCTGACAAAGGACTTGTGTCCAGAATATATGAACAACTCTTACAAATCAACAATAAAAAGACAAAAAAGGGGGTATAAGGATAGTTCAGTGGTAAAATTCTTGCCTGCCATGCTTAGTGACCCGGATTTGATTCTTAGCCTGTATGTCCCCTCATCCCCAACACACAAAAAAAGAAAAACTCAACAAATGGTGCTGCACTAACGGGATACTCACGTGGAAAAAGAATGAAATGTGACCCCCATCATACAGCATGCAAAAAAAAAAGGCAAAAAATTAAAACGCCCATTCAAATCCTTTGCTCATTGTTTTTTCTTTGTTTTTAAATCAAGTACTAGTAGATATGATTACATGGCATTGCAACACTTTTCTTCCAAGTGTTAAGTGATGTCTGAAAATGCATCTAAAGGGAGTTCCAATGTTTTTTTTTAAGCAGTTTTATTGAGATAAATTCACATACCCTATAATCCATCTAAAGTGTATAATCAGTGACCTGGTATATTCACAGAACTGTGCATTCATCATACAATTAATTGTGGAACATTTTCATCTTCAAGAGGGTTCATTATGTTATACAGTTCCGTGTTTCATCCTCTGGCTTTCCTCCTAGTGACATATACAACTCTAAACATTCTCTTTCAACTGCAAATTGTACACACATATTATCACTGTTAGTTATATTCATTATAATGTGCCACCATCACCTCCATCCATTTCCAAACATTTCCAATCAATCTTATAATGTATTCTGGCTAAATTAAACATCAACTCCCCATCCTCTGCTCTCATTCTATCTTCCGGTGACCTATGTCCTAAATATTACAGTCATTAGTTTGCTAATTATATTCAGTTCATATTTAGTGAGGCCATACAATATTTGCCCTTTTGGTCTGACTTGAGGACAGTCAACTTAATGTCCTCAAGGCATACTGCCTTTGTACATTCAATGGAAGCATATTACAATGCTCCAGTTAACTATAGACCCTAGTTTGAGATAATTAAAAAATGATTACATTTTTTCCTAGATTTTTTCCTAGATACCATCCCATTTTTAACACCTTTCAATGTTGGCATTCATTTGTTCTCCCTCATGAAAAAAACATTCTTATATTTGTACAATTAATCACCATCATTGCCCACACTAGGTATTCCTAAGTTACACCGTATCAGTCCTTATCTTCTATTTTCCCTTTTGTCATACATGCCATCCAGCCCTTCTGCCTCAACCTTACTCACATTCGGGTTCCTTCAGTGTACTTATATTGTGGTGTTACCCATTTCTGAATATTTACAATCAGTCCTGTTGCACATTCTGGACTCCTTCAGCACCAAATACATTGCGAGGTTTTTGATGACTGTTTCAATCTCTTGTGATTCCTCTGTTAAGATCTTCTATTTCTTCTGAAGTCAGTGCGGGTTGTTTGTTTCTAGAAAATTGTCCATTTCATCTAGGCTTTTTAGTTTGTTGGTACACAGTTGTTCATAGTATCCTCTTATGATCTTTTCTATCTGTGGGGTCAGTAATATGTGCCTCTTCTTATTTCTGATGTTATTTATTTCCATATTTTCTTTTTCTTTGTCAGTTAAGGGCTTGTTAATTTTGTTGATTTTCTCAAAGAACCCACTTTTTTTTTTTTTTTTTTTACATGGGCAGGCACCAGGAATTGAACCTGGGTCTGGATGGCAGGCGAGAACTCTGCCAGTGAGCCACCATGGCCCACCCTCCACTTTTGTTTTGTTGATTCTCACTATTATTCTCAATTTTATTTATTTCTGCACTAACCATTCTTTCTGTTTGCTTTGGGATTAGTTTGTTGTTCTTCTATTACAGGAACAGCAACTAGGGGTGTATAGTTAGGTCTTTGATTTCTAGCTCTTTCTTCCTTTTTAATGTAGGTTTTGGGGCTATAAATTTCCCTCTCAGAACTTCCTCCTCTGCATCCTGTAAGTTTTATAATGTTGTGTTCTTATTTTTATTTGTCTCAAGATATTTACTGATTTTTCTTCACCTCTGATGACTCAAATGATTCATGTTGCCTATTTCTTTATTGATCCTCTGTCGAGATGCTCTATCTATTGATATGAGTGGTATGTTGAAGAGTTCAACTATTATTGAAGACAGTCTATTATTGTAGCTGTGTCTACTGTAGGTAAGTCCTTTGTTTTTATACGTCGATCTTATATTTGTCTCTCTTTTTACCCTTTTAGTTTCCCTTACTGATAATCTTCATTTCTACGTTCTCCTACAAGCCCCTCTCTCCTGTAATTTCCTTTTAGCCTGTAGAACTCCCTTTAGTATTTCTTGTAGGGCAGGTCTCAGTAACAAACTCTCTCAGCTTCTGCTTATCTGTGACTATCTTAAACTCCCCTTCCTTTTTTGAAGGACAGTTTTGTTGGATAGAGAATTCATGGCTGACAATTTTTCTCTTTCAGCATCTTGAATATATCATACCACTGCATTCTCACCTCCATTGTTTCTGATGAGAAATTTGGACTGAGTCTTATTGGGCATCCCTTGTATGAACTGAATCACTTTTTTCTTGCTGCTTTCAGAATTCTCCCTTCATCTTTGGCATCTGACAGTCTGGAGTAGGTCTATTTGGATTTATTCTGTTTGTAATACACTGGACTTCTTAGATATTTAAGCTTTTCATAAAGAGTTAAGATTTTGGATGCTATTTCCTCAAATATTCTTTCTGTCCCTTTTTCCTTCTCTTCACCTCTGGGACACCTATGACATGAATGTCTTTGTGCTGCATGTTGTCAGTCTGTTCTCTGAGACTCTATTTAGTTTTTCCCATTATTTTGTCCATCTATTCTTTTATCTTTTTTAATTTGGATGCTCTATCTTCTAGTTTAATGATCCTTTCTTTTGCCTGTTCAAATCTGCTATTGTCTACTTCTAGTGCATTTTAAATTTCATCTATTTTGTCCTTCACTCCCATAAGATATATGATTTTTCTTTGCATGCTTTCGAATTCTTCTTTATGCTCACCCAGGGTCTTCTTTTTTTAAATATTTTTACTGAATATTTACACACAGTCCATCCACAGTATACAATCAATGGCTCACAATATCATCACATAGTTGTTTATTCATCACCATGACCATTTTTAGAACATTTGTATCACTCCAGAAAAAGAAATGAAAAGGAGAAAGAAAAAACTCATACATCCCATTCCCTTTACCCCTCCCTGTCATTCACCACTTGTATTTCAATCTACCCATTTTTAAAATCCCTTATCTCCCCTATTATTTATTTATTTTTTATCCATTTTTCTTTCATTCATCTGTCCATACCCTAGAAAAAAGGAGCATCAACCACACTGTCACATTGTAAAAGCTATATAGTTATACAATGCTCTTCAAGAATTAAGGTTACTAGAACACAATTCAACAATTTCAGGTACTTCCCTCTAGCCACTCCAATACACCACAAACTGAAAAGGGATATCTATATGATGCATAAAAATAACCTCCAGGATAACCTCTCAACTCTTAGCTACTAAACTTTATTTTGTCTGATTTTTCTTTTCTCCCTTTTGGTCAAGAAGGCTTTCTCAATCCCATGATGCCAGGTCTGGCTCATCCCAGGAGTCCTGTCCTGCATTACCAGGGAAATTCACACCCCTGGGAGTCATGTCCCATATAGGGGACAGGGCAGTGAGTTCACCTGACCAGCTGGCTTAGAGAGAGAGGCCACATCTGAGCAACAGAAGACAGGTTCTCTGGGGGTGACTCTTAGGCATAATTATAAAGCAGGCTTAGCTTCTCCTTTGCAGGAATAAGTTTCACAGAGGTGAACCCCAAGATTGAGGGTTCAGCCTACTAAACTAGTTGTCCCCACTGCTTGCGAGAGTATCAGGAATTCCCTAGATGGGAAGCTTAATATTTCCTCCTTTCTTCCCAGTCCCCCAAGAGCACTTTGGAAATACTTCTTTATTCACTGTCCAAACTACTCTGGGATATATTAGGGCATCACACCAACCTGTATAAACCAATAAGATCTCATGCCTTATTCAAGACTCCATGTAATTATGGTGTTCAAATAAACTGACCATACAAGTTAGATACTGCACTACCAAAAATACAAATTTTGCACAAGGTCTTCTTAATATCCAGTGTCTCTTTAGTCATCTCCTTGAATTGGTTTAGGAGATTTGTTTGCATATCTTTAATTAATCATTCTAGATGCTATATCTCCTTCAACTTTAAAATTTTTTCTTTTATGCAATATCTTCCTGTTTCTTAATATGTCTCTTATTATTTTCTGCTGGTGTCTGGGCATCAGATTATCTTGGTGAGTTAACTCTGAAGGCCAGATTTTCTCTCTTGTCAAAACTTTTGTTGTTGATTTGGTTTGTGTTAATCCTCTTCTTTGGCATTTCATCTGTATTACCCCAGGGCTGGGTCAAGGACCCACGAAGGGGGTGCACAGTAGTTCCACAGTGCCTCAGAAAGAAGGTTAGGAAAGACGCCTAAAATCCTTTAATTCTGCTCCCCAAGGTGCACTTTTCTGGGCTGCCCAGCATATGGCCGTCTTTGCCTAAAAGCCTCTTTGATGTCTTCCTGGAAGTGTGCTTTCCTGGTCTGCCAGGAGATGATTATCTTCAGCAACCTGTTTCCCCCAATACTCAGAATGCAGGCTATTTTTATCTGTGGGCACCAGAAAATGGCAGAGCCTGGTCCGTCAGAATGAAACTGCTTGGTGGTCCCAGGAGTCCAAATTCGCTGGCCAAACTCTGGCACAGTGCTAGATCATGTCCTACCTTCTTCCTGGGAGAGTGGACTTCCACTGCTCTTTCAGTCTAGAGATGCCTACTTGCCAAAGACTGGAGAACCTGACGTTTTCTGCCCTGAGAGTGGGAATGGGCTCCAGGAGCCAGAGCTGAGGGGAGTTACTTACAATCTCTCACCATAACTTCTCTGACTCTTCCTCCCACACTTTCATAAGTGTTGTAGAACACTTCCCCTGATCTCCAGAACTCCAGAACTGCTGGCCCAAACAGTTCTGCCTGACCCCTAGTTGTTTTTCTGATAAAGAAGTGAGCCTAGCCTCTCTCTAATTAGCCATCTTGGATCTCTCCCCAATGATTTTTAAATGTTAACACTGTCAGGAAATGAGATATTTTGAAGGCTGATTAGTGATTATAAATTATTCATTTGGTTTTATAATTTAGGTACATTAAGCAACAAAAAAGACTTCTTCCCCTTTTATCTCACTTGCCTAAGACCCAGAAGCTTCACTGCATATGATATATTAGGTGTGACTAGATAAAAGGAAAAGTGCTAATATAGATTTAAAAAAGGTACTGAGTTTTATATAGGCATCAATTGCTTTAACACACACTAAAAGAAGCTTTAAATTACTATTAGGTATGGAAGGATTTGAGAGAATGGGGAGTGACTGCTTAATGATACAGATTTTTTTAAGGAGTAATGAAAACTCCCGAAATTGATTGTGGTGATGGCTGCACAATCTGTAAATATGCTAAAAAAACTCTGAACTGTACACTTTAAATGCATGAATTATATGATATGTGAATTATATCTCAATGAAGCTGTTAATAAAAATTTGAAAAATAAATGATAAAATGTAGCTGCTTTCATTAGGAATTTTATTTCCAACTAAAAAATAGATCATAGGAATTTCAGTTAACTTTTCCCAAGTTTATACATATACCTAGGATACAATACTTAATGATGGCATTTTCCCAAAACTGGACAATTAGTTATTTGAAAAATAAATAATACCATTAAATTTGATTCTAAAAACTAAAAGCAGAAAGCAATAGCTAAGAGTATGTGTGTGTGTATATATATATACATATATACATGTACTTTGTGTGTGTAGTTTCTAGCAGTTTGCAAGAAAACAGTATAGAGTTGAAACAATCACAAAACTGAAGTGTGGTGTTAGGAACAAATGATTCTACCTTTCCTCTAAATTTCTGATCATCCTTTTTTAAAAAATTGTGCTCTAGTGCAGTGGCTTTCAAAACTTCTTTTGACTGTAACCTACAATAAGAAATACATTTTACATAATGACCTAATATATATATATATTAACTGAAATGAGAATTTTTATCCAACAGTACTAAAACTTACTACCTGTAATGGACTCTTAATATTTTCTTTCCCATTTTACTGGGGGAAAAAGTTACCATCTTTTAGTTTGATTTCACAACCTACTAAAGGCTCACAAATGGTAGTCTCAAAAATGCTCCTGGATTCTGAGTTAGGGAGTTTTTTTTTGTGCTGGGAGGGGTGGCTGGGATGTTCAACACATCTGGCACAGTAGTGAGACATAGTAGGCACTCAAATGTTTGTTATATGGATGATCTAGATTCTACATAGAGTCACTTTGTAATTACAATACTTGCTATGTGGCTTGATATAAAAAATTCAAAGTTATAAAGATCAAGAACATACAGGGATAAATAAAGTATGTAGATATTCTTTAACCTTCATTTTACTCAATTGTTTTACTTCTATTTTATTGATAAGATAGGCAAAGCTGGTCTGAGTTGTCTGTTTATTTCCTTTGCTCACCCTCTAGTATACATGCTAATGTGCAAAGAAGTAAAGATACAGTAATTAGAAACAGAAAAGGAATAACCGATCTCAAAGAGTATAGATTTATTGAGACCAATACCCTGGATAATGTATCAACTGCTCTTTTTTACATATTTAAATATGCATATTAATTATTATAGATAGATCACAGGTTAGAATATTAAGTTCAAAACCAATATATCAAAATTTAAATTTTCAGATGTAACTTACTTTTGTAGTGGGCCCTGGCTTTGAGCCATAAACAACTTCTTCCTAAAGAAGTAATTAATCTTCTAAGAAAGGAAAAATCAATAGGGATGGTCTTTGAAATCATGAATTCTGCTACAGAGGATGACATACCAAGACTGTTGCTTTCTATACAGGCATCTAGAAGTTTATTAAAAAGAAGGCTATATTGTGAGACCTCCACGGTTTCTGAAATGGAAAAAAAAAGGATATATTTAAATTGTTCTATCTTAGTATCTCAAAGTTGAACTTCTTTCTTTTTCCCTCTGTACCCTTTGGCTCTTTCTTCCCCATTTAGTCACAGTGACTAAAATGCAATCATCTTATGCATTCTCTAAGTAACAAAAAAGCATTTGAGCAAAGCAAAACAGTTCATTTACCTTGTGACAGAGTACATTAAAGGAAACTTCAAAAGATTTTGGAGTCTGCATTACTACCTCTGTATATGATCTAGTTATGTAACTGTGGATCTGCAGTGTCTCAAACGAATTCCTTTTGCAGTTTGAACCTCAGCTTTATATTGCCCATGACTAAAAATAAATCACTCTCTAACAAACATTCACTCTCAAATTAATACATATATATATATATATATATATATATATATATATATATATATATATATATATATATATATATATATATATATATATAGTGGATTCTCTATTCCTCCATTCATTTTTGGAAGAAAGTGAAGTCACTTTGGAAATTTTCTTTCATTCCCAGTATTGAGTTTGGTTGAAGACTTGGAGTCTAGGTCTGTATTACTTTAGTATCTTTTGGTGGCCCAGGGCTTGTCAGGTAATCTCCTTACCTTTAGTCTCTTCCTAAACATTACCACCACAGAAACTTCCCTATAACACCAACTGCATTACATCACTCCCTAGCTTCAAATCTCTAGGAAACCCCTGCTACACACAGAGAAGAAAATCCTTTAGCCTGTCATTCATGGTCTTCCAAAATCTGGTACAACTATCTGCCCAATCTTACTAATAGTACTTTGCTTCATTACCAACATAACTATATTAAAAGGCCTGCTCTATAGCAGCCATTGTGCCAGGGTTATCAGTATTAAGAAAATATTACCACCTTTAAGGAGTTCACTATCTAGAGGGAGAAACAGACAAGAATGCTAATTACAACACGGGCGTCAATACAATATGTGGAAAAATGGCGAGTTATAGAGGTTACAATAAAAGCACTGAAGGGAGGCACTCAAGTTAACATTTTCATCATCCTCTGAACCCATTAGCACATTTCTGACAAATAGCTTTTGCTCTTGTGTCTCTAAAGCTGGACTTCCTTTTCCTATCCAGATATGACAAGAGTTTCAGTATTTAAGAGCATTTTTACTATTGCCCAAACTTGTATTCTCTTTCTTTGAACCTATTTGTTCATTTTCTCTCTTCTATTCCATTTTCACCTATGTTCCAAGGTAATGTCACCTAAGCTCTTTGTTAAATTATAGGAGAAAAAATATTCTTCATTATTCTAATGCAATTAATTCTTTAAGATATGAAGCTTGCTGTAGGAGAAAAAATATTCTTCATTATTCTAATGCAATTAATTCTTTAAGATATGAAGCTTGCTGGGGGCTTTACGCATATTATTTGCTGATGATTTGACAGAGGTAAGGAAAGGGGAATGATGGAATGATGAAATTATTACCATTAGAATCTAGTGACAACCCAAAGATAAGCATTTCTAACTTTTTTAAACCAAGAGGAAAGCATAGACAGTTTGTAGAGATCACATTTTATAGAAAACTACTTCATTAAAAAACATACTGGAATATAAAACTAAAACAGGTAGATAACTGTTTTTTTATTAACAATTAATTACGAGATGGGCAAGTGACAATTAAGCTAGACATATTTTTTAAAACATACCTTGAGAATTTTGAAAACCTGGTAGATTTTGCAAAACTTCAAATGTCTGTCTATAAAGGCTCTTGGCTAAGATTTCATGTGCAATTGTACAGAGCAGATTATGTCGATTGAGAACATCCAGTCTATCACAAGGCCACAGGGGTGTACTGATTATCCAATCTGACTCTTACACAAAGAAAAAAGGATACTTTTCACCATGAAAATTACACTTAATGATATACTCATAACAATGTTTTGAAATATATACTCTAGAATGTACAAAACTTAAATATGTGTACTCAGAAAAGATAACCATGGCTCAAATTTATTAAAACTACTTATATAGTGATGATCATCCTAAGAAGATACAGACTAATGGCCATTTTGTTATACTTATTTTTTATAAAGCAGAGCCTTCATTTTTCCAAATGTATTAGTCAATTATCAATTATTAATTTTGTTATTTTTATATTATAGAAAATGTTCAGATTATAATTAATATGTTTTAACTCTAAGTATTACTTGTGTTGACAAGTTTAACAGTTTTACAATAAAGAATATAGAATTTGGGGGGGCCGCGGTGGCTCAGCGGGCAAAGTGCTTGCCTGCTATGCCGGAGGACCTCGGTTCGATTCCCGGCCCCAGCCCATGTAACAAAAACGGAGAAACAGAATACAATAAAACAAGAAAATGTTTAAAAATGTTTCCCTTTCTTCCTTCCTTCCTTCCTTCCTTCCTTCCTTCCTTCCTTCCTTCTCTCTGTCTTTCCTTTAAAAAAAAAAAAAAAAAAAAAAAAAAAAAAAAAAAAAGAATATAGAATTTAATTAATTTTGGTATTCTTGAATAACAGCTTTTATCCCCAATTTCTCGTTTTTTAAAACTACTGTGCTGGTTTTTTCCCGTAGAAAAGCCATGTTTTAATCTAAATCCCATTTCATAAAGGCAGAATAATCCCCATTCAATACTGTATGTCATCTCCCTGGAGATGTGATTTAATCCAGTTGTTAAACTGGATTAGTTGACGACATCTCCATTTGGGTGGGTCTTGATAAGTTTCTGGAGTCCTATAAAAGAGGAAACATTTTGGAGAATGGAGGAGATTTGGAGAGATCAGAGAATGCTGCATGCAGCACCACGAAGCAGAGAGTCCACAAGCCAGCGACCTTTAGGGATGAAGAAGGAAAACGCCTCCCGGGGAGCTTCATGAAACAGGAAGTCAGAAGAGAAAGCTAGCAGATGACGCCGTGTTCGCCATGTGCCCTTCCAGCTGAGACAGAAGCCCTGACTGTGTTCGCCATGTGCCTTCTCAGTTGAGAGAGAAACCCTGAATTTCACTGGCCTTTTTGAACCAAGGTATCTTTCCTTGGATGGATGCCTTTGATTGGACATTTCTATAGACTTGTTTTTATTTGGACATTTTCTTGGCCTTAGAACTGTAAACTAGCAACTTATTAAGCTCCCCTTTTTAAAAGCCATTCTGTTTCTGGTATTTGCATTCCAGCAGCTAGCAAACTAGAACAACTACTTTTATTATTAAATATTTGACATGTACAGAAAGATATTTAACATATGTAAGTTATAAAAACAAAGTAACATTAATTTTTATGTACCCACCCAAAACTGTTGAAGTAGCTTAATTTCTGCCTTTGATTTTCACATAGAGAAAAACAATGAGAGACTGGTACAGAACACTGTGGTGCCACAATGTTAGAAATATCAGTATTTTAACATTAACTTAATCAGTATGCACATAATGAAACACAATGAACATTACTATGTAATAGTTAAGTCCCTTTTCAGTGTTCTTTTTTAACCCAAGTGCAGAGTCAGATAATCCTTTCTTTTGTGGCCTTCCTTGCGCAATGATTAAAAAAAAACATATTGAAGAAATATTTGATAATTTAAGTGCACAATGCCAAAATGAAGCTTTACATATCCAGTATAAAGCTTTAAAAAGCAGAGGTTGGGCAGTGTGATGGTGGCTCAGTGGCAGAATTCTCACCTGCCATGCCAAGAGATCTGGGTTCGATTCCCAGTGCCTGCCCATGCAAAAACAAAAAAAAAGCAGAGGTTGTTTTAAAATTATTGGACCCACTGAACTGATTAACTGATTGACTTATACTATGTACTTGGCAATGTTCTAAATGCTGTATAAATATGAACTCATTTAGACAGAGACTTTCATTAATTTACTCCTAAATTTACTTAATTATTATAAAGAAATTTAAATGATGTTAATTTCTTGAAAGACTACATACTCACCAGTTAAATACAATTCCCACTAGAACTGCTGAGTCACTATACCTTAAAAATGGAATTTTATTTTGATCAAATAATTTCAATTGTGTTTTACTAATCATGTATTTGGTAGATATGTCCCATTTGTAAAAAAGTAGAGTAACAGTTGTATTTTTTCAAAGTACATATGCTATTTTAAGAGATCAATTTTGAAATCTTACCAAATTGTACAATTAAATAAAAAAAAATGAATGAGTTGGTAAAGTAGGTACCAAAGTAAACTGAAACTGATACTTTGTAAATCACATGGCTATTAATAGCTTTTAATTTAAGTATCTAACTAGTTAACAATTCTATCAACTTGAAATACTTTTTTTTTTTAAAGACAGAGAGAAGGAAGGAAGGATAGAAGGAAGGAAGGAAGGAAGAAAGGGAACCATTTTTAAGCATTTTCTTGTTTTATTGTATTCTGTTTCTCCGTTTTTGTTACATGGGCTGGGGCCGGGAATCGAACCGAGGTCCTCCGGCATAGCAGGCAAGCACTTTGCCCGCTGAGCCACCGCGGCCCGCCCTTGAAATACTTTTATGAGAAATTTCATGAGAATTAAATTTCCAAGAATAAAGATCACTTTACTAGTGAACTTAAGACTGGTTTCACAAAGATAAAAGTTCTTTCTGCAATATTCCTCATGCTTTTCGCTGTTCTAAAGTCTGGCAATATTTGCCATTCATATAAAATTCTCAGAGTAAAAAGGCAAGGAAAATTTCTGTAACAGCCACCCTTTATGCACTTGCTTTCCAAAATATGCATATTCAGTCAGTACTCATGTAAGATTTTGAGTGTAGACACAAATACTAAGACAGTTTCTGCACTAAAGGAATTTCCTAGTCAGTAAGACCAATAACTTTCAAACAATAACTTTCTCTTCCCATGGTGAATACTGTGATGGGGAATACCTAAATATATCTGTTCTCCTCTTAATGTATATAATCCCATCAAATCTCCTTCAGAACTTATTAAAACTTGATTCAAAAATTCCAAAATTCACTCAAATGCATAAACAACTGAGAACAGCAAAGAATAATCTAGTAAAGAAGAGGAGAGTGGCTTTGCCTAAACAGATAGATATCATCACATATCCCAATATGGTTTTAGCATAGAAATGGATCACTGGGAGAGAAGACAAGGATCACTGGGAGAGAAGACAAGGATCACTGGGAGAGAAGACAAGTACAAAATAGACCCAAGCAGATCCAAGATTCTAACAAACGATAAAAAACAGCACTTCAAATAAGTGAATAAAAAATGAACTATTCAATAAATATTGGGAAACATTTTTGGGGAAATAAATACAACTAAAGTTCCCACCTCACATTAAACTAAAAACTAATAATGAATTAAAAAACTTGAATAATATAAGGGTGAATGTGTAATTTTGGGAGGGCCTAAGGCAAGACTTAAAAAGCAGTTTCTATTAAATAGAAAAAATGTCAATTGGGCATTTGAAAAGAAGAAAACAAATGAAAAAGCAAAAATCAATATGAAATTAAAGAAGATGAAAAAACATTTGTAAATATCCAACAGATCAAGGACTAATATCTTTAATGTGTAAAAATATTACAAGAGGACATTATTATACAGTGTGATATTTTTTAAGTGTGATATATACATAATGATGACACCTGAACTGATTTTAGACATTACATTATATTTTAAGAGGTGCTTATTTAATTCTAAATTATAAAAGTTATTAAAAATAAGGATTATGTTAAAAATATAAAAATTATCATAAAATAGATTTCTCAGCATACAGGACTGTTTATATGCACCTGTGACATCTATGAAGACTATGTAGATATAAAATATTTAGTTATGCAATAGTTCTCTAGAATTGTCTCATAAAGGAGGGCTTTTAAATAAATCCAAAAATAACTTACCTGCTGTTGGGGATTAAATCAAGTCCCACTCAAAAGGCATGTTCAGGTCCCAAACCCTGGTTCTGTGGGTGTGAACCCATTTGTAAACGGGACTTTTAAAAATGTTATCAGTTAAGGTGTGCCCAAACTGAATGAAAGTGGGCCTTATTTTAATATGGTTGGAGTTCTTATAAACAAAGGGAGGTGGATACAGAAGGAGAAGCCATGGGGAGCAGCCACAATCTGGAAGTCAATGGAACCCAGAAGAGAAACGAGAAGATGCCACCATGTGCATTGCCAGTGACAGAAAAGCCAAGGAACCCCAGAGACTGCTGGCCAGCCAGAAGATAACGACCCTGGGAAGAAGATTGTAGCTTCTGAAACTGTGCGCCAATAAATTCCTGTTCTTAAGCCAACCCACTGTATAATCTGAATAACAGTAGGGAAAATTTGACAACATTTAATCAAAAACTTTAAAATATTCTTACCCAGAATATAGCCCAGAAATACCACCAGAATTTATTCTAAGAAATACCATCAGAATTTATTTTAAGTTAGGTTCAGATGACAACTTGACCAGGTGATGGTGCCCAGTTGTTCTGTTGCTGTGGACTTAAATCATCAGCAGGTAAATTTCATCTATAGCTGATAACATCTGCAGATGGCTAAGGGGAGGGCCTATTGCAATAAGGGAAGTTTAATCAGCTACAGGCTTAAAAGAAGTCAAAAGAGAGGGAAAGAGTCAGAGCTGACACAGACCCAGACATCTGGAGATGCAGAAAGGAAATGCCTCAGGAGAAGCCATTTGAAGCCAGAAGCCAGGAGAGAAGGCCAGCAGACAGTGCTTTGTGCCTTCCCAAGTGACAGATGAAAACCCAGATGGAAAGATGAAAGCTAGCTACCTTTCCTCTGGAGAACAAATTTGTAACTAAATAAATGTCCTTTATAAAAGGTATTATCCATTTCTGGTGTATTACATTCTGGTAGCTACAGCAAACTAAAACATTAAGGAAGTAATAAATATTTATCAGTGATATTTAACAGACATCATTATTTATAATAAAAATTTGAAAACAAGCTATCAACAAGAGTAGACTCATGGAATAAGATACAAATATAGATAAAGATATTTATGTATTTATAAGATGGAAAACATGTAGTCCCTTGAATTATGTTTAAAAGAATATTCCTCTTCCCAGAAAGAAATTCTCAATATACTGCTGCCTGAAAAAAAATGCAGGGCAAAGATAGTAAAGAATTAAAAGAGCCTATATAGTAATATTAAAGTGCATAATAATCATTTCTGGTGATTGAATGTTAAGGGATTTTTATTACTATCCATCTTTTCAGATTTCTCTACAATGAATATTTATTACTTATATAAAGGAATAAAAGTTATTTTATAATTCAATGGTAGTTTCTCAGTAAATGACATAACTTTTTACAAAATTTATATTCTATGTATTAAATATATAAATTATATTTATATTATTTTTCAGCCTCCAAACCACATGATTATAAAATTATGAAGGTTTTAAGACTTTTCTTATGCTGGAAAAAGGAGAAGACAAGGTGGGAATCTTTGGCTCATTTGCCAGGATACAAAGTACCAGTGCCTGAAAAAGAGTTTTAAATGTGAAAGTAAAAGCCAAAACAATAAATTTGTTCTCACCAGAAAGTCTGCCACCACTAAACAAAAAATATAAAAAATATTTTGCATTTACTGAAGTTGAAGAATGTATATAACCCCCTTTTAAAAAAGTTTTATACATAATGAATGTACATTTTTAAAAAAAGGATAAAATGTGCAGAAAAACATATTTAAAAAGTAACTCTGCCTCCCTCCCTTGTTTTCCAACCATTGAATTCCTCCTCCCAGGGGTAACTTGTATTACTAGTTTCTTGCCCATTTTTCCACAGGTATTTTATGGATACATAAGTAAATATGCATATGATAATTTCAAATGGTAGTATACTGTGCACACTATTCTGCACATTCCTTTTTTCACTTGGCAACAGATCTTCAAAATAATTTCAAATGACTATCTGTAGATCTGCCTCATCCTACCCCATCATATGTCTATACCACAGTCTAATTAACCAAAACTATCTTAATGGACATTTATGTTATCTGTAACATTGTGGGCAGTTACAAAAGATTCCAGATAACTTACAATGCACACCCTTATATAGAGATATACTGTGTTTGTAGGAAAATTTCCTAGAAATGGAGTTAATAGGTAAAAGGAAATACTCATTTTCAACTTTTGACAAGCATTTTGCCAAACAGCCCCTAAAGACAATGCATGCAAATGCTTATTTCTTCCTCATCAAAAGCAGATCGCCGAACTTTGATCTTTGCTAGTCCAACAAATTTAAAATGGTATTTTTTAATTTTAACGTGTCTTTCGCTTAGTAACATGTTAGGTTACAAGTGAATAATAATTGTACTTCTTACACGTGAGATTGAACCATTTATATTTCCTTTCTTGGGAAATTATTCATTCACAGAAAAAAACCTTTAAGAACAAAAAAACTGGGGAATAATTTAGCATACTTCTGTGGATGCTTCTTTCGAAAAAATTTTACTTGAGAAAATAACTTTCAACTGTAATAGGCACTGCAAAAGAGCTTTCTGTGTTTCTAACAGGATACAATTTTAAAGATAATTATCAAAATTGAAAAATCCCCAATTAAAAAATTGTTAAATCTTCATAGACCACTCCTAACCCTCAAGTTCCTCTCTAGTCTCTATTTTGAGAAAGATGGGTTTTGCCAGAAACTTTCTGGCAGAAATTTCCCATCACAAGGTGATCCAAGCCCATTTTCACCATTATTTTACCCTTCCCATTTCTTGCTACGTCTTCTCACAGATCTTGTGGGCTCTGGCTTGCATTTTTCTCATTTCTATTTTGTATCCTGGTCAATCTTCCCCACGTAAGAAACTCCATCCACATAGATGTGCTATATTTGGTAAATTGAAGAAAGCCTTTTCCAAAAAGCCTTTGATCATAAAGTCCACTAACCTCTGTATTCCACAAACCCTAAGAACTTTGAACGGATAAAAGGTATTTTATATATATGAATATATATAAGTGTGCTAGTACATATATGTTTGTGTGTTAGAATATGAGTGTTAGTATAAAGGTTATCTATTTGCTTTACTCATGTATATATATATATATATACCTCATCTTCCTACCCAAACTATGAGATACTTGATATTTCTTCATTCTTATTCCACTGTATCATACAAAATCTGCCTGACGGGACATGTAGCTAGAGCTACCATTTAAATACCATGCACTGACCCTACTACTCTCTCTAAACTTATTTGTTTCATACCAAACTAACTTCAGCAGCTTCTGCTGGTTTAATCTCATTACAATTTCTACTAGATGAATTGCCTTAGTGGGGCAAGTAAGTTTTAAAATTTTTGTTTTGTTTTGATGTCAGATTTGCCTATACATACAAACATTTATGAATTTATGCAGATTGCAATTAGGATTTCCCTGTTTCAGATAGCAGCAGAAAGCTTCAGTCTTGAAGCCGCACTGCCTAGATTTGAATATGGCCTTGAATTCCTTACGTGCTACGTCATTTTGGGCAAGTTGCTTACTATCTCTAAGAACAGCTCCTTATCTATAAAATGGGGATTATATTAGTTCCAAACTCATAGGGTTTCTATGAAGACTAAAGATAATTAAGATAAAGCATTTCATATGGTGCCCATAGTAAGAGCTAACTTTTGTCAACAAAGGTTCATATAATTTTTGGTTTAGATCTAGGTTATCTCTCCCTTTTCAGTCTACACAACAACAAATTTCTTACCTATGTATTCACAAGGGTTAAGACCAAATTACCACCTACAATTCAACATCAACTTAAGGAAATTACGAAGAGAAAAATTTTTAAGACAAGTTTAACAAATCCTTTTATGCTTCCATATAAGAGAACCTACCTCTCAACACCCAAATGGCACCATCTAGGCTTCCACTTTTTAGAAAAATTTCTGCTGCAATATTCACAATTTGACATCTTGATGCTAATTTTTCAGGTCCTGTAAGTCCTTTTAAAGTCGTGAAATGTATTTTTAATTCATATAGTTTATCTAAAACCTTCCTTCCCTAGAGTAAACATAGTTGAGTTTCAATCACTTAGAGTAGTAGACAGATATAAAGTCACTGATAATTAAGCAATAATCAATTATCTAGTTTTAAATCATCATTCTAGACTGATGGTTTGCAAACTTGACCAAGATTCTCTCTTTAAGCCCTTTCTGGTTCAGCTACAAAGATGGAAGGCAAGGAGACCAAGCAGGGCTTTGCCTCATGTTACCACCCCAACCCCCATACGCTTTTATCAGAAATTTTCCTTTCATCTGTCTTATATACTGCTTCCTCTTAAGATTTCATTTGGCAAAAGGGTTTTCTGCCTTAAAGTGGAAAACAACTGATGATATGATTTTCCTCTTCTTCATCTAGTCACTCATATCCAGGAAGGAGAGTGAAAATGAAAATAATTTATCAATTTAGATAGAGAGGGAGTAAAAAAACAAAAAGAAAGGATAAAATTGTTGGCTAAAAATTGTTTCTTAAAAATTCAATAGACTATTTCACATTTCCTACATGAAGATTATCATTGCTCAGAAACAATTTCCATCAGAAATTGGACATATATTATTTCATACCAGGGGTGGAAACTTTTTCTGTAAATGGTCTGATAGTAAACATTTTAGGCTTTGCAGGCCACATTTGGTATGCTGCACAATGTTGTATTTTTAATTTAGAACCTTTTAAAAGTGTAAAAATCATTCTTAGCTCATTGGTTATAAAAAAAGAAAAACAGGTTGTCACTAGATATGGCTCAAAGACCTTAGTTTGTGGACCCCTCTTCTACATTAAATTTTATACTATTCTGAGTCAGATGCCTATTATGCTATCAAAGAATTTCAATTTGACTGTTTAAATGAGTATGTTTTTGCAATGAATTATCTTTAACTCCAATGATTTCACTTTTGTATTAAAAAAGGAACAACGTTTTCTTTGAAAATATTTACACTACATAAGATAATAAGCAAAATATTAACTCTAAATAATAAATTAAAATTAAAATTAAAAAAAGCCAAAAATTCACTAGCCTCTTAGGTCTTAAGAAATAATATAACAAAATTTAAAATATATATTAAACTACATTCTGAAGCTTCAACAAAATCTGAGTTTTCAAATAGGGTAGTCTCAAATTCTCAAGCATTAAATATCCAAGAAATTGGTCTTAAGCTAGATTGTGAGCGCAGGGACCAGGTACATCTTGTGCATTCTAAGCCTACCACATTATAAATGCTAGGGAAGATGTCAAATTTTCTATACAATTATTCTGTTTTTTAAGCATTCATACATTTCGCATGTGTATGCGTGACCATGTACTTAAATGTTACTGAGCGCATATTCAATTGTAAAATAATCTCTTTATAACAATAAATCAGCAACATAAGATACATTTTAATCATTCATTCAAAAGAGACCACACACTTTCAACTACTCTGCTCTATATATATAGTGCTGTCCCTCACCACTGCCTCCCTATTTTGTATTTTCCTGTCCTCTACTTTACTTAAATTTATGTCAAATTCTCAATTTCCAAGTGATTGAGTCTATAACTCTACCTACCATCTAGAGGGAAATCTAAAGAAAGTGTTACACTAATGTTTTAGGTTCATGAGACCATTTCTATAGTGAGCTGAGCCTCAATTTGACATCAAAATA
This sequence comes from Tamandua tetradactyla, assembly GCF_023851605.1. NCBI lineage: Eukaryota > Metazoa > Chordata > Mammalia > Pilosa > Myrmecophagidae > Tamandua > Tamandua tetradactyla. The sequence continues at coordinate 42,667,561 of NC_135341.1, forward strand.
AGGAAAACAAGTGAACAAAAAATGGAAAATAAAACAAAACCAACAAAAAATTAAGACTTCAAGATACATGGTATATAGTACTCCAGAGCATTTTAAGAGTTGATTTTTAAGGAGTTCTGTTCATTGTGGGTATCCTAGGTTCATCTTAAGGAGTCTTGAGTGCTTCAAAAATTACAATGCTACTGATCTCAGGAGTTGGCAAAATAAATTCTGAATTGAAAGCTGCTTCCAATAAACTGACATTTAGCATAACTTCCTAAGTGTTCCCAATATAACATTCTTCACAGTAGCCAGTCTCATGCCACAACCTTTCCACATGTGCCTAATATGTCATCTAATAATTAGTTTACTAGTCTGGGTTCCATTTTGTCATCTGTAATGATTATTAGCAAATTCCCAATTTACAAGGGTAATCCTTTCTGTTTATAATTTTAAAACTAACACTCTCTATACCAAGTCAAAACAAAAATTTAATGAAGTACCTTGGACCACTGCAACAGCTTGTGATAGAAGTATATAGCACTGATGCCAATTCTTCCCAGCAAAGTTTTATCTACTTCACTATTTTGTGGATCTTTGCTAACTGGAAGACAAAGAAGGCACAGGGAAGAAAATGAAACAGTCACTTAGATGGAAAAGGCAAATTAATACAGAATTATCAAAACTACCATACAGACTAGGTGTTCGCAAACTATTCCCCATGGCCTGCTTTTGCACAGCCCATGAGCTAAGAATGGTTTATTTATTTACTTTTAAATATTTTTATTGTCAATCTTTAACAAACCAACATACAAACATTCATGACATACAAACATTCTACACATGGTGTACAATGAATGGCTCACAATATTATCACATAGTTGTGTATTCATCGCCATGATCATTTTTTTGAACATTTACATCTCTCTAGCAAAAGGAATAAAACAGAAACAAGAAAAAACTCATACATACCATACTCCCTTACCCCTCCCTCTCATTGACCACTAGTATTTCAATCTATTCAATTTACTTTAACCTTTGTTCCCCTTTTATTTATTTATTTATTTTATTTTACTGTATTTTTTTGGGCGCATGGTCTGGGAATTGAACCCGGGTCTCCCACATGAAAGGCGAGCATTCTACCACTAATCACCCACCCCTATTATTTATTTTTATCCATGGTTTTTACTCATCTGTCTATACCCTAGACAAAAGGAGGATCAGACACACGGTTTTCACAATTACACAGTCACAGTAGAAAAGCTGTATCACTATACCATCATCTTCAAGAAACATGGATATTGGAACACAGCTCCGTGGAAGAATGGTTTATTTTAAAAAGGGTTTCAAGACAGTGTCATTTAAAAAGAAAGAAAAAGAGAACCATGTGACACAGACCATATGTGGTATTACGCAAAGCCTAAAATATTTACTATTTGGCCCTTTATAGAAAAAGTTTGCTCATCCCTGATATAAAGTAGTATGGTGAACAGTTCATTTCAAGAAAAAAAAACTCATTAATGTGAATTTTGTTTACTTGTAAAAGTAGTCACAACTTTAATGATTCAAGGATTAAATTGCTCCAGTATAATTTGCTAGGAATAGTTTTACTAATCTAAGAGAAGAGAAAAAAATAAGGCAGGAAATATTTGATACTAAAATACCAATTCTTGACCTTACATCATTATAATTTAACTTAATAATAGATGGAAAAATTATAAAGAGAAAGGAGGAATATCTGAAACCTGTAATATTAATTTATCCACGATATGGTAAATATTAAGAGCTTTATTTACACCTCTGTTGAGAACATTGCATCATCCATCCTAACACAGAAAACTCAGACCAAAACAGTGACATTTTACCTGTTTCAGCAAATTCACAAAAAGGAACACCTGGTATTTCTTCTTTACAGTCTTTTGTTAGTGTTTCAGCAATACAAGTACAAAATCTCTGGAAATCCGCAAATTTTTCACAGCCCATTTTTACATTAATGTATAAATTTCCCAATTTGGTCCAAGCACTTTTTTCTTTACAATGCTATTAAAGTTATTAAAAACAAAACAAAAAAGAGAGGAGAAAGAAAAAAAAGTAAAAAGTAAAGAAGGTTAAATTAAAAATAGAAAGAAATATCATGTCATTTATGCAAACATAATATTACGTGCCAGGTACACAAAGACATTAGATATACAAATATCATTAAAACATAATCTCTGCAAATCTCATCAACTTACTAACAAGCATGACAACTTCATTAACTTGCTACTGTATACCTCACTTTTCTGGCAATAGCAAAGCCTCTATAAATTCAAGGTAGTAATATACATGTGTTTTAATTATCCAGGTCCTAATGTGCATCATCCTGAAACCTGAACTGGAGAGGAGAGATGGATTTTATGGGAAACAGGATTATCAGCATGATTTGAGCTATCTCCAAAGCAATACAGAATTTTATTACATTTAGATATTGCATTTTAAAAAATTATTTTTGCACTTATTTATGATTTGGGGCCCACATACATTTTTGGGCCAATACATTTCTACAAAAGAAGCTATAAAGTAAATTTCAGTAAATTTTATTTCTCCCTACAGGTTTCTATTATAAACTAAGAAATAGTTTTTTTACACTAACAAAAAAGTGTTCCAAGGATATAATGATACTAATTAAGGTTAGAGCAACAAAACATAGATGAGTATAAAAAACAATAAATAAAAATTGTCCTGAAAGCCCTCTAGTTCTTATATTCTAAACATTTGGAAAGCCTAAGCATTCTGATCCAGTTTTTCTGCTATCATTTCACAGACTGCAGCCATTCATGGATTTCAAAAGCCAACTTTCTTGTGCACTGAGTGAATCTGCCCTGCCATAAGAATTAAAGGTTGAGCTCTGGAACGCTATTATTATTCTACCTAAACATATGCTGATTTTGCAATTGGACTAAAATTATTTCTAAAATAGTCTACAAATTCCAGAAACTAACATAAATTTACATTTTGATGTATTAATTTATTACAAAATCCAACTTCTTTGCTGTGAGACTTTTCTCTGTGTAACAGCCAAATTTCTGAAACTTCTAAAATGGAATTACAATGATGACTTTTCTTGTTGTTATTGGTTTTGGTGGTCCAAGCAATTTATTTAAAGAGCAAGTGTCATACCTCTATTTCATTCAAGGCTGAATCTAAATCACACTTCCAGTTCTTTTGAAATTGCCTCATCCGTAACCTTTAACAATAGAAAAGGGTTAGTTACGCTTATATTCACCTACAACAAGTTATTTCCCCTAATTCATTTGTTCTATAATTTATACTTAAGAAAACCAAAGAAAAATTATTTATAGAGATGAAGAAAATTGTTACTGCATAGTTGCCTACCTCACACTAATTTTTCTTCCCCAGATTAAAAAAAATGTAAATTTCACACAAACCACACCCTCACTCTAACATAAAGATAGAAAATGCCCAAACTTCAAAATATCTAAATAAAAAGAGAAAAAATACCAAATCCCAGCATATGATCTCTATTGCTTTCACCTTCACTACTCCATGAGGATTTGTGGCAAGCAAAAATGGGCAAAAACAAAAAGACAATGCAAGCAAGCCAACAAAACCAGTGGAGAGAATAAAAAAAGACCCATAGGGACGACAGAAGAAGGGAAAAAGCAAAGGGACATAACAATGATTAACAAATACAACCACAAAGATTAAGTCCACCCCAAGTATGACAATGCTATAAAAGTGTATGGGCAATCAGGTCACAGACCAGAGGAAAGGAACCAAAGATAAAGATAAAATTCTCAAGCCTCCAGACAAAAAACATTAGAAGACTTAAAAAGGCAAAATGATTATTAGACTGGCATTATACTTTTCAAAATCAACATGCAAAGCAAGACAATAATAGAGAAGTATATTTAGAGAACTGAGTGAAAGGAAGTATGAACCAAGGATTTTTTTATCTAGCTAAGCTAGATATAATCAAAACTATAGAAAAACTTCTCTACCTAAGAGAGTTAAGGCTAAAATGGAAAACAGGACACTAAAGACATAAAAAAAGATGCAAGTACAAAGGTATCCACTAGAACAAATATGCCGACCTTCCTAAATAATACATATGTGTAGGTAGCAAGGAATACACACATGCATGTTGTAGAGAAAGAAACACAAGTATAACAAAAACCACATGACTATAAAATATACTGACAGACTTAAGATCAAACATCATTCATATAAAAAATGTGAATGGGCTTACCTCACTGACTAAAAGAAAAAGATTTTCAATCTGGGTCATAAAACAATAATTAACTACATACTATATACAAGTAACACATGAAAACAAACTGATTCTAAAATGCTAAAAATAACAGCATAGACAGACCAGGTAAACAGATACAAAGAGTATAGTAGTAGCAGTTCTGATATCAAGGTAGAACTGAAGACCCAAAACAATAAATGTGACAGAGAATACTTTTTAATGCTAAAAGCCAAAATTTATAACGAAGATGTATTTCTGCAGCAAATAACACAGTATCCAACCTCATGAAGCAAAAACTACAGAAGATGGAAGGAGACTTTATGAAACAAAAACCACAGAAATCGCAAAGTAACATGGACACCAATCTTAGGAGATTTTAATACACTACTCTTTGTAAAAGACAGATCAAGGGGACACAAATAAATATAGATAGATGACTTAAACAACATAATTAATAGGATAGATATAATGGATATACAGTGAACTTTACATCCTGATAATAAAAACTATACATTATTTTCAAGTGCCCATGGCACACTCATGAAAGCTGATCAAATAATGACACAAACAAAACATAAGTTTCACAGAGTACAAACAACACTCTCTGACCACAGTGCAATACAACCAGTATTACTTTACCAACAAAACAAACAAAAGAAAAGGACATTCCACTTGGAAATTATAAAGCCTTCTAGTAAACAAATCTTGGGTGAAGGGGGAAATAAAAACCAAAATTACAGAATTAAAAAAAAATAATGGAAGTGAATACACTACATATCACAATCTATAGAATGCATTTAAACACCAAGGGATAGTTTCTTAAGATGATTTAATATATATACACATATATACCTTACTCCTAAAGCCAGTGTATTTAATGAGAAAATTCTTGAAACATTTCCATTAACACCAGTAACAAAGTGAGAATGACCACTATCTCTACTACCTCATAGAAGTATGAGCCAATGTAACTGACAAAATATATCAATTAGAGGCATAATAATGGGTAAAGAATAAGTAAAATTATCTCTATTTGTAGATAATATGAGAGTATACCTGGAAAAAAAACACAGATTAAAGGATGAAGTTAACTAAAAAAATTAAAGACTTCAAGAAAGGAGTAGAATATAAAATTTACAAACAAAACCCAATAGCCTTTAGATTAAAAAAAGAGGACATAATGGTACAGAAAACCTCATTTATGTTAGCAATACAGATTACATACTATATGAGGAAAATTCTAACATACTCCTACATCTGGAAAGACACAAAAGTAGATCTGAACAAATAAAAAGATATCCTCTATTCTCTAATATGACTAATCCACATTATAAAGGTATCAGTTTTCCCCACGTTAATTCATAAATTTAATGCAATTCCAATAAAAGTGACAACAAGCTATTATATGGAGCTTGAAAGTTGATACTAAGTTCATATAGAAAAGAAAATATGAAAGGATAGCCAGGAAATCACTGAAAAAAGAAAAATTATGAAGGAGGATTAGCCCTAGTAGCTATTAAAACATAGCATTAAAGCCTCTATAATTAAAATAGTGTGGTACTGGTGAAGGAATAGACAAACAAACCAGTGTAGTAGAAAACAAAGTCCAAAATAACATGGGAACTTAATATATGATAAAGGTTGCAGCTCAAATCATGAGCATTAAGGATGAACTTCTTAATAAATGGTGCTGGGAAAAAAATAAATCCATATCTCACATCAGATACAAGAATAAACTCAAAATGAATTGGGAACCAAACTAAAAATGAGAACCATTCCAGTAGTAAAAGAAAAACATGGGTGAATTTCTCTATAACCTTAGTGAAATTATGACTCAAAATCTTGAGCAAAAACCAAACAGAGACAATTAAAAAACACTACAGCAAAGTTAAGACAATTAAAAAATATTGATACATTAGGCTGCATACCAAGAAAAGTTTTGCATGGCAAAGAAACCCTCCAAACAATGTCAAAAGACAACCAACAAACTGGAAGAAAATCTCTGTAACATACACTACAGACAAAGGCCTAATACCTCTAATATATTCTTAAAACTTCAGAGTCAAAGAAGCAAAAACCCAATACAAACATGTGGAAAAGACACAGACAATTCACAACAAAAGGATAAAAATGGCCCTTAAACATATGAAAAGAAAATGTTCAACCTCATTCATAATTAGAGAAATACAAGTTAAAACACAAAATGACCATTTGCCATCTACTGGATTAGCAAAAATTAGGAAATAAGACAACACATGTTTGCAAAGCTTTGTGGAAACAGGCACTCTCATGTATGTCTGGCGGGAACACAAACAGGTACGAAATAAAAAGCTTTATTTTGAAATAATTACAGACTCACTGGAATTTGCAAAAATAGTACGTAGAGTCCCATGTACTCATCACCCGGTTTTTCCCAATATAATATATATAGTATGGCATCAAAACCATGAAATTGACATTGGTACAACAATGCACTCTAGAACTATTCATACACCTACTGAAAGACATCTGGGCTGTTTCCAGTATTTGGATATGCAAATAAAGCTGCTATGAACATTTGTGTACATGTTCTTATGTGTTTCACTTCTCTAGAATAAACATAAAGAGTTCAAGAAGAGTATTTGGTATTCTACATGTTCAGATTTTATAAGAAACTGCCAAATTGTTTTCCAGAGGTTGTACCATTTCACATTCCCACCAACAACGTATATCCAGTTTCTCCACATACTCATCAACACTTGTTGTCACTATTTCGTATTTTGGTCATTGTATATGCTGGTAATATATCATCTGCATCTCTCTCATGACCAATGTGTTGATATCTTTTCATGTGTTTATTTGCCATGTGCATATCCTCTTTGATGAAATGACTGTTTATATATTTTGCTCATTTTCTAATAGGATTTTTATTCTTGTTGCATTTTGAGAGTTCTTTATATAATCTAGATACAGTATTTCTTTTTGAAATGTGGCTTACAAATATTTTCTTCTAATTTGTAGCTTGTTTTTACATCCTCTTATCAGGGTCTTTTGCAAATCAAAATTCTTAAATTTTAATGAAGTCCAACTTACCAGTGTTTTATTTTATGGGCTGTGTTTTGATATCATCTCTAACCTCTCTTCTCCCAACCATAGGTCCTCCAAACTTTCTAGTCTAAAAAGGTTTAGATTTTACATTTAAATTCATGCTACATTTTGAATTAATTTTTGCATAAGGTATGAAATTTGGGTGAAGGTACATTTGTTTAACTAATGAATGTCCAATTGCTCCAGCACCCTTTGTTGAAAAGACTATCTTTCCTCTGAATTGCTTTTGAACCTTTGTAAAAAATCACTTGGGCATATTGCTGTCGGTCTATTTCTGGATTCTTTCGTTTCCCTTGATCTATGTACCTATTTCTCTGAGCAATATGACACTATCTTCATCATTGTACCTATGTAGTAAATTTTAATATCAGGTAGAGTAATTTCCCTCACATTATTATTTTTAAAAAACTGTTTTAGTTATAGAAGTACCTTTACCTTTCCATACAAATTTTAAAATAAGCTTTCTTACATCTTCAAAAAAATCTTGCTGAGCTCTTAATAAGAACTGCGTTAAACAAACAGATGAATTGGGAGATAACTGAGATCTTTACTATGAAGATCTCCAACAATCTCCTAATCCATGAATATGTCTTTCTTTTTGTTTAATATTTTTTGGTTTCTTATATCAGCATTTTGTAATTCTCAGCATACAAATCAGTACATTTTTTGTTACACTGTTACCTAGGTATTTCTTTTTTTTTTTTTTAGCAATTATAAACGTGTTTTTTAAAAAAAATTTATTAGAGATGTTGCAGGTTTACAGAAAAATAATGCAGAAAATACAGAGTTCCCATATACCACCCCTCAATTACTTCCCCCCAATTGCTTTTTATTGATGTGGTACTTTTGTTACAATTGGTAAAAGAATATTACACTTGTACTATTAACTACAGTTCATAGTTTACATTAAAGTCCACTGTTTGAATTGTACAGTTCTGTTTTAAAATTTATATTGTAACATTTATTCAACCTAAAATTTTAGTTTCCATGGTTCATTGATATCACATAGAAATACGACTGACTTTTGTGTGTTTATCTTGTATCCTATGACCTTGGTGAATTCACTTATTACTTCTAAGGTTTTTTATGTAGACAATTATGCTAGCTGTAAATAGCAACAGTTTTATTACTTCATTCCAAATACGTATTTCTTTATTTCCTTTTAATGCCTTATTGTGCTGACTAGGATTTCCAGCACTCTGTTGAATAACAGTATAAGTAGACATCTTTGCCTTGTTTCCAATCATAGGAGGAAAACATCTTATCTTTCATCTATGATATCTGCTTCAGATTTCTTACAGATCCTCTTTATAAAGTAGAATTTCTTCTTTATTCCCAATTTGTTCAGAGTTTTTACCACGCAAGGTGCTGAATTCTATTAAATTTTCTTTCTATATTAGTTAATAATGATCACATCATTTTTCTTCTGATGAGGACAAGGTGGATTATATTGATTTTCAGATATTGAACCATCTTTTCATTCTTGGAATGAATCACATAAACTTGTTCATGGTGTATAATTCTTTTTGAACACTGCTGGACTTGATATGCTAGCATTTTGCTGAGGATTCTAAGCCTCTAAGCTAATGAGACGTGTCAGTCTAGCTGTTTTCATTTTCTTTTATTTGTATTCTCTTTACCAGGTTTTATTATCTGGGTTAATATTAGCTTCATAAAATTAATTGGTAAGTGTTCCCTCCTCTTCTATTTTCTGGAAGAGGTGTAAATTCATACTGATTCTTCTTTAAATGGCTTGTAGAATTATCCAGTAAAACCATCTGGCTCACATGATTTTGGGGGGATGATGAATTGAATTTCTTAATAGTTACAAGACCATTCAGATTATCTATTTCATACTTTGTGAGCTTTGGTAGCTTGTGGCTTTTGAGAGGCTTCTGAGAAGCTTTGTGGCTTCTTCCATTTCATCTAAGCTGTTCAGTTTTATATGTGTAGAGTTGTTCAAAGTCACCCCTTATCCTTTAATTCCTGATACTCATAATTTGTAGATGCTATCTTCTTTTTTTTCTTTCATATGAAAAACTGATAGTCAACGAAGTTAACAATTTTCCTATGTGAAAAAGGTGGTAAGTGACAGAGCTGGAAGTCATATTAAAATTAAGAAATTTTTATTAGAGCAATTGTAGATGTATAGAAAACTTATGCTAATAGTATAGAGGTTGCATATACCCACTCCCTACATGCAGGATTCCCTACTATTAACATTTTACATTAGGGTGGCACCTTTGCTACAACTGAGGAAACAATATTATAATTCTAGCATTAACTATAGTCCATAGTTTACATTATGGTTCACTCTTTGTGTTCTGCAGTTTTACGTTTTTTAAAACTTTAATCCGGTAACATATATATAACCTAAACTTTTATACACTTTCAATTATTCAGTAGAATTAATTATATTTACAATGTTGAAACATTATAACCACCCTCCCTTACCAAAACTTTTCCAACACCTGAAACAGAAATTAAGCACCAATTAAGCATTAACTTCCCATTCTTACCCCACCTGGCCCATGGGAGCCTATATTCTATGTTTCTGACTTTATGAATTTGTGTATCTTAATCATTTTATATTGAGTGATATCATATGCTATTTGGTTTTTTTGGGTCTGGCTTATCTCACCCAACATGATGGCTTCAAGTTTCACACATGTTGTAGCATGCATCAAAACTTCCTTTTTTACAATCAAATCATATTCCTTTGTACATTCTACATTTTGTTTATCCATTTATCTGCTCATAGACACTTAGGTTGCTTTCACCTTTTGGCAACTGTGAATAATGCCAATGTGAACATCTGTGTGCAAATATTATGTTGGAGTCCCTGCATTCAGTTCTTTTGGGTACATACCTGGAAGTGGGATGCCAGATCAAATGGTAACTCTATACTTAACATTCTGAGAAATGACCAAACTGTTTTCCACAGTGGCTGCTCCATTTTACATTCTTATCAACAATGAACAAGTTCTTACTTTATCATATCTTCTCCAAAACTTGTTATTTTCTGTTTGATTTTAATAGTAGCCATTCTTTTGGGTATGAAATGGTGTCTTATTGTGGTTTTGACTGGCATTTCCCTAATAACTAATGATTTAGAGCATCTTTTCATATCATTTTTGGTCTTTGTATATCTTCTTAGAGAAATGTCTATTCAAAACCTAAATATAAGAACTAGAACCTCAAAACTCTTAGAAGAAAACATAAGGATGCATCTCCCGGACCTTGTATTAGACAACGGTTTCTTAGACTTTACATCTAAAGTACCTCACCAAATCTAAAAATTTTGTGCAGCAATGACTTCATCATGAAAGTAAAAATACAATCTACACAATAGGATAAAATATTTGGAAATCGCATACCTGATAAGGGTCTAGTATTCAGAATATATAAAGGAATCCTACAATTGAACAACAAAAAACCAAACTCAATTACAAAATAGGCAAAAGACTTACACAGAAACTTTTCCAAAGAAGATATACAAATGGCCAAAAAAGTATATGAAAAGATGCTCAACATCATCAGTCATTAGGTAAATGCCATCAAAACTACTAGATATGATTTCATACCCAATAGAATGGTCACTGTTTAAAAAACAAACATTACAAGTGTCGGAAAGGATGTTGAAAAGAAGAACACTCATTCATTGTTAGTGGGAATGTAAAATGGTGTAGCCACTATGGAAGACAGTTTGGTGGTTCCTCAGAAAGTAAAATATAGAATGACCATATAACCCAGAAATTCCACTTTTAGGTATATACCCAAAAGAACTGAAAGCAGGGATTCAAACAGATATTTGCACACCAATGTACATAGCAATGTTAGTCATAATTGCCCCACAATGGAAACAACCAAGTATCCATCAACAGATGAATGGATAAACAAAATATGACATATACACATAATGGAATTTATTTTGCCATAAAAAGCAATGAAGATCTGATACATACAAGAACATGAATGAACCCTAAAAGACATTGAGTGAAATAAGCCACACACAAAAGGAGATGTATTGTCTGACTCACTGATAGGAAATAATTAGAAAATTCACAGTCAGAAACCAGAATATATGTTATTGGGGCCGGGGTGGTGATAAGGAATGGGGTGCTAATGCTTAAACTGCGCGGTTTTCACTTGGGATGACAGAAACATTTGGAAATGGATGGGGGTGATGGTAGCACAACATTGAGAATATAATTAACAGTACTGAAATATACATTGAATATGTTCAAAAGGGGGAATTTTAGGTTGTATATATATTATTAGAATAGAAAAGTAAAAGATATATCCATAGAACTGTACAGCACAAACTGTAAGCCCTAGAATGAACTACAGACTATAATTGATAGTACGATTACAAAGATGTTCTTTCATTTATTGCAACAAATTTACATACTAATGCAAACTGTCAATATTACTTTAGTATATGGAAATGCTATATTTTATGCATGACTTTTCTGCAAAATGTACATTTTCTCTAATAAAAAACAAAATGAAATAAAATGAATTTTAAAAAATCAGTGGGCCATAGATGTGAAAGTTTATTTCTTAACTCTCAATTTGATTCCATTAGTCTGTATATCTGTCCTTGTGCCAGTATCATACTGTTTTGATTACTGAGATTTTTTCCTAAGTTTTTAAATTAAGAAATGTGACAACTTTGTTCTTGTTTTTCTGATGATTTTAGCTATTTGAGGTACATTATTTGTTGATAACTGCTCTTAAATTGTAAGATGTTTTTATTTTTATTCAGTAGTTTTAACAGTTTATTCAGTTTACTTTTACTTATTTTGAACATTCTTTTTACCCATAGATTTATCAGAAGTTGATGTGATTCAATTTTCAGGTATCTGGGAGATTTTCCTGTTATCTTTCCATTGCTGATTTCCAGTTTATTTTATTATGATCAGAGAACATACTCTGAATAATTTCCATAATTTAAAATTTGTTGAAGTTTGTTTTATGATCCAAGATATGGTCTATTTTGGTGAATATTTTACATGGATGTTTGAAAACAATATTTTCTGCTTTTGGGGGTGGAGCGTTCTACAAATATCTATTAGATCCTGTTGGTTGTTGGTGGGGTTCAGTTCTTCTATATCTTTGCTGATTTCCTATCTAGTATTTCTATCAATTGTCAAGAAGAATCCTGAAGTCCCAAATAAAACTGTAGATTTGTCTATTTCTCCTTTTAGTTCTATCAGTTTTCTCTATGTAATTTCAAGCTCTGTGTTTGGTGCATACACATTTTGGAATGCTGTCTTTTTGGTGTACTGACCATTTTATCACTGTGTAGTGTTCCTCCTTGTCCCTCGTAGTTCTCTTGGCTCTGATGCCTACTTTAACTGATAATGATAAAGTCACCATGCCTTTTTTTTGGCATGTTATGTTATTTTCCATTATTTTACTTTCAACCTACCTATATCTTTATTTTGGAAATCAGTTTATTGTAGAGGGTACGTAGAAAGTATACAGTTGGGCCATACTTTTGTATCTATTCTGTTGATCTTTGCCCTTTAATTATTGCATTTATAAATTTATATTTAAAGTAATTATTGATACGTTAGGGTACAAGCCTACCTTTTATTATTTGTTTTCAGTTTATTCATTCTAGCTTTCATTCCTCTATTTTCCTTTCCTTACCTTCCTGTGGAAGGTACTTGAACATTTTTTTAGAATTACATTATGATAATCTATACTGTTTTTGATGATATCTCTTCGCAGTTTATTTAGCGATTGCTCTACTGCACTTATCTTTGGATGCAGGTACAAATATTAGCTTTGGTACAATATTATTAACTAACAGTAAACTTTGTTAGTTCATCATAGCAAAGTGTCCATGGTATCAATATTACTGGTTATATTAACTTTGATCCCTTAATTAAAATAGTACCTACCAGATTTCTCCACTGTAAAGTTACTGTTTTTCCCTTTTAGTTATTATTAAATATCCTGGGAAAGAGACTTTAGCACTATGCATTATCCTATTTGTTTCATACATTAATTTGTACATTCATCAGTGGATCCTGCCTGCAAGTTATTACTGTGGTGTTTGCCTAATGCAGATTTTGTATTTTCCTCTACATTTATTAATTGGAATTCTTCACCAAGGAAGAGCTATCCTTTCTCCATTTATTTGTTCAATTATTTATGTTAATATGGATTCATGAATACTTATTTTATTCCCTTACTTGTTTTGCCACTTAAATTGTATTAGATTTGACCTTTGGAAGTTTCTTCTGGTTGGTTTCTATGTTCTTTCATCATGCCCCATCATTTTTCTAGCACCTTCTTATTTTTTACAGCCTCAGGATGTTGAAGGCTCATCATGTATTTTCCCTCCTTCAGCATTACCAACAACCACTTCTCCAAGGAGCTATGGTTCCTTTTATTGGAGAATGGTATTTAGAAACTTAAATCTGAGTGCTGGGTGTGCTCACTGCTGCAGGAGTGTTATCATATCTAGGTATTCTCGGAAAACAGGGCTAAGAAATATATGTGTGTACAATAATCACATATATACACACAGAAACTTATTTCTGTGTTTATTTTTATGTATATGAGAATAACTTGAATTCATACTGCTAGCTCGATTCCAGCCCAACATCACAGAATTCATTTCATTCTAACCTTTTCTCTTTTCTTACTTAGATTGTTTTCTTTGGCAGTGAGAAAGCTGGTACTCATTATCTACAAATATACTTGGTCACTTACTCAATCCTGGTATTTGCAGGAAGTACTTTCAAAATTTCTAACCCTCATCTCTGTGAAAAAAATAACTATCTAGAGTACACTGTTAGCATAACGTTATATTTTCATTAGCCAAGATACTTTTAAGTTATTTAGGTTAGTTCTTTTCTTCCCACTCCTATTCAGTGTGATTATGTAATTCATCTGCAGTACACTTAGGTTTATCTGTTACTGTTTGTATTATATTTTGGATTTCCCCTACATCATAGTTGATTTTAATTATTTGGGGAGGGAGAGGTATGTGAAACATTACCATTTGTTCTGAGTCAAAAGCCACACTAAAAAGTGTGCAATGAGAAATATTGCTCTTTATCCTTCCTATGCCATTTCTATTTCCTCCTTTCCATCCCTTTTCTGTTCTTACACTGGAACTAACCAAACATTTTAGCTTCTGGTTTATCCTTCCTGTACTGAATGGATAAATATATATTTTCTTATATCCACTTATTTCTTAAATAAAGACTAGCTTTATGTAAACTTTGCTTTTATCATTTATCAATATGTCTTGAAAATCACTCTAAATCATCATAGAAATAAATCCTTATTTTTTAATCACCACAAAGTACTCTTTGTATAGATATATTATAGATTATTCAATCACTGTATATTTCCTGGGCATATTCGTTCCCAATATTTTGTAATTATAAACAGTGCTACAGTGGATAATTTTGGGCATATGTATTTTTGTATTATTGAACATGTGTCTTCACGGTTCATCTCTAGAAGTTGAATTGTGGCTTTATTTTACAGCTTCCAATTCTGTGTGATTTTATCACTTCGAAAAGTTTGAAAATCAAGGCTGGTATGTTCTGGAGGTTTCCTATACCAACAGATCCTGTTCCGATCATCACGTGAGAGTGGAGTTCTGCAGCTGTCCTGGGTACTGCAGCTCCTCCTGGACCCTGATGCAAACACTTCCCCTATGCCAGCTACTATTGAATCTGGCTGGAGAAAAGGATTTGCTAGCTACTTCCTAGCCACTTAAACTATCTTTGAGAGCAACCACTGCCCAAAATGGGAAAAGTCTTTAGCACATGACTCAGGAAGAAAATGAACTTAATGTTTGGAAGAAAATACAGATGTACCCTACTTGTAAATGGATTATATTCCAGAATTACATGGTAGACAAACTGCAGCCATCTCACAAAAATATATTTTTTAGGTAGTACAAATATCTAACTTAAATGTTATAATTTTTATGGAAAACATAAATATTGCTAATTATCAGTAGTTAAGCAAATGAAAAAAAATTCATGGAAATGAAGAAGTCAAATTTATCTTAAATGCTGGTACTTAAAGGGAAATAACATTAATCAGAGACATGATCCCCTAGCAATGTGCCAACGTACTACACAAATTCATAGGGGCACACAGGATATTTTCAATTTACAGGAGAAATCTGTTGGGCACTGTGCAAACGACTATAATTAACTTGTTTGGACCTATTTAATAAATGGGACTGTGAAGATATTTCTTTTGGCCTTGGGACACTGAACATAGAAAGTTTGGGAACCTCTGCATTAGAGGATGATAAGGAATGAGATAAAATAAATTTAAACCCTTTTTAGAAGATTTCTGGGCATTCTCAAGGACTTTGGGACTGGTACCATCTGCTCTTTATCAAATCTAATTTCATTTTTAAAATTATGGCTCATTTAAATATTTATGATTTGCACACTTCTCCACATCTGTTATATTTAATAAAAAGCTTTTAAAAGTCACAGCTTTCCCTTTTCAGTACAGGTATATTATGGTGCTAGTCTTACATTTATCAGAAATTTTTAAGCAAAGGCCTTTCAAGCCCATAAAATAAAGTGAACAAGTGAGAAAGAATAAAGAAGAGGGATTATTAAACTAACATAAGAATTAGGTAAAAGAGAAAAAACAATTAAAGTAATTTGTATACATATAACGTTGTACATTAAGTGGAATTAAGCTCGGAAATAGAAAATGAAAGGCACACTTCATGTGCCAGATAACTGAGATGAAATGAATTACTGAGAAAGATTTGGCTGCAACTGGGCAGGAAGGCTGGTTACAGGCAGCTTGACTAAGGTAGGACATAGCCAAGAGATGGGAGTTACTATCTATATGTTTAGATATATGCACAGTGATAAGGCTTTGCTTTCACCTTTTATAAGTCTCCACTAAAATATATACATTTTAGTGTAAATAACAATTTTTCTTACCTAGATTTCATTTCCAGAACTGCAGTTATTTCTTGTTTAGAAGCCTGTACTTGGTATAAGAGCTTAACAATATAGTTAAAGTGTTCTGGATCAAGCACCATCCCAGCTTCAACAAGCTGCAGAAGAAAAAAGTAGCATTCTTGTAAAAACGTAAACTGAGAAGTCAATTTTTAGAGATGGACAGAAGAAGTGATACGTGAAAACAAGTGAAATTTAAACTCTCTTTAAAAATTTGAAGTATGTTTTCTTCAAATATTTGTGAACCACAATAAGACACCCTATTACAAGTATTTAAAACAAAAATGAAAATAATAATTTGAATTCAAAATGGCTCCATTTTTTATTCTTGTTCAAGTTATCTCAACCACTTATATCTTTTGTTTGCTACTCAGCCTATCTTTTAATACAGGCACCAGTGTTCATACCTCAATCCTGATTGTATAAACTTCCTGGTAAGTATTTCTCCTGTGCCTTATACAGGGCTTTGTCTGGAGCAGAACCAGTAATTATTTACTAAATGAATAACTGAGGTGACTGATCACCTAAGTATACAATACGTGACTTTTAAAATTCAAAGGTCTCTCCATCTTTTGCGTATGATTTATTTTCAGTCTTCTTCATGCTCTCCAGTTTTAGTGGAGAGAGTTAATGGGAGAATCTAGATACATCTGGTATGAGAATGGGAAGAATGAGAGGCAGCCTTTCTCTGGCAAGTCTTCTAAGGCGTGACATTACCTGGGCAGGGTGGGGAAGAATATAAAGTTGCAGGTAGGCAGTTTTACTAATTGCCTCAGCTCAAACGATCCTGTCGACCTCTGCCCAAAGGTGTTAAGATTAGGTACTTCAATGTGTGCCTGGGCATTAAACAGGCATTGGTAAGATCAGGGAGTTAAAACTGAGGTCAGTTAAGAGGTTTCGGAAATTCTGCAAGCAAAACTTTTTGCTAAAAATCTTTTATGGCTGCATTCTAGTTTTCAAGAAATTTTCCCTTTTTAGAAATTAAATATCAAAATGTTTTTGAATGTTCGTGAGAATGTATGCCTTGCATCCCCAGGCTAGGTTTGAAAGGAGTACCAGAAAGTAAGAATTCAGGTAGGATAATAAAATAATAGCAGGAAAGAATGGGAGAGAAGCTACCATAAAATACGCTACATTAGAATATTCTATTATCATTTCGTGCCTGAAAAATGAATAGTATAATAAACATTAGTATAATAAATATATAAAAATATACAGTACAATAAATATCTGCCTGAAAGCCTGTAATTTGGCTGTTAGTACTTATAGCTGATGTATATTTTGAGATAGAATTTCTCTTAGTGAAAGATAATGGTAAAAAATTATTCAGAGATTTTTTCTATCTTTGGACTTCAAGAAAAATTATCTAAATTTCATTTTTGAATGGGTCCTGGAAACTATCACCCTAACTCATATGACTAAACAATTTAAGTTGAAAAATTTTGGTGAAAAATTTTGGAAACATTTTTAAGCCTATTCTAAATACAGGCTCAAACCCTTCAACTATTTATATCAATTCTTCTGGAATCAAAGTAGCTCCATATCATTTTTTTTTAAAAGTAGCTGCTTTCTTCAATATATTGACCCTCTCTACTTTGACAAGATGGCTTTCTAAACTTTATGAAGTAAAGGAGTAAACACCATAGTTATTTATTATTATGTTCTATAACATTCGGAAGGACTATGCTTGGTCTGTCTGTATTCACTGACAATGCAATGACTTTTGACTAAATGGACAGGGCAAACTATAAATGAATCTGCAAGAGAACAAATTAGTTATCTGGTTATTGACATACTTAAAAACAATGCCCTTTAACACTACTCAAAAACAAGGGTAAAACAAAACAAAACAAAGCAAAACACCCAGGGTAAAAATAAACTGTCTCCTGACAAACTAGATAACAACATAAAGCAGTACAAAATAAGCCTTTACTTGATATTTTCTTAATGATATTGTTAATTAGATGGGGTGTGGTGCACAGCTAAGAAGAAGAAAGAAGAAAAGCATATTCCTTAAAGATGATGATAAAACTAAACCCTGAAATAGTTGGTATAGGGAAATTGGTATCAAGCAACTTCCAGAAATAACAGCTCCTTAGTAACCACACAAAAAAGAAAACCATCGTCTTTGTCAGATATTCTCCATTATGGGCAAATTTACTTGTACAGTAATGCGGGTACATTTTGCAGATCAATATCAGACAATTTACGGGATCCTTTCTGAGGATGATTTCTATAGCTACCATAGGTGACAGCAGCTTCTAATCTGAAAAACATCTAGTAAATAATTCTGTCACATTTTATAATGTGGAACTAGAAGTATTCATTCAAATATTTATCTACTAGAATGAACACTGCTTCTTCCTAAAGAAAACTGGAACTTTTCCAACTATTAGGCCTATTCTGAAGTAGATTGGATGGAGAGTACCTAATATTAGGAAGTATACTACAAAAGCAAAAGTTTTCATACATTTTATGAGAGCCATAAAAAGTTCTTATTTCTCTTTTTGTTTAGAGCTGAATTTAAAACTAATTCCTAGCCAATGTGTTTCTCTGTGTCTATTTTCTTTGTTTTGGTCAAGATTTTCTATTTATATATTAATTTATTCATTTTGTTGTAAACTACCTCAAAGCTTCTGGGGAAAGAGGTTTATCTTTAATCCTCCTTAAGGAGTAGAAATGAGGACAGTTCATGAATCACAAAGTAGTCAACTTGAAGGATTGGAACAATTTATTAAAGGGGAAGGCCTGTCAGCCACTGGATTCTGTTTATAAAACTATTTCAGGAAAAAAAGAACATTTTTGAAAACAGAACTCTTTGGTATCCAGAATGTGAATAAATGGCAGTTTAAGGATGTAAGTAGAAATAATTTTCTTGGTTATGTACTATCAGAGAATAAAAAAGATAAAATAAAATCATACCTTACAAAAGATATCAATTAAAACAGGTACAGCATTCCTTAAGTTCATAGTTGCCACATGTTCAAATATTTTTAGTAATATTTTCAGAGCAGGCTGAATAAAACAAAAAAGTTATACTCATTTTCATGTCTTCTTTCAGTATACCTTAAGTTTCTCAAAGTTCTTTATGCTGAAAAACACAAGTGTTCTCTAGAAAATATTCAACAGATTTTTTAATAGATACCTGTAACAGCTAAATTATATAAACAATAAAATAAAAACAAAGAAATTCACTTAAAATTTAAAAATTATAATTGCTTCAGGTTACTTACCAGCATTTTAACAATTATGCTGAGATTCACTACCTGAAAAACTTCTTTCAATAAACAATGTTTGAGTAAAGAGTTTAGAAGGTCATTTAGCACTTGTAAATCAAAGTATATGCCAGGAGGAAACTTTCTGTAGTATTCCATAAACATGTTTGCTGAAAATGAAAATATATTAAAGTCATTTGTAGCATTGAAAATATTTATCTGTCCCAAATTAGGTTTTTTTATATTTAAAGATACAGTATAAGTTGATTTTCTTAAAAGCTACATTTCCAGTATCAGAAATATTTTATGAAAATAAAGCAAAAATCAAAATGGCAATGATATTTGAAGTCAGTTATCCAGGCATCATCACCATTAAACTGGAAGACCTCATGTACTATCCATATGTACTATCCACAAAGAACAGGTACAAATTACCAAATACATCACGGTCTGAATATGAACTCTCAAGGAATCAAACTGCTTCAGTCTTAGGGTAGTGGCCTGGTCACTTATGAGAAATTATATAATTTTGGGATGAATTCAGACATTTTGATACACACCAACATTTCGATCTTAGGCATTTCTGACTCCAGTTTATGATTATGGATATTCTACTAAGAATTATAACAACACTAATTTCCTATGAGAAAGTATTCTTTTTACATCAAACCAATTCCTCAAACGATTTTTTATAAAACAATTAAACCATTTCAAAATTTTCCTAAAATTATTTTAATTGGGATAATTTCACTGACCCCCCTCCCCATTCTAAATTTACCAGTTAAAATTTGTACACTTCAGCTCAAACTGTCCCTAGTAAATTACTTTTGGTTTTTATTTTTTTGATAAATTATTTATACTGGAAGTACTTATTACTAGTTGGATTACTTGGTATTGCATGGGAAAGTCAGCAACTATGATAAAAAGCCCAACAGCACAACAGAAAAATCAGTGTTGCAGTTACAGCAATTTTATTAAGGTGGTATAACAGCATTTGACTTTTGGTGTAAGGCTTCTTTATATATAACAATTATTTTTCCAGGACACATATAGACAAATTCTTGCTGCTATTTACTTTTCAGTATTGAGACAACTGCCTATATAAGAAGCAGATCAACTTATGATAACATGGGAAATTCAGAGTATCTGCAACAATAATTTATTAATAAAACTGGAACTGAAGATGTTTTAAAAAGAAGGGGTAGTATAAAAAGTATAATGAGTTTTTTGTTTAATTTTAATTATTAAAATATCAAATTAATGTCACCTTCTAAAATTATCTCCTCTGATTAGACCATCAGATAAAAAAGTTTAGAACATTAATAGCTTTTGACATGAACTGCTATATTGCTTTCTAAAAGGGTTTTGTCAATTCATAATGCCATTTCACTGATAATTTATCAGAATTAATTACTTCTACTCCTTTCTTTGATTATCCTCTTTTATTCCATATCTCATTAAAGTGTTTCCGGGAATTTAAAAGTTCATTCATATCTGAAATATGTAGCATCTCCCCCTGGCTATTACAACATATCAGCTGACAAGTGCTTTCCCTATACAGATTCCTATTACTTCTACCCCAACTACTTCCTTCTTGTTGGATTAAACCCATACTAGCATGGGCTCAACTCCCAGAGCCTGCCCATGTAAAAGAAAAAAAAAAAAATTCAGACTAGCGGTTCTCTCAGGGGCTTCCTCTAATCCTTTGGGAGATGATACTGCCAGTAAAATAACAAATAAACTGGTCAGAAATTTTGTCTTTAAATGAAAGAGATGTCAAGCAGGTGAAGAAGAAGCTAAAGTCCTCTAATTACCATATACTATGTGGCTTTGGTGACTGTGTCAAGGGAACAAATATAAAGAAAGCTTCTGTCTCTGTCCTCTTGGGACTTGTAGGGAGGAGACAAGGGAAGAGGATAAAATGGGGTTGTGGGGTCACGTAAGTGTCTAACAGAAGAGGTAATACTATTTCTTATGACTAAGATTTGAACTATAAATAGGTTTTTGTCTTGGGAAAGAGTGTGGAAGGAGAGTCCTGAGTAAAGAGAACAGCGGCAGTAGTGGCACTGATAACAGTCTGGAATGTTAGGGAAGTACACAGAGCTTAGGACGGGTTGTAAATCGACTATAAGGGGTAAGTAAAGAGAACAGCTGAAGTAGTAAGGAAGATTCAGCTTCTGAAAATCCCTCCAGATGGATTTTAAGACTAGCTGAAAATAACTTTTTCTCTATCTTTTACTTGTAAATAAAATTTATAGGTTATTAAAATATTAGTATGTAAAGGAATTACAGTGATAGATTAGCCAAAATTCCACAATGCTTCCTAAGACCAAAAGAACCATTCTTAGGTAACCCATTCAGTTTTTATACTTAGAAGGTACTGAATTTACTTTCAATTACAGGACACATAACATAGCACGTTATTTGAAATACCCTCATTGATCAATTTATTTTAGAAATTCCATTGTTTCAAACCTGCACGTTGCAGCAAACATAGCTCATTGATACTTATATATTTCTTAAACACATCCATGCAAACCTGCAAAAGTCACAAAAGATGTAAAATTATCTTTTTATATTTCATAAAAAACTACACAAATCTCAATCCTATCTTTCTAGTTAATGCAAAATTTTAAAATGAACTTAAAGCACTGGAATAAAGAAGTTGATGTTAGGTCAACTCAAAGATTTGAAATGTGTTTTGAATTCATTACAAAAGTCTTATTTAGATAATTTAAAAAATAACCGTTCACTGGTGCAAGGGTAAACATTTGACCAATGGATTACAACAGTGTCTAGATACAGACCCACTCATATCCAGTCAGCTGATTTATCACAAGTGACTGGACAACTGGACAAGTGACTGGATGGCCACAGGGCAAAAAATATGTATTATGACCTTTTTCTCTCACCACATACAAAAATCAATTCTAGATGGACTGGAGTTCTAAATGCAGAAGGCAAAACAAAAAACTTGAAAACAAAGAACATCTTCATGATCTTGAAAGAATACTTTAATAGGAAACAAAAAGTTAACAAAAGGAAACAATCAACAATTGGACTATATAAAATTAAGAATTCTGTTTATCAAAAGACAACTTCAAGAGGGTGAAAAAGCACTTTGCTGAGTAGGAAAAGATATATATATATATACACATACACACACACACACACACACACACATACATACACACATACCTTTGCATATAAATTGTATTTGGAATATATAATGAATTCTTACAGATCAATAAAAATATAATTCCATACAACACTGGCAAAAGATTTGGATATTTCCCAAAAGAGCAAATCCAAATATCCACTAAACATTTGGAAAGATGTTCAACTTCATCAATCATCAGGAAAACGCAAGATAAAACCACATTGAGGATTCATTACCCACTCACCAGAAGATATGCAGAGCCTAAGACCCAGCAATTTCAGTCTTAAGTATAATCCCTCAGCATGTGTATGTATGTTTCCCCAAAGACAGAGAAGACACTATAATATAAAAAATCGGGAAACCACCCAAATGCTCATCAAGTGATACTTATCAACAAAATAAATTTTGAGATGTTCACACAGCAGAATATTAAATATTATACAGCAATGAGAAAGAAATATTCATTATTAGGTAAAAAAGGATGAATCTCAAAAACAGTAAGACACAAAAGAAGCCAGTCACAAAAGAATACACATTTATGATCTTTGCATAAATCCAAGAACAGGTAAAGTTCATCCAGGCTATTAGGAGCCAATGAAAATATGCATTAAAATATACAACTGAGGAAGTTATCAAAGTAAACTCTAATTCAAAGACTGAATATTTTACCTTTTCATCTCCTTGCTCAGGGACATGGGCAAACTTGCACTGTGATCGCTCACAGCCACGTAATGTATTGAAATGAAATCTGCAATATCTATGGGGTATCATCAACCCTAGAGGCTTCTGGAACACCTAAAAAATTAGATAAATTACCTTCTGGTGTTAAATGTAAAATATTTACTATAATCAAGTGAGAAGGCATTTGAGGCAATCAGAAATACCATATGTCAAACCAGTATTAGATAAATTGCTTGCCAATTTGATTAGAAAAAATAAATCTCCAAACAATTCATATTTTGAAAAATAATGAAAAATCAATTTAAAGTGATTTGTGAATTTTCTCATTTCCATTAGTGTAAAATATCCCCTCAACATTATTACTGTTTTACTTTACTATACATGTTTTTAAACACTTATACATTCCTTTCTCCCTCCCATATACCTACTTACCTACTCTTACTGTTATAAAAGTTAATTCTTTTATAATATACATATTTCAGATGCATTTATTGGAACCAATACTCTTCTCAGCTTTTCTGATTAACAGAAAAAGGTAAACGATAGAGTTAAACATTTTTACAAAAAACTTTTTTTCTTCATCACTGGAACTACCGATCCTGTATTTTCTGTTTTCCTCCCACATCAGCCTTTACCCTTATATTGTCTGTCAATACCCTCTGAGTCACTAATTAATTTCTGCCTCAATATCTTGATAATATCCATAAATGCTTTAAAAAAAGGAAGATAGACAAGGAAATATAACCAGAGAATCTCCAAGGTAAGCGTTTTATAAGAATATTACTTTTTTTTAAGTGGGAAACTTACCCCTACATTTTTTTCCCTCTTAAATATTTCACAAGTTTGAGGATTCTGCAATTTTAAGACAGAATGCTTTCCTGGAAATCTGAAATCTAGAAATGATTAAGAATGATATTACATATCAGTATGTTATAACTTCTTCCCTTCAGAGCAATGAAACAGATGATTATGACTAAATGCTTCAAAGTTTCACTTTAGAATATGTATGCTCAATTCACAGACTGTTCTACCATGGTGTGTAACTGGGAAATACAAAATAATTCACATTTTAGGTGTCCTTAAATGTTTCCATACCTGAACTTCAAATTTTAAACTCACTGTAAACTGAAGGAAAACTTTCTTAAAAGCATTACATAGCAACATAGAGTACTTACTACATTCAAATGAAATGTCTCTAAATTAAGCAAATATTAGACACAACATATGTTTCTAAGGGAAGAAAACTACTGACAAACCTATCATGAGAGTAAGTGCATTTAAAAATGATATTTTCTAAAGATAAATTAAAATATTATTTTAAATCATTTCATTTTTTTTTTACCTTAGCAGCATCAAGATATAATCTGGAATAAATTGAAGTTTTTGGTGCACAACTCTGCAGTAATTTGCATTATGAACCATGTAAAGCTTTCAAAGATAAAACCATGATTATCATGGGTTTGCTACTATAGCACACAACATCAAGCAGCATGAATTCAGTAATGGGAAGGAAGGCACAGATGAGTAAATTTAGTCTCTAAATTCTAAATTATTTTGTTCAAAGCATTATTAATTATCAAGAAATGGGCACAAATATACAATTAAAATATGAGTATTTTAGATATAATCTATGATTTACCTGCATTATCACTGTCACATAAATGCAGATATTTAAGAAATTGTTCCATCAAAAGTACTAAGTGAATGTGCATAAACCTTCTAATTTTAATAAATTGGTTTTTTTTAGTGGAAAAATTTTATACATAGTTTTATTAAGAAAACAGTACCACTCATCCAGGGCTTCAGTATTGTGTCTTCTTGATGAGCACTTAGATTCAAAGGTGGCACTGTTAAGCACACAGGTTTTGGGCCCAGTGCCATTAATTGACATTCACGAGCCATGATCTCTGCATTTTTGGAATCCTTGCTGTAAAAGTAGAAAAAAAACAAATACAAATTTAAATTTATTTAAAAAACAACAAAGTAATGAGAGTCAAGTAACTGGAAACACAACCTAATGCTACCTATATTATATACTATGAGTCTTCAAAATTAAAAAACTCTAATCACCTTATTCTCAACAAACTGTTTCTGTTTTAACTAGAAAACCAATAATTGGCTAAGGTAATGACAGAAGAGTGGTAGGGGTAAAGACCAGAGAGAAATATTTTTGATCATGCCAGGTATACAGTTACAGGAGGAACTGTGCTGGTGTTCTAGTCCAAAAAAGAACATTCAATTATTCTATTATTAATAATGCTTAATATTAATTGGATTACTACCATTAATTTGATTGTTTTTTTATATCAATAATGATGCACTGAAACAAATGAATTCTAAATTAGTCTTCAGGAAAATACATACAATAAATTTGTGCTGTATTTGGGGGGGAGATAAAAAAAAAATTATTGTTCCAAAGTAGCCTTAAACAGTTTTGACTGTTTATATGTGAGGGCCTATTAAATCAATTTTAGAAAAATTTAATCTGGAGGTCACTTATCTAGAAAAATAAAGAAGGTAAGCAAGGGAGAGGGAAGGAAGTATCCCAGAATTGACTAGTAAACACAAATGAATTTACTTTTAAGAGTAAAGACTTATAGCCTCACTCAGAAACTATCATATTTTACCTTAAATATAATCCAAATAAGCTTTCTCAGCTGGCTTCGTGAGCTATAGGAGAGTAAAAACGGCAAGAAGAGGAGCCACATTGCAATAGGTGAAACTTATAGCACTGATGGGGATAAAAACTTTCACAAAAAATAGACATATTCACTTCTCTCCATATTTTAGGATGTCATTCCTATATGTAATCAACATATCTCCCCAAATAAAACAAAACACAAAAAGTAACATTTATTGGGATTATAAGTGATAGTGCTGAACTATAAGTGAATATGGTTGAAAGGGGTTGTTTAGAGTCATGTATGTCACCAGAAGGAAAGCTAGAGGTTAAATTATGGGATTGTATAACACAGTGAACCTTGTTGTGGATAATGTTATGATTAACACTACAAATATAAATAAGTTCTTTCATGAACTAGTACAAATTTACGTCACTTGTACAAAGAGTTAATAACAGAGTGGTATATGGAGGGAAAAATACCTATTGCCAACTATGGACTACAGTTTCCAGTAATATCTTAATATTCTTTCATCAACCATCACAAATATACCATGCCAATACTAAGGGTCAATAATGAGGGGGGATAAGGGTATGGGATGTTTGGGGTTTCCTTTTTTTTAATGTCTATTTGCTATTTTTCTTTTTGGAGTAATGAAAATGTTCTAAAATTGGTTGTGATGATTGCAAATTAGGTGATGATATGGTGAGACATTATTGGATACTTTGGATGGATTATATGGTATGTGAATATATTTCAACAAAATTTGCAGTTTAAAAAATTGAAAAAAAAACACCATAGGACCGTGCAACACAGTGAATCCCAATGTAAACTATGGATTATAGTTAATAGCACAATTTTTTTTTTATCATGGGCAGGCACCAGGAATCAAACCCGGGTCTCCAGCATGGCAGGCACGAATTCTGCCACTGAGTCACCATTGCACCGCCCAGTACAATTTTAATAACATTCTTTCATCGACTGTAACAAAGGTACCACACTAATACAAGGTGTTAATAATGGGTGTATGTGTGTATATGGGAACTGTGTTTTCTGCATTATTTTCTGTAAACCTATAACTCATCTAATATAACTCATCTAATAAAAACAAATTTAGATTTTAAAAAAGAGTAACATTTGTAAGCAAAACTTTTTATACAGAAAAAATGCTAACCTCATACATTTTTTATTTCAGATTTCCAAGTATTCATGAACTCACCAGGTTTCTGTGCTAACCTAATTGTTATCTAGCCTTTTCTTTATACAATGATTCTCAAACTTGAGCATGCATCACGACCAACTGATGGGCCTCATACAAAGTTTCTAATACAGTAAGTCTGCAATAGGGTCCCCAAATCTGCATTTCTAAAAAGTTCCCAGATGCTGCTGCTGCTCCAGGGACAATACTTTGAAAAGCACTGTCTTAACATAAAACACCAGAACATATTTGCCACCTAACCTGGGTTTGCTTTTCTTCATGAGAAAGGTAGGGGTGAGGGGAGGATAAGATGATCTCTAAGGTAGTCTCCAACTCTAAATTTGGTATTTTTATGTGTTCTAGTGAGTGTTCCCTAACTCTACTCACATCATTCATGTAACATAATTGCAAACTGCAATGCTTATATGATTTCAGCCATTCCTATCCTTGTAAAACTTACATACACATCCTTTTAATCTTTGGTTTTATTACTAGTCTTTATTTCTTCCTCAAAAATAACATTAATGGCTCAAAAACTAAGTAACAGCATTAAGGTTCAAATCTGCATTAAGGAACTTATAATAGCTATTACATCTGGTTACATCTGACACATTAATTAAATCATACCCAAATGTACACAGTAGCCCAAGCATATATAGCAGAGAACGAAAACCACATTCAAGATACAAATTAGATGACTATTTTTTGTTATGTAATTAAATTGTTACAGACCTTTTGCAAGCTTCAAAAATATTTTCTTTTTCTTCTTTAATAGTCACCTTGCCTGAAAATCTATACTGTGAAGAGATTAAGGTTAAAAAAAATGCAAATGAGTATCTCTGTATACTATATTAAGCTATAAGGCCTACCAGATTTATTAGTATTTACTAGATGCTAATTAAACAACTAGCTTACAGTCAACCCTGAAAACAATTTTATTCTACATCATTTAAAATACTGAATAT
Organism: Tamandua tetradactyla; assembly: GCF_023851605.1. Taxonomy (NCBI): domain Eukaryota; kingdom Metazoa; phylum Chordata; class Mammalia; order Pilosa; family Myrmecophagidae; genus Tamandua; species Tamandua tetradactyla. Next base: position 42,695,691 of record NC_135341.1, read on the forward strand.
TGACTTAAAATTTTCCACTGTTGTTTAAGAGAAAATATAATTTAAACCAATTCATTTTCTGGCTTTTGATATCACCCTTAATTATGCAAACCACCATTGCAAATTATCATGGACCATTTAAACTGTTGTGTTTCTTTTATTCAGAAGAAAAAAAGATTTTATGCAGTATTTATGAATATAAGACATTTATATTTCATTATAATATTTAAATGCATTTTCAAGATTGCTATACTTAAAACATTTCACAAGTAGCTTTTTAGAAACTGTGATTTTCTAATTATAAAACCTGCTAAATGTTAGTTTCTGAAAAAACAGGCACCAAGAAAATAAATCCTGACTCACCCATCACCCATTATGTATATCTTTTTAATCTTTTTAAAAGCAAATAATCATATTTTACATAGTATGGTAGAATGAATAATGTACCCTAACACAGACATGTTCTTAATTTTAATCTGCACTCCTATGGGTATGAACCCACTCTAAATAGGCCTTTTTTTGGGGGGGGGGGCATGGGCAGGGTCCAGAAATCGAATCTGGGTCTCTAGCATGGCAGGCAAGAACTCTGCCACTGAACCATCGTTGCCTATCCTGTAAGCAGGACTTTAAAAGATTCTTTTTTTTCAGTAGGATGGGGCCAACTGAAGCAGGGTTGGCTTTAATCCAGATTACTAGAGCCCTTATAAAAACTTTTATAAGGAGCTTATAAAAAAAAGCCCTTATAACGAAGAGAAACTGGAAGCCAGCATCAAAGAGGATCCTGAGGTCAGTGGGAACTCAAGGGAAAGTAGAGGACATTGCCGTGTGATGGTAAGAACCCCCAGAGGCATCAGCAGCCAAGCATCGTCTTGCTGACACCTCAATTTTTCCTAGCTTCGAAACTTCAAACCAATAAATTCCTGTTGTTTAAACCAACCCACTGTGTGGTATTTATCATAGCAGTCAGCAAATTAAGACAAACAGTGCCATACTATATATACTATTAGAATCCTTAGGAATAGAACTACAAAAAAATTAACTGAGAAATATGAAACATTAAAAGATAGAAACATATACCATGGTTCCTGGATGAGACTATTTAATGATAAAGATTTTAATTCCTCCCAAATTAATTTACACATATTTAAAAACTGCTTTGTACTGTGAATATAAAACACCTAATTCTGTGGTTGTGTGGTCTGATCACTGCTTTTGATTAGCTACTTCAGATTGCTAGGGGAGCAATCATTCCAGCCCCCTTCAGGCAAAAGCAGCAGAGGAATCTTAAAGACAGTAACCTGATTCAAAACTACAGAAAATTGTTAAAGGGCTGCATTACCTGGGCAAGTGCTGAATCAAGAATACACAGCTTCAAAAGCCATAGAAGAAACTCCTGGTAACTTTGCTGACCCCACCCCATCCCCTCCATGGCAAGGGGTGGAACAAGCTTGTGCTCCTATGTGGGTCCCTGGCCCTGATGAGAGGGAGGAGATTGGCCCCTGCACATAATGGGGTGCACATATATTGGTGCCAATCAATTGAGCAGAAGTCTGAGAGTCCAAGCTGGGAACTTACCTCAGGGTTGCCCACCTAGAGTTAGTCCTGAGGACAGAGAATCAGCTTGTAGACAGCTTGGACAGAGTGAGAAACAATTAAGTTGAAATGGCCTGAGGCAAAGGACTACCTACATTAAGCCATTCAAGAGAGCACCTAGGAGGGGGTGAAAGTCTATTTCAAAGGAAGTAGTTTATTCTAACTCCTATATACTGTAAATACGGGAATTCCTAAGGTTTCTAACAAGAATAAGCCCAGGAAAGAAGTAGGCTCTGCAGCTCTATGCAGGCTCAGATAAGACAGAGAGGACCCTGTACTTCACCTACACCATGGGCTGATCTTGTTGGTAGGAAGACTAAACGCTGAAGGAGACCACCAGCCAAAGTAGAGCCAATTTGCAAAGTCAGTGAATGGTGCTTTTTGTTTGGTCTTTTGTTTTGATTATCCAGGTGTCCAAGAAAATCTGTTGTATCACTAGCTGGATACAAACTTAAGGAACAGACAACGCAGGAACTAAATTCTAGAGTTAGCATTTTAAAATACTAAATGTACACTGTGCAAAAAAGACTGTAAGACAAAGATTCAGGAAATGACGGTCTATCCAAAGGAACAATATAAAAATCCAGAAGTCAACAAAGAGGACAAGATTTAGACTTACCAGACAAAGACTTAAAAAAGAAAAAAGATTCTCAATATGTTCAAGGAAATAAAGGAAAAAAATGGAGAAAAAACTAAAAAATATGAGGCAAACAACAAATGAAGAATAGGGGACTCTCTCTGAGATTCTTAATAGCAACCAAAAAGGAGTACTAGAATTGAAGAACATAATAACTGAAATGAAAAGTTTCCTTGAGGGTTTCAACAGCAGATTGGAGATGACAGAAGAAAGAATCAGTGATCCTGAGTCCCAGAAAGAGAAGAAAAAGAGAAAGAGGCAGAAGGAATATTCACATAAATAATGGCAGAAAATTTCCCAAATTTGAGGAAAGACATGAATATGCACATTCAAGAAGCCTAATGAACCCCAAAGAGGATAAACCCAAAGAAAACCATGTTCAAACACATAGCAATCAAACTGTTCAATGCCAAGAACATGGAGAGTTCTGCAAGCTACAAGAGAAAAGCAATGAGTTATGTACAAGGGAATCTCAATGAGATTAAGTGCCGAATTCTCATCAGAAACCAAAGAGGCAAGAGGGCAGTATTACAAAATATGTAGAGTGCTGAATGAAAACAATTGCCAACTGAGAATTTTTTTCTAGCAAGATGTTCAAAACTGAGGGAGAGTCTAAACATTTCCAGACAAACAAAAACTGAGGGAAATCATTAACACGAGACCTGTCCCATAAGGAATGCTAAGGGGAATTCTTCAGATTGAAAGAAAAGGACACTAGACAATAGATCAAAACAGCATAAAGAAATAAAGAACTCTGGTAAAAGCAACAACTGATTATAAATGCCAGTTATAATTTATAAATTATAAATTTTTGGTACATAACTACCTATTTTATAGGTGCTAAAACACAAATGTATACATAAAAAGTAATGATAAAACAATGGTTTTGGATGTACAATGTACAAAGACATAATTTGGTAGCAAGTACCCAAAAAAAGTGGAGGCATGGAGGGGTATAAGAACAAGTGTATGAATATGCTATTGAAGATGAACTGATATCAAATCAAATATGACTGTTATAGATTTAGGATGTTAAATTTAACCCCATGGCAACCACAAAGAACATACATGAACAATATATTCAAAAAGAAATGAGAAGGGATTCAAAATGGTACTACAAAAATCAAATAAATATAAAGTAGACATTAATGGAATTACTGAAGGTCAAAAAAGGATAAGATGGACAAACACAAAATAGCAAAATGACAGAAGTACTGTATTGTTGGTAGTACCTTAAATGTAAATGGATAAACTCTCTAGTCAAAAGGTAGAGACTGGCAAAATGAATAAAAAAGCATCACCCATCTATATCCTATATAGTTGGGACATACCTTAAATTAAAAAAAATATATAAGCAGGTTGAAAGTGAAAGGATGGAAAAAATATACCATACAAGTAGCAACCAAAAGAAAGCTGGGGTAGCTATACTAGTATCAGATAAAATAGACATTAAGTACAGAAAGACTGTTACAAAGGACAAAGAATATCATTATATAGAAGGGGTCAAGTCATTAAGAAGACATAACATTTATTAATACATATGCACTTAAGAGCAAAGCTCTGAAATACATGATTCAAATACTGACATATCTGAAGGGAAAAATAAATGGTTCTACATTAACAGTAGAAGATTTCATTACACCACACTCAATAATGGCTAGAATATCTAGAGAGAAGATCAATAAGGAAACAGAAGACTTATATGATGCTCTAAATGAACTAGACATAATAAACATATAGAACATCTCACCAAAGAGCAGCAAAATACACATTCTTCTCTAGGGCACATGGCTCATTCTCCAGGATACATCATATGTTAAGTAACAAAATTAAAAAAAATTTTAAATCATACAATGTATCCTTTCTAACCACAATGGAATGAAGCTAGAAATCAATAACAGTGGGAGAAACGGAAAATTCACCAATATGTGGATGTTAAAAAACGTATTCTTAAACCAATATCAAAGAAGATATTGCAAAGGAAATTAGGAAATCTGCTGATATGAATGAATGAAAATAAAAACACAACATACCAAAACTTAGGGTATGAAAAAAAAAACAACTTAGGGTATGGAGCTACAGTACTGCTGACAGGGAAATGTATACCTTTAAATGCATATATTAAAAAAGAAGAAAGATCTCAAATCAGATACCTAATCTTACAACTGGATGTTCTAGAAAAAGAAGAGCAAACTAAATCTACAGCAAGCAGAAGTAAGGAAATCAAAGACTAGAGTAGCGATAAATGAAATAGAATAGAAAAACAGCAGAGAGAACCAATAAAACCAAAAGTTAGTTCTTTGAAAAGATCAATGAAATAAACAAACCTTTAACTAGACTGACGAAAAGAAAGAGAGAGGACACAAATAACTGAAATTAGAAATGTGAAGCAGACATTACTACTGGCCCCATAGAAATAAAAAGAACCATAAGAACCTTTTATGAACAAGTGAATACCAACAAATTAGACAACCTACGTGGAATGGAAAAATTCTTAGAAACACACAAACCACCTACACTGACTCAAGAAAAAAAACAAGATGTCAACAAACCAATAACAAGTAAAGAGACTGAATCCGTAATCAAAACTTCCCAACAAAGAAGAGCCCAGGACCAGATGGCTTCACAAACATTCCAAGAAGAATGAACACAAAACCTGCTCAAACTCTTCCAAAAACTGAAGAGGAGAGAATACTCTCTAATTCATTTTATGAAGACAATATTACCCTCACACCAAGCCAGATAAAAATACCACAGGAAAAGAAAACTACCGGCCAATATCCTTTATGAATATAGAGTAAAAATCTTCAACAAAAATAGTAGCAAATCGAATCCAACAATTCATCAAGTGGGATTTATCCCAACTATGCAAGGATGGTTCAACATAAGAAAATCAACAAATGCAATACCCCACATTAATAGAACAAATAGAAAAAAATGTAGAAACAGCATCTGAACAATCCAGCATCCCTTCCAGATAAAAACATTTGGAAAACTAGGAATACAGGGATGCTTCCTCAACACGATAAAAGGTATACATGAAAAACTCACAGTTAACATCATACTCAATGGTGAAAGAATGAAAGCTTTTCCTCCAGATCAGAAATAGGACAAGATGCCTGCTATTATCACTGTTATTCAACATTGTAGTGGAAGTTCTAGACAGAGGAGCTAGGTAAGTAAAAAAAAGTCATACTAGTTGGAAAGGAAGAAGTGAAAGTTTTGGTACTGGATAATGGTGGTGGTAGCACAATACCCCTAATATAATTAAAATCACTGAATTGTCCACAAGCGAGTGCTTAAAATGGAAAACTTTCTGCTGTATATACGTTATCACAATAATTTTTTTTAAATGAACAAACCATTGATACATGCAACAATCATGACATTTTAGAAAGTACACTGAGTGATAATCTGTAAAGGTCACATACTGCATGAGTCTATTTATATAACATTTTTGAAATGACAAAATTATAGTTATAGAGAACAGATTAGTAGTTGTCTGGGTTTGAGGAGGGAATAAGGTTGGAGGGAAGTAGGTGTGGCTATAACAGGGTGGTTGGTTTGCTAAATTTGCTAGAATGCAGAAATGGAACAGCTTTTAAAAAGAGAATTTCTTAAGTCACAAGTTTATACTTTTAAGGCAGTAAAAAATGTTCAAAAGGCATCCAGAGAAAGATACCTTGACTTAAGAAGGGCTGAAGAGTCCAGAATGCCTCTGTCAGCTAGGAAAGCACATGGTTGGCATCTGCTGGGTCTTTGGTTTCTGGTTTCAAACAGCTTCCCTGGGGGCAATTACTTTCTGCATCTCCAAACATCTGGGTCTCATGTTGGGTCTCTCACTTCTGTTCTCAAGTATCTGAGTGAGCGCCCTCAAAATATTTCCCCTTTTAAAGGACTCCAGTAAACTACTCAAGACCCACCTTGAATGGTCAGTCGTATCTCCATCTAATCAAAAGGTCATATCCACAATTGGGTGTGTCAATTTCCATGGAAGTAATCTAATCAAAAGTTCACATCCACAACTGGATGATGGGTCAATTTTCCATGGAAACAATCCAATCAAAGATTTCTACCCTAAACAATCTTCTTAAAAGATTGGATCAGAATTAAAACATGGCTTTTCTGGGGTAGAAAACAGTTTCAAACTGGCACAAGGATACCATGAAAGCTCCTTGTGATGGAAATGTTCTGTATCTTGACTGTATTAATGCTAATATGATGGTTGTGATATTGTACTGCAGTTTTACAATATATTACTATTGATGGAAACTGGGTAATCTCTACATCTCTATATGATATTTTACAACAGTATTTGAATCTACAATTATCTTAAAATGAAAGAATTGTGGAATAAGATACCACTGTAGTATCCTAGGGATGAATTCATAGCCCTAAATGCCTAAATTAGAAAATAATAAAGGTTTCCAATCAATAACCTCAGCTTCAACTTCAAGAAAATACAAAAAGCAAAGCAAAGGCAAATCCAAAGTAAGCAGAAGAAAGGATATTATAGAGATCAGAGCAGAAATCAGTTAAACAGAAAACAAAACAGCAATAGAGAAAAATCAATAAAATAAAAATCTGGTTCTTTTAGAATATCAATAAAATTGTAAACCTCTAGCCAAACTTCTATGAATCTAAAATTATTTCAAAATGCCAAAATACAGAGATAGAAACAGAGATCAGTAGTTGACAGGATTAGGGACATTAGTAGGGAGGGGATACCTGTGATTATTGACGGGTAGCATAGCAGAGATGGAGTATCTGTATTTAGATTGCAGTTTGGTTATATGAATATACACATGTGATTAGCTGTATAAAACTATACACATACTTTGAGCCAGTATCAAAATCCTTGCTTCTGATATTGTTCTTCAATAATGTAAGATGTAAGGGGAAAAGTAGATCAAAGGTGCATAGGCCCTCCCTGTACTTATTTTGTAACTTCCTGTGAATCTATAATTATTTCTAAATCAAAAGTCAAAAAAAAAAGTACACTAGCATTTTAACTATCTGGGTCTCAAAACTAGAAGCACCAAAAAAAAAAAAACAAAAAAAAACTAACAACCTAGAAGCATCAAGTAATTACTATCATAGTAAACTTAAAAATGGTTACATATGGATTCTGAGTACAGTTGACACTTATCAGAAAAGAAACAAGGTCTCTGGAAAAGACAAGTAAAAGATCAATTAAGAAGCATTTCTAAAAATTCGTAGGCAACTATATACAAAAACAGAAGAGCAGTACTCCAGGCATATGTCCTGCTAATCTTCTAAAGTTGTAGAATGTAAGGCAAGAGAGGTGGATAACAGTTTCTTAATTCCCAAAGTTGAGGGTCAGATGTTTTAAAGGCAAATATTATTAACTTGATTATGTATTTTCTAAAAAGCTGGTACTTTAGTATTGGAAGGATAAATTTATTATCCCCCTTCCCTAGATTAAAATAAACTATTTTTACTTTTCTAGGAAGCAGCTAAATAATTTTGCGGATTGTTTATAAAAAAGCTAATATTGAAAGCAGTCTTTGAAATATTTACATTGTCAATGAATTTTAGCAATTCAATTTAACTTCCATACTTGCAGGAGTGAATGAATCAAGTCTTCTCCCAAGGTTTAAGCTGAGTAGAGTATAAGTTATTTCTTCGATTAATGCTTTAGAGCAAGGATCAGCAAACTACAGCTTGTTAGTTGCCTGTTTTTATAAATACAATTTATTAAAAACATAGCCACCCCTGTTCATTTACATATTGTCCATGGCTTCTTTTGTGCTACACTACCAAAGTTGAGTAGTTGTGACAGCAACCATATGTCCCAGAAGGCCAGAAATATTTACTATTTGACTCTTTACACAAAATGTTGGCTGACTCCTGCTATAGAGTCAAGGGACTCTGACGTATGACCTCAAACTAGGTACTGATTCTAAGACTCAGTTTCCTCATCTATAAAAGGAAATAACTGCACATACTTCACATGCAGTAAAAGCAAGTCTAGGTTGCTCACAACCTGCACAACCCCTTTCGATTCCCAGACCATGCACTCCCACTTGGCCCCCCCCTAAAAAAAAGGTCATGCCCTTGACTACTTCTGGGGGGTAAGCTCAAAGCCTTGTAATATCTTGCCTAGCAACTGCATTTTGGCTTACCTGGGGGTGCTGGCCCAAGCCAGAGTAGTCTATGTTAACAATGTGATTTGTAGTGGGGGCCTTAGGCCATGCGTATCAGCTTGACCTCTAGAGGCGCTGAAGACTGAGTGACTAATATCAGCCATGCAGACAGCTATGCCCATGTGACTGATCCAATAAAAATTCTGGACACCACAGTTCAGGTGAGCTTCCCTGGTTGGCAATATTACATGCATACTGCCAGACATTATTGCTGGAAGAGGTAAATGCTATGAGCACAATTTCCTGGGAGAAGATAACTTGCACCAGGAACTCTCCTGGACCCTGTCCTATGTGCCTCTTACCTTTGCTGATTTTAATCTGTATTCTTTCACTATAATTAAATTGTAAACTGTGAGTATGACAGATCTGCTGAGTTCTGTGAGTCCTTATAGTGAATCATTAAACCTCAGCACCTTATTAAACTAGTATAGATATAAAATGATTATCTATGATAGGTGTTTAGCAGTGGCTTAATATAGTTTATATAGTTAAGTGCTCAATATATGTTTACTATCATCTTCAAACTATTAAGCAAGTACTTTGAGAACTTTATTGTTACACAGTATTTCTAGTACTAAAAGACTATTTTCAAATTAGTTTCACATTAATCATTCATTCAATAGTTATTTATGTTATCAATCTACATAATCATTGCTCGGAGTGTTAGAGACTTAGTCATAAACAAAAGGTACAAAAATCCTGGCCTTCATGGAGTTTACTTTCTAGGGAGACATAGCTAAAGATTAACAAGTATAATATATAGTATGTTAGATCATGATAAATACAAGAAAAGGAGATACGAAATGTTGGAAAAAGGAAGAATATTGAAATTTTAGGTTATCTAGCCAGGAAAGGATTCTCTGAGAACATGAGTATGAGTAAAAGACCTGAAGAAGTAGGCAAGCAAGCTGTATCAGTTTCTTGGAGAACATTTGAGGCACAGTAAATGGTGAGGGCAAAGGCCCAGAAGTAAGAGAAAGCCTTGTATGTTTCAAGAATAGCAAGGAAGCAGTGTGGTCAGAGAGAAATGAAGAAAGAAAGTAGTAGGAAAGATCATGGGGGAACAAGATGGGAGGAGTGTCCTACAGGAAAGATACAGGGCCTTGTAGAACATAGTAAGGACTTTGGTCCTTGACTCTGAATGACATTAGAAGCCACTGGAGAGTTTGAAGCAGAGTACTGGCCTGGACTGGATTATGCTGTGTTGAGAAAAGACTATGAAAGCAAATTTTGAAGGAGGAGACCTGTCAGGAGGCTATTGAAATAATTCAGGCCAAGAGATGTATGCTATTTGAAGCTACTATGTACCCCAGAAAAGCCATGTCCTTTAATCCTCATTCAATATTGCTGGGTGGTATCTTTTTTATTGTTTCCATGGAGATATGACCCATCCAATTGTGGGTGATAACTTTTGACTAAATTGTTTCCATGGGGATGTGTCTCCACCCATTCAAGGTGGGTTGCTTACTGGAGCCCTTTAAGAGGGAACCATTTTGGAAAAAGCTATAGAGCCATGAGAGCCACCAGAACCAACAGAGCCAATAGAAAGACAGTGCCCCAAGGAAACTGTTGAAGAGAAAGCTAATAGTGTCATCATGTGCCTTTCCAGCTGAGAGAGAAACCCTGAATGCTATTGTCCTTTTTGAACCAACATATCTTTTCCTAGATGCCTTAATTTGGACATTTCCATAGTCTTGCCTTAATTTGGAAATTTTCACAGCCTTAGAACTGCAAACTTGCAACTTAAATTCCCCTTTTAAAAAGCCATCCTTTTCAGGGGTATTGCATTCTGGCAGCCTGCAAACTACAACAAGATTACACTGGCCTTAACTTGACTGGTGGTGGGAGATGGGGTAATGATTAAAAGTGGGTAGTTTCTAGATGTCACTTGAAGGTAAACCTAGCAAGATTTCCTTACAGTCTGAGTAAAGAGGAAGAGAAAAAAAAATTGGGGGCCTGAACAATTACAAGGATAGAACTGCCATTAACAGAGAAAGGGAAGATCACAGGAAGAACTGGTTTATGGCAAGGGAGGAGCTGGATATCAGAAATCCAGTTTTGGAAATCTTAAGTGTGAGATGTTTAATTGGATGTCTAAGAGGAAACATCAAGTAGGCAACTAGATAGGAGGGTCTGCAGTTCAGAGAAGTTTGGGCTGGAGATACAAATGTGAGAATCTTAACACATAGATGGCAATTAAAAGCAAGTGATTTGGATGAGACCATCTAGGGAGCAAGTCTAGAGAGGAAAAAGAACAGATTCAAAGTTTGGATTCTGGGGCACACCAAGATTTAAAGGCCAGGGAGATCAGGAGTGTGCTGGTTTGAAATGATGTATGTACCCTAGAAAAGCCATGTTTTAATCCTAATCTCATTTTGTAAAGGCAGCTGTTTCTTCTAATCCCTATTCAATACTGTATGTTTGAAACTTTAATTAAATCATCTCCCTGGAGATGTGACTCAATTAAGAGTGGTTATTAAACTTGATTAGATAGAGATGCGACTCTACCCATTTGGGTGGGTCTTGATTAGTTTACTGGAATCCTATAAAACAGAAGGACAAGAGAGAAAGCCAGAAGATTTTGACAGAGCAGAATGACATAGCCACAAGAAACAGAGAGTCCATCAGGCAGTGACCTTTGGAAATGAAGAAGGAAAACACTTCATGGGAACTTCATGAAAGGAAGCCAGGAGAGAAAGCTAGCAGATGACGCTGTGTGCACCACATGCCTTCACACTTGAGAGAGAGACCCTGAACTTCATCGGCCTTCTTGAATCAAGGTATCTTTCCCTGGATGCCTTACATTGGACATTTCTATAAGACTTGTTTTAATTGGGACATTTTCTCGGCCTTAGAACTGTAAACTAGCAACTTATTAAATTCTCCTTTTAAATGCCATTCTGTTTCTGGTATAATGCATTACAGTAGCTAGAAAACTATAACAAGGAGAAACAAGCAAAAACAATTGAGAAGTTGCAGCCAGAAAAGCAGAAAGTAAATCAGGATATGGAGTATGGTTATATTGGAAGCAAGGTAAAGAAAGTGTTTCAAGAAAGAGAAATCACCTGTGTCAAATATTGGTAATAAACCCAGTAAGATTAGGACTGAGAAAAGTCCATTCAATTCAGCAACACAGAGATAATTGAGAAGAATATGAGAGAATATGAGAAGGGTTATTCTGATGGAAAAGAGAAGGCAACACCTTTGGAATGGATTCAAGAGAATGGAAGGAGAGAAACTTAACATAGTGGATATAGAAACCTTTTGAGAAATGCATTGGCAGCTGTAAAGGGAAATAGGACCATAAAAAGGGTTTGTTTTGTTTTAAGATGGGAGAAATTATAGCATGCTTATATGCTGATGAGAATGATCCAAAAGTGAAGGGAGAATTACCGGAGTAGTATCTTTTTTTGGCATGGGCAGGCTCCGGGAATTGAAGCCAGGTCTCCAGCATGGCAGGCAAGAACTTTTCCACTGAGCCACCACTGCCCACACTGGAATAGTATTTTTTTTTAAATATTTTTTATTATATAGGATAGATAACATATATACAAAGCAAAGAAATAAAAAAGCAACAGCTTTCAAAGCATTCTTCAACAAGTGATTACAGGACAGATCCAAGAGTTTCTCATGGGCTACCATACAATCCTCTGATATTTTCCCTTCTAACTGCTCTAGAATATAGGAGACTAGAGGGCTTATATATTTTCTTATCATCACAATCGACTTTTTTCCTTCTTTTTTGTGAAAAATAACATATATACTAAAAAAGCTATAAATTTCAAAGACAACACTACAATTAGTTGTAGAACATATTTCAGAGTTGACATGGATTACAGTTTCACAATTTTAGGTTTTCACTTCTAGCTGCTCTAAAATAACGGAAACTAAAAGAGATACCAATGTAATGATTCAGAATTTATATTCATTTGTTAAATCCTATCTTCTATGTATAACTCCACCATCACCTTTGATCTTTCCACACCTCTCTTTAGGGATGTTTGGGTCACGGCAATTCTAAATTTTTGATAACGGAAGGGTCTGTCACTAATATGGGGTAGGGAGATGGAACCAGCTGATGTTCTGGAGAGGCTGGACTAGGTTTCAGGACTTATCTGGACCAGGGACCCATGTGGAAGTTGTAGGTTTCTGGAAAGTTACAAAGTAGTATTTTAAGAGAGAGAAAAGATGGACTCTAGCACATGGGTGGAGGGAATAGCTTTGTCTAGATCATCCATTGCAACGGAAGAGAAGATGGTGATTTGAGAGCAGATGCAGAGTGGAGGGCTATTTTATCAGTGGGAATTCATGAAGTACTTTTCCAATTACTTCAATTTCCTTGGTGAAGTAGGAAACAAGGTTGTTAGCTCTGAGAGCAGATTAGGAAGAAATGAAGGTTTAAGGGAAAAGAAGAAAGTATGAAATAGTTACCTAGGAGTCAATTAAATTATACAAAAGATCCAGACAATCACACATATTATCTGGCAGAAAATAAGAAAAAAAACTTGATACCAAAAATTTTCGCCAAAATCTTCTATGTCTGCGGTCAAAGTAATGATGCTTGCATTATGGCCCTCAGGTACTGATATTCTAAAATCTCAAGGAAGATCAAATAATATTCAGTACTTTGTTGTTAATGAGGCTGGCAAACATGCAACATTTTATTTAGAAAGACTTACATAAATTTTGAGACAAATTTCAGGATTCTAAAAAAGATAAATATATAATCATACAATATACTTCATTTTTCTCAAAGGAAACCCTGTTTTTACTGTGATTATGCATAATAGCAAGTCACACAACCCATGAACAGTGACGTGATTCTTTTACCCACAAAAAGGAGCTACACTTGTAACCCGACATCACTATTAAGATGAATTTCTACATTACTATTCTTTAGGCCAGGCAATAAGAAAAACACAAAAGATTTACTAGTACCTTCTCATCCAAGTCTGAACCTTTTATGTAATCACTGAAGTCTCCCAGTTTCTCATTTTCAGATTTCTCATTATCAACTTCTAAGGAAATGTCCACACTTTCGGGATTACATTTTATCTCACTGGCTGAAAAGAAATAATATTTAACTGTAGAAATTTTACATGACAAAATAACCAAGTTATTTAAAGATGTTCTAAGAGTGAATTAGAACTCAGAGGCTCTTATAAGGTCTAATGTGACAAATATAAAGTAAAGTTTTTGGCAAATTATACAATAATTCTTACCTTTTTAAGAAAATAATACCATCATATGGTTTAAAGAGAACTGGCAGTTAAGATAAATTAACAGACATTTCAAGATAAATGTAAGACTCTTTTCTGATCATGTCCAGTTATCTTCACTATATTTTTGAAACATGAAAGTGAGAGTAAAATTAACTTTCATATTAAAATATTTCCTGTGATGCAAAGATACAGGTAAATTAATGATTAGCTGTCAAGTATCAAAAATTTTCATAAAAACTCAGATTAAAAATGTGGCAAAGCTTAAATAGATATTTCAATTTCAAAATAAGACTATAAAAATTGCTGAGGTCAATTATCTATCTTTTGTAGATAAAGCCTAACAAAGTTGCTTGTTAAATAATCAAATGGAAAAAAATCTCAAAATCTGATTTGCCAACTGAGAAAAGCTGACTAAGTGCATGGTTAACAGACTCTACAATGAGAAACTTACTATTGCAATAAATACACTTTCACTAGACCTAAATGGGGATAAAAAGGAATAAAGATACTTCAATACTGAATATTCTGAAAATGTCCAATCCTACCTGTTGAGAAAGAATCACAGATTTCTGGCATCATCAATCCAGGGTCAAGTACGAGAAGTTCTCTATTATAAAGCAAACAGAACTTAAATACTACAACGTTTTCCAAGCAGAGCTATCCACCTCTCTAAAATATTATATAATACAAACTTTAGCAGCTGGAAAATATCAGCTCAAATAGTCCAGGACAAAGTACTGTACTGGGACTCAGAATCCAGTACTGCAGCACAGACACAACAATGACTCAACTGTTGTGGAGTACTGCCATTCACCTTTGTTACTCAGAGAGAATCCCATGAGGTACACCACATATTTAAAGATACATAAATCATTACACCTGTACAAGCTAGTGTTTAGCTTTTATGTTCAAGCATGCAGATGTACGTCTTACTGTCATTGTAAAAGAATGACATCTCGAGAATAAGGGTTTAAGTCTTTTTTTTTTTTGTAGTCCCTAAAGACAATATAAAGTCTAAAGAGTAAGGCCATGGAGATCAGTTAGACCAAACTGTATTCAAATATTTTTCTGCCACTTATTTGTAATTACTTAACCTCTTTAAGTCTAACCTTATCTGTAAAATGAGAATACCACCTACACATGAGGTTAATGTGAGGATTAAATGAAATTAAACAGTTTTGTTTGTTTGTTTGTTTGCTTTGCATGGGTAGGCACCAGGAATTGAACCCGGGTCTCCGGCAAGGTAGGTGAGAACTCTACCACAGAGCCACCATGGACTGCCAGAAATAAAGTGTTTTTAAAGTCACCAGCATAGATTCAATAAATGAAAACTATATATATACATACATATATATATATATTTTAACATGGGCAGGCACCGGGAATCGAACCCGGGTCCTGTGGCATGGCAGGCAAGCATTCTTGCCTGCTGAGCCACTGTGGCCTGCCCAAAACTATATATATTGAAGCCATTCAAATACAAATAGCCAAACACCATCCTATTTTTTAAAATTTAGATAAAAATTTAAAATGCATTCAAGTGTATAGGATAATACACATCCATAATTTCACCATTTATTCATTTTATAAACTGGCTTTCTTAAACATATCTCAAAGCTCTACAACTACTTTTCATAGGTGTTAGATTACTTTCTAGCAGAGAAAAAGGAAAACTAAAAACATTTTGTATACACCACTCTTTGAATTCTTTGGAAAATATAAATTATATTTTCCCAACTTATACTTAACATATCAGAAGTATATAGTTTAAACAGTGGGAAAATAATGATACAAATAGAAAACACAAACATAGGTAAATCTCTCCAATTCAGACTTCTCTCTGTATATGTAGTCATCTAGCAAAATATTTCCAATTCAGTATCTCAAAGCCCTCTCCAACTCAACCGTCTAAATTTGACCTCACCCTCTTCCCAATCCTGTCTCTTTGCATCTAAGATGAATGGTAATAAGCTCTTTTCTGAGATAAGAGAAAAACAGAGTTATCATCCTTTGCCTCACTCCCATCTGATTATTCAATCCTTACTTCCTAAACCTCTCTCAAATCCATCCATATTTCTCAACTCCCACTCTCATTTCTGTGTTTGAAGTCATCATGTCCTTTTGGTTTAAACATTACTTCTTAAATGTCACTCTGACCAGGAAGCTTAGGGAAGTTGTCTTGGCTAAGTGCTTTTTTAACACCTTGCACTTCTCCTATTAAATCTTATTGCAATTGCTTAATTATTTGCCTACTTTGATAAGACTAAAAGTTCTGTGAGGACAGGTGTATGTGTGTCTAGTTGCTCTCTATATACTAAGTACCTACTATATTCCTGGCACACAGTGTCAGATGCTGGGGAGACCCAAATGAAGAAGGTGCTCTCCTTTCTAGGAACTCCCAATATAGGAGGCTGACATACCAGCAGATAAAATATATTGAGGTATGTGCCAAGAAAACTATTGGAGCAGAGGACCAAATCCCTGGGATGATACCTGAGATAGCATTTTAAGGACAACTGAATGAAAACGGGGCTTACAGATAAAGGAACATATGTAAAGGATTCACATATATGGTGCATTGTGGAAACAAGAAGGTGCTTGCTATGTTTATCCTTTCACCCCAAGTTCCTACCCCATAAAAACCAGAGTTGTCACAGAGGGAACGGATTCATATCTATGAAAGACCCTTAAAAACTTATGCCAAGTAATTTAGACTCTATCCTCAGGTGGCTGAGAGCCACAGTAGCTCTGTAAGCACTCACTGGCAGATCAATTTCTGTATCAGAATATCATTATGGAAGAGGACATACTAAGAGAGTTCAGGAAGATTAACCAGGAGCCCCTTACAATAATCTATGATAAAGATATGATATTACCAGTGAGAGTTGAGGAAAGAACAGCCATGAGGGATATTAAGGTAATAGCATGAATAGAATTAAGTGAGCAATAAATACAGAAGAACTGAAGGATAATTGTTTCTAATTGTTCTGAAATTTCCATTCATAAATAGGTATAGTAAGTGTACTGCTTAACTTCAAAGTGTTAAGATAGTATTTATAATATTTCTAATTTATAGGTGTGAAAAACCTTTTTTCTATGATGAATAACTAACCAACAAGGAGGTAACGTAGTTTATCTTTGTCTTGAATTTGAAAGACACAAAATAAACAAATCCACAAATATTTTATAGTTTTGCACTGGCAGAGTGAAAAGTTATAGTTCTACATTGGTGGGATGGGAAAAGGAGCGGAAAGGAGAAAAACGAAGGACAGAAGGAGGAAAGGAGAAAAAACAGGGACAGACGGGTTAGGGTAGAGAAAAACAGGACACCAAAGAGAAGATGTGAGCAAAAAAGAGGTGGGGGAGAATTAAAGAGGAATAAATCAACTCGGAAGAACAGATTTCATCAAGCTTATCCTTTGTCAGAACAGCATTTTTCAAGTGCATAATGAAATCTATTTCCTGGGCCTCCATCAAGATTTTTTTTTAATGAAATAGGATAAAATACAAAATAAGCTTTTATGGCTTATAGTAAAGAAAATATTGTTTTATAAATACATAATTTCACATATTTACAAGTATGTTTTGCATTATAACGTAAAACATCTTTTTTTTTCTCCCAGCATGCTGTCTGGGAGAGAGGAGCAGACTGCCCTGGTTCAGATCTTAGCTCTGATACTTACTAGCTGTGTGTCCTTTGGAAAATAAATCACTCTGGTTCAATTCTTAAGATAGGGAGTGTTTGAGCCTGAGAACTGTTCCACTAAAATAACGTAAGTAATGTGTCTAACACAGGGTGGACATTGTCAGTTCTTATAATTAGGTGAAAAATTTGCAGTATAGAGCGCCTCACATATGCAATGGAAAAAGAATGAAGCAAAGTGAGCTTCTTTAAAGAAAAGCCAAGAGACATAAATACAGGAGGAGGAGGAGAGAATGAACGTACATTTGGTGAAAATTTGGTTGTCATTTGGTACGGTAAAGGTAGTGATAAGATTATTCTGGAAAGCCAACCTCCTAGGGGACAAACAGAGGTTAAACCCGATTCTGAGAAAGTGAGGTTAGTTAAGACAGGACAAAACTTGCCTTTAGGCATGGATGTAGTGGGACTCAAGTTACCTGGGCAAAAGCAGTAGATTTTTATTTTCTGTACGTTGGTGTCTGGTGGGTTCCCCCCCAACTAGAATTCCATGTTGATTATCCTCAGAATCTACAACTCCTTATGGACTAAAGTCCAATTTGTGATGGTGATATGACTGCCACATTTGTTTTCCCCACTGACTACCAGGGTTAATTCTATACTAAGTTCCAATTACCACGCTTGGTTTTCTAGGCTTTCTTAATCAGGTATCACTCTACTACTGAAATCTTACTTCCTACTATTCTTCAGCGCCTATTTGCTTTACAAAGAAGATTCCCCATCTTCATTTACAAACATTACAATTTGGCTTGAGAAATAGCCTATAATATAGTAGGAACTGAAAACTTAATTCTTTACCTACCTCAATGTATGAAGGACTGGATTTGCAATGTAAGTAACATAAGGGCATATCCTACCTTTTAGAGTCCAAATTTCAGCAAGTAAGAGAGATGTAAATCATACTTTGGTGAAATCAGTGCCATAACCAAGGTAGCATAAAGTGCTATGAAAACAGAAGAAGGGCTCCTAACCTTACCTGCGGAGTCAGGCTTATAACTTTCCAAGTTATATTCCTATCTTACCTTTTTGCCCACATTTTCTTAATCATTTCTCTTCCCCTACCAAAATTCTTTCACCTCTTCCCCTATGTTAATCTAAATCAAAGATCAGTACACGTTAGCTTTTCCAAGATGCCTTCTCATCTCTAAACTCCTAGTATTCTTAGTACCTCAGTTTATGTTTTTGTTTCAAATACATTAGATATGTTCCCCAACCTAGGTAGTAATAATTCCCCTAAATTTCTGTCAGACTCCTAAAAACTCAATGATCCACTATGTAATATTATTTAATTGCTATTTTAGCACTTACTAAAATTGTGATTGAAGATTTTTTCTTCAATCACAATTCTTGAATACAATTTTATGTTCTAATACAGATTAACAGATTATTTCCAATTATATTTACAGGTTAATTCAAAAGTTTTGCTAGTTTTACAAATTTCCAAGCTCACCAGTCCAAGTTTTTGTGAATGAGTTCTAATATGCTTCACTCCTAATACTCCTGTATTTAAAAATAGGCTTCACTCACTGCGGAGCTCTATAATGAATAAACAAATTTTTTTTTAACATGGGCAGGCACCGGAAATCGAACCCGGATCCTCTGGCATGGCAGGCAAGCGTTCTTGCCTGCTGAGCCACCGTGGCCCGCCCATGAATAAACATTTTAACATGATTTATTTAAACAACTTAAAAATTCTCCCTAAGCAGGTCTGAGAATACCCACCCTGACCATTAAATCAACTCAGGTTTGTCTACCTGTTTTACTAATAAAAGGAAATACAGAGCTTCTGACAGTGTCTGGAAGTAGCCCTCCCATCTTCCATTTCAATTCCTGTAAAACAGAATCTCATTTAATAGGCTTCAACCTCGCGATGTCTTGCAGGGGACTGGGAGTGAGGTGGGGTGGGAAGGGTAGGTGGGAGTATATGAACTAGCAACTGATTGGCAAAAGACCCATAGCTGAAACCTGAAATTATATTTTCTTAAGCTTCAGTTGGTCCTAGAACCCTTAATAACTTTCTGCGCAACTTCTGGCAGATCCTGTGGATGTCATGCCTCTATTTTTCCCTGATAAGGTTTAACCAGATATCATGGATAACTATAAAACTGGTATTACCAGTGCAGAAAAAAAAAAAAGAAAATATTAAAATAACTGAGAAAATTTTCAAGTTTATTAAAAAATGGAAACTTCAGAAGCAGTTGTGAAGGCAAAGGAAAACCAATTGTAAAAGTAAAATTGGTGCTTTCAAAGTGAACAGAAACCCAGTTCAAAATCAGAAACAGAAAAATTTCCTGAAGTAAAAACTTGATACTGCAAACTAAAATGGCTCATCTTGTCCCAGGAAAAAGTGATACATAATTATCAATCCTAAAACCGAAAAAAAGAGGCAGTTTCAAGAAGAGCTGTGGAAGAACTAGTTTGACCTCAGACCTCTCAACTACAAACTCAGAGTTAGAAAGCAAGGGAGCAATGTCTACACAGCTGTGAGGCAGAAAATGTAAACTAAGAATTTTGCAACCAGAAAATATGCTTTTGGATAACAAAAGCATCCAAGACCTAACAACATAGCAATCATGAACTCATCTTGAAAATAAAATAATTTGCTTTGAAATCTAGCCAGCTAATAGATGAATCAAAAAAGTCAAGAACAGAGGAAAGTAAAAAGGACTGGTGCTAAGCACTGAATCCACTTAAATACAGAATTAAGAATAAAAATCTTTCTGAATTCAGATTACTGAAGAGAATATAAATGGCACACGGCCAGTAAAATTAAAATTATAAACAAAAATATAGGAGCAGCCTCAGGAAGAAATGTGATGTATACTGAAATGCTTGCTCACTTTTCATATCAAGAAAGTAAAGCTGCTGTCTAAAGCTAGAACATCATTTTTAAAAGTCATGACAAGAAAACTCAAACTTTTAAAATAATTTTTATTACTAACTTTAAAGAGAATTTTTGGAAACTAATTTGTTGTGAGAAATACACTGATTCAAGCAATCCCTTTAATTTCACTTCAGTCCCCTCTACTTTTTAAGTGTAAATGAAATTAAATTTAATGTTTCTGCTAAAAAATGGTTTGATTCAACTTTTTCTAAAATTACATCCCTGAATATGCCTAAATATGTTACCTGGAATAACATAAAAATTGTTAACAATAACTTATTTTGGCTGGTGGGATTTCTCCCCCTTTTACACTTTAATGTAATGAACATATCTCATTTTTAGAAAAGCAGCTATTCTATTCTAAAAAAAATGAAAAAGCAAACTTCCTTATACTATAAGTCACAACATTTATCTCTTTCTACCTCTGGCTGAAGTTTACTGTTAGCATTTTATTATATAGACAACAAAGATGTTAACTCTTGAATGGAGGGTTTGTTCTTATTTTCCCTTGTATTCCTAAAAGGATGGTATAACAAAACTTAAGAAAACTTTAATTACTACCTTTTTACTGAGCCCTTATTACTTGCCAGTGACACTAAAATAGTTTCCATCATTCTTTGATTTAATCCTCACACTCAAGGCGAGTACTTTCCCTTTTTACACACAAGGTGAAGTGATTTGTGTAAAGGTCACATGGCTATTAAGTGGCAAAGAGAACATTCAAAAATTCAAGTGGACCTATAAATGTCAAGTTTTAGGATAAGACAGACCTGGTTTCAAATCGAGATTTTGGTACTAGCAGTATAAATATGGGCAAATGACACCCTGTCATCATCATTTTTCCCCAATGATTAAAAAGAAAATTAACAGATAAAGCTCTTGGTACAATATTGGATACAGAGAAAGCACTCTAATTGGTGATGAGTTATTAGTTCTTGTATATATTAATTCTTTAATAACATCAAGATAAGTATGATATCATAAAGGTAACTAAAATTTATAAGTACCAGAGAAAATTAAGTCACATACCACTGAATCTTCATATATTTTGATGTTTCTGTTTAAGTCTGTTCACAATATTAAGCATTATTAATAATATTAACACTCTAATACTAAAGTATTACAACATATTAATATAAATCAGAGTTTGAAAAACTATATAGATTCAGTAAAATGACTCAATGTTAACTAAAATTTGGGCCAACAAGAATAGATTAAACTCCTGAACATGAAGCATTACTGCTTAGCTCCATTTAAGGTAGTCTCAGCAAACCTTCCCTATTTGGGAGCAAAACCATCATTTTAAACCCATACCTTAAAAGTAAAACTACAAAAAACCCCCACTAAATTTATGCTGTTTTCTTCCGAAAATTAATTTAATTTTGAATCTGTTTTCATCCTAGTTACTTAAATACAACTTTCCAAGGCTTCTCTTTTCCCTGAAAAATGAATTTTTCTTTAACAAGAAGCCACAGAAAATGAATTAAAAAGGAAATAACCATGCTGAAATAAAAGTATATCTACATATTTATATTCAAGGACATGAAATAAATTTAACTGACTTTGGAAAGAAGTAATTTCAGTAATTTAAAAAGCCACCTTAAAAATCACCATTTTAATTTTCTGCTCCAACCAACTTTCCAAGATACACATAATTTTTTATTTCTATCCTAAGTTTCAGCATAATGGCATTTCTGGGTCTCAGCATTAATATGCCATACTACATTAAATAAACGCCTGGGTTAAAAAAAAATGGAGGTACAATGCTCACTGATAAATTAGTGAGAACCAATAGTGCTTTTGAAACTCCCAACAATAATCTGTATCAAAAAGGTATACTTGAACATGCATACCTCGAGTCATCGCCCTCTTCTTTTTTTTCTGGAAGTTCCATGTGCTTGGAGTCTGTTGACCGGTGCTCTTTAACAACATTGGGCTCCTGGCTGTTCACGGGGACCTCTGAAGTATACAAAGGCTCCCCCTCATTGGAGACTCCAAAGAGGTCTGGATCGTCTTGAATTACATCAATTAAGAGGACATCATCTTCATATGCTTTAAGAATATCTGGAAACTCTACTTTAATTTCTGAAATGCTCTTAGTCATTTTTCTACCACTAACTTCTGAGGAAACTCTTTCAAATGTTTCTTGTCCATTAGAGCAGAAGGCAGGACTTTTCTGTGTATATCCAGGATCACAGGAAAAAGTATTATTTTCAACTGTGAGAGAAACAGCTTCCTTATTAGAAACACTGTTGCCTAGTTCAGAGATGTAATTGGATGATTTATTATTACCTTGCTTTGAAAAGCTTGGTGAAATACTACAGGAATTCTTACTACAAAATAAGTCAGAAGTAGCTGGCACTGGAGTTATACTATTTTGTACGTTCAAAGACTGAGGCCCTGAAGTGACTCTGGAGACATTTTCTTTACTTCTGTTCTGTCTTAACTCTGCTCCAGACAAACTGTCAAGAAGTTCTAGGGGACTATAAGCTTCTCTTTCTGATGGTTTGGTACTTACTTTTCTTTTTTCTGTTTTATTTTTAAGTAAAGGAATTTTAAAATTAGTCAGTCGTCCTGTGTTCAGTATTTTAACCAAGTCTGGAACCACAAGTGTTTGCTTGGCAATGCATGCTTTTCGATGGATAGTTTTTCCCGTAGAGTTATTTGATTCCTGGTTATCCTGGGAAGCCACTGTCACATTAAGTTTTGTTAAATTTCCTCTATCCTTTTTTTTATTTCCTGTTAAGCTTTGAGTCACATTAGTTAATAGAGTATCTACAGTAGAACTAGAAACTACCTCTGACCGACTTCTACTTGAATTCTCTGACCTAACCTTTTTACCACCATTAATTACAGGTTCCTCAACCATTAAAGTACGTTCTAATGCGCAAATTGAAGACAAATTATTTAAATTAGACTCTAATTTTTCTTTACTTGAAGAGTCAGTATTTGTTTCTGTAATAGAATTTTGTAACAATAATTTGGAATCAGTTAAATGATTTTGGTTTGTTTGGTGTTTAAGAAAATCTTCTTGACAAAAACTTTCCTGAGCCCCAGGAAGAAAGCAATCTGATTTTGGCAAGGAAGTCTTTTTCCAACATTGGACAGATATTCTAGCACATGAATAATAAGGCCAAGTTCTTTTACCAGTCATTGGCATTGTTCTGCAACAGCTAAACTTTGAATCTTCAGCTTCATTTCCCAAGTCTTCCCATGAAGTTCTCTCTTCAATATGATGGTAGTCAGAAAGATCAGATATATCACTAGGTGATTTCATTACTGAACTCTTCACTGACTTAAAATCTTCGGGTTCCATATTTTTACATCCTAAGGGCTCTGAACCATTTTCTAGTTCTTTTTTCAAAAGTGGTTCATGAAATACAGCATTTACCTGATGTTCAGGACTTGTTTTTTTCCCCACCGTTTCTGGGAGACTTAATGAATGATCCATTCTAGGTAGCATATTCTGGTTTACTTTTCTCAAAACATTTAAAGGACTTTTTTTAGCCTCCAAAGTCCCTTCTTTATCTGCGACAAACATTTGATTTTCTTGTAGCACCAATTCAGACTTGTTATACACATTAGAGAAGGTCATCTCAGTGACTGTTTCATCTCCTTTTTCAGGCAACTTCATCTTTTTCCTGGGTTTTCTCTCAACTTTGCTTTCCTCCTTTGAATATTTGCTTTTTTCACTTTGAAGGCAGGGAAGCAAGCCATTATTTGTACTTTGGTGTAAATCACCTTCTTCAAGCAATAACTTATTTACTCCCATTAAATCTTTGTTTTGTAAAAGCTGAGGAATACTATTTGTGTCACTCTTCTCTGAAAGACTCCTAAGGTTTTCTTTCTTTAACGTTGAGGAATTTTCTGCTACATGCATACATCCAACATCAGGTTTACATGCAAGGTTGTTGTCATCATTATAACCCTTGAAATGGGGGAAACAATTGCAATCATGTAATTTTAAAATGGAGTTATTTTCTATTTCAGGTGACAAGCTGTTACAAGAATATTTCAGAGTATTCTTGTACAGTTCATCTTGGAATTCAACCTTAATATTCTGTGTAGCCTTATTTTCAGTTATTTTGAGAGGTGGGCTTTCTAAACTTTTAAACTTTTTAATTTGAATTCTTCTTTTAATACCTTCTACCAAACATTTCTTACCCAAAGACTGTAAGTAAGCCATACTTTGACATTCACTGTACTCCACTGTTTGGAAAGATTCCGAACTGGTTAATGATTTCTTCCTTACCAGGTCAATCCCTGGCTGTGGGTCATCACTTGATGCTTCAGTAACTTTTCTCCTTTCCCTAGCTGATCAAAACAACAAAACACACCAGAAAAGATTTTATATTGTGTTGGAAACAGCAATCCCACTTAAAATAAAAATTTGTGAAGACACGCATATTTATTTCCCTGAACAGCTGTGTGGAAATATTACTGGTTTTCAAATGATGACTTAATTTCAGATAGGGAACTACCAAAAAAACCTGTATAATTTCTAAGGCGGCTGAATAACCCCTAACATCATCATTTCACACTAGCCAAAATAGATTAGCAGGAATTCCTCCTATAGGAATTCTGAGCAAGGGCTCCTAATAGGGCACACACTTTTTTAGAGAATCCTTATATATATATTTTTCCCTCTCCTGGTAAATCACATGCATCACTAAAGACCACGCACATTAAGGTTAAGGATTAATGGTAAAACAAGGATGGAGCACACAGGCTGAGGTGCAAAGGCTAGAACAGGACTGGGTGCTTTCTTACTGTGTCTTCGCGACTGCACGGGGAGTTGCGCCTCCTTCTTCGCTTCAGTGCCTGGCCAGTCCTCACTCGACTGGCCCACCGGGCCCTCAGACTCCTCCACTCGCCCCATCGTGGCCTTCCCAGCTCCGGACGCCTCACTCAACTTCTCACTTTTCACCTCTTCTCTCTGAGATGCCGGGGCCACCATTCTCTTTCGCCTGCTCTCCTCACGAGGCCCGGCCTCAGGGCCGCAGACTCCCGCCTTGCCTGGCCTTGATGCCGCCCGCCGGCCTCGCTTCCTTGAGCCCCGTGCGTCGCCTTCACGCCTCGGGGCCGCCTGAGGGCCCGGAGGCTGCGGCCGCCGCATCCTTTTGAGGCAACCCGCTCTCCCCGCTAAGGCCCGGCTGCGCCCACTCACAGAGGCCCACAGGCCGCGGGAACGCTGCTCCAGCCGCCAGGCGCCCACTGCTCTCGGCCCCGCCCCGCGCCGCCTCCCCCGCGGCCTGGGCCGGAAGCGGAAGTGGGGTTCTCCTGGCAGGGTGCCGGGCTGGTGAGGCTGGGACCAACTGGCAGAAGGGCCACAGCAACGTCTTCCCAGTTCGCTCTTGGAGAACTCCACGTGGCCCGCAGCTTGAAGGCGTAGGGGCGATGCCAAGAAGCTCATTTGGCAGACTTGTGAGGGATCTATCCCCAAGTCCCTGGCGGACCTACAGCTGAACCCAACCTTCCTTGAGTCCTTCAGGGCTTCTCCCGCCAGCTTCCCTGCTCTCCCTGGCTGCTTGCTCTCCCTGGCTGCTTGCAAGGGCCATTGTGGGCTGAGTGAATCTAAACTCATCTTCAAGTTTCATGGGGTCCCTTTCCAACTGCATTCTCTATATGTTCACCCAGATAGCCACAGGTACTTTTTTTTTTAATTATTAATTAAAAAAAATTAACTAACACAACATTTAGAAATCATTCCATTCTATATATGCAATCACTAATTCTTAATATCATCACATAGATGTATGATCATCATTTCTTAGTACATTTGCATCGATTTAGAAAAAGAAATAGCAAGACAACAGAAAAAGAAATAAATGATAATATAGAGAAAAAATAAAAATAAAAAGTACAAAAAATATATATAAAAAACAAACAAACAAAAAAACTATAGCTCAGATGCAGCTTCATTCAGTGTTTTAGCATAATTACATTACAATTAGGTAGTATTGTGCTACCTAATTGAGGTACCATTTTTGAGTTTTTGTATCTAGTCCTGTTGCACAGTCTGTATCCCTTCAGCTCCAATTACCCATTATCTTACCCTGTTTCTAACTCCTGATGGTCTCTGTTACCAATGACATATTCCAAGTTTATTCTCGAATGTCGGTTCACATCAGTGGGACCATACAGTATTTGTCCTTTAGTTTTTGGCTAGTCTCACTCAGCATAATGTTCTCTAGGTCCATCCATGTTATTACATGCTTCATAAGTTTATTCTGTCTTAAAGCTGCATAATATTCCATCGTATGTATATACCACAGTTTGTTTAGCCACTCGTCTGTTGATGGACATTTTGGCTGTTTCCATCTCTTTGCAATTGTAAATAATGCTGCTATAAACATTGGTGTGCAAATGTCCGTTTGTGTCTTTGCCCTTAAGTCCTTTGAGTAGATGCCTAGCAATGGTATTGCTGGGTCGTATGGCAATTCTATATTCAGTTTTTTGAGGAACCGCCAAACTGGCCACAGGCACTTTTAACCCAGGATGTGCAAAACTGAGCTAGCTATCCTTAAAGGTTGCTCCTTTTGCATTAGCGTTTACATCCTTATCTACCTAATTGTTTAGGCCAGAAACCACCAGAGACAGGTTTCTTTACACATCATCCCTCACATTTCACTAAATCTGCTTGATTCTATTTTTTTAAAGGTTTGTCAGCCATTCTACCCTTTGTCTATATCATGACTCTGGTCCTCAAACTTTCTTACCTACTGCATCAGTCTAAATTTTATTCATGCCTTTAAGTTTGCGCCATTTTAGCCATTTCCCTCCAATGAAAGGGGATCCTCGCAGTCCCCAGTTTGATACATCATGAACCTTTTTGTTTGTGGATTATTTAAAAAGTCCAAACTCCTTGGTGTTTTCCAGGCCCTTAATGATGTGGTTTCTCTTTAAGCAGTTTGACTCTTACCCTTGCCACTGGGGGAAGGCAACGTCAGATTGGTGCTTCAATAGGAAACTATGCATAGATTTCACTCTGATTCTAAATCTATGGGAGCTATTTTGTTCTGATTTTGTGGGGGCTATTTTACAATACTGTAAGTTATAGCTAAGAGATAACAATGCAAAATAGCTGTATAGGCATGCAAATTCATTCAACAGAAGTGCAACTGACTTTCCACCCCCACTGCGAAAGAAGCCAGTTTTGCCTCCATTTGCACATTCATTTCAATATTCCTGATCTATAAATATGTCTGTTCTTTGAATTTGTCCTTTGAACCAGTTAGGAAATTTTCCTAGTGAGGAAAATAAATCCTTAACACATGTTCATTTTTATATCTATATGAGAGTCAGGATTTTTTTTTAACACTGTCTTTTAACATCTCATGTACCTTGCATTTCAGCCACAAAAGACAGTGGTAGAGACCTGGAGTTACCCAGATTTCTACCTTTCTGTGTGCTAGTACTGGAAATCATTCCTCTTCCCAGTGAACTACATATTCCTCTTCAAGATTCAGTGCAAGGATTACGTCTGAAGGAAGCGTCCTTGCTTCTTTTCTCCTTACACTTGAGGAGTCAGGTGTTCTTTCTTGCTTGCGAACATGTTGTTTTCTTTTTCTTTTTTCTTTTTATTGAGAAATCTTTGTTACCAAAGGGTGTGGATCCTTTTGCCTGATGTGCTCAATACCCAATTCCTGAGAGATCAGGGTTTCAAAGAAAGAAAGAATCTATCACTAGGTAAAAGGCAAACTCACCAAGAACAAGTTGAGAATGAAGGAGTTCAGGCAAAAGTTTAATTTCAGCAAAAAACAGAACTGCCCAGGTAGTGCTCAGAGGGAGCAACCATGCTGGAGTGGTGGGGACAGGGTTTTTATGGCTTGGGTGCATGGAGTTGGTGAGAAAAAAAACTTAGCAGTGGTGAGCTAATGGTAAGCTTCTATTCTGCTATGTGATTTTGTTTCCAGGACAGGCTGACCATGTGTGGTCAGGGTGGGTGGTCTTAGAACTATGGGTTTCGATTCTACATTGTTTTCAGGACAAACTGACCTTTTGTAGTCTATGGGTTTCAATCCTACTTGGTGGTGTGGTCTCAGGGAAGTGGGGGAGGTTTTTTCTTCATCATGCCTAACATTTCAGTCTCTTTGGTGTTGTGGGGATAGGGACAATGGTCAGTTTTCTGTAGCTGCTTCCTGCTGAGGCGGGCATAGTTGTCTTGAGAAGGGGAAAATCAGGGGCTAAGGGGAGACTGTGGGAATGTTCTGTTAGTGTTTCTGCTCCTTTTCATATTAGAAGACACTGTTTACATATTCTTTTATTTTACCCATGGACAGGCACTGGGAAGTGAACCCAGGTCTCTGGCATGGCAGGCAAGGACTCAGCCTGCTGGGCCACCATGGCCCACCCTCGTTTACATATTCTTGAGTTGCTGATTGCACAATCTGATGTATGAACTGGGAGAGGAGTTGTAAGAGACAAGAGCTGAAAAGAAGAGTAACAATAATAACAGCAGTGGTGTTATAAGAGATAAAATGATTGATTTTAGAGGTGAGATAAAGTAAGAAAAAAATGAGAATAGCCATGACTGGCTCCCATAATTATTATCTTGAGCTCTCCAAATGATTTCTATGTTTTCTTTTAAAATTTTCAGATTTTCTTCTACCTGCCCAGTTTTCTTAATATAAAAACAACAGGTTTCATTTATGATTGCACAGGTGCCTCCCCTGATGGCGGTGAAGACATCTAATGCTCTCCTATTTTGTATGACAACTGAAGCTAGGCTATTTATTTCCTGTTGCTGATTATCAATAGCTCTTACGGTTGCATTCCAGGATAGTTGTAGTGTGAGTGAGATGTTTAAGATTAATCATTCTAATAGTGGGATTCCTGCAAACCAAAGCAGGCTGCACAAAATGGTGTGTCCTATACCAGGTTTTTCTAGGATAGGATTGTCATGAGTATGAAATCCAAATTCTGGATCTTCTAAGAAATGTCTTTCTTTTTTCCATTTGTCTTGTTTTTGAGGTTGGAGTGAGGTTTCAAGAAAGAAACCAAGATTAAACATTTGTCCAGAGGAGACCATTTCTTGGGGTTTTAAAATAGTGGCATTAGGAATGATGAACACTATAGTACAGGTTCCTGTCCACCCTCAGGGAAGTACTAAGTATGCAGTATTACCACTTAGAAAATAAAACCAGTACCTGCAAGTATCAGAGCTGTTGAAAGTCCAGAGGGGGTAAAATATAATTGTGGGTAGGTAGAAAAGTTGAATGCTGGAGTTCTGCCATACACTACATTCACACATAGAGCAGAGTGATGAGGATTAGAAGTGTTAAATGTTAGTTTTGTTTGACAGAGGAGATTGCAGAAAAGAAAAGTGAAAAGATTTTTTGGGTCTTTTTCTTTGGTTTTGATTTGATTAGGTTATACACTTGTCTTGATTGGGCTGGTTTGAAAGGCTATACGGACCCTAGAAAAGCCATATTTTAATCAAAATCCAATTTCATAGAGGCAGACTATTCTCTATTCAATACTGTATGTTTGAAACTGTAATCAGGTCATCTCCCTGGAGATGTGATTTAGTCAAGAGTGGTTGTTAAGCTGAATTAGGTGACGTCATGTCTCCACTCATTGGGGTGGGTCTTGATAAGTTTCTGGAGCCCTATAAAAGAGGAAACACTTTGGAGAATAAGAGATTCAGAGAGAGCAGAGAAGAACAACATAGCCATGAGAAGCAGAGAGTTCACGAGCCAGCGACCTTTGGACATGAAGAAGGAAAACGCCTCCTGGGGAGCTTCATGAAACATAAAGCCAGGAGAGAAAGCTAGCAGATGATGTCTTGCCTGCCATGTGCCCTTCCAGCCAAGAGAGACACTGTGGCTGTGTTCACCGTGTGCCTTCTCAGATGTGAGAGAGACCCTGAACTTCATTGGCCTTCTTGAACCAAGGTATCTTTCCCTGGATGCCTTTGATTGGACATTTCTATAGACTTGTTGTAATTGGAACATTATCTCAGCCTTAGAACTGTAAACTAGCAACTTATTAAATTCCCCTTTTTTTAAAAGCCGTTCTGTTTCTGGTATATTGCCTTCCAGCAGCTAGCAAACAAGAACAGATTTTGGTACCAGGAGAGTAGAGTGCTGCTGCAGTTTACAAATACCAAACATGTTGGAATAGCTTTTTAAATGGATAAGGGGAAGATTCTGGAAAAGTTGTGAGAAGCTTGATAGAGAAGGCCTAGAATGCTTTGATGAGACTGTTGGTAGAAATGTGGACTCTAAAGACATTTCTGATAAAGCCTTAGACAGAAATGAGGTATGTGTTATTATAGACAGGAATGAACTCTATCCTTGTTTTAAAGTGGCAGATAATCTGATAACATTGACGAGTGGCTTTGGCTGGAAGGCTGATTATAAAAGCCATGAACTTGGATATTTAGCAGAAGAGCTCTGCAAATTAAATGTTGAAAGTGCAGCCTGGTTTCTCCTCACAGGTTATAGTGAAATGCGACAAGAAAGAGATAAGCTGAAAACTGGACTCTTGGATACAAAGAAACAAAATTCCGGGCTTCCAGAAATGGAGACCCCACAGAATAGTGTCCAGAGAATAGTGACCAGATGTGGCACCAGTCAGCCATCTCAGAGGAAGCCAGGATTGGACATGAATTTATCCAGGAAGAATTTGTGGAAACTTCTTATGCCTGATGGACATGATCCAAGGCTACTGCATAGAAAGCCAACGAGAGTGCTGTGGGGCCTGTATAAACAGAGCCACTGCCAGTCTGGACTGGGGTGTTCAGCAAAGGGACACTTTGAAGGAAAAATAACTTCAGAGGCAAAACCATGGAGGCTGAGGTCTGAAGTTAAGAAGCCTCAGGCCAGGAGAGCGGACCCACCCAAGCCCGTGGAGAGGGTGAGTTTGCCCCAAAGGCAGAGGATGAGACTTCCACCTTGTTGCAGTAGAAGAGTCATGCCGCCTCAGGCCTTGGAGAGGGTGAAGCACATTCCTTGGGGTTTGGGGAGAGCCTGGCTGTCACCACATGGAGGGGTTGAGCATGTGCCCTGGAGAAGGCAGAGAGCCCAATCCTTGGAGAGAGTGGAGCCAAGAAAAAGGTGGTCTCCCCAGTGTCCCCCAAGGTTGCGTTCAGAGAGAGGTAGACCCTTGGAAAGGGTGGGACGGCCACTTTCTAAAGTCCTGAAGATAAGTGATTCTCAGACTTTGAAATCTAATGGACTTTGTTTGCCCTGCTGGTTTTCAAAACTATGGGTCCAGTGACCCCAGTGTTCCTTCCACCCTATGGAAATGGATACATGTATAATATGAATGCTCCTCCTTTGTATGTTGGCAGCAAATAACTTGTTTTTAGTTTTTATAGGTCCAGAGACAGAGGATAATATTGCCTTAGAACAGACAGACTATGCATATAACTAACTTTGATAAGAGTTTGTACGTTTCTAACTTGTTCAGAGTTTTACAGGTCTAGAGCAAATGGAGAAAATTTTGCCTTAGGACCGTCCATGCCTTTAACTGGCTTTGATGAGACTTTGTACTGATTTTAATCTTATATTAATCTTGTATTTGAAATGTTACTGGAATGGTTTAAGGTTCTCTGATATCATTATGGAATGAATGTATTTTGTATACAGGGAAAACATGTCTTTTTTTAGGGTCCAGAGGGTGGAATGTGCTGGTTTGAAAGGCTGTATGGACCCTAGAAAAGACATGTTTTTATCAAAATCCCATTTCATAAAGGCAGAATAACCCCTATTCAATACTGTGTGTTTGAAACTGTAATCAGGTCATCTCCCTGGAGATGTGATTTAGTCAAGAGTGGTTGTTAAACTGGATTAGGTGATATCATGTCTCCACCCATTGGGATGGGTCTTGATAAGTTTCTGGAGCCCTATATAAGAGGAAACATTTTGGAGAATAAGAGATTCAGAGAGAGCAGAGAAGAACAACATAGCCATGAGAAGCAGAGAGTTCACGAGCCAGCGACCTTTGGAGATGAAGAAGGAAAACGCCTCCTGGGGAGCTTCATGAAATAGGAAGCCAGGATAGAAAGCTAACAGATGATGCCTTGCCCACTATGTGCCCTTCTATCCAAGAGAGACACTGTCCACTGTGTTCACCATGTGCCTTCTCAGATGTGAGAGAGACCCCGAACTTCATTGGCTTTCTTAAACCAAGGTATCTTTCCCTGGATACCTTTGACTGGACATTTCTATAGACTTGTTGTAATTGGAACATTATCTCAGCCTTAGAACTGTAAACTAGCAACTCATTAAATTCCCCTTTTTAAAAGCCATTCTGTTTCTGGTATATTGCATTCTGGCAGCTGGCAAACTAGAACAGGTTCCTAGACCAAACAGCTCAGTTTATTTATAAGAGCTGTTAAAGCACGGAACACTTTCACTATGATTTTTACTAATTATGTGCATAGGGAATGTTTTGTTAATGCCCAAGTTGTCCCAAATAAGAGTCAAGTTGAGATGTTTTATTTGGTATGTGTAGATTCCGGCAGTATTTTAATGTGATTGTGTTAAAGAATAAAGTATAATTGCAGGATGTAGGTAGTATATGTCCTAATTTCCTTGCCTAAGGTCATGGGGATAGGTGTTTAAAACATAAGAAAGGCTTGTCCATTAGGATCGTGATTATGGCAGTGGAATATGAACTTTCTGTAGGTTGAGAGTTTTCCATTTTGTCCATAGTTTGATGAAGAATAGATATATTTATGTATTCTGGTAGATTTGAGGGGAACTTTGTAACCCATCAACCACCAAAGCTGGTGTACTGTAGATGGACACATAAGAGAGCTTCTGGGCTTAGAGGAAAGATGAGAAGGGATAGGGTATTAGTGTGGATGGATTCAGAGCATATCCAGCAATTGGAATGATTAACTGCAGTTGCTGTGGTCTGGGTGGTTCCTATGAGAGGATGGTCAGGAGTATTTTGGGCATTTAATGTGAGGAAGTGTGAGAGTGTAAGATATAGGTTGTTCATTGTTAGAAGGTGTGAGTAGGGAAATAGTAATCAGTAAAGAAAAGAAGGAAGGAGGCAAAACAGAAAAAACAATGGGTTAGAGGTAGAGAGGTATAATAAGGATGGATCTGTTGCTACTGGAAGTCCTGGAAGGTGCCTTGAACGAATTTGTCCAATAGGAATGTTAGGAGTTTTTGTTTTAAGGGCTCTGGGAGGTGAGGAAGTAGAGGGATGATTTCAGTGAGGAGCTGGAGGAGGATTTGGAAATGAAGGTCCATTGCTGGGTAGTCTGGTTATTTAGAGGAAGGTTGGTCCTGTGGGTATAGATTGGTAGGTTGGATTAGGAGGGTGACAAACTTTTATCCTGCTGAGATGGTGCCAGGCAGTGGGCTTTTCAGCTAGTTTAACAGCTGAAGGTGTTGCTAGGACAATTGTATAGGGTCCTTCCCAGGTGGGTTGGAGGGGTTTTGAGGATTGCACAGTCTTGAGTAGTACGAAATCTCTAGGGCCTAGTGTGGATGTAACAGTGGCATTGGAGCTTGGGAGGAGGATATCCACATACTGGTGGAGGAGGGTTCTTAATTGAGAGACCGTGGGAAAGTATTCCCCCAGGGGAGACTCAGGGGAGGGGAGACATTACCAAAGAGGAAGGGGCATCCATACATGAGTTTGAATGGACTGAGAAATGCAGGTTATCAGGGTAGTGCTCTGAGATGTGTGAGAGCAAGGGGCAAGAGTTGTGTCCAGGGAGTGTGGAGTTCTGCTGTTAGTTTAGTAAGGCGTGTTTTTAGTAGGTGGTTAGCTTTCTCTGCTTTTCCTCAGGATTGGGGCTATGTTCGATGTTTAAGTTCCATGTGATTCCCAGGGCAAGGGAGACCCCCTGGGTTAATTGTGAAATAAATGTGGAGCCATTGTTGAATTGTAAAGAATATGGTATTCTGAAGCCGGGAATGATATCAGAAAGCAGAATGGGGATGGTGCTGGCTACTTTTTCAGAGGTGCTGGCTACTTTTTCAAATGCTTCGACCCATCCAGAAAATGTGTTAACTAAGGTGAGGAAACTTTTATATTTCTTGACTGGGGGCATGTGGATATAGTCTATTTACCAGTTCTGCCCAGGTTGTTGGCCCTGGGCTTGGTGAAGTTTTCCTGTGATTGGAACTAGTGCTGTTTGTGGTGAGGTGGTAGCGCTAATATGGCATGTGGCTGTTATGTGATGAAGGAGAGTTGGGAGTGTAAGGACAGTGCAGGATAGGTTTTAGGAATGCGGCAAGTGGCTTTGGTATGTGGAACAGATTAGGGAGTTGGGTGAGGATGGTTTTGGCTTGAGAGTGAGGAAGGATTATGTGGTCATTCAATGTAAACCATCCTGAGAAAGGGAGTATTGGTTTTTTGTGTATTCACAGATTTCATCAGCTGAATAGCTAGGGGTGATGTGTGGGAATAAAGAGGTGACTGAGACAGGTGGGGGTGGAAGCAGGGCTGCAGATTTGGCCTGCTGGTCACCTAGGTTGCTTCCCTTCAAGATGGGGGATGGGAGAGATTGGTGCCCTTTGCGGTGGAATACAGAAACTCTGGAGGGGAGGACGGCATCTTCAAGAAGCTTTTCAATTAGGGGTCCATTTGTGATGGGTGTGCCATTAGCACTGAAAACCCCTTTAGGCTCAGATGGCAGCGTTGTAGTGTATTATGTAATATGCATATTTGGAGTCTGTGTAGATGTTTTGTGGGGGTGTTTCCTGCTAGTGTAAATGCAGGAATGAGGGCTATAAGTTCAACTTTTGGGGAGGTTGTGTTGAGGGGAAGACTTGCTTTTTCAATAATTGTGCTTGGTGTTTGGATGATGGCATACTTGGCTACATGTTTCCCTTCATGTGTGTATGTACTTCCATTGATGAACCAGTCCCAGCTAGGGTGGGGTAAGGCCTCAAGAGAGATATTTGAGAAAGCCTTATTGATGGCACAGAGATCTTGGACTAACTGGTAGGAGCCATTAGATTTATTTTTTTTTACTGGGAGAATGGGGGTATTATATGGGGAATGGGGAATGGGTTGGCTGGAGTAGGCCTCTTGAGAGGAGCCTGGTAATGATTGGTTTTAAGCCTCACAGGTGTGTGGGGGAAATGGAATATTAAGGAACTTAAGGGAAAGAAGTTTCCACTTTTACCTCAATTAGAATGGGGGCATGATGGTAGGCTATTGTAGGGTTGTCAGTATTCCATAATATGGGGTTAACTGCTGGAAGGAGTGAGGATAGACTGCTTGATTGGGGAGGGTCTGAGGAGGAGGAGGAGATTGGCTGGCAGGGCTGGGCATATGATGAGAGTAGGTTGACAGTGGTATGTAGAGCAGTGAGAATATCTCTGCCAAGTAAGTGTGCAAGACATTGTGGTATGACTAAGAAGCAGTGTGTGAACAGGTGGCCTTCGAATTGGCAAGCTAGGGGTGGGATGCATCTAGGCGTGAAGGGGGTTCCCTCCACCCCCATGACCTGATGGATTAATTTAGCTGGAATAAGCATTAAGAGTTGAATATGTACACCCCCCCCCCCACGCCCATGTCCAAGAGGAAGGTACTAGGCTTACCTTTTATAAGAAGAGTTACTGGAGGCTCCTGATTGTCGATGGTGATGGGGGCCAGTGGAGGTCTTGGGCCCCATCAGTCCTCATTAAGGATGTCCAAAAGTCAGCAATAGTTGTGGCTTAGGAGGATGTCTGTAAACCTAGAAGAGTTTGGGGACAGTCCACTTCTCATTGACCTGCTTGACTGCATAATGGGCAAGCCTGGTGGATGACTTGGGATTGGGGCATTGCTTTGCCCAGTGTCCTGTAGAATTGCATCTGAAGCAGGAGCCAGGGGCCTGTTTTGCTCAGTTTTTTGCATACTGGTGGCCTGGAACAGCCTTAGCTATCATTTGAAGGTTAGCTTTTTATTTCTTCTTTTATAATCTCCACCCTGTTTTTAAAAACTTTAAAAGCAGCAGCCATTAGATCTCGTTTTGGGCTAAGAGGACCCTCCTCAAATGTTTTTAGTTTGTATCTTATATCTGAGGTTGCCTGGGAAATGAAGCAAGGTTTTAGCCAAAAGTACCCTTCGGGGCTTTCAAGGGTGAGGCATGTGTGTTGCAAGCAGAGCATCAGTGAGTCTGGCCATAAATTGGGCTAGGTTTTCGTTGGGTCTGTGGAGGATTTCTTTGAGTTTATCAAAGTTCACTGTTTTTGTGGTGGCTTTCTTGAATCCTGCACGGGTGCAGGTTTGGAAGTGGTTGCATTTTTGTATGTCAGGGTGGTTTGTTTGTTATTCCCAAGTGGGGTCCACTCAGGGTACTGCTTGTTCCTTGGGGGATTTGGTGTTGTCTGTAGTGTGCAGGGTGTTTGCATGCTATTATGCTGCCTGCCTGAGTCTCCCTCTCCTCTGGAAGTAAGATATAGTTGAGGATCATGTAGAGGTCTTGCTATGTGAGGTTATAAGATTGAAAATTTTATGTTAATTCTTTGATATATTGAGCAGTATTGGTGGAAAAAGGTCCTAGCCTTTTTTCTGTTTGAGACATATCCCCCAGTGAGAATGGGACATGTACATGGACTATGTCTTCCGTACCAGCTACCTCACATAAAGGTAAGAGGGGCTGTGGAGTGTGTGAAGGGGGGAGATCAGGTATTAGATGTTGGCAGCAGCGCACATGGGAGTGAGTTTCAGAAGGGGTTGAAGAGGGGGGTGTTGAGGGCCTGGGATTGGAGGAGGTTGATTGTCTTGCTGAATTGATTGTCTGTTCGAAGGACAGACCTGGTCACCAGGGTCAAAATCATCTGATAGATTAGAGTAAGGGGGAAGTTGTGTGGCAGGAGGGGCTGTGGGGAGTGTGGGCTACAAGGATGTGGTAGGTTGAGAAGGAAGAGCAGAGAGAGGGTTGAGAGTGAAGGGGAAAGAAGGCCTGAATATATGGAACTTCACCTCATTTTCTGGTACTTTGTATGAAATTGTCAAGGTTTTGGTGTATTTTGTAATCAAAAGTTCCATTTTCTGGCCATTGTGAGTTATGATGGGATCTTCTTTTCATGAGAGAGGAAAATGGAGTATCTACTTGCATAAATGAGAATTTAGCATCTATATCTGTGGTTGATTAAGGATTATGCATTGGATATGCTACTTAGAAGTTTTCAGGAAGCTGGCGTAGAGACTATGTTATATGCTATCTTCCATTAAAAAAAAAGAAACAAATGAAAACACACACATTTATCTCTTCATCCCTTTTTTGAAATCACTCTTTATTATTTTTTAATCTCATACTTTACTGACATTTTTAACATTTTTTATTGATATATTTTCACATATCATGCAATCCATCCAAAGTGTGCAATAAATGGCTCACAGAATGATCATGTGGTTGTGCTTTCCTCATCCCAGTCAATGTTAGAACGTTTCCAGTAAGGAAAAAAGACCAATACCTCCCATACCCCATGTGTTAGTCAGGATTCTCTAGAGAAACAGAATCAACAGTAGAGCTCTGTAAATATGAGATTTATAGAGGTGTCTCATACAACCATGGGAATGGAAGAGTCCAAAATCCATAGGGCAGGCTGTGAAGCTGGTGGCTCTGATGAAGTTTCTGAACAAACTCCATAGGACAGGCTTGCTGGCTGAAGAAGTAGTGAAAGAGTCTCTCTTCTTCCTCAAAAGCCCTCAGCTGATTGGGTTATTTCATTGTGGGAAATGTGCTTTAGGTGATCACAGATGTAATCAGCCACAGAAGCAATCAACTGACTGATGATTTAATACACCAGACTTCCAGTTTACCAGCAAGCCATGAAATATACTTGCAGCAATGGTCAGGCTAGTGCTTACCTACCAGACAAATGGGCATAATCACTTGTCCAAGTTAACACCAGAACCTAACCATCATAGTCCACCCCTTGTCAACTTGGCAGCTATACACATCACCTTAGAGACATGGTTAGTTTCCAAATACAGCACAATAACAGACATGTTTCACCTACAATACTCAGCTGTCCTGAATACAAATGGAAATGAACTACATCTCTCTAGAATAGGGTGCAAGTCCTTAGGTAACATTCACTCTTCAACTTTATATCCTATGACTTAAATACTATAACATGAACAATCCAACTTATATAATAATAGGAAAACCAGATATTTGATTATGTACAAATGCAAATATACTCATAACAAAGCAGGGAGGAAATGTTCATACAATCACAGTCCTCATTTCTGTAACTGGTCACATGGTTGTAGTTCATATTTATCACTACCTTTTTTTAATTAAAAAAAATTTCTTTAAACATAACAACATATAAACACAAACATTCCTACCATATGATCATTCCATTCTTGGTATATAAACAATAACTCAAATTATCATCACATAGTTGTATATTTATCACCACAATCACCTCTCAGAACATTTGTATCAATCTAGAAAAAGAAATAAAAAGAAAAAATTTGTACATGCTGTACCCCCTCCCCCTCCCCCTCATGGATCACCAGAATTTCAATGTACTAAATTTATTTTAACATTTGTCTCCCCTATTATTTATTTATTTTTAATCCACGCTTTATTCATCTGTCGATAAAGTAGATAAAAGCAGCACCAGATACAAGGTTTTCACAATCAAACAGTCACATTGCAAAAGCTATATCATTATACACTCATTTTCAAGAAACATGGCTACTGGAACACAGCTCTATATTTTCAGGCCGTTCCCTCCAACCTCTCCATTACACCTTAACTAAAAAGGTGATATCTATATAATGCGTAAGAATAACCTCCAGGATAATGTCTTGATTCTGTTTGGAATCTTTCAGCCATTGACACTTTATTTGGTCTCATTTTGCTCTCTCCCTTTTGGTTGAGAAGGTTTTCTCAATCCCTTGATGCTGAGTCCCAACTCATTCTAGGATTTCTGTCCCATGTTGCCAGGAAGTTCCACATTGCTGGGAGTCATGTCCCACTTAGACAGGGGGAGGGTGGTGAGTTTGCTTGTTGTGTTGGCTGGAGAGAGAGGCCACATCTGAGCAACAGGAGAGGTTATTTGGGGGTGACTCTTAGGCCTAATTTTAAGTAGGCTTAGCCTATCCTTTGTGGGGATAAGTTCCATATGAACAAACCCCAAGATTGAGGGCCCAGCCTATTGCTTTGGTTGGCCCCACTGTTTGTGAGAATATAAGGAATTCCCCACTTAGGGAAGCTGAATTTTCCCCCGTTCTCACTGTTCCCCCAAGGGGACTTTGCAAATACTTTTTTATTCACTGTTCAAATCACACTGGGATTTATTAGGGCATCACTCTGGACAAACCTACAAAATCTCATGCCCTACTCAAGGTTCTATGTACTTATGGTGTTCAATTAAGTTGTTCACATAAGTTATATTAGAAAATGCAATAGTCAAAATATAAATTTTGTACCAAATAAACATTTTTTGACCATTACCTTTTTGACTACCCATTCTATGTTCCCTTTACCCTCAGCAAGTACTTCAGCTGGCCTTGGTTCTTTGTCAGGTGGGGTGACCCAAACCTTCATTCCTGAAGTTTCTGGGCCATTGGTAGTCCTTCCTGGATTGGGTTCTTGCAATTTTCTATTGGCTTTAAGCACAGGGCATGATGGTATTAAGAGATGCCCTAGGGGATCTCCTGTATTCAAGGAAAACTCTTCTTTACCTCCATTGTGTAGTTGCAGTCCTATTTCCCCTTAATAGTCAGGATCAATCACCCCAGACAGAACAATAATCCCCTTTCATGCCTGTTGATTCAGTGGCATGAGAAGCCCAAAGTGGCCAGGTTGTAGTTCTAACTTCCAGTTCATAGAAATCACTGTTGTGTCTGGTAGGAGCACTCTTCCTTTTGGAACTAAGACTTGTAGACCAGCAGAGCCTGAGGTTTCAGGGACAGGAAGCAAAAATTTTCCTAGTGGATCAC
Organism: Tamandua tetradactyla; assembly: GCF_023851605.1. Taxonomy (NCBI): domain Eukaryota; kingdom Metazoa; phylum Chordata; class Mammalia; order Pilosa; family Myrmecophagidae; genus Tamandua; species Tamandua tetradactyla. The sequence continues at coordinate 42,735,742 of NC_135341.1, forward strand.
TAGGGGTAATAGTGAGTGGTGCCACTGCCATTTGCACCCCTTGATTCCTGACCATGAATCCTGGACCCATGAATCCTGGCTATGGGAGAAACAGCATCATAAAGTAGATGCTGACTGAGAGCATACATAGCCTCCTGGAGAACATTGCCACAGCCCTGCAAGGTATTGGGTCTTCAAAAGGCCATTCCACCATTCTAGCAACCCAGCTGCCTCTGGATGATGGGGAACATGGTAAGACTGGAGAACTCAGTGAGCATGTGCCCATTCCTGCACTTCATTTGCTGTGAAGTGGGTTCCTTGATCAGAAGCAATGCTATGTGGAATAACATGATGGTGGATAAGGCATTCCGTAAGTCCACAGGTCGTAGTTTTTGCTGAAGCATTGCATGCAGGGGATGCAAACCAATATACAGAATATGTGTCTATTCAAGTTAGAACAAATCCCTGACCTTTCCATGATGGAAGTAGTCCTATGTAATCAACCTGCCACCAGGTAGCAGGCTGATCACCTTGGGGAATGGTGCCATATTGGGGACTGAGTGTGGGTCTCTGCTGCTGGCAGATTGGGCCCTCAGCAGTGGCCATAGCCAGGTTGGACTTGGTGAGTGGAAGTCCATGTTGCTGAGCCCATGCATAACCTCCATCCCTATCACCATGCCCACTTTGTTCATGAGCCCACTGGGAATGGCAGGAGTGGCTATGGAAAGAGGATGACTTGTATTCACAGGATGGGTCATCTTACCCACTTGATCATTACTTTTTCTGTAGTCACCCTTTTGTGAGCATTCACATGTGACACATATGTCTTTAAGTTCTTTGCCCACTCAGAAATGTCTGTACACATACTTCTTCCCCAGACCTCTTTGTCACCAATTTTCCAATTATGGTCTTTCCACGGCCCTGACCATCCAGCCAAGCCATTAGCAACAGCCCATGAGTCAGTATACAGACACATCTCTGGCCAGTTACCCTTCCAAGCAAAATGAACAACCAAGTGCACTGGTTGAAATTCTGCCCACTGAGAGGATCTCTCCTCACCACTGTCCTTTAAGGACATCCCAGAATAGGGTTGTGGTGTTGCAGCTGTCCACTTCCGGGTGATTCCTGCTTATCATGCAGAACCATTGACTAAGTAACCCCCCAAGAGGCCATAGCTCTGGTCTAGGAAAGAGAAGGTGATGTGGCAGGACTGGGGCCATGGGCATTTGGGTCAGTTCCTCATGTAACTTACATGTACTTTCAGGACCTTCTTGAGCCCTATCTCTAATATGCCATTTCCATTTTATGATGGAGGGCTGCTGTGTATAGCCAACTTTATGTCTTGGTGGGTCAGACAGCACCCAATTCATGATAAGCAATTCAGGGCTCATGGTAACTTAATGGCTCATGGGTAAACTTTTAGTCTCTACTAAGGCCTGGTGGGTCAGACAGCATCCAATTCATGATAGGAAATTCAGGGCTCATGGTAACTTAATGGCCCATGGTTAAACTTTTAGTCTCTACTAAGGCCCAGTACAGGTTAATAGCTGTTTCTCAAAAGGAGAGTAGTTATTTGCAGCAATGGTAAGGCTTTGCTCCAAAATCCTAAGGGCCTGTGTTGTGAATCTCCTATGGGGGCCTGCCAAAGGCTTCAGATAGCATCCCCATTTGCCACTGACACTTACTGTACCATTGGATTTGATGGATCATATGGTCCAAGTGGCAGAGCAGCTTGCACAGAAGCCTGGATCTGTCTCAGAGCCTCCTCTTGTTCTAGTCCTCACTCAAAACTAGCAGCTTTTCTGGTCACTCAGTAAATGGGCAGACTAGCACACCCAAATTAGGAATATGTTGTCTCCGAAATCCAAAGAGGTCAACTAGGCATTGTGTCTCTTTATTGGTTGTAGAAGGGGCCAGATGCAGCAGTTTATCCTTCATCTTAGAAGGGATATCTCAAAATGCACCACACCACTGGGCACCTAGAAATTTCACTAAGGTGGGAGGTCCCTGTATTTTTGTTGGATATATCTTCCATCTCCTGACATGCAAATGCCTTACCAATAAGTCTAGAGTAGTTGCTACTTCTTGCCCACTAGGTCCAATCAGCATTATATTATCAATATAATGGACCAGTGTGATGTCTTGTGGGAGGGAGAAACAATCAAGGTCCCTTTGGACCAGATAGTGACATAGGGTTGGAGAGCCGATAGACCCTAGAGGCAGGACAGTGAAGGTATACTGCTGGCCTTGCCAGCTGAATGCAAACTGTTTCTAGTGGTCCTTGCTGACAGCTATTGAGAAAAAAGCATATGCCAGATCAACACCTGCATACCAGGTACCAGGTGATGTGTTGATTTGCTCAAGCAGTAATATACATCTGGAACAACAGCTGTAATTGGAGTCACCTGGCTAAGTTTATATAATCCATTATCATCCTCCAAGTTCCATCTGATACTGCATGGGCCTAATAGGAGAGTTGAATGGGGATGTGGTGGAAATCAAGGCCCCTGCATGAGTTACACTAATCTCTGCAATTCCTCCAGGAATATGGCATTGCTTCAGATTTGCTATTTTGCTAGGCAGGGGCAGTTCTGGTGGCTTCCATTTGTTCTTCCTTACCATAATAGCCCTCACTTATGAGTGAGAGAACCAGTGTGGGGATTTTGTCAGTTATCTTCCAATTATGCATTCTGGAACTGGGGAAATGACCACAGAAGGGGTCTGGGGATGCACTTGGACCCACTGTGAGATGTACCTGAGCTAAAACTCCATTGATCACCTGACGTCCATAAACCCCTACTCTGACAGGTGGACCAGAGTGACGTTTTGGGTCTCCTGGAATTAGTGTCACTTCTAAGCCAGTGTCTAATAATCCCCCAAATATCTGATCATTTCCTTTTCCCCAGTGCACAGTCACCCTGGTAAAAGGCCATAGTCTCCTTGGGGAAGGTTGGGAGGAAGGGTAACAGTGTACATTTTGGGTAGTGTAAAAGACTCCTTCTCCAAGGATATCCAGCCCTCCCCTCATTCTAAGGCTCTGGGTCGGGTAAGTCCAGGCATTGAGTAAAGGGCCTTGATTCTCTGTTGTTGTAATTCAAGTTAGACTTCTGTTCGCTTGACCTAGAATTCTTCTGCTTATACAGCTCAAATAAGAATTTAGTAGATTGCCAATCTATTTAACTTCTAAGTACCCCATGATCTACTAGCCAAGGCCACAAGTCTTTGTGAGTCACATTATTTTGACTGTTGCTTTGAGTCTGCTGTCCATTATGTTGGCCATGTCCACCTTTTCTATGGTCCATGTCAATAAATTCAACTTGATCCAACTTTGTATTCATTCCCCCATTATTCCATACCCTCTGATTTCTGCCTATAAAGATTGAAAAACTAATGCAGTTCATTTGGAGTATAGTGTACCACCTCATGGGTCACACTTTGTACCTCACCTTTTGGGGCCTGTTGGGACTTTAGTCTAGTTATAGGTTTTGAAGAAAAGAGTGGTGGTTTGGCTTGGTCATGAAAAGAAATATAAGTGTCTTTCAAGCCATTTACCTCAGGGCATGCCTTTGCAGTTTCATCTGGTGAAACAGAATTAGTTGCCTCAAACAGAGGAGTGAGGGCTGATTCCCCAGGGGAGGTAGTTACAGGATTAGCAGGCACTCAAGGGTTAATCTCATTAGGTGGAGGTTGAAGGGCAGATACCTCTTGGGAGACTGGAGGCCAGGAAACTATTTTCACAAGGGCAATGACTGGAGGCCAGGAAACTATTTTCACAAGGGCAGCCGGAGGTTGGGAAACTCTTTCCTCAGGGTAGCCCATTGCAGGTCTACCTAGCAAAGGCTCAGCAGATTCCAGGGATCCTGTCTCCCTATTGTCATCATTATCAACCCATGTATCATCACCTCACATTTCAGGACCCCATTCTTTTACAAACAAAATCTTTACTCTAACAACAGACACCCTGCAAGGTTGAAAATTTAGTTTATGTTGTAAATCTGCTGTTTGCACAATTAGGCTCTGTGCCTGGTTTTCAAAGCTCTCAAGTCTGCAACTATAGGAAATAAACTTTTCTTTCAGGGTACACATAGAAACTTTTACATCATTCATTAAGGCATAAATTTGAAGCCATCAGCTCATTCCTTTCCCTCATCACTGTGTCTAGTGTATTTAACAACAACCAACCAACATCATCATAGCTCTTAATTCCACAAAGCTGTGTAAAGGTTTCAAAAACATTCTCACTGAGAGTTTTACTTTATATAAGCACACAATTAGCAGAATGTAATGGTGATATTTTGAGTGCCTCTTTTGCTAAGTCACCCCATGGACTGTCAGTGCAATCTTGATTCTTGGAAACAGAGTAATTAGTGCCTCTGAATCTAATCAAAGTAGAAAACCAATTGTGAAAATTCATTTTCAAGATTCTATTTCTCACAAGCAACTCCCAGTACCAAGCTGTGTTAGTCAGAGTTCTCTAGAGAAACAGAACCAATAGTAGAGATCTGTAAATATGAGATTTACAGGTGTCTCACGCTATTGTGGGAATGGAAGAGTCCAAAATCCATAGGGCAGGCTGTGAAGCTGGTAGCTCTGATGAAGGTTCTGGACAAACTCCACAGGAGAGGCTCTATGTCTGAAGAAGAAATTAAAAAGTTTCTCCTCTTCCTTAAAAGCCCTAAACTGATTGAATTATCTCATTGTGGGAAATGTGCCTTAGTTGATCACAGATGTAATCAGCCACAGATGCAATCAACTGACTGATGGTTTAATATACTAGCCTTCTGGTTTATCAACCAGCCATGAAATATCCTTGCAGCAATGGTCAGGCTGGTGCTTGCCTGACCAGACAACTGGGCATAATCACCTAGGTAAGTTGACACCAGAACCTTACCATCACACACCATACCCACATCCCCCATTACTGACCCCTAGTATTGGTGTGCTTGCTTTGTTTTTGTTGATGAAAGAATATTAAAACTTTAATGCTAAATATAGTCTATAGTTTATACTACATCCATTTTCCCCCATACACCACTCTATTTTAACTCATTGTTATAGTGACATACATTTGTTCTAGTTCATGAAATTTATATATTTGTACTATTCATTACAGTCATCATCCACTGCAGGATTCACTGTGATATTCAGTCCCCTGTTTTGTCCTCTTATGTTTATTCTAATGACATACTCTCCCCTTCCAACCACAATAACATATGTATTTCAGTGCTGTTAACATTCACTATATTATGCTACCTTCATCTCTATGCACTTCCAAACACTAAAATTCAGCATAGGGGGTGCAAGGGCAGTTCAGTGGTAGAATTCTTGCCTGCCATATGAGAGACCCAGATTCAATTCCCAGCCATGTACTTCAAGCCCCCCACCCCCAAAATTCAACAATTGGTGCTGCAATAATGGGATACTCACATGGAAAAAGAATGAAATATGAACCCTACAATACAGCACACACACAAAATTCAACATAGTTAAAAATTCTGCACACATTAATTTTCCACTCTCCATTCTCTAACAACATTCTATTCCTGGTAACCTATATTCTATATCTTAACTCTATGAGTTTACTCATTATATTTCGCTCATATTATTGAGATCATACAATATTTGTCCTTTCACATCTGGCTTATTTCACTCAACAAAATGTCCTCAACTTTCTCCATGTAGTTGCATGCTTCAGGGCTTCATTCCTTCTTACTGCTGAATAATATGCCATCATATGAATATACCACATTTTCTTTATCCATTCTTGGGTTGATAGATACTTGGGTTGTTTCGAACTTTTAGCAATACCAAGTGTTTTAGTCTGCTAAAGCTGCTGAAAGGCAAAATACCAGAAATGGATTGGCTTTTACAAAACAGATTTATTAGGTTATAAATTTATAGTTTTCAGGCCATAAAATGTCCAAATTAAGGCATCAGAGAAAGATTCCTTGACTCTGAAGAAAAGTCTATCGCATCCGGGATTCCTTTGTCAAATGGGAAGGTACATGGCGATGTCTGCTGGCCAATCTCTCCAAAATGTTTCTGGGTTTCTGTTTGTCCTTGTTTGTTCCTCCTGGGGCATTTCTGTTTCTCTTCTCTTCTCTGCAATGTGTGTGCTCTCTTAAAGGACTCCAGCAAGTGGGTTAAGACCCACTGTGAATGGGTGGACTCACATCTCCATGGGAACAACCTAAACAGAAGATCCCCCCCAACAATAAGTCTGTTAAAGAACATAGGCTTTCCTAGGGTTCATAACAGATTGAAACCAGCATACCAACCACAAAGCTAAAGAAGAGAGGTAAAGCTAAAGAAGAGAAATAAAATCCTATCATCTGATAATTATGATCCCTGCATACTAAATAAAAAATGGGCAAGAGTGTTGCAGGAGCTGTATAAATGGAACCACTGCCAGTTTAGACATGCTGTTCTGAGAAGCTGGCATTGTTTTTTGAGTAAATACAATGTTTTTGCTTCCTTGGTTGTTCCAGAAAATACATGCAACGGATTGGCTTAAACAAATGGAATTTATTAGCTCACAGTTTTAAGGCTAAAATAAAATCCAAATCAAGTTATCTTTAAGGCTTATGCTTTCTTCCTGAAGACTGGTATTCTGGGTCTGGCTGCCATTGATCCTGGGTCTTCAGCTTATTACATGTAAAGGCACATGAGGGCACCTTCTGTCCTCTCCCTTCTCTTCTGGGTTCCATTATGTTCAGGTTCTGTTTGCTCACTCTGTGGATTTCTATATTTCTGTCTGAATTTCATTCTACTTATTAAGGATGCCTGACATAGAATTAAGACCCACCCTGACTGAGATGGGCCACACCTCAACTAAAGAACGTCATCAAAAAACTACTTTCAATGAGTTCATATCTGTAGGCGTGGATTAAGTTTAAGAATGTGTTTTTCTGTGGTATAAATAACAACAAACCAAGAAAAACAGCCTCCAGATTTTTTACCTTCATCTTTTCTATTTTGTTTAGACAAAATATTTAATAATATCTTATCATGAGTTCCCTAGAAAACACAGCTAAAAGCAAAATTTATGTGCTAATGCTTCCTGGGGGTGCATTTATAGGGAAGTAAGAATGAGGGAGAAAAGTAAAGAGATGCAAGAATGGAGGGAGGAACCCTTTGCTGAGTTGGACACAGCTTCACAATGAGCATGGGTAGTTGCTCAACCTTCAGAGTATCACCAGAGAAGTCACAGGAGATGACTGCCTTTGGAACTGTCTGTTGGGGGAGAAAATGTGGGCAGTTGAGCTGCTTGTTCTTTCCAATCTCTTGTCTCTTGTTCATCAAAGACTATTCCCTAGAGTATTAATTCTCCTGCACTCCAAGAGATCCAGTGGAGTAGATAGAGCACAATCACAGGGATCACTCTCTCCATCCTAGCTTGGAGACTTCATCTTAGTCTTTGGTGATGGTAGCAGAAGCAACATCCAAGTCTTTACAAGCATGGAAATAGAGTGAACCATTGCTAGGATTCCATACAGGAAGCAAGGAGGTTGAATAGTTGAATAGAGAGGGAGGCCTTGTGTGTAGGTCAGGGCAGTGCACAAGTGGGTGCAGAAGAAATGATGTCTGGGGGCTATAAATTCTGTCAAAAGCAAATTACAAACTAGAAATAGCTTATCATATTACACTATGAAACTCTTGGTAGGGAGTTAAGTATGCTTGGGCAGAAACAATTCTGACTCAAAAACAGATTAGTTCTTTTTTTTGTATACTTCATTTTTTGGCTTTTTAAATAAAATACAGTTATTCTAAAGCCTGTGCTTGTATAGTAAGTTAGTGTGTGGTTTGAAGCTATTATGTACCCTCAAAAGCTGTATTTTAATCCTGATCCAATCTTGTGGGGTAGCCATTTCTTTTAATTCTGACTCAATGTTTGATAAGAGTGTCTCCACATAAATATGGCACGCCCAATTGTGGGTGTGACCTTTTGATTAGATGGAGATGTGATGCCCCCTATTCATAGTGGATCTCGATTAGTTTAATAGAGTCCTTTAAAAGGGGAAATGTTTTGGAGGAACCTGAGATGCATATGCTTGGAGATCAGTTGCTTCAGAGCTGACAGAGACATGGATGTTTGTAGATGCTTGGAATGCCAACAGAGAGAGCAAATCTGTAGACATGGGCAGAGCCCAACAGACATTGCCATGTGTGTCCTCATAAGATGCTAAGTAAGCTAGAACTGAGTGTTGTGTCCTGGAGGAGTTAAGTGAAGGCCCACAGATGCCTAGAGAGAAAACCACTGGCATCAGAAGTTGGGAGAAATTGAATTGGAAAGAAGGGCCAGCAGATGCCAGTCTTATGCCTTCCTAGATTGGCCTTCCTTGAGCCAAGGCATATTTCTCTGGGTGCCTTAGGTAGACATATTTATGGCCTGTTCTAGTTTGCTAGCTGCTGGAATGCAATACACCAGAAACGGAATGGCTTTTAAAAGGGAGAATTTAATGAGTTGTGAGTTTACAGTTCTAAGGCCAAGAAAATGTCCCAATTAAAACATGTCTAAAGAAATGTCCAATCAAAGGCATCTAGGGAAAGATACCTTGGTTCAAGAAGGCCGGTGAAGTTCAGGGTTTCTCTTTCAAGTGAGAAGGCACATGGCGAACACAGTCAGGGCTTCTCTCTCAGCTGGAAGAGCACATGGCGAACACGGAGTCATCTGCTAGCTTTCTCTCCTGGCTTCCTATTTCATGAAGCTCCCTGGGAGGCATCTTCCTTCTTCATCTCCAAAGGTCGCTGGCTGGTGGACTCTCTGCTTTGTAGTGTTGCAGCATTCTCTGCTCTCTCTGAATCTCTCTGAATCGCTCATTCTCCAAAATATTTCCTCTTTTATAGGACTCCAATAAACCAATCAAGATCCACCCAAATGGGTGGAGACATGCCGTCCCCTAATCCAGTTTAAAAACCATTCTTGACTAAATCACATCAACCAGGGAGATGATCTCATTAGTTTCAAACATACAGTATTGAATAAGGATTATTCTACCTTTTAGAAATGGGATTTATATCAAAACACGGCTTTTCTTAGGGGGCATACTTCCTTTCAAACCAGCACATTCCACCCTCTGGCCCCTAAAAAAGGCATGTTTTTCCCATATACAAAATACATTAATTTCATAACAATATCAGAAATTACCTATCAGTAGCAATACAATGAAGTACAAAATTAGAGATAGTATAAAATCTCATCAAGTCAGTTACAGACATGATCTGTCCTAAGGCAAAATTTTCTCCATTTGCTCTGGACCTTTGAAAACTCATGGCAAGTTATTTGCTGCCAACATATAAAGGAGGAACATTCACAGGATACATAGACACATTTCCATAGGGGGGAAGGAACACAGGGGTCACCGGACCTATACAGTTTCGAAAACCCGCAGGGCAAAGTCCATTAGATTTCAAAGTCTGAGACTCATTTATCCTCAGGGCTTTAGAAAGTGGCAGTCCCACCCTTTCCAAATGCCTACGCCTGCCTCTCTCTGAATGCAACCTTGGGGGATATTGGGGAGACCACCTTTCTCTCGGCTCCAACCTCTCCAAGCATTGGGGCCGCACCCAGGCTCTCTGCCATCTCCGGGGCACACACTCAACCCCTCCATGTGGTGGCAGCCAGGCTCTCCCCAAACCCCAAGGAATGTGCTTCACCTTCTCCAAGGCCTGAGGCAGCATGACTCTTCCACTGCAACGAGGTGGGAGGCCCATCCTCTGCCTTTGGGGCAAACTCACCCTCTCCATGGGCTTGGGTGGGTCTGCTCTCCTGGCCTGAGGCTTCTTGACTTCAGACCTCAGCGTCCATGGTTTTGCCTCTGAAGTTATTTTTCCTCCAATGTGTCCCTTCTCTGAACCCCTCAGTCCAGACTGGCAGCGGCTCTGTTCATACAGGTCCCACAGCACTCTCGTTGGCTTTCTATGCAGTAGCCTCGGATCATGCCCATCAGACATAAGGAGTTTCCACAAATCCTTCCTGGATAATTTCATGTCCGATCCTGACTTTTTCTGAAATGACTGGCTGGTTCCACATTTGGTTAAATCCACACACAAGACACTATACTCTGGAGTCTCCCTTTCTGTAGGCCCAGAATTTTCCAGGACCTCAGTTTCTGGTTTCTTTTTACTCAAGAGTTCAGTTCTCAGCTTATCTCTTTCCTTTCGCATTTCACTATAAGCTGTGAGGAGAAACCAGGCTGCACTTTCGACATTTAATTTGGAAATCTCTTCTGCTAAATATCCAAATTCATGGCTTTTAAAATCTGCCTTCCAGCCAAAGCCACTAGTCAATTTTGCCAGATTATCTGCCATTTTAAAACAAGGATCGCCTTCCTTCTAGTTTGCAATAACATGTGCCTCATTTCTGTGTAAGGCATCATCAGAGGTATCTTTAGAGTCCACATTTCTACCAACAGTCTCTTCAAAGCATTCTAGGCCTTCTCTATCAAACTTCTCACAACTCTTCCAGAATCTTTCCCATATCCATTTAAAAAGCCGTTCCAGCATGTTTGGTATTTGCAAACTGCAGCAGCAGCACTCCACTCTCCGGTATCAAAATCTGTTCTAGTTTGCTAGCTGCCGGAATGCAATATACCAGAAACGGAATGGCTTTTAAAAGGGGAATTTAATGAGTTGCTAGATTACAGTTCTAAGTCTGAGAAAATGTCCCAGTTAAAACAAGTCTACAGAAATGTCCAATCTAAGGCATCCAGGGAAAGATACCTTGGTTCAAGAAGGCCGATGAAGTTCAGGGTTTCTCTCTCATATGGAAAGGCACACGGTGAACACGGTCAGGGTTTCTCTCTCATCTGGAAGGGCACATGGCGAATACGGCATCATCTGCTAGCGTCTTCTCCTGGCTTCCTGTTTCGTGAAGCTCCCCGGGAGGCATTTTCCTTCTTCATCTCCAAAGGTTGCTGGCTGGTGGACTCTGCTTCTCATGGCTATGTCATTCTGCTCTCTCTGAATCTCTCATTCTCCAAAATGTTTCCTCTTTTATAGGACTTCAGAAACTAATCAAGACCCACTCAAATGGGTGGAGACAGATCATCCCCTAATCCAGTTTAACAACCATTCTTAACTAAATCACATCAACCAGGGAGATGATCTCATCACAGTTTCAAATATACAGTATTGAATAGAGATTATTCTACCTTTTAGAAATGGGATTTATATCAAAACATGGCTTTTCTTAGGGGGCATACTTCCTTTCAAACCAGCACATGGCCTTAGAACTATAAACTTGTAACTTATTGAATTCCCTTTTTAAAAGCTATTACATTTCTTGTATATTGTTTTCTGGCAGCATAAGCAAATTAACACAGATTGCAAATACTAAACATGTTAGAACAGCTTTTTAAATGGACAAGGAGAAGATTCTGGAAGAGCTGTGAAGATTTTGAAAGAGAAGATCTAGAATGCATTGAAAATTGTTGGTAGAAATGTGGACTCTAAGGATACTTCTGATAAGGCTTTAGACAGAAGTGATAAATGTATCATTGCAAACTGGAAGGAAGGCATTCTTTGTGATTGGAAGGCAGAATTTGAAAGTGATGAACTTTGATATTTAGCAGAAGAAATTTCCATACTAAATGTGGAAAATGTAGTCTGGCTGCTCCTTGCTGCTTATAGTAAAATGCAAGAGGAAAGAGTTAAGTTCAGAACTGAACTCTTGGGTACAAAGAAAATGGAAATTGATGGTCTGGAAAAGTCTGGGCATTCAGAAAGTGATACCCCAGTGAATAGGGTCCCATGTAAGATTTAACCAAACATGAAACAGTCAGCCATTTCACAAAAAGCCAGGATTGGAAATGGATTTATCCAGAAAGACTCTGTGGAAAGTCCTATTGTCTGATGGTTATGATCCCTGCATACTAAATAAAAAACTGATAAGAATGTTGCAGGAGCTATGTAAATGGAACCACTGCCAGTCTATACTAAAAGGGTCAGAAAAGGGATAAAATTGAATGAAAAATGACTTCAGAGAAAGAACCATGGACGCTAAGGTCTGAAGCCAAGAAAACTTGGGCCAGGATAGCTGACACACCCATGCATTTGGAGAGGGTAAATTTGCCCCAAAGGCAGAGGGCAGACTTTCCATCTCAATGCTCAGGAAGAGTTTTGCCACCCCAGGCCTCGGAGATAGTGGAGTGCATAAACTGGGGATGGGAGCCAGGCGGGGAGCCGGGTTGCCACTGCATTATCCTGGAGGACTTGAGTATGTGCCTTGGAGATGGCAGACATCCCGGGTGCTGCCCTGAAGCTTGGAGAGGGTGGATCCAAGAGAAAGGTGGTACCCGCAATGCACCCTGGTGTTGCAACTCACTCCAGCATTTGGAGAGAGAGAAAGACCACTGCAAGGTCCTTGGAGAGTGTGGACTGCTGCTTTCTAAACCCTCAGGATAAATGACTCTCAGACTTTGAAACCCAATGGAGTTTGTCCTGCAGGTTTTCAGAATTGTTTTGATCCTATGAGCCCTGTTTCCTCTCAATTTCTTCCTGTGACAATGGAAACATGCATCCTATTAACTGTCCTGTCTTTTTATATTGGCAGCAGATAACTTGTTCTGACTTTCACAGGTACAGAGCCGGAAGAGAACTTTTTACCTTAGGACAGACAATGCCTGCAACTGACTTTGATGAGATTTTGTATTGGTTTATATTTTTATTTTATTTGTATTATTACTGAAATAGGTTATGGCTTTGTGAGGTTATAATGGAGTTAATGTATTTTGCATACAGAAGGAATATGTCTTTTTTGGGGGGTCCAGAGGGTAGAATGTTCTGGTTTGAAACTATTAAGTACCCCAGAAAAGCCATGTTTAAATCCTGATCCAATCTCATGGGTACAGCCATTTCTTTTCATCCTGATTCAAATCGTAGGATGGAAACTTTTGATTATAGTATCTCCACAGATATGTGACATGCCCAATTGTGGGTGTGACCTTTTGATTAGATGGAGATATGACTCCAACAATTCAAAATGGGTCTTTCTTAGTTTACTAGAGTCCTTTCAAAGGAGAAACATTTTGAAGAAACCTCAGATGCAGATACTTGGAGAACAGATGCTTGAGTGATGGAGACACAGATGTTTGGAGGTGCTTGGAGTTTTGACAGAGAGAGCAGTTTCCTAGACATGGGCAAAGCCCAGCAGACATTGCCATTGCCTTCCCATGTGATGCTAAGCAAGCCACAGCCCAGAAATTTGCCCCACAGAAAATTTTTCTAAGTAAAGACCCACAGACACTTAGAGAGGAAGCCACTAGAACCAGAAGCAGGAAGTAATGGAGCTAGCAACAAGGATCAGTGGACATCAGCCACAACCCTTCCCATGTGACAGACATTGGCCTTTCTTAAGTCAAGGCATCTCTTTCTGGATGTCTTAGTTTGGACATTTTTATGGCCTTAGAACTGTAAACTTGTAACTCGATAAATTCCCTTTATAAAAATTAACCCATTTCTAGTATTTTGCATTCTGGCAGCATTAGCAAGCAAAAACATCATAATAAAGAGCTTGCACAAAAATGTTTGAACTAGAGGCATTATACAGGAATACTAAAACTGACAATTGAGCACTTTCATTTTACACCGACTTTGGAATGCATCCTGAAGTATTCAAAAGAGTAGATTTCTGATTGAACAAAAGGGAAGAACACTCAACCAAGTTACATTTGATACCAGTTTATTTTCATCTTTGAATACATGAGCACTTCTCTTTTTTTTCTCCCTTTTGTTACTATCTTGTATTGTGCAATTAATTCTAGCAATCTCACTAGAGAATAGCATGAAAAGTGAGAAATCAGGATAAGAGCCATGGTCATATTCCACGTTCTTAAGCACAGAAGTAATAAATAGGCTAAAGGCTCCAAGAATTTGGAAGATTACAAAAGGAAGTGCAATTCTTGAAAGAAGTACACAAAGTTCTTATGCTTCTAAAGTTATTATCTGGGTGTATTTTCAGAAAAAATTACATGCCTGTCTAGTAAAGACTTAACCCTAGGGCCACAGTGGCTCAGCAGGCAAGAATGCTCGCCTGTCATGACAGAGGACCCGGGTTCGGTTCCCGGTGCCTATGTAAAAAAAAAAAAAAAAAAAAAAAAGACTTAACCTTAACCAAAGAGAGGTCTGATCCTTGCCCATAGTCCCTGGGAGGAGATCTGTAAGCCCTCGGGATTTCCTATCTTTTAACAGTGTCCTGAAAGAAATCCTAAGGCATGCAATGACATGGATGAACATTGAGGACATTATATTGTATGAAATAAGTAGGATGCCAAAGGACAAATACAGTATGATTTAACAAAAATGAGTTAATTACAATAAATGAAATCAGAGTATTAAAATCTAGAATATATTGTTACCAGGGAATAAGGTAGAGAAAGGGGAGCAGATACTTAATGCACGCAGAATTATTAACTAGGTTGGATTTAAATGATTGCAAATGGACAAAGGTCTTGGTAGCACAATGCTATGAGTGTAATTAAAAGCACTGAATTGTGTGTGTGATATTGGTTGAAAGGGGAGGTTTAGTGTTTAATATTTCACTGGAAAGAAAGCTAGAGGACAAAATAAGGGACTGTAATACACAGTGCAACCTGCGGTGGATGATGACTGTGATTGATAATACTAACATAAAAATGTTCTTTCATGAACTGGAGTAAGTGTATGTCACTATTACAAGGAGTTAATGAAATAGTGATTTGTGGGAAAAATGCATCTACTTCAAACTATGGACTATAGTTGGCAGTAATGTTTTAATATTCTTTCATCAACAATAACAAAGTTACCACACCAATGCTAAGGGCCAGTAATTGGTGGGGATAAGGATATGATTATGTTGCCTTTTTTTTGGTAAAGAAAATATTCTATAGTTGATTGTGATGATCAAGACACAACTTATGTGATGATACTTTGAGCCACTGATTGTATACCTTGAATGGATTGTACGATATGTGAAAATATCTCAACAAAAGTGCTTAGATTTATTTATATATAAATATATAAGGATCCTAGGGAATAATGGATCTTGATTGTGGTGATAGTAAGACTGTATATACCCATGTGACAGTCTCTCATAACGGACATTAAAATTGTGTAGTTATTTGAAATACTCAATTGAACTTCAATAAAGCTGTTTTAGAAAACTTAAGCTATTGAAATACAATTTCTGCATACTGAAAAAAATCCAATCAATATAGAAACATAGTTATGAACCATCTTAAAAGGAATCACTCAAAACTCATATCATTTAGAGGGAATGCCAAAGTTGGAATTCCATACTGTCAATACAAGATTTCAGTTCAGATTATGTTATTTTTGTCATGGCTACTAGCAGAACTTCCAACATTCTCAAAGTCACTTTAGATAAAGAAAAGAAACAAGCAAGCAATACTTAAAATGTTGAAAATGCAACTCAGATGTTTTGATAAACATAGCAGCACATTCCATAAATTGAAGTTGTCAGGATATTACTGGTGTATTCTAAGTTGTACAATGTGTCATCAAGCAAACTCTACCTGTCAAAAGTGATGGAGCAATTTCCCATCTACAGTACACTCACTTCTGCAGATGAAAGTGACAGAAAACAGGTGAACAGGTTCAGGAAGTGAAATCAATTCATCCTGCAAAAATCCTTTATTTACCTAAGATATATTTGGGCATAATGTGCCCAACGAGGTACTTCACTCATATCATTAACGTGTCAATTAGGCAAAGCAAATGCCAGTTCAGCAATTCTCTTTTTTAACAATTGCTACAGCGTCTTTGGTAACTCTTACCACTTACCCAAATAACTTTTTTTTTCTTACATAAAAGCTCAGCAGTTCCAACCGGAAGTGAGTGGAAAGCTTCTGATTTCAGGCAGATGCAACAAGAATTTTCATCTGATGTATTCACGATAAGGGGTAGCCAGAATGGAATTTGGTAAGAAATCTCTACTTGCTTGCAAACTTAAGGCACTTATCTACGCACCGTATTTCTGTCAGTGAAAAAAAACCTAGAAGTTGAGGAGGGGCGATTCTCACAAGTGATGAAGAATGCAAGAGACGTATAGATTTTTGAGCCTTGAAGTTTTGGAAGTAAGACTTGCCAGGCTCATAAAATATCACCTGATATTTTACTGAAAACTAAAATTTCTTCCTAAAAACTTTACCTTCAAAAAATCTTGCTCAAAGAGCACAAGTCCAAAATCTTCTCATCCCCCTTTCTAAAATGTAGAAGAAGATTCTTAGGGGTGGAGTGGTGTGTGTGTTGATTCCTGATCAACGTGAGCCTCACTGGGAACTTGTTAGAAAAGCCAGTTTTCAGGTACCACCACCACCCTCTTGAATCAGACTCTAGGGAGGGGCCTATCCACCTGCATTATCATAGGTTCTCCAGATGATGCTGATGTAGTCTCAAGATTGAAAACTATGATCAAAGTAAGAGATCAGTGGGACAAATCACTTTCTGTATGCCTTGAGAGATTAAATGAGGTAAAATGCTGTGTAGTGTTTGGCATAAAATATGCTCCAAAAGTACCCTCTCTAAGCAGAATCCAGATGAGTGTTTTTTAATCTACTGTGCTGAGATAAGCTATAATCACACTCTGAGGGTCTGTGGATTTTTCCTCAGATTGGCTTGAACCCCAGTCACCAATGCGTGCTACCCTATGATTCACTCTGAGGTCAGCTAGGGCTGCGACTGTAAGAAAAAACAAACCAACTCTTAACAAATTCCATTCTGGCTACCCCTTATTGTGAATATATCAGATGAAAGTTCTTGTTGCAACTCCTGAATCATTTAGGAGTTTCTCCCTCTTGCATGGCACACCCTCCTCAGCTGTGTGACTCCATTCCCCACCGCCACTGCAGAGGCAATGATGAGCACTGCCCCCTCCAAACCCCTGCCCTTCCCCCCAAGATGACATGTCTACCACTCTGGTTTCCAACAGTGAGGCATAGAGACATTTAAGATTCTGAGCCCACTTATTACAGCCAGATAGCGGAGAGGCCAGTGTGATGGGAAACCAATAGAAAGACACCTGACCTCACCTGACCTCATTGTACTTCAAGCCCCATCTATTCAGCCACATTATCTTCCGGGCTCCTTCAAGTGGGACGTATCCCAGTAGAGAAACAACTCTAGAGGCTGTACAAAATTGGTACTTTAGTTCCTATCTCATTTAACTTCTAAGTGGTTAAGGGGAATTATTTTTCTTGTTTCACAAATGTCTTATTGGTGGGAAAAATTATGGGAGTGGAGACACATGGGCTGCTTGGCGATTTTATGTTAACACATCAGGCTTTAAGCACATGCTGTTGTAAGTAACCATTAGTTTGCAGGTCCCAGCTTTCCAGGCCTGACGTGCTCTTTGCCCTTTTTCCCCAGGTGGTCTTCCTTCTCCTGGTCATCTTACATTAGCATCTCCAAAGGAATGAGCAGTCAGGACTCAAACTGGAATCACTTTAAGATGTTCACTTGTGTACATTACCCTCCTCTAGCTCTTAAAAAAGCCTCAGATTTTGCTGGGCACCCTGATGCTTCTGCCCCACTAGGGTTCACGGAGTAACAGCTGGGCCCTTAAGGGAGGAGGGGAAATAGATTTGATTCACTCCCAGTACCTGCCATTCTGCTTCACCTCCAACCTTCCCCTACACATGAAGTGCTAGGTTTCTTAGTTAACCTGTATTTCAGCTTAGTGTAGCTTGAAGAGTTAGCCATTTCAGGCAGCCCTTTGGATCTCTCTCCAGGGAAATCCTCAAATGGAGACACACAACTCCACCCCTAAGAATCTTCTTCTATGTTTTAGAAAGGGGGATGAGAAGATTTTGGACTTGTGCTCTTTGAGCAAGATTTTTTGAAGGTAAAGTTTTTAGGAAGAAATTTTAGTTTTCAGTAAAATATCAGGTGATATTTTATGAGCCTGGTAAGTCTTACTTCCAAACCTTCGAGGCTCGAAAATCTATACCTCTCTCGCATTCTTCATCACTTGTGAGAATTGCCCCTCCTCAACTGAATTAAAGATAATACATGAAGGGTGAAAATGGGACATTTTAGTTATCCATTTATACCAACTACTGTGGATGCACCCCTTTGAGAAATGTGGGAGATTCTTAAGTCAAAAAGAAGCATCTGTCCATGTCAAGCAAGACTACACAATCATTGGAAGATTGGGAAAGAGGGAGATGTGAGAGATGACTCCATTTAATGCCTTTCTGCACACAGTTGAGAGCTGCTGTGACCACTGTGGACTCTGAGAAACCCAGCAGCCTCTTCACTGTCTTCTCTATCCATGATTTCAGCTCATCCAGCTCCCTCTTGAACGGTGCTATTCTTTGGGAGAAGGAGAAAGGTAGGTCAAGTAGAACATAATACTGCACCTAATAAATTCAGTCCTTTTGCAGATGCCAAAAGTTAATCCAGTCCTCTGGGTATGAACCTTTATAAGTGGGTCTTATTGATTAAGGCTTGGCCCAGGGTGGGTCTTAATCCTTGGCCTGGAGTGCATTGCGAACTGGATGCTGCAAACTCGCTGGCATTGGAATGAGGCCCAATAAGATTTGAAGAAGCCGATTTCGTGGCCTTGCATGAACCTCACACAGTGGGATTGCACAGAGGCACCGACTTTCTCCCCAGCAACTGTCTCCTTGCACGCAGTCAGCACCACCAGTGGTTGGCTAACCGCTCTTGCAGAATCTGAGGGAGAAAGTGGCTGTCAAAGAGTCATGGGGCAGTGGAGAATTTGGAGCATGCATCAAAGGGTCAAGCCAAACCCCACCCCTGGGGGTGGGGTAGGGGTGAGATCATGATGGCGCCCTTAGTTCTGACAGCGGGCCCTGAACCTGCTGGAGTCTTTTTGTTCTTCTTTCTTTTTAAAAAATACTTCCTTAATCATATACATAAAAGGGGAATAAAGTGCAGCATACCACGTTGACAGAGGAAGAGAGCAAGATATTTCTCCTTTTGTCCCAATGCCTGTTTGTCAGAGTTCTTGAGATCACACAAACAAATGGAGGTATGATGGAAAGTAGAAAAAGAGAGAAGACTGAGAGAGCGAGACAAAGGGGCAGAGGCCAGGGCTTGCAGTCATCTCAGTCAGTGGGCTCCAACACAAATCCACTCAGTGCACATTCCCTAGTGTTCAGCCCATGCTTTTTGAAATGCTCCTGAGCCATGTTCACTGTAGGGCACTGTTTAAATTTCATCTCCCCAAAGCTCAGATCTTTTGCTGGACCTTTCCAGATGAGCTCACATTTGTTGGTTTTCTTCATAGCTTCCTTCACAGATACCTCCTCATCATTTCCCTTTGTGTTAGATGTCTGTTCATCCCACTTTATCTGATGTAGTATAAGACACTTAAATTTCTTCTGAGACTTGGGGCCCCTTCCACTGTTACCACATTGACATCCTTGTGCAGTACCACCACCCCTGTCAGGTACAGTTGTCCAGCATTGGCCTCAATCTTGAACTTCTTTGCTGGATGGCTAAAATTTTGAACTCTGTATACAGATAAGTGTACCTCCTGGGGAATGTCTTCTTTAAGCTTTCTCATTTTCTTGTCCTTTCTCTGTTCTGCTATAATTTTTGTTTAGCATTGACCTCATCATGAACTTTCTGTCTTTTTGCCATTTGAGCTCTGACGTGGGCTTCTATATTGGCAGGGTCCTGAACAGCTTCTGTTCCTAACACTTGCATTAAATTGGAGGTTCTCATTTTGGATTCTTGGAGAGGCAGCAGGCCCAGCCTGACTTTCTCTTGTAGTTCCTTCAGTGCTTGCCTCCTTTTTCACCTCTGAAGTTTCATCTGTCCCTTCTTAATGAGATACACCCCCCCGAATAACTGGAGTGTCATTGTCGATTAGAGGGTTGAGCTGGGCAGGATGTTCAACAAGATTTGTGATTCCAAAATAACCTTTCTTCTTGGGATTTTCCTCTGTAAGGTCAAAACCCCTGGGGATGATAGAAGTGACCCTTATTCAATTGCAGGGATATTACCTTCCTTGAACTTCTTCTTAGGAGCACTGAGGGCTAGGTTACTTGAAGTATGGTTGCCTGTTTTTCAAGCTGTCTGTGAAATCTCAGTCTGCAGTTTGTCCTGTTGAGACTTTGTCTGTATTGTTGGGCAATCTTCACAATTTTTCCCTTGCTATGGAATTTAAAAGTGTGTCCCTGGTTCTGAGAAGGGGCACTTGAGACTTGGGGGGGGACAAAAAAAGTTCTTGGACTTCATGTCTTCTGATGGGTTTTCTTTTAGCTGTTGCTTGAACTGTTTCCTCTTCACAGCACAATATTGGCTTTCAGAGTAGGCATATGGTGTGTCAGCTCAATCTTCTTGCCTGTGGCATCTATAGTGAGATCCTGCTCATCTAGGATCAGTGGTGTAGGTTTAGTTTGATCTTTTAACTCCACTTTTGGTGGAGTAGTGCCCATGGTATGGAGATTGGCCAGGCCTGCCACCTTGGCATTGCCAGCGAGCCCTGGCTTCAGTGCCAACTGGGCTTGGATGCGGGCTTGTAGTTCAGTGGCTTTCCTTGCCTTCTTACTTGCATCATACATGAAGGTGGTGACCCGAGAGGGTTGAATAATGTTGCCAATTGGAAGTCACTCCAGGTGAGAGGAAGAAGGAGTCTTTGGCTAAGATCTATGGGGTTAATGAAGCTCAGCTGTTTTTTCTCTCCTTGATTTGCTGTGTTGCTTCCCCCATCATCTGTTTGAACTGGAGCTTGGTCAGCATGCCAGGGCTCTCTGATGGAGGTCCAGGAATCACTTCTGGCTCCTCTTCCACCTCAGAACACGGTAACCATTGCTTCTTTACTCCTGATGATTGCGTGGAAATCTCAGAGTCATACACAATACTCCCTTCACTTCTTGCTTTCTCCTCCTTTCACTGCTAGACTTGGAATGCTGAGAACTTCCACCTTCCAGCACAGCCTCAATTTGTCCACAAATTGAAGAGTCGAATCATCAAGGAAAGTTTTCAGGTGATTGGCTGCCTTTCTTTTTTGTCCATGCCCTTCCCCACACATTTCAATGCAGCAGTGACCACTGTGGGCTCTGAGAAACCCAGCAGCCCCCTCTCTGTCTTTTCTGTCCATGGTTTCAGTTCATCCAGCTCCCTCTTAGACAGTGTCATTCTTTGGGAGAAGGAGAAAGGTAGGTCAAGTAGAACTTGATACTGCACCTAATAAATTTCAGCCCCTTTCTCAGAAGCAAAATGTTAATCCAGGCCTCTGGGTGTGAAAATTTATCAATGGGTCTTCTTAATTATGTTACTTTAATTAAGGCATGGCCCAGGGTGGATCTTAATCCTTGGCCTGGAGTGCTTTATAAATGGATGCCACAAACTCTGTGACATTGGAATGAGAGCCAATCAGATGTGATGCAGACATTTTCACCTACCAGCGACCTTTAAGTGAAGGATTGCGCACAGAAAATAACTTTTTCTTGAGCAGCTCTGCTATTTTGAGCCATCAGCAGCCCCTGTGGCCGGCTATGCCTCTGTCATTTGAGCTATGGAAGATAATGGCAGTCAAGTCATTATGGGACTTGGTGAATTTGAAGCATGCGTCAAAGGGCCAAACCCTCTAACTAGAATTTGAGGGTGCCCTTAGTGCAGACCGATGGTCCTGAACCTGCGGGAGTCATTTTGAATCCTGCTACTTAACACCCATGACAAGAATCTTAAGACTGCTGAAGGTTGAGCCAGGGCAGTCAATTGAGATTGCAGAAAAAGTTGTGGCCCCAGGAGTGGAGGAGAGCTCTAGATTATTTGTTGTCTCCCTCATTTGATAGAGATGATTTCCTTCCTGCATTCATCCTTCTTTCTGGAGAATAAGGCCTCCAAGCCACCATCCTATCTGTCCAAACTTTGGTTTGAAGGAGCAAGGCTTTCTGTATATTTAGGGAGGATGCAATGGGTTGAAATTGAATGGACCCCAGAAAATTATGTTCTTAACATTTATCCATTTTTGTGGATGTTAACCTATTATAGGTGGGACTTTTTGATTAGGTTAGTTCAATTGCAGTGTCACCCAGCTTGGATCTTAATGCTCTTACTGGAGTCCTTTATAATCAAGACGAATAGGGAAAGAGACAGAAAGAAAGTCACAAAGCAAGAAGGTGAAAGCAAGGAAACCCAGAAAAGAAGGGAGAGACCAGTAGAAGTGCCATGTTCCTTGCCATGCAACAGAGGAATCCAAGAAGATATCACCATCATGCCTTGATTTGCCCACTTTCATGGCATCAGAACTGTAAGCTTATGAACTAATGAATTACCATTGTTAAAAGCCAACCCATCCCATTTCTGATATTTTCCATTTTGATAGCCTAGTAAACTAAAACAGAGGTGGGAGGGGAGGAGGCAGGCTTCTAAGCCAGCTGTTCGTGGGCACTTCAAGTGTCTGAGTTGCTGGACATTAGGGACTGGCGACTTGCAATTTTCTCTGTAAAGTAACTTTTGGTTTCAAGCTATTCTTTTCTCTATTAGCTTTCTACAGTTTCTAAAATCACTATTTTGTGGAACTTTAGTTTTATTTTTAACTTGTAGGTGAGGGGAAATCCCACCTCTAACATAAGGCCAACACTAGAAGGGTGTAGGACCTGTGACAATTTAACCATGTAGCTTGCCCAAGATAATGGCACTTAAAAGTGTCTGGGCAGTTAGCATGTTTTATGAGTCCTTGAGGCTTTGGTTATAAACACAAGTGTAAAACTGAATTGTAATGATCAGTAAAAAGAAGTCAAGTGTAGGGTCATGTGGGGCCTGATGCAAGGGACAAACCCATCAGCAATGGTAATGACGGAGTCACCATAGCAACTCCATCCAGCAGTTTTAATTCTGGTTGTGGTCTATAAAGAGGCTAGGAGGCCGCTATTTTAGTTGATTATTGTCCCTTGGGTTTCTGATTTTAACTCAGTTCAGTCATTGGGTCCTACTTCTCTTCTTGGCCATAACTTATCATCAGGCAAGCCAGGATTGAGCTCTTTTGGATGTGAGCATTACCAGACAAAGGTAGGTCTTCCTTGGACACCTCTGGTTTGTTAGCCCTTGCTTCAGGCTATCTTTTATTAGCCTGAAACTCCTTTCTCCTTGGCTGAGCCAGCCTGGGTCATCCATGCAGCCTGCTATATCACAGAAAATAAGATCACATGAACCCGTCTAGGTCCTATGTAGCAGTTCCTTCTATACCTTAAGACTTTAATGGCTTTATCTCATTCTTCTTCCATGGTAGAACAATTCTACCCTGAAGAAAATGTTCAGTGAGAAAACCCTGTTGAATTTGAAACTGGAGATCTTCTTGACTTTCTTCTCCAGTATTGATTGGTTCACAAGGCCGTAACCACCTAGGGAAGGGTGAGTGAAAAAAAAGCAAAGATCTTGGCTTCCTTCATCTTTGCTTTGGATGCAGATTGAAACTCTTTAATGGTGAGTTTTATTTTGAAAAAGAGAATTGTTTTTCTATTTTATGAACTACAGATAATTCACTCACTGCAACTCTTCTCCCTTCAGATGGCTCGCACGTTGACTGCAGGGAACAGATTATACAGCCCCGAATCTCATGCTAAGCTATCTCCTTGCCTGGTATGAAGTAGGTACTTGAGAAATTCAGATTCTCTGGCACTTTAAAGGTCTTCAAAATATTCCAGGTATGCTTGCAATCTATGATGGGCACTACAGCAAATATATATATACCATGCATGATCCTAAAGGAAAGGAAATAAAAATACAAAAGGAATTCTTTACTGGGGGAAAAAGATTGTTTAGAACTTTTGTTGAATTCCATCCAAGTGCTAGAGAAGCTAGAAAGAAATTAGGCTAAAATTAGTGCAAATCTAATCTATCCTGCTATCCTTCTTTCAGAGTGGCAAGATTAACCCTCTCCCCCACAGACCCTATAATTGAAACTCTGAGATGTTAGTATTTTCCATAACTAGTTCATATTGACTGGCATTATGGAACTGGTCTGATACTGATTGCATTGCCTCATCTGTATCTTCATCTCTTCTGTTTTCCTGTGTCAGAGACAGCTGTGATGAGTTCATGGAATTGTTCAGCTTATTTACTTCACTTCTCTCAAAACTTTTGCTAGCCTTGACTCTGGGAGCAGTGGTCCTCTGTAGATTTTGTTTTCAATTCTTATTATATGTGGTCTTATTCCTTTTTGAGAATCAGATGCTTCATGTACAAGCATAGCTGGGATGGACCCAACTGCCCTGTTTATTCCTTCTGCAGGTTTGGAACTATTTGGGTCCAGTGACCCTTGTTTTTCTTCTAATCTCCCCCTATGGCAATGGGAACATGTATCCTATGATTATTCCTCTTTACTGTATTGGAAGCAGATAACTTGTCGCTGAGTTTCGCAGGTCAGCAGCCAGAGGAAAATTTTTGCCCTAGGATGGACCATGCCTGTAATTGACTTCGATGAGATTTTATATTGTTTTTGACTTTGTACTGTATTTGTATTATTACTAAAATGGTTTAAGGCTTTGGGACATTGTAATGGAATCAAGGTATTTTGTATTTGGAAAGAACATATCTTTTTGGTGTCCAGAGGGATGAATGTGCTGGTTTGAAAGTGTTGTGTACCCCAGAAAAGCCATGTCCTTTAATCCTGATTCAATAATGTAGGGCGGAAACCTTTGATTACATTGTTTGACCCACTCAATTGTGGATGTGACCTTTGGATTAGATAACTTCCATGAAGATGTGACACACCCACTTGTATGTGTGGCCTTTGATGATACAGAGATGTGACTCCATCCCTAAAGATGGGTCTTGATTAGTTCACTAGAGTCCTTTAAAAGGGGAGACATTTTGGAGAAAACACGGTTGCTTCAGAGCCGACATTGATGCAGACAATCGGAGATGCTTAGAGACACCAGAGAGCAGATGCCTAGACTTGGGTATTTGGAGATGCAGAACCCTGCAGACATCACCATGTGCCTTCCCATGAGATGCTAAGCAAGTCTGAATTCAGGGTCCTGCCCTGGAGGAGCCATGTGACAGTCCACAAATGCTTAAGAGGAAACCACTGCCATCAGAAACTGGAAGCAAAGGAACCAGCAACAAGGACCAGCAGATGCCAGTCATGTGCTTTCCCATGTGACAGACATTGGCTTTCCTTGAGCCAAGATATCTTTTTCTGGATGCCTTAGTTTAGACATTTTATGACCTCAGAACTGTAAACTTGAAACTTAATAAATTCCATTTTTAAAAGCTGTTCCACTTCTGTTATATTGTATTCTGCCCCCATTTAACAAACTAAAACAATACCCATACTGATTAAATGGTCCACATCTTAAATGAAGTAACCCATCAAAATGTCCTATTTCCAATGCATTCATGCCCACAGGAATGGATGAGGCTTAAGAACATGTTATTCTGGGGTATATACAGTTTCAAACTACCATATCCAACCTAGTTCAGTTTGCCGCACCTTAACTAAAAATAACATCTTCAAAAGGTCTTATTTACAATGGGTTTTACACAGAAAGATATGGGTTAAGATTAAGCAAAACTACCATATCCAACCTAGTTCAGTTTGCCGCACCTTAACTAAAAATAACATCTTCAAAAGGTCTTATTTACAATGGGTTTTACACAGAAAGATATGGGTTAAGATTAAGCACAGATGTTTGTTGGTGTACATAATTCAAACTAACATTGTTTTCAAACTTTTATTTTTAGCTTCAGATAAAATGCTAGAAAACCCTGAAACAGGATTCAGATAAAGGTTAGGGTGCCTTACTTCAGCTGGACTTGGCCTCACAGTGCTCAGTGATCCTGAAAGTGCTGTGGTACCCTGGGTTCCTTGGAACACTATTTTAAAATCTCTGTTTTAGTTCTACCTCTGTTTTACTAATGAGGTCACTGAGCTCTATGATACATTACTTGCCCAAAGTCATATAGATGGTCCCTTCCAGGGGTTAGGCTTAAGTCTTGTTGGCAGCATCCAAGCTCAGTGCTCTTCCCTCTCCATCTTACTACCTCCATGGGATAAACACACCTGACTCCACATGAGATAGTGCCATCTGATGACACAAAAGGGTATGTCATGCTCCAATGTGGAATGGTCTGTTGCTCCTCAACCTCAATCCCATCCTCCAGAGCTCTCCTTCACAGTCTTCACATGAAGGCTGTTAGGATGCTGCATTTCCATGTAAACTTTCCAATTATGCTCCTGTCAGACTTCGCTGATATGAAGTACTTGCAGGAGACTGGAAGACAGAAGGGCAAGACAACTCTCTTCTGATTCCAGAGCTGTATAGGGCTTTGAAAACTTCATCACCACCAGTATTTCCAGAAGCATCACCCATGGAAACCATTCTTTGTGTTCTTCATGGTCTTGGAAAAAAATTCCTTAATTTTTCCTCCTTAGAATTTAAAAATGTCTGTGAAAGTACCAGGTATTTCCCTTGCTAAGGTAAATCAAGACACCATATTGCACCATTTAATGAGTTACCCAAACATGAAGGAGAACACAGATACCTTTGTACCTGTGTCACATCTTCTTAATTTACTTCTGATTTCAACACTAAGGTGGCGGACAGTCCCAAGGCAGTGGAAGTAGCTCTGCAAGCTTTGTGCCAGTACAAATCCTCCTAGAAGTAAACACCAATACTGGATAAAATGAGATTAGATAAGCAAGAAGTTTATTGGAGCAACTCGATAGAAGGAAAAAGAGGAGAGAGCAGAAGTAGTCAAGGAGAGCCTCAGACTGTAATGCAGGTGTGATACAAATGAAAGAAGATGGAAAAGGAAGGTTAGGTAAGAAAAGCTTCAGACTGCAGCATAATTCTGAGACAGTCTTGACTAGACTGATGTGGTATCCCTTGGCAAAGACTGCTCATGGGGAATGAAGGTCTGTGGACAAGTGTGCAGACTTCCATCCTTGAAGGTTTCAATTCTATCTGAGGCATATTCTGAATGGTTCCTTAGGAGGTCCCCGGCAGGCTTGAGCCCTAGTTTCCCCAGCAGTAATGAATCCATTATTGTCATTTCCTCCATTTCCCACTGTCACCACTGATTTCAGAGATCACTTTCCAATTTCACTCAAGTCCTTACCTCAGAATCTGCTTTTGGGGAAGCCCAGACTCACACAATTGAGAAGCCAAGCCCTCCTGGGAGTCAGTGGCAAGTGATCAAAATGAGAGATGGAGGGGCATTCCTGGGTACAGGACTAAGGTTCTCTCCAGAGTAAAACCATTTTCTTGAGAGAGGCTGGGTTGTCCAACATGCCCTATTTTAAAATGCTTTTCCTTGTTTATTCACAAGCATTTACTGCTTCTCTGTTTTCTGTACATGGCAAATAGTGAGCTTTCCCTGAACATTTCCTTCTTATTTCATATTCTAAAAACACAGTACACTCTAACTACACGTGAAATTATATTACAATGTTTTCATGCTAGTTGACTTCCCTTGAAAATAAATTATTCCCTTCCTTCTTGAGAATTGCTACTTTAGAAATGTGGTGAGGAAAGTGGATTTTCTTTCCACTTCACCCCCTTCCTTCCTTCCCTTATTCTTGCTACTGATAAGAAATGGTCATTATAAGACAGTAAGGAGGAAGAGAGTTTTATATACCTAACAATTTGCAGCAGGCATTGCTGGTGCCCAGCCCACATCCTCTTGCCCTTATCACCCCACCATCAGAGCCACCTGCTCCCTGCTCCTGCATTTCAGTGCCTGTTTTGGCACAGAAGAGTGTTTTCCTAACCATGGGCGGGACTGAAGTGCTAGAGAATTAATGGTCACTGCGCGTCACCCTCAACTAAGACCCCAGATTAGTTAGTTCTACACTATTTTCCAGAGCACCCCTTTGGGTAGAATTAAGCTCCAGCAGTTAGGGATAACTAGCTTGATAAGGAACCTATCCCTGATCTACTTTTCTAATCCCTTGCTATTTCTCTTTTCTGTGATCACTTTCCCAGTAACATTTCTGGCACTCAAATCTTTGTCTCAAGATATGCTACTGAGAGAACCCAAATTAAGATGTAAATCCTCCAAGTTCTGTTCTGAGGGAAGTTGCATATTCCCAAGGGAAAGCTATTCAAAAACACACAGCCAGAACTTCCTCTAGCAAATGCCATGCTGCCTCTCTATATAAAGTCATGACTTTGGGCAGAGAGGAAGAGAAATATCTTAGGGATCCCAAATATGCTCAAAGAGCTAAAAGAAGATATAAGCAAAAAGTAAAGGAAATCATGAAAATGATAGATGAACACAAAGAGGATATCAATAAAGAGATGGAAGTTATGAAAAAGAACCAAAGAGAGTTGAAGACCAGAGTAACTGTAGGGCGAAAACCAGGAACTAGGCCGCAGGCCTCCAGGAATGTTTTGGGAAGTTAGAACAGGCTGAGACTAAGAATCCGTAGTTTCAGGGAGCAGGTTTTATTTGCTATGGCCATAGGGCTCAGGCAGTACCTCTGAAAGTCTGAGCCCCAACAAAAGGCAACCTTAGTTTTTATAGACTCTTTGACATGTTAAAGACAAGGTAAACAATTGGCTGATTTAAGTTGAGAATGGCCCAGAGCTGAACCGTTGAGGGGCCCCCACCCCAGGAATGTCTTCATTTGCCTACGTGAATCTTCACCAGTTCCTGAAGGCTAGGGGAAGGGGTTTCTATACCAGGAAATGTAACTTCATAAAGGTAGGGGGATGGAGGGATATAGGAACATAGTTTATATATGCTATGGAAGTTAAGCTGTGTCTAAGCAAATGAGATTGTTATAGATTTAGGATTTTAAATTTAAGTCTCATGGTAAATATCAAAGAAAATATCTTAGAATATGCAAGCTCTTAGAGACAGAAAGTACAGTAGAGGTTACCAGGGCTGAGGAGTAGTGGCAACGGGGAGTTAATGCCTAATGAGTATAGGGTTTCTGGTTGGGGTGTAAGGAGAGATACTGCAACATGGTGAATGTTATTAATCCCATTGAATCTTATGATTGGGAAGGCTTGGGAAGGGAAGATTTATGTTGTATAAATGTTCCAACAATTACAAAATAGAAAGAGAAGCTAAAAATGACAATTGAATTCAATAGCTGACATTAGGTGGAATCTCAGAATTGAGTAGAAAAGGTTCAAAAGACATTATTGGGGTGTATGAAAAAATTGGATGTAGAATATAAGATTTATATCAAGGTTAAATTTGTTGAACTTGATATAATTGCATTTAAGGTGATAATAAATGAATATCCTAGTTCTTAGGAAATTTTCATGGAAGTATTAATTGTACATGGAGCATAATGTATATACAACCTACACTCAAGTGTTCAGAAAATGGATAAGTAAATAGACAGTGAGATGGATGGAATGATACAGAAAATGTGGCAAAATGTTACAGTTGGTGGATCTGAGAAGGTATCTTGGGGCTGGGTATGTTAGGTAACTATGTATGGGGTCTATATTAGTTTTCCAAATGTCCTATAAGTTTGAAATTATCTAAAAATATAAAGTGAAAAAAAAGGACATTCATGCAGTAGCATGACTTGTTCTTTGGTAGGTTTTTGTTTATGCTTGAGGTACACAATTATTTGTGAAACAT
Source organism: Tamandua tetradactyla (assembly GCF_023851605.1). Lineage (NCBI taxonomy): Eukaryota > Metazoa > Chordata > Mammalia > Pilosa > Myrmecophagidae > Tamandua > Tamandua tetradactyla. Next base: position 42,765,244 of record NC_135341.1, read on the forward strand.
CAGATTTCAACTCTAATAGGGACACCTCTTTTTGAGAAACAGTGATTTAAGGGAATAAAGTAAGAAATCAGATGATTTTCATTGAAATGGCCAAAATCCCAGCTTGATAAGGAATCTCCAATCTTACCACATACCGATAAAACCAATCTCCTGGCATGGGACCTGAGATGCGCATTTTACAAATCCCTCTCTTCTTATAGACTCATCTACACGAAGATTTGGGAATCTCTCGGAAACTGTGGATGGAGAAGCTAATATCTCTAATTTTGTGATATGAATGTTTTAACTTGTGTCCTAATTTTCTTTTCTTAAAACACACAAAGGATCCTTGTGGAAATAGAGGATCCAGAAGCCACAAGCTTAGAACACAGTCTTGGAGTTTTTGTATCAGGAGTCAGGCTTCTGATTCAACATGTTGGCAGGTTCTTGGATACAATTCCATTTTTCTAAAATATGGAAACATTATGGAGTAGAATTCAAAACACATATGAAAGTTTCAGCTGAACCAGAACACTGAAAGGAAATTGTAAGTGTGGGGGGGTGGAGATCAGCTTTCACTATGGCCAAGGAGATGGTTCACTTTCCTCTTCAGTTAGAGGCGCCTTAGATTAGCAGAAAACTAACAGTTGGTCACAGAGTGTATGAATCTGTTCATGCTGTAGTTTTCTATTTTAATAGCAGAGGGAACTAAAACTAGGGGGATCACAGGGTTCTCCTACATGGAAGAAGTCCTCTCAAGAGGTAGCAGGAAGAAATGTGAGCCTTAGTGGGGAGGGGAAAAGGGTCGCTACCGCATCATTTTGTGTAAGGCCTTACCTGTTCCATGCAACCTCTGTCTGAAGCTACAGGAGAACTTTATTGGATAAACTGATCTAGAAGTATGAGTTGCAGTGGTTTCATGTGAAGATCAAGAGTTTGGTGGGTGATCATCAACAGCCTAATTAAATCCCAGACTATAGGTCTCACAAGACTTAGGAAAGGTAGAAGACCTAATGAGCCCATATATGTACAAAGTAAATTTCCAGCTAAACCTCACACCACTCCAAGTATTCTATATGACAGGAGGGCTTAGATAGTATTAAAGTGTTCAATTCACTGAGAAATTGACACACTTCCTCATTCAATCTTTCCCAAACTACATGAGGTTGTGTCTTAGGTCGGGTTCTCCCAAAAGCAGACAAAACCTTGGGTAGTTTATTTGGGAGGTGACTCAGGAAGCACAATGATGATGTGGGTGTATGTCTTGGAAGGGTGGAAAGCTGATCCACGGCACATTAATGAGCAGGTCACACAGTGGGTAACCAGAGCGCCTTTCTGATGGGAACAGCTGAAATCATGTGTATAGCATACCTCAGACTCCTCCCACCAAGGACGAGGGCTGGGGCTATGTATCCAGTGATTCCCATTCCTCACATGTTGAGAGCTCCAGTTGAGCTTGCACCTGTGGCCAGAGGATGCCCTCAGGCAGGAAGCTGTGGGCTTTCAGGAAATGTCCCCTTGTAACCTCCAGGGGACACCAAGTGATTATAGATGGGAGCCTGGCAGCATCTGCTATAGGTGGGCATCATTTCCATCTGAAAAATAAGAAGGATTAGGAAATACCAATGTCAAACAGCTAGTCTTGCACAGACATGCTGGATTAACACATTGCTTGTTGTCTATTCTGTTAGATTATGTTCCAAGGGAATATGATGATGGGATCTGAAGGCCCATCCATCCTTCTCATCCATCTTCAAGGCTATGCTAACCACCACCAGATCACAGCAGCAGATTCCAGCTGTGGCAAGTCCCTGCTGTATTCCTGGCACCTTCCCCTCCTGCGTAATGCTCCTGGTAGCAGCACCCACCGAACAGTAGACATCAATAGTGTGGAGGAGTCTTTATGACTGCCAAACCAGGCTCAGGATTAAAGACTCAATAATAAGGGCAGGAAAAGAGCTAAGACTAACAAACAAGCAGCCAGCTCTTTACCCCTGACCCACAATACCATCATCCACAAAGCCAGAGCTGGCCCCTTCCTGCTTCCACACTCCTCCACCTGTGCTTTTGTTACCATCTTCCTGAGCAAGGCAAAGCTGCGTGATTACTTTCATTACATGATACTTAAATTCAGGAGTTAGCCAGCTCTGGGGTCAAGTCCCAGCTCTAGAGCTTCCCAGTTCTGTGACCTTGGACAGGTTTCCTCATATGTGTGACAAGAAACTGGAGCGTCTCCATTCATAGACTGCACATAACAGTGACCCTTGGAAGGGTTATTGAGAGGACTCATTGGGGGGAATGTGATTTCTTCAGGTGGGGCTCCCCTCCCCCCAAATAATTATATTGACAGTCACTAATCACTGAGAGCTCTGAGTGCTAGGTGCTTTAGAATCATTACTTAATTTTTAAGAAAACTGTGAAGGGAGTACTGTTGTTGCCCAGGAAACAGATGAAACCGGGAAGTAACTGGCCCAGCACATCTTTGGCAGGGCATGCCGAGCTGTCTGGGGGCCCAATGTGAGACCCCATGCTGCGCTCACCTCTACAGCCTCCATGCACTTTCTTTGCTTGAATTTTCAACAGGTGCCATATTGTATACTTGTTTATTATCAGTCTTCTTCACCCCCAGCTAGAGCAGGGCCTTAATCTGTGCTGCGTCTTATCACCAAAAATAGTGCCCAGCACAGAGCATGTGCTGAATAAACATTTATTTGATGCTCGGTACCTAAAATTTTAATTTTTGAGGCATTGCGGAAGAGCAGAACTGTCAGGATTGTGGCTCAGGAAGGCTGATCTGGAAGGGCTGTGCATGAAGGGGAAGCCCACCTAGTTACCCTTTCCATAGACCATGTGGGAAGGGGGAGGTGTATTTTAGAGTGAAACACAGACAAAGGAAGCCACAATGAAGAGACCCCAGTGAAGACAACCTCCCCTTTGAGAGTCCAGATGATGTCTAAGTGATCTCTCTTTTCCTGGTAGCTAGTGTGATCCCTGGTGGATTATTAAAATGACAGTAATTTAATGTTCACGCTGGCCCCATGGATAGTCAAGGAAGAGTTGGGAAGAGTCATTGCAGCTTTATGCTGAAGAAACTCAGGAACATAAAAAGGACAGCAAACATGAATCATTAAGACACATGTGAAAAGAAGAGAATCCCCAGTCCTTCAGGCTTCAATATTTCTTCAATATTTATTTCCATTTAAAGACAACTCTATTTATAGGAGTATAGCACATATTTGGGCTAGATTTTCCCTTGTCCTTAGGATTAAATATCAATTTAATACAAACTCTGGCATGAAGAAAACACTCAATGAAATGTTAGCTTTAGGAAATTCCATTCAAATAATTGTACCATATAGCCCTGGTTTATTCACTAAGCTACTTCTGTACTTTTTCTATACAAAGAGAAGAATTCTAGAAGGTTGATTGAAGAGCTGAGAGCAAGTGTTACTTTGTATGCATCCATTCTTCATGGAGATTTTACATGGTTTCCCACCATTAATTTCTTGACAAATTATTTGTTGCTTCTCCCCCTGCATCTTCTCCCTTCTATAAGGCACAATCTCTGGCACACGCTGTGGTACCAAATACAAGGCATAGGTCAATAGACGTTGGCTTGGGAGGAGGCAGGAACTTATTAATTCCCTATACATAAGACCTGGATCACCCAACGTTGCCTGTTGTGAGTTGAAGGTAGTAGAAATTAGTCTATTCATTCATTAAATATTTAAACAGATACTATGTACCAGACCCTGTCCACAATGTAGCCCTTACTATAACTTACCGTTTTAGCAAAGAAAAGAGACATGTTTTCAATAATTTCAAATGAATAAATCCCAACAGGTGAATATCGAAAAGAGAGGGTGGGTGTCAATCCAGTGATTTCTCTCACACACTGCCTACTACTTAGGATATAGTATGGCCTAAAATTGGCTAAGCCGGTGTTGTGTTTAAAAGGGTTATCTGTGCATGAAGCAATTCAAACAGCATAGAAGCATATAAATAAATAATCAGAAGTCCCCCTTCCAATATCCTTCTTAGAGGTAACTATTGTCAGATTGTTGTCCATTTCTCCAAATTTTCTATAAGTAGCCAATTAACATACATATAGAATGTGTACAATAATTTATTTCTATGAAAACCTTTTTCCAGAAGACGAAACATTTGCTATTGTGTGCCTTGCTAAAATTAACTGATTTCACAATATATATATTATTTTTTTAGATATTGATTAATCAACTTGTGCTAAAGAATTATATTCTTCTATTCTAGGACTGAAACAAATTTTGTAAAGCAAGTAAAGCTTTTCCAACAAAGGTAATAATTTAGAAGCAGTGGGGAAGGTACAGCATTTTTACTATTTTTTCCATAGCAGGGGCCAATATTTTAAAAATTAGAAATGGAATTGAGATATGGTTGTTTGAATTTTATACTTAATATGTTCCTGGTGTTTATGCATTTCTACTTTTAGTTCTGTCAATTTTTATTAACCGCATAGATCAGTCTGTTGAATTGTAAGCACTTTGCTTGCTATGCCAAACTGTTGGCTGTCAAGAAAGATATCTAAGTGTGTTGACCCATTGCAATACAGGTGTCAGGATCTCCAGCAAAAGTAAGACTTACAGGCTCTGGTGGAAAGACATTTACTCACATAGAGAAGGAACAGAACAAGGCCAGCTTCACTAGCGGGGGTCACTTCCCCATGGCCAGCTGTCCTGATCTGTGACACGTTCAGGGACAGCTGATCTCTGCACATTCTTCTTATTCCACAGCAGAAGGACCTGCTCCCTCCCTGCCAGAAAGAGATTTCCCACCTAGGGGTGTGAGCCAGATGCCATAACAGGACATGCTTTAGCTGGACTGTCTCCAGAGAATGTACATATGCACTCCAGCAACAGAGGAAGGGCCGTGGTAGCATGTCCCTATTTTCTGGGGGATGTGTTTTATCTTGCAAGCCTAACTATTCCCAAGCTCAGGATGTATTTGTGCGTTGAAGGGAAGGTGGAAGGATGCACCCAGACCTCAACTTACCACAGCATTACATTTAGGATTGCTATGTGTTCCTGAAGAATTTTCCCTTTTATCTTTATGAATTGCCCTCTTTATCTCTGTTAATACTCCTTGAATGAATGTCTTTTGTGATTAGGATTGTCAGAAAAACAGGTTCTTCAAATTGGTCCTTTCCTGTGGGTATGAACTCACGTAAATGAGACCTTTTGATGAGGTCACTTAAGTTAAGGTGTGGCTCAGCCAATTTAGGATGGGTTGCAACCCTATCACTGAAGGCTTTCTATAGAAGGTCACAGAGAGAAAGCTCAAAGGGAGCAGCCAGAAGCTGAACATCAATGGAACTCAAAGAAGGAGAAGCTAGGAGAGGTCGCCATGTACACTGCCACGTGACAGTAAAGTCAAGGGCCAAGGATCGTTGGCAGCCTGCCCCAGAACACCACAATCTTCTATAAGAAAGCATCGCCTTGATGACACCTTCATCTTTACTTTCAGCCTTTCTGTGGGTCTCTGGTAAATAGTCTAGAGTTGGGTCTTGGTTGTTTTCTTTTTTATCTAGTCTGACAATCTCTTTTAGGTGTAATCTCCTTCAAGTGCTCAGCCAATAAAATTTAATGTAATTACTGATAAGGTTGGGTAAGTCCAGTATCTTGCTATTTGTTTTCTATTTATGCTAACTGTTCTTTAGTCATCCATTCCTCCCTTTTAAAAAGTTAAACAAGTATATTTCGTTATTCTATTGATGTCCTCTTTGGCTTTTTAATTATAATCTTAGTTTTTTAGTAACTAGAGATTACGGTATGTATCCTTAACTCATTACATATACCTTAAATTGGTATTTTGCTACTTCATGAACCATATAATTACCTTTAACAATACAACTCCATTTGCCCTCTCCCACCCTTTATAATATTGTCCTATTTTACCTATACATGTGTTTATCAATATTATGCATATAACTATATTGTATTGTTTTTATTGTTAAACAAACATGGTTGTTTAAAAATGTAGTCATTTATATTTTTCCACATATTTCTTAGTATTTCTTGTAGTGAAGGAACACTGGGGGTAAATTCTCTGTTGTTATTTCTTGGGTAATGTCCTTATTTCATCTTCTTTCATGAAATATGTTTTTACTGGGTATACAATTATAGGCTGGCTTTAAAATTTTCCCTTTAAGCACTTTAGATATATCATTCACATGTCTTCTGGCTTCCATTTTTTGGGATGAGATTTCTGCTGTAATTCTTATGGTAGGTCCCCTTATTGTAATGTAAGTTTTCTCTGACAGCTGTTAAGATTCTTATGATTTTTGGTTATCAACAGTTTTATTAGGTATGGTTTTCTCCATATTTTTCCTGCTTGGGGTTCATCGATCATCTTGAATCTGAGAATGGTTTATCACTTTGGGGAATTTAATTCCTCTAGATTTCTTATGAATTACCTTTAAGAAAATATCTTTTGTAAAACTTTTTGGTTGTTCTGATAAGAGCAATAAACAGTGGCAATCTCCTAGATCCTAGACAAAGTTTGGAAATCTGGAAGTTGTGCTTCCATTATTTAATCGACCTATTCACAGGATGATATAACAAGATGTCACCTAAGTCTGTTTTTGTGTATTGATTTAAACTGTCAGTGTGAAACCAGGAGCCTCCGCCTCATTCAAAGGTATACACACACACACACATACAAACATATGAGGTCTCTAATCTTCAAAGTTCTGGAATTTGTTGATGGTTATTTGCTTCTTTGCAGATCTGAAAAATGTCCCTTTGTGTGTCAGGGAACTTGCTGAAATTAGTTTGCCTTTTGTCTCCACGAGCCTAGGTGTTTGTTGTATACTGTCAATTGATAATTGTCAGACATGCTGGTTTCAACTATCTTTGTGCTGGTTCTTGGTTATATGTTTTTAGTTATTTGTGTGTGTGGCAATATTTTACTGTGTGTTGGTCATTATACTTGACAAAAATTTATAGAATGATGTGCTGCATAGGATGATTATCTTCCCTCCAGATATTTCCAATTGTTTCTTCCAGGGATCTGAGACCATAGCAACCTGGGATCACCTGTTTCAATAATAGCACTTGAGAGTTTCTGGGCCACCCAAATGATTCCTGGAGTTCATGCAAGGACTGATGTACATTTGGTTCACCTGTACTTCTAGGAGTCAGCCTGTAAGGTGGTGATGGGGTTTGTTCTCAGTACCCCCTTCTCCCAATTTGGTCAGCTTTTAGCTCTATCGCTTGACTCCTATCCTGGGGAAGCTGTCAATGGGACCGGACTTCTTCTCAGCTCTCTGATTTAGGGTTCCAAGAGTTAGAAAATAAAAATGCAGAACATCAAGTTATTTTTAAATTTTTGAGTCAACAGTGATGATTTTTTTTAGGGTAAGCATGCCCCATGCAGTATTTGGGAGGAACATATACTAAAAAGTTTGTTGTCTAAAACTCAAATTTCGCACTATTTATCTGTTACCCCTACCTCCACTGCATCAAGAATTGGAGCTCCCAGTTGCCAGACTTGTCTTTTCAGTTTTCTATTTTCTGGATCTTGGTCTAGGGAATCCTGCAGTAGGTTGGTAGATGTTTTATCCTTCTAGGAGAATGGACTTTATTTAATCTGGCTTTCCTGGTTACCTTCAGTGGGATGATTATTATTCTGATTCACTTGAGCCACCATTACTGGATGTGGAAATAACCTACCTCCAATCTTTTCCCTTTCTGCCCACCTCCTGCCTCAACTTTTTTTTTTAATTTTTAAAATTTTTTCATTAATTAAAAAAAATTACAGGACAGAAACACAAACATTCTTAATATGTGATCATTCCCTTCTACATATATAATCAGTAATTCACAATATCATCACATAGTTGCATATTCATCATCATGATCATTTCTTAGAACATTTGCATCAATTCAGAAAAAGAAATAAAAAGACAACAAAAAATTAAAACGAAAACAGAAAAAAAAATTATACCTACCATACCCCTTATTCCTCCCTTTCATTGATCACTAGCATTTCAAACTAAATTTAGCATTTGTTCCCCCTATTATTTATTTTTATTCCATATGTTCTACTCATCTGTTGACAAGGTAGATAAAAGGAGCATCAGACACAAGGTTTTCACAATCACACAGTCACATTGTGAAAGCTATATCATTATACAATCATCATCAAGAAACATGGCTACTGGAACACAGCTCTACATTTTCAGGCAGTTCCCTCCAGCCTCTCCATTTCCTCTTGGATAACAAGGTGATATTTACTGAATGCATAAGAATAACCTCAGGATAACCTCTTGACTCTGTTTGGAATCTCTCAGCCATTGACACTTTGTCTCATTTCACTCTTCCCCCTTTTGGTCCAGAGGGTTTTCTCAATCCCTTGTTGCTAGGTCTCAGCTCATTCTAGGGTTTTTCTCAATCCCTTGATGCTGAGTCTCAGCTCATTCTAGGAATTCTGTCCCACGTTGCCAGGAAGGTCTGCACCCCTGGAAGTCATGTCCCATGTAGACAGGGGGAGGGTGGTGAGTTTGCTTGTTGTGTTGGCTGGAGAGAGAGGCCACATCTGAGCAGCAAAGAGCTTCTCTTGGGGGTGACTCTTAGGCCTAATTTTAAGTAGGCTTGACCTATCCTTTGTGGGGTTAAGTTTCATATGAACAAACCCCAAGACTGGGGGCTCAGCCTATAGCTTTGGTTGTCCACACTGCTTGTGAGAATATCAAGAATTCAACTTGGGGAGGTTGAATTTTCCCCCATTCTCACCATTCCCCAGAAGGGACTTTGCAAATACTATTCTGCTCACTGATCAAATCACTCTGAGATTCATCGGGGCATCACTCTGGACAAACCAACAAAATCTCATGTTCTACCCAAGGTTCCATGTACTTATGTTGTTCAACCAAGCTATCTACATAAGTTATATTAGGAAATGCACTAGTCAAGATATAAATTTTGTACCAAATAAACATTTTTTGCTTTAGTCTCACACATAAGTTGAAATTTTAAAATATTAATTACCATCTATTTTCAGCACCCTGCAGTAATGACATTCCTTTGTTCTTCCTCGTGCAAAAACATTTTTTAAATTTGTACATTTAGTCACTATTATTATACAGTCTAGGCAATCCTAGATTATACCATCTCAATCTTTACTGTCTATATTTCTTTCTGATTTCATTTGTGCCCCCTGCCCTCCTCCCTAACATTCTCAAATTCAGCTTCATTCAGTTTTTTAACATAATTGTATTACAGTTAGGTAGTATTGCGCTGTCCATTTCTGAGTTTTTACATTCAGTCCTGTTGCACAATCTGTATGCCTTCAGCTCCAATTACCCAATATCTTACCCTATTTCTATCTCCTGATGGCCTCTGTTACCAACGAAATTCTCCAAGTTTATTCACTAATGTCAGTTCATATCAGTGAGACCATACAGTATTTGTCCTTTTGTTTCTGGCTAATCTCACTCAGCATAATGTCCTCAAAGTCTATCCATGTTGTTACATACTTCATAACTTTATTCTGTCTTACAGCTGCATAATATTCCATCGTATGCATATACCACAGTTTGTTTAGCCACCCATTTGTTGATGGACATTTTGGCTGTTTCCATCTCTTGGTAATTGTAAACAATACTGCTATAAACATTGGTGTGCAAATGTCCGTTTGTGTCCTTGCCCTCATATACTTTGAGTAGAGACAGCATATAGATGGGTCCTGTTCCCTAATCCATTCTGCCAGTCCATGTCCCCCGATTGGGAAGCTTAATCCATTAACATTTAGTGTTATTACTGCCCGGGCAGTACCCTCCTCTACCATTTTGCCTTTTGGCTTTTATATGTCCTTCTAATTTTCCTTCTTTTTACCTTTACTCATAGTCTTCCTTTCTACACTCTTCTCCACACCTCGCTCTTCTGCCTTTGTATCTGTTTCTAGTGCTCCCTTTAGTATTTCTTGCAGAGCTGGTCTCTTGGTCACAAATTCTCTCGGTGATTTTTTGTCTGAAAATGTTTTAATTTCTCCCTCATTTTTGAAGGAAAATTTTGCTGGATATATAATTTTTGGTTGGCAGTTTTCCTCTTTTAATAATTTAAATATATCATCCCACTGTCTTCTCATCTGCATGGTTTCTGTTGAGAAATCTATGCATTGTCTTATTGGGTTTCCCTTGTATGTGATGGATTGCTTTTCTCTTGCTGCTTTCAAGATTCTCTCTTTCTCTTTGACCTCTGACATTCTGATTAGTAAATGTCTTGGAGTACACCTATTTGGATCTATTCTCTTTGGGATATGCTGCACTTCTTGGATGTGTAATTTTAAGTCTTTCATCAGAGTTGGGAAATTTTCAGTGATAATTTCCTCCATTAGTTTTTCTCCTTCTTTTCCCTTCTCTTCTCCTTCTGGGACACCCTCAATACATATATTCATGTGCTTCATATTGTCCTTCAATTCCCTGAGTTCCTGCTCATATTTTTACATTTTTCCCTATATTTTCTTTTTCTTGCCAGATTTCAGATGTTCCATCCTCCAGTTCACTAATCCTATGTTCTGCCTCTCGAAATCTACCATTGTAGGTTTCCATTGTTTTTTCATCTCTTTTATCATGTCTTTCATTCCCATAAATTCTGTGATTTGTTTTTTCAGACTTTCGATTTTTTCTTTTTGTTCATTCCTTTCCTTCTTTGTATCCTCCCTCAATTCATTGATTTGGTTTTTGATGAGGTTTTCCATGTCTGTTCATATATTCTGAATTGATCGTTTCAGCTCCTGTATCTCATTTGAATTGTTGGTTTATTCCTTTGACTGGGCTGTATCTTCAATTTTCCTAGTGTGGTTTGTTATTTTTTACTGGCATCTAGGCATTTAATTACCTTAATTAGTTTATTCTGGAGGTTGCTTTCACTTCTTTTACCTAGGGTTTTCTTGCTGGGTGAATTTGTTGTCTCTCTGTTCCTTGATGTTCAGTTCAGCTTTTTCTGAACCTCCAACTTAGGTTTTGTTTAACAGAGGAGAAATTTTCAGTTCTTGTTTTCTTGTTTCTTGCCCTGCTTGTGTGGTGACTTTTCCCCCCAACCCTGAGGAGGGCCTACTTAGGTATTATAGACCCCAGCTGGATTTTCCCAGACCAAACTGGCCTCCTATCAGGAGGAAAGAGTCACCTGTGTCAGTTTTCCCTGAGGGTGAGACCCAGCAGGTTGAAAGACTTTCCTGTGAAGTCTCTGGGCTCTGCTTTTCTTATCCTGCCCAGTATGTGGTGCCTGTCTGCCTGCAGGTCCCACCAGCATAAGATGATGCGGTACCTTTAACTTTGGCAGACTGTCCCTGCTGGGGGTGTGGTGGAGACAGAGGAGAGGTTGTAGGCTGGTTTTAATGGCTTCAAATTGCCAAGCCCTGGGGTCTGAATTCCTTGAGGGAGGGATTCCACCTGAGTTGGGCTTCCTTGGGGAAGGCACAGGCTCCAGACAAGCCCTCAAATGAGCTTGTTTCTGCCTATGCCTGGGGCAGTTGCAGCCTGAGAAGTCCTGCTGCTGAATCCAGAGGCAGTCAAGCCATTGTAGAAACACAGCCACAAAAAGCTCTGTTTCGTTTTTTTTTTCTTTTTCTGTCAGCCCTGCCCCCTTGGCACCAGGGCAAAAATGAGCGACCTCTGCTTTGACCAGGTTCTCCTGAGCTGGGGGCCTATTTTTAGTAGTCAGAATTTGTTGATTAATGCCACAATTGGTGTTTGGTTGGGCTCAGCCTCTGCTGCTGGTCAAGTCTCTTTCCTTTCCCCTCTGGGAAGCTGCCTGTGGGGGAGGGGTGCCGGCTGCTGCAAGTTGGGGAACTCATGATTCTGGGTAGGTTTGCAGTTGGTCCAGCAGGTCCAGACTGGGGTACGCTGTGTGTCCGGTCACTGACATGGCCCCAGGAGCTGCTCTGTACTGTTTCTGGTTATTTAGTAATTGTTCTGGAGGATGAACTAAAACGCGCACATTGCTAAGCTGCCATCTTGGCCTGGAAGTCTTACCTCAACTTTTAATACTCACTGCTGGATCAAATGTGATAAAAGTAAAGGACAGGTTCTCAGAATATTTAGTAGAATAATTTGGATTTGAAATATATTCATTATGTTACTGTCAGGTGCTTATTCTCAAAAATCAGTATCTTCTCTGAGTAGAAACACCCAGAACAAGAGAAAATATTAACCATTCAAAAATAAAAAATAATTCTGCATTTATGCCTAAAATGTCTAAGTATAGGGACAGTTAAACAACAATTCAAATATTTGAGTTAACTAATATTTTAGACTCTATTGCAGGTCTGGAAATGTAGAAAAAATTTCCTGCTTTCAACAGAGACCACTTTTCTGTGGGTAAGACATATAATTAGAAACATAGGGATTATACTGAATGGTGGAAAAAGCACAGGGGTAATTGATAAGGTGACGGATCGGGAGAACCGAAGGACTTTAAAGAATGCCACTGGGGCTGATGTAATTTTAAATATGGTAGTCAGAGAATCTCACTGAAAAAGTAACTTGAGAGCAATTGAAGGAGTGAGTTTTACAAAGACCTGGGTGGTAGGGGAGAATATCTAGACAGAGGATGCAAGAACAGCAAGTCTTTGAGGCAAGTGTGTGTCTGGCATATTCAAAGGCCCCTGTGGCTGGAGGAGTACGGAGAAGATCAGGAGATGAGGTAAGAATCCTAGAGGATGTGGTTACATCAGGAGATATCAGTCCATTCTTTAGCCCCATCTCTGAAGCCTAGAATACAAACCAGTGTAACAGCAAAACCACAAAATGTATTATGGCCTATTAAGTTATTTTCCAATACTTCAACAGTGAGAAAATCCCATAAAATTCTGGGTTTATAATTTATCTTAAAAATTGAGTATCTGGCAACATTGTTGCCTTAAGAAACACAGGCCCATCTGTGGGAGCTGAGTAGCTGCTGCCCTCTTCAGATAGGGCAGTGTTGTCTAGTGGCACATTCTCCACCACGCCTTACTGTTACCTGCAGCCCCTTCACTTGCTTGTACTTTATGGAAATCCCCTGTCACCATCCAAGTTTGTCTCCTACATTTAAGATAGTCATTTCACTATAATAAGATTTACAATCCCAATTTTTCTGCTGCCCAGAAATCATTCCACCTAATCCCTATCATATTATTAATTCTCTACTCCATTTTCCATATAATCTCTTCAGAACTTTCTTCATTTTCTCAAGTCTTCAACTCCATATTCTTGGTTCTCCAGGTGAATGCACTTACTTCTTTTCTGGGGTGGTCCTGGTCACTCTGAGATTGCTGTTATTTCCACTTCACCATTAAGTCTCTGTCTTTATCTGTCCTCTCTCCTTTCTTCCTGCCTCAGAGAAAGAGCCTCCCTCTATTTTTCCAAGGCAGTTCCTTACGCTGAGTTCTCAATATCAAGCCTCTAGGCCTGCTACCCCCTCAAATGTCTTTCTTCCTTTTACCTTCCAGATGTCTCTGAGCCCACCTTCCCATAGTTTTTCTCCTTAGTTCCTGAAATCTAGTTTCCTTTAGAGATAATGCATGAAATTGTAAACTCAAAGGCAAGCCATCTTCTTTTGGTAGCAAATTCCAGTGCATTTCTCACTGCTCATCTTCCTTGGTCCCTACTGACCATGTTCCCTCTTCTTCTTCACTCATCCCTCTCATTTGACAAGTTCTATGCCTACCCTTGACAAGGGCTTTTTGTTTCCTTCCCTAGGTTTATTTGGCTGGACAGAGGAGACATTAAGGCGAGTACATTTTCTGAGCATATGCCTGTATTCCATGTCATTTACCAGGGACAGATCCAGGTATTTTTTGAGTCCTGAAGCTCACACGGTAAAGTGACGGTACATCAAGGAAAATAATACAAAGTCACAGAAGCAGAACTGGGTGTGTAGGGGAATATTTAGAGTGAGAAGTGATGTCGTAGATAGTTACAAGTTTAAAAATATGCAAAAAGCACAAACATCACAAAATGCATAAAAGTAACATAACATTATTTTTAATTACCTCCAGCACATTTCTATACTTTTTCTCCTTATCATTTTTATCTATATACTCTTCGATAGCCTTTTCAAATGGCAATAGTTTTGTAATATTTTTCTACAGAGATAAAAAAAAAATCTGATCTTTCTCTTATACTTAAGGGAAATTTTCACAGTGGTTAGTTTGGAAGTAAAAGGCATGTGTCTTCACTCTGACACTCTTCATTGTAGTGTTGCTGCAGGTTGGTGTCCTGAAAACATAGAAATCCTGATAAATTCTACTTCATGTAATTATTGAAAAAGACCAAAAATATGAGGTTATAATTGTATGTGCTGCATTATGTGGTTATTCTGAAGTGACAGCTCTTTCATGTTTACTAGGTATTAGTGAGAACTATGTTCTCTGATTACAACTCATACATCTAATCATTGCAAGAGTTTTCCATTAACCAGTTTTGGGCCCAGTTTCCTTCATATCTCCATCTTACTCCACAGCTCGTCCCCTTCTATGACAGGAGCTGCAGACAACTTTCATACTGTGACGTGACCTGGGGCCTTAAGCCTTTGGACTACCATGCTGGGTGAGTCAGTGTGGTGTGCAGTAGAGGAACTCTTTCCTAATTTAGTAGAATAAAATTGACTATATACAGAAGTACAATGATCATCATCTGCATCTACCATGAAATCCAATAAAGGTGTCACCAATTCAAATTTCCCTTGGTCTGACTGCAAAGGAGGCAGATTTCTATTATAGCTGAAAAATGAGGGGAATGGGGAATCTTGTGGATGGATTCTAGAGGACACAGAGGAAGAGGGTTGGATTTTGGGGTCACCAAGATATCTTGATCTTCCTTTGATGATCTGCAGATAGGGATTGGTCCAGGTTAGGGAAACACACTAGATGCTCCTATACCATCCCATCTAATAGTAATAGAGGATACCTATTAAGCAGTTATATATGTAAAACACTCTTCTAAATTCTGTTGCCATTAGCCTATTATACAGATGAGGAGCTTAATAGGCACTTCAATCATATCATTAACATGTCGATTAGGCAAAGCAGAGCCCAACATCTCCATGTGCCTTTCCAAGAGATACCAAGCAACCAGGAATCCAGGGTTTTGCCCCAAAGAAGCTAAATAAAGACCCACAGATGCTTAGAGAGGAAGCCACTGGAATCAGAAGCTGGAAGCAATAAATCCAGGAACAAGGACCAGCAGATGCCAGACACATGCTTTCCCATGTGACAGACATTAACCTTTCTTGGGTCAACGTATCTTTCTCTGGGTGCCTTAGTTTGGACATTTTTATGGCTTTAGAACTGTAAACTTGTAACTAACAAATCCCCTTAATAAAAGCTGTTCATTTCTGGTATATTGCATTCCAGCAGCATTAGCAAACTAAAACACCATAAGTAGAGGCTTGCACAAATGTGCTTGAACTGGGGGCATTACTCAGGAATACTAAAACTGACGATCGTGTACCTTCAGTGTACAGAGACTTTGGAATACATCTTGAAGTATACAAAAGAGTGGATTTCTGGTTGAACAAAAGGGAAATACACTCAACCAAGACACATTAGATACCAGTTTATTTTCGTCTCTATGGACATGCACAGTTCTTTTGTTCTCCCTTTTAATGATATCTTGGGTTATACAATAATTCGTATAGCCTCATTACATGATAGTTATCATGAAGGGTGGAAAGCAAGGTGAGAGCAAAGCAAATACCAGCAAAGAAGTTCTCCTTTTAAAATAACTGCTACAGTGTCTTTGATGCCTGTTAAGACTTTCCCAAATAACAGTTTATTGTTTTTCACTTCCAATTGGAGGTGGATAGAAAATTTCTGACCTCAGGCAGATTCAACCAGAACTTTTATCTGATGAATTCACATTAAGGGACAGGCAGAAAGGGATTTGGTAAGAATCTCTACTCACTTGCAAACCTAAATCACTACTACAACTCCTGCACTTTTTTACACACAGTATTTCTGTCAGTGAGAAAAATCTAGAAACATTCCTGATCAGCATCAGTCTCACTGGGAACTTGTTAGGAAAGGCAGTTCTCAGGCTCCATCCTGGATTTACTGAATCAGAATCTCTGTGGTGGAGCCTCTCAATCTGTGCTTTAACAGGTTTTCCAGGGATTCTGATATGGTCAAATGATTGAAAACTATGATCTAAGTAAGAGATCTGTGTGACAAATTATTTCCTGTATGCCTTGTGAGATAAATGACTGTGCTGGTTTGAAAGGATGTATGTCCCCTAGAAAAGCCATGTTTTAATCCTAATCCCATTTTGTAGAGGCAGCCATTTCTTCTAATCCCTATCAATACTGTATATATGAATCTTTAATTAGATCATCTCCCTGGAGACGTGACTCAATCAAGAGTGGTTGTCAAACTGGATTAAGTGGAGACATGTCTCCACCCATTCAGTGGGTCTTGATTAGTTTACTGGAATCCTATAAAAGAGGAAACATTTTGGAGAATGTGGGAGATTCAGAGAGAGCAGGAGGATGCAGCCATGAGAAGCAGACTCCACCAGTCAGCGACCTTTGGAGATGAAGAAGGAAAACGCCTCCCAGGGAGCTGGAGAGGAAGCTAGCAGATATTGCCATGTTCACCATGAGCCCTTGTAGCCGAGAGAGAAAGCCTGACTGTGTTCGCCATGTGCCTTTCCAGATGAGAGAGAAACTCTGACCCTGTTTGCCATGTGCCTTCTCACTTAAGAGAGAAACCCTGAACTTCATTGGCCTTCTTGAACCAATCTATCTGTCCCTGGATGCCTTAGATTGGACATTTCTATAGACTTGTTTTAATTGGGACATTTTCTCAGCCTTAGAACTATAAACTAGCAACTTGATAAATTCCCTTTTTAAAAAGCCATTCTGTTTCTGGTATATTGCATTCTGGAAGCTAGCAAAATAGAACAATGACATAAGATGCTGCGTATGTTTGGCATAAAATATGCTCCAGAAACACCTCTCTGAGCAAAATCCAGATGATTTTTTTTTTAGCTACTGTGCTAGGTTAAGCTACAATCATACTCTGTGGGTCTGTGGAATTTTCCTGGGACTGGCTTGAACCCCTGTCACCAATGTTGTGACTGCAGGAAAGTAAAAAGCAACCATGACTCCTTAAGGAGTTTCTCCCTCATGAATGGCTACCCACCTGGGTGGGGGCCCTGCTAAGATAATGATTCTCTGCCACCTGATGAGAGTTCCCCAATGGCCTGACTTACCCCCAGAGTGATATGTACAGGACTGTGGTTTCCAGCAATGAGGCATTCAACCTTCTAAGATTTGGGGAACACTAAACCCTTTTATTACAGCCAGAAAGGCCAGTGTAATGGGAAACCAATACAAGGACACCTGACTTCCTTGCTCTTCAAGCTCCATCCAACCAGTTGCATTGTATTCTGAGCTCCTTAAAATGTGAGTAAAATTGGTAGGGAAGCAACTCCATACATTGGCACTTTAGTTTCTACCTCCTTTAACTCCTAAGTGACTATGGGGAGTAGTTTTTATTGTCCCACAATTGTCTTATTGGTGAGAGAAATTTTGAAGGTGGAGACACATGGGCTGTGGGGGTTGGCGGTGGGGGAAAGGCAGGATTTATCATGTTAACACATTAGGCTTTAAGCACATGCTCCTGTAACCATCAGTTTGACAGTCCCAGCTTTCCAGGCCTTACCTGCTCTTTGCTCTTCTTCCCCAGGTGTTCTTTCCTCCTATATCTTTCATTGAACAAAAGATTTGGATATTTAGATATTTACCTGTTAAATCTATCAATCTTTTCCTCTCCATGCTTGGTTTTAGAGTCCCTATTCTATAAGATCTTGAGGAAGAAGAACCCCTTTTTTGAGCAATAACTGTTTTACAGGTTATTTTAGAAACCTTTAAATAGAATAGTGATGAATCTTCCCAAATATTTACTTCAATCTTCCACAGGTAAATGGGTTTAATGATTAAGAATGATGTCAGCTGTGGGTTTTTCAATGCTGTCCTTTGTATTAAGAAAGTTGTTTTACCACCTTGTGTGAAGTGTCTTCTCAATTAAGGCCCATAGAGGTTTAAATCAACCTGGTTCACATTTTTCCCATGGCAGACTCCAGGGAACAGGGTGTTTCTAACTTGGTGCTTTCTTTCTTTTTTTTTTTTTTTTTTTTTTTTTTAAAAGGAAAGACAGAGAGAAGGAAGGAAGGAAGGAAGAAAGGGAAACATTTTTAAACATTTTCTTGTTTTTTATTGTATTCTGTTTCTCCGTTTTTGTTACATGGGCTGGGGCCGGGAATCGAACCGAGGTCCTCCGGCATAGCAGGCAAGCACTTTGCCCGCTGAGCCACCGCGGCCCGCCTCTTTCTTTTTTTAATAAATGCAGTTACTCCATTTCTAAATCCAATCCTGGGAAGATGTTAGAATGTTACCAAGGCATAGAAAAAAGAAATTGATCCCCCCCCCCCATTTATCTCTTTTTTACTGAAGGAGAACACTCTTAGGGTTTAAAATTGATTTTAATATTGAATTTCCTGGAGGTTTGTCCACCAAGAGAAGTATTTAAAATTCTGGTCTGTGGCTATGATGGTCCTCAAATATAATTCCTATATTCTAATAGGTCAAGGTTTTAATTGAGTGAACTTTGAGGCTTAACAAGTGGTCAAACTAGAATTGTCCACTTAGGGACTGGGGGTTAATGGGGTTATAGCAAACTAAGGCTGATCCAAACTCACTATGCATTGATTAAATAAAGTAAATAATTTATTCACGCATTTATTGAGCATGTATTTTGAGGCAGAGTCTGAAAGTCTGAAAGTCTGAAAATAATACCATGTTGCCTCTAAGATGGTCTTAACTTATTGGAAGATGGATTCAAACACACCCCTGAAGCAGGTTGCTTATTCACCTCTTCTCTTCCTTGTTCTTTATCTCTTTCCCCTCCTTTTCCTCTCTTATACCACTTCTTTGATATCACAGTAACCCTTCAGGAAAAAACATTTGCTGTGTGGGACTCTCACATACTGGCAGTTACTGAGTCCTGGAGTGAACCCTGAGTGATCTCTGGCAGCTGTTACCAGAGAGTAGGAAGTCACAGTCATTCCTGCCGTGCGGTGGGCAGGCTCCTGTGATCTTGTATAGCAAGCAATCCAGTTACTTGATCAGCTGTTTGCCTTTGATTCCCTGACATTTTTCAGGAAATTTGGAGACTCCAATAGGTATTCTGGTTTCTTGCAATGACTGAAATTTTCACATCAGATTGTTTCTCAGTACTTGGGCTTTTGAGATCTTCTCAATATTCTTTATTCAGAATAGGAACATCTCTTCAGCAGACAGAATGTATGTTGCAGGACTTTTCTGCAAACTGCTGAGCACCCAGGCCCTTGAATTCCCCAACACAAGGAGCCTAATTTAATTAGATACAGGTAAGGTAGAATAAGAATTGTATGTGATTTCTATTCCTGGCTCCTCAATTATATGGTTCTAGGGGAATATTTATACTAGGGTCATGGTGGGATGGAAAGGATCTCAGATTTTTGGATTAAAATTAAATTTTCACTGCATTTAGGAAATAGCAGCGCTTGTCTCCTCCAAATTTTGCTGAGGTCTTTCATTCAAAAGACTTTGTTTATCCATCTGGTGCAAAGCCTACAGAGGATGGACAAGTAGCAAATGTGGGAAGGAGACTTACCTTAATGATAAATAGGTCATTCCCATTGTGAGGTTGTGAAAGTATTATGCACTCCAGAAAAGCCATGTTTTAATCCTGGTTCAGTCTTGTGGAGGCAAGCATTTCTTTTAATCCTGGTACAATATTGTAAGTGGAAACGTTTGATTAGATTATCTCCATGGAGATGTGGTGCACCCAATTGTGGGTGTGACCTTTGATTAGATGGAAATGTGACTCCACCCATTCCAGGTAGGTCTTGATTATTTTACTTGAATCCTTTAAAAGAGGAAACATTTTGGAGAGAACCAGAAATGACAGAAGCCTCAGAGCCGACAGAGAGAGAAACAGCTGACACCGATGCTGACATTTCCAGAACAGAGACACGGATATTTGGAGATGCTTGGAACCCAGCAGACATCACCATGAGATGCTAAGCAAGCCAGAATCTGGAGAGAACCAAGGGAAGCCAAGAGATGAAGACCAGCCCTGGAGAAGCAAAGTGAGGAACCCCCCCCCCCCATAGGAACAGAGGCTGAAAGCAATGGAACCCAGGAGCAAGGGACCAGCAGATGTCAGCATGTGATGTCTCAGCTGACAAAGGTGTTCTGTACTCATCGACCATCCTTGAATTAAAGTATCTTTTACCGGATACTTTTACCAGATACATTTTTATAGGCTTAGAACTATAAACTTGCAACTTATTAAATTCCAAGTTTTAAAAGTTATTTTAGTTCTGGTATATCACATTCCAGCAGCTTCCAAACTAACATACCTGTTAAGTTCAGGCAACAGTGTAGTCAGTTGGCCCCTTCTTGAAAACCCACCCCAGAGAAGTCAGAAATAAGAGTGGAATCTGGGAACTTGCAGAGCAATTGAGAAATCCCTGGAGAGAAGCTGATCTGGCAAATTGGACAATGCTGGGTTTGTGTTCATGCTTCTTCCTCATGTTGCCTGGGAGAGGTCACTTCCTGTCCCTTCCCTGTTGGATGGGGAGCAAAAGCTTAGGACCCCAATGTAGGCCATGTAGAATGAGGGCAGAACAAACAACAAAAAATCTCTGCTGGTATGAGGAGTTAAGGATATAAAAAGAGGGGTGTGTAACAGCTTTTGGGCACACTTCCCCTTCTATATTGGGGCAGATAAAGGGTATAGTAGTATAGTAGCCCCTTCCGAGGTATATCTAAGACCTTAAAAGTGTGGATTTCCTGATGGAGATGGGGAAAGTGTTTCTGGTATTTATGCCTGCCCAATCCCTTAGGTTTGCAACAATTGAAACAGAGGAGAACCTGGCTCTCAGCCCTTCCCAGGACTCATCATTACCAGGAAGCATACCTCATATCCCCAGGAAATCACTCACAGGCTAAATAATTAGACAATCAAACAGTGCCCTCACAGAAAAGAACACAAACTAGATGATGCAAACTCTCTGAAACGCATATGTTGTAACAGATGCATCAAGGAGTTAAAATATGTATGATAATTTTGAGATAAGTTATCATGATAGCAGTCTGAAACAAGAGTAGGAAATCAAAGAATCAAGTAGAAATAAGATTAGATAAGTTCAAACAAAGGGTATAATATGGAATATATTGTAATAGATACAGCTGAAGAATGAAGTGAAAGATAAGATGAAAGGAAAAGTATAAAGAGAGCTTAAAAGGAAATGCAAGATAGGATTGATGATTCTGATGTCTGGGAGCAATTAATATGGTTAATTAGAGAGGTGACAATTCTTAGTATCACCAGGTCTTTTGTCTTTTCTTTTCCCTTAGAAAAGCTAAATTTCCAGTTCCCAGCTTTGGTCTCAATTTTCCTAAATGTGTGACACTTGTCCAGTATGAAAGGCTCTTGGTAACAATTAGCTTGCACTTCTTATTAGAAGGAAGAGGATATATTTTTGAGTAACTTAGCCAAATAAGTATTCTATTGCTGAATATATATTAAAGTATGGATGAGACATGTCTTACTGATGAGACTATTTATTGATTGAATTTCTTTTCTCCCCCTTCTATTGGTTTTTTAATTATGCAAATTGTAGGGTGATTATTTAAAAAATCTAGGAAGTGACATAGGCAAAATATATAATTCACCTTCTAGAATGAAGGGAACTGACCAGGTCTCACAATGCCTGATTGTACCTGTAATCTGCTGAAGGGGTGAACTAGGTGGTTGTGTTTTGTGTCATGTACCATCATGGTCAAAACTGATAGGAGGCCTCTCACCTTTCATCTTTCTTTTCTTGTGAGAGTGCCCAGATGTCATCTCACATGCGTTCCTAATAAATTTACTGCCTGTTTAGTCTGTGCTGTACTGTGCCCTTGATTCTTTCTTGTGCCATGGCCAAGGACCTGGAAGCTGGACCGGGCAACATATTTTGGTGAGCCAGCCAGGAGTCACTTCTCTCTGACCGTATGGTCTGTTGAAGGCACTGTGTCTTTTTCTTCTCACCTGGCTCTTTGCTATCTTCCTATGTCCCCCTGAAACTCTATGTCTCTAGGAACCAAGGGTTCTGATGCAGCTTCTCCAGGACATAAACTTGCTTCTCTCTGAGCTACCAGCTCCCTCTTTGGAGGTGGCAGCAGCCCTATCTCCATGCTATCTAGATCTAGGAGGTTCAGGGTGGCAGGTGATACTATCCTTTGGGACCTGAATGGGGGCTTCTTCCTGTGTCAACCAGGAGTCCAATGTCTGTTTGTCCATCTCTCCCCCCATCCTTGCCTCTCTCAAACTCCCCTACACTCTCTTTTCCTCACCTCTGAGGACCAGTACCTTCTTCCTGCTGAATCTGTTCCTCTTTTCACTTCTTTGAAAGAGGTCCTCTCCCCTGCCTTAAGAGAATCTCCTTTTTCCTCTGTCTGGCTTTCAATGCCTTATAAAACATTCCACCTTTTACAGAATTCTGGGATAAGGATTCTTGCACTAAACAAGGTGTTGCTTTGAAATTCTAGGGTGTAACCTCTAGTTTAGACACATCGGAATTGGGTACCTTCCAATGGGTGTGCCTTCTTATGAAAGCCAGAAGTGAGTTTTGCAGGGTAAGTGAAAGCCCTGGTTATCCTGCTCTCTGAGTCTTTTCATCTCTTTGTTCGCTATTATGTCTCAAGTTCCAGCATGTTCTCCTATGAGCTCTCTTGAGGGTCATGCCCAGTGCAGGAAAATTATAGCCTGGAGACAATATGCTATTGGATATACGTTCACTTGCTTGAAAAACTCTGCACTGTAATGGACAGAAGGAGCCTTGCCTCTGGCCCTTTTGTACAATATATCCATATCAAATGCCTCTGATAGCCTGAAAAACATACTAAGTCACATTCGTAAAAGGAGACTTACTTCCTTGCTGCATGTTCTTTCCATCTAGCTAAATCATGGCAACACCTGGGGCTGGCACCTAGGAGATCCTCTCCCTAAAGTTTCTTCGTGGCAAATCCTTTCTATTCTCTTAGGCAGAACTCTAGGCAGTAAGTTAAAACCACAGACACCCAGGAAAATGAGTGGGTTGGCTCAGCAGCTTTGGGATGGTACTGGGCCATCTGTCTCCTGAGTCTTTGAGGACCCTGGGGATGCCCAGGGATAGAGATCCTAATCCCATGGGCCTAAGGTATCAGTATTCAGAACAGCAGGTTCATGACCCAGGATGCCAGGCACTGGTATGGAAGTCTACATTATTCTCTCTCTTCCTTAAAAATGGGTGATGCCCAAAGTATTTTCTACAGTATACTTCCTGGCCACAGTATCACCTGAAGAATGGCCAACATTGGCCCACAAATAGGATGGTCAGCCATAACCTTACCTTACAATAAAACCCTTTTTGTAAGAAGGAAGGAGTGGAGTGCGAGGATAGTTTAGTGGTAGAATTCTCACCTGCCATGCGGGAGACCTGGGTTCATTTCCTAGCCCATGCACCTCCCAAAAAACCAAACAAAGAAACCAACAAAAACAAATAATTCAACAAATGGTGCTGCAATAATGAGCTACTCATATGGAAATAGAATGAAACATGACCCCGCCATACAGTGCACAAGAGAAAAAGGAAGGAAAGTAGCAAGGAGTTCCTTATGTCTAGCTTTCATGACCTTGTAGCAGAACAAACCCACAAAGGGCTCTTGCAAATTGTGCTATGTGCAGGAAGACTGTCAGGGACTTCTTCCTCATGACTTCTTCATGGAAGGAGGCTAATATTTTAAATAATCCTCTTTTAAATAGACCTCTACCCCAGAATCCTTGTTTAGTCTCTATTGAAACCCATTGCAGCTGAATATAAAGTTTCTTTTCTAAATTATGCTCTCTTTTTAGCCCTCAGAAAACAAGAAACTTATAAGACAAAGATATTTCTGGGAAATTTTTCCTAGACTTTTCTGAGGAGGAGGCCAAGCTCCCCCAGCTTGGGAGCATAGGTCCTGACATCTCCAGGGAAGAACATCCCAGGAAGACTTGGTGACTCATCCTGGGGACCACTGGTAAATTTACTCCCCAAGTTCCCAAATGATTGGGCTGGCTGAGAGGAAAATACCCAGCTCATGCTGGCACTGGGACACCACACAATCACACTGGTGCTTGTAAGTCTCCTCTTTTTCCTTTTCCAGAGAAAATGGGAAATGCTAACAGTCAATATAAGCTGAAAGATGGGGAAGCATAGCTTTCCAAGCCTCTTGCCTCTTAATTATAATCCCATTTTCCAGTCTGTAAAAGATAGGAGAAATAGCCAGAAATTCCCTCTGTCCAATTATTTATAGCTCTCTATCAAGACAAAGACCTAAAAAGAGAGTGGTCACTTATGTACACCCATGTCTCAATTTCCATTAAAGAAAAGATACTTGTTTTCCAAAAGACATGACAAAATGAACCACCAAGCCAGTTAATTGTAATAAGCAAAGGGAAATTACTCAGGAGAAAGATGAAAACCCAGTTCTGTTTCAGGGGAGGGTAGTGGAAGCCTTCCAAAGTTATTAATGGAAGCCCAGATTTCCAGGAAAGCCAAATTTTGCTGGGCATCCCTTTCATTAGCCAGTCTGCTCCTAACATTTGAAGAAAGCTGCAAAAGCTCTCCATGGGCCTGCAAACTTCTACTAATAACTTATTAGAAACTGTCTTTTATGTCTTTAGCAATCAGAACAAGGCCAAGGAGGAGGTGAAGGCAGAGAGGTAAGCAAAAGAACAGGCTTAGCCTATTGTAGTCACAGTTAACAGTGCCCTGTCCTCTCAAGATCACCTAAATCCTGGCTCCAGGCATCATGGGCTTTGCTTCAACTGTGAGTCAGAGGACCAAAAACCTTGAAACAGCCTTCAATGCTGGGACCCTCAGCGATCTTGCCCAAAGTACTGCCAACATGGGCTTCAGGTCCAGGGACTGCATTTCCTCCCAAAGCAGGGGCAGAACAGCCCTTTGAGCCTGCTTGCAGCAAGCATAAAAAACTGAGAGTGCCCAAGGCCACATATACCTCCTCTGACTTCACCAAATAACCAACTTAGAGAAGGAGCCTTGGGTGACACTTGACATGACAGGTAAGATTATTAATATTTTAGTTAACACTAGAGCCACTCTGTCCTAAACTGCCACTCTGGGCCTACTTCCACTTGTACCTGTCTAGTTATGGGAGTTGATGGTAAAGTTGATGGTAAAATCTTCACTACCCCTCTCCTTTGTAGGCTTAAGGACATCCTACTGTCCCATTAATTTTTCATTGTCCCTGAATACACCACTCCTCTTCTAGGGAGTGATCTTCTTCACTCCTTGGGAACCACCTTAAGAGTAGTAAGTCTGGCTACTGTTTATGCCTTGTTTGCCCAGACACCCCTATAGATGAAGGCCTCTTGGTAACCAAGAGAAAATCCTTAAGTAAACAAACCTGTCTGTATGGAATAAAGGCATGCCAGGGCAAGCCCCCAAAGTAACCCTGTCTGCATTCAGATTTCCAGTCCTAGAGCTTTAAAGACACATTCTTTTTAACTCCCTTTACCCAAACTTTCAATGCCTATTTGCCTCTAAATGGCAGAAACTTGAGAATAAGATTCCCACCCTGCTTACTTAGAAGGTGCTGCCCTACGGGTTTCAAAATAATTCCTATGCCTTTTAAAATGCCTTAGGTACAGAATTTGCTGACCGCTAACTGCCGCAGAGCACAGTCTTGCAAAATGTTAATTTAAAAACTAACATTTTTCTAATATAAAGTAAATTTTGTTTGTTATAGTCATTACTGACTACAAGCCCTGAATGGATGTGGAAAATTGTGGAAAGTTTGAAAAAGTAAGTTTTTGGTCACTGCAAACTATAAAAGGTTGTAAAAAATTTATAAAAGTAAATTGTCTATTATATTCAATGGTAATCAGATTTGATAAGCCCATTTATAATATTTAAAAAATATTTTGTGTACAACTGTGTATGCATAAAAAAACTGGAGTTTAGTTTTCTCTATTAAAATGCAAATTGCTAGTCTACTCAATGAAAGTGTATAAAAAGTTTTTCTTAACCATCCAAGTACTCTGTCTAAAAGATAAAAATGTTATATCATATCAGAATAATATTCTTGTTGATGTTTATGTTGATCTTATCATCCTTTATTTCAGAAGAAAAATTTTCTTACTCTAAAAGGAAAACTTTTACAAAAAATTTGTTCTCTCACCTTGTAAAAGTGAGATGCTAAAATAGTTTAATATATTACATAAAAAAGGTATTGAAGAAGTGTGACGGTTGAATTCATATGTCAATTTGGCCTGGTGATGGTGCCCTGTTGTCTGATCAAGCAAGCACTAGCCTAACTGTTACTGTGAAGACATTTTGTGGACTTAAGTCACCCATCAGTTGACTGCATCTTTGGCTGATTACATCTAAAATCAACTGAGGGGTGACTTAAGTCCACAAAATGTCTTCATTTTTGTGAAGACATTTTCCACTCTCCCCAGTGAGATTATCCAATGAGATTCAATCCAATCAGTTGAAGACTTTTAAGGGAAAGGTGACTATTTCAGCAGTCAGAAGAGAGAACTTACATCTCTATTTCAGTCAGCCAGCCTCTCCTGGAAATTCATCAAAAACCTTCATTGTTGTTGCCAGCTCAGGGCCTGCCCTATGGAATTTGGACTTAAGCATCCCCACAGTTGCATGAGAGACATTTATAAAATCTCATATTTACAGATATCTCCTGTTGATTCTATTTCCCTAGAGAACCCTGACTAATGCAATAAGTATTATAATGAAAAATATTTTCTATCCTTCTGTTAACCAAATTTGCATGGATAAAATGGTATTCATATGTTTAGAAATTGTTTAAAATTTTCAAAAAATGTAACAATGTTCTATCCTAATACTGATCTGAACAGTGTTAAAAGTTACAGATCATGGGAACAACCAAATTTACCTGTCAGTTATACTACTTTACTCTAAGGCTTCTCCAAAAGTACTGGTGGCCAGCTATAAGTCAGAACTTCATCTTCAACAAAAGAACTTTAAAAGAGAAACAAGGCAAGTATACTATGTTCTACCTGTTAATTAACCTAACCCTAGTAAATGTGTAAAAATAAAACAGGATAAAACTCCTGCTGTAGTTTGTCAAATATTTTCATTTCTAAACTTAGCTTCATTCACCAAAAAACAAAGGAAGCAAAGTATGCGACAGGCAGCAAAACTAACGTGAAGCCAAAGCCCTAGGGACTTCAGCTCAAAAAACAAAAACAAAAACAAAAACAAAACAGAACTAATTGCCTTCACCTAAACTCTAGAAGTAAAAAAGGGAAAAGACTAAGTCTGCACACCAAATATGCTTTCCTAGTCCTGCATATTCACGCAGCAGTATGGAAAGACCAAGCCTTTTTCACAAAATGCAAAACCACAAAACACACTGCCCCCTAAACAATCAATCTCTAAATGCTGTGCTATTACTAGTAAAAATAGCAGTAATTCATTGCCCTGGCTATCAAAAGAAATACTTACATCTCTTGAGGGAATGACTGAGACAAAACAGCAGTCAAAGCGGCAGCCAAGTCAATGATAACCCTTCAAAGCCTCATTCCCACATCTCTTAACTTAGCACATGCATCCTCTTATTCCCCACTCAAGCAGGAATGAGCCACCCAGCTAGGATTCACTCTTGGACCTGAAAATAATCATTTACTTTCCTCTTCCCAAGTCTTTCGTGGCTAATGCATCACCTAGGCTGTTCATTTCTATCCCCCTCTGTCTGTTAATCAGCCTTTGCATTTTTAAGCCTCTCACTACATTTATTTCTTCCAGATGTATAAGCCTTTCACAGCAAACCAATACAGTTGCAAAGATGTTCAGCCATTGCACATGCCCCTTTGGACACTTTCCCCTCTCAGCTTAAATGGGACAGCTGGAAAAGTCTATGCCCTGTCAGGCTGGCCCTATGCCCCCTCCCAAGCCAGAAATAACTGCAGGAGAGTGACTGTCGTCCCTCAGCACCTCTTGGGATTAAGGGACAAGGACTCTCTGAGGAGAGTAGAGGGAGGTGGAGGCAGTCTAGACAGGGACCTGAAAGGGGAGAGAAGCCCTTGAGTGAAGATGGTTAATCAAGGTCAAGAAGGCTCGTGTCCCCACAGACACCCCGCCCAGGTGCTAGGACTTAACGGGAAGCAACCAGCAGCAGCCGACCCATCTGGAGCCAAACAACTCCCACCTGACTGAGACATCTATGGGGAAGGGTAGAGCCAAGCAACCCACCCAAATGCACTATCTCCCACCAGGCACTGTCCTGGAAAAAACAGAGGAGTAAAGAAGCCCATGAACAAGGAAGGGGGAGGGGAATAAGTAAAGCTAATCTGTAAAAGCAAATGGTCCCACATTGCCTATTGCCTCTCACCTTTCATCCTTCCTTCTTGTGAGAGTGCCCACCTGTCCTCTCACATGTGTTCCTAACAAATTTTCTGCCTTCTTAAAAAAAAAAATCATTGGATTGGAGGTAGGCAGAGCCTGCTAACCCAAGAGTGTGGACGTAGAAACGATGAGAAAGTAGATGATGCCAATTCACAGAAGGTAGTGGCGCAGAACCCAGGGAGAACCAGAGGTGCCAAGTAGTATTCCACTTTGTATATTACTCTTTTTTTCCGCAAATCTAATGGTATTATTACCTGGCAATATATTGTTTTAGTTTAACATATTTCGTTATTGTTAAATTTGAGCTTTGAAAATTTTATTAGTCGTCTGTATTTTCTCTTTTGTGAATTACCTGTTTATGTCCTCTGCCCATTTTTCAATTGGTGAATTTGTCTTTTTATATCAAAATGTACTCTAGTTAATAGTATAATTGTAATTTTGTTTCATCAATTGTTACAAAGGTGTCACACTAATGTGTTAACAGTAAAGAAAATGGTATATGTGAAGGGGATGGCATATGGGAACTCTGTCCTTCCTGCAATATTTTTTTTTGTAAACCTATAACTTCTCTAATAAAAAAAAGCTTATCTATAAAAAATGAGTATAGAATGGTGAAAAGATAAACATAAAAGAGAGGATTATCTAATTACAGTTTGGATGACAGGTTAAAATGTGAAAAAATGAATTTTTATCTGAAAGGCTAACAAAACATCATTTTAGAATTAATTATAGCATGAAACTCATGATACTAAACAAAAATGTTTTTCTAGCTTGATCATGAACGTGGCCCAGCAACAGTGTTGCTGTTAGTGATGTGGGTCTCAGTTTGATGGGTGCCTCTGACGGCCGTGTTTGGTCTCTAGAACTAGTCTCCACTAAGGAACTGCAGGCTTCTCAGAGAGCAGCTCATATCTTTCTCCTTGTTTGTTAAGGAAAAATCAGTACAGGCCTGGGACATCTTGTTATTTTTGAAAAGCAAGAAAGAATATTTTAAAACATGTCTGGGCTAGCACTGAAAGGACAAAGAGGTCACTTTGAAGGGCTTCCCATGGCCCACCCTGTGGAAATTTGAGAATTAAAGAGAATAACAGAAAAACAATTGTAACCACGTGAATCTGTTTTTCCATTAATTCGCAATGATCTTCACCAAATAAAAAGTTAATGTGAACTATATAAAAATGCAGCTGTATAACCAAAAGCTGATGACATACTACAGCATTTAAATTTTTAATAAATACATAAAGGCATTAAATATACATCTATTCATAAAGTATAGATCACTAGTTTTCTGCATTTGTATATATCTGACACATCTTATGTGCCTTTAGGCCCTCATGTTCCAGAAGCTTCTGTGGCAACCCGCTCAGCGGGGGCTCTGATCAACTTAATGCAGCCAGTGAGTGAAACTCTCCACAGCACAGTGCATCGCTCACTTCCTGCCCTGGGGCTTGATGTTGCGACATCATGACACCCAGCCTGATGCCCACTTGTGTGCTATGCCAAAGTGTGGGGAATTGACAACACTGTGGGGCCACACAGTGACCAAGGAGAGGAGGGAGCCCATGGATAAATGGTTCTTTTCTTTCTGCTTCTAGCTAGAGAATGCTGAGACATGGTTTATATAGCTGCTTGGATGAAGAAGAGGAGCAACCTTCTTGTGAGATGGAGCAATAGTTCTGTAGGGGAGAAAATGCAGGCACAATGTGGCTCTCTTGGGTCCAGGTCAGGATTAAAGCAATTCTATTTGGCAAACTGTATGCATGCCCCTGATGAAGTGTTTCTGGAAAAGGAATGCCCTGTCACAAGGACCTAACTGAGTCATATGAGTTTTTCTACACAATTCCTCTGTGTGGCATCAAAACAACAATTCTTCCAGGGGATATTGTACGACATAAAACTAAAATCATATACATCGCAACCACTTTGAACAACTGAATTGAGATAACTGTGAGCTATCTTTTCCACAGCCAGCCCAATCTTGTAGAAGTAGTCCAACGAAAATAAAACTTTCAAAGAATTGCCTTCAATTTGGAGTCCGAAAAGTGGAAAAATTTTGCAAGCATAGGCAAAAGAGAGTGTGGAGAGATGTGCTTTTTCAAGGAGGCTGAGGAATCTGAATATATACCATTGGATCATTCCCTCACTCATCAAATGTTGTGACCTCTCCTTCATGAGAGAGGAAACCTGACTTCTTGTATAAACAGGAACTTGGTATCTATTTCTGTAGCTGATTAAGGATTGTGCATCAGATGTGCTGCTTAGAAGTTTTCAGGAAGCTGGTGTAGGGACTAATTATGCCATATGCTATCATCCACTTTTAAAAAGGAAATTTTAAATGAAATCACCATTTACCTTCTTTTAATCCCTTTTTTGAAGGCACTCTTAATTATTTTTATCTCATACTTTGATGACTGGTTTTTTTTTCAGTAATTTTATTGAGATACTTTCACATATTATACAATCTGTCCAAGGTGTACAATCAATGGCTCACAGTATCGTCACGTTTGTGCTTTCCTCACCACAATTTTAGAACATTTTCCTTAATAAAAAAACAACACATCCAGTAACCCATATCCTCCCATTATTGACCCTTACCATTGATGTGGGTGTTTTGTTACTGTTGATTAAATAATATTAGAACATTACTGTTAACTATAAACTATGCTTAATAGTAGGTGTGTTTTCTCCCATATACCACTCTATTATTAATTTCTTGAAACAGTCACATTTGTTCTCACTCATGAAAGAACTTTTATATATTCCTACTATTCATCACCGTCATCATCCAACACAGAATTCACTGTGTTATACAGTCCCGTGTTTTAACCTCTAGCTTTCTTTCTAGTGAAATACTCTACTTATAACCACAGCCACATACGTAGTTCAGTGCTGTTAATTACATTCACCACTTTATTACTACCATCACATCTATCCATTTGCAAACATATAAATTCAACCTAGTTAGAAATTCTGCACACATTAAGTATCCACTCCTCATTCTCTATCCACATTCTAATTCCTGGTAACTTACATTCTATATTTTAACTCTATGAGTTCACTTATTATAATTAGTCACAATAGTGAAATCATACAATATTTATCCTCTTGTGTCTGACTTATTTCACTCAACACAACATCCCCAAGGTTATCCATGTCGTTGAATGATTCAGGACTTTGTTCCTTCTTACTGCAATACTAACTATAATGCAAAAGAAGAGAGGGAGTTAGGTAGACATGGTGTTCTGAGAAGGTCACATTTTTTCTGAGTGAATACAGTGTTATAGTTTCCTTAGTATATGCTCAAGCAAATACCATGCAATGGGATGGCTCAAACAATGAGAATTTATTAGCTCACACATTTGAGGCTAAAAGAAACTCCAACTCAAGTTGTCATCAAGGCTGTGGTTTCTTCATGTAGATGGTGGTATTCTGGGGCTGGCTACCATCAATCCAGTGTCCTTATCTAGTCATGTGTCAAGGCACATGAGGGCATCTCCTGGTCTCTTCCTTCTCTGCTGGGTTCCATTGATGCTCAGTTTCTGTTTGCTCCATCTGTGGCTGTCTATCTTTCTGTCTAAATTTCATTCCATTTATTAAGGACCCCAGTCCTAGAATTAAGATCCACCCTAATGAGTTGTGCCATACCTTAACTGAAAAACCTCATCAGAAGGTCCTATTTACAATGAGTTTCACAACCATAGGAATGGATTAAATTCAATAATATATTTTTGGGGGTATATACAGTAACAAACCATGACAAACAGGCTCCAGATTTTCTTTCCTCCATCTTTTCTATGTTGTTTACATATAAACATATAATGATACCTTGTGATGAGTTACCTAGAAAACAGTGTAGATAAAAACTTATGTGCTAATGTTTTTTTGGGGTGTATTTCCAGGAAAGCAAGAGTGAGTGGGAAAAGTAAAGAGGTGTAAGAATGGAGGGAGGAACCCTTTCCTTAGTTGGACATTGCTTCACAATGAACATATCTGGTTGCCCAAATTTCAGAACATCTCCTGAGAGGTTGCAGGATATGATTGCATTTTGTAACAATCTTGGGGGAGAAAAAGTGGACAATTGATCTGATGGCGCCTTCTAATCTCCTCTTATTGATCAAAGACTGCTTCCTAGAGTATTAATTCTCCTGCATTCCAGGAAAGCTACTGAAAAAGCTGGAGCACTAGCACAGTAATCAGTCTCTCCAGTCCTAGTATGGAGACTTCACCTCAGTCTTTGGCGATGACATCAGAGACAGCAGCCAAGCCTTTACAAAGAAGCAAAGAGTGTGATCCATTGATAAGATTCCAGCCATGAAGCAAGGAAAGCAGCCAAAACCCCAGTGGAGTAGAGTGGCAAAGTGCTGTGTGTAGGTCAGGGCATAAGTGGGTACAGAAAAGCTGATGACCAAGGACTGTAAATTCTGTCAAATGTGGATTATAAACTAGAAAGAGTTTATCATATTACACCATGAAGCTCTCTATTGGGAATTGGGTCCACTTTGACAGAAGCAATTCTGACTGTAAGACACATTAGTTTTTTATGCTTACATTATGATTTGAATTTTTGCAAATGTGGTTGCCTCCATAGTTTCATTTACTCTTCACACCACTTTAAGATGGTATATTAGTTTGCTAAAGCTACCAGAATGCAATACACCAGAAATGCAACAGGTCTTATAAAGGGAATTTATTACCTTATGAATTTACAGTTCTAAGGCCAGAAAAATATCCAAACTAAGGCATCCAGGAAAAGATATATTGACTCAAGAAATGCTGATGTCTGTTACATGGGAAGGCACATGGTTGGTATCCACAGGTCCTTGTCCCTGTTTCTATTGCTTCCAGCTTCTGATGCCAGTAGTTTCCTCTCTGAGCATCTGTGGGCCTTCACTTAGCCCCTGTGGGACACAACTCTGGTTCATGGCTTACTTAGGTCTTTGGTAGTTAGATTCAGGTGTCAACTTGGCCAGGTGAAGGTAACTAGTTCTATTGCTGTGGACATGAGCCAATGGCATGTGAACCTCATCTGTTACTGATCATATCTGCAGTCAGCTAGGAGGCATGCCTGCTGCAATGAGTGATGTTTAATTTAATTGGCTGGTGCTTAAATGAGAGTGCTCAATGTAGCACAGCCAAGCAGCTTAGCATACCTCATCTCAGCACTCGCAGCTCAGCCCAGGCCTTTGGAGATGCAGAAAGGAATCACCCTGGGGAAAGTTGTTAGAACCCAGAGACCTGGAGAGAAGGCCAGCAGAGATTGCCCTGTGCCTTCCCATGTAAGAAAGAACCTCAGTTGAAAGCTAGCTGCCTTTCCTCTATAAGAACTCTGCATTTTTAATTAATAAATCCTCTTTTATTAAAAGCCAATCCATCTCTGGTATGTTACATTCTGGCAGCTTTGGCAAACTAAAACAGCATCTTGTGGGAAAGCACATGGTGACATCTGCTGGGCTCAGCCTGTGTCTGGGCATCTGCTCACTCTGTTGGCCCTCCATGCAGCTCCAGACATCCATGTCTCTGTCAGCTCTGAAGTAACTGCTCTCCAAGTGTCTGCATCTGAGATTTCTCCAAAATGTTTCCCCTTATAAAAGACCCAACTTGAATGGATGAAGGCACATTTCCATCTAATCAAATGGCCACACCCACAACAGGGCACGCCATATCACCATAGAGGTAACCTAATTCCCACCTTAAATAATAGGTCTGGCACCTAAGATTGGGTTAGGATTAAAATATGTCTTTTCCAGGGTACATAATAATTTCAAACCAGCATAGGTGAGCAGGCATCAGAGTTGAAAAAGAATAGATGTTGAAGCCTAATGGATGTCTCACTACTAATAGGAAATGGTCTTGATAAGACAGTAAAGAGGCAGAGCATTAACAATATGCAGGTGCCACTGCTCGTGCCCAGCCTACATCCTATTGCCCTTATCACCTGCCATCAGACTCCCAACTACCAGCCCCTGCATTTCATTTCCTGAGAGCCTGTTCTGGCAGCTGAAGAGACTTTTCCTAACCGTGAGTAGGACTGAAGTACCAAGGAATTAATGATCAGTGGGGTTAGCCCTCAACTGAGGAAGACCCCTGATCTTGTGTTTGTTCTGTGCTAGTTCCCAGAGCATCTCTTTGGGTGGCATTAAGCTCCAGCAGTCTCCAGGATAATTAGCTTGATCAGGAATCCTTTCTTGACCCACTTCTCCAATCCTTTTCCAATGTTTTCCGGCATTACTTCCCCAGTTAAATTTCAGGCATTTAAATTTTGTCTCAGGATCTGCTTCTGAGAGAACCCAAATTAAGACATAACTCCTTCAAACTCTGCTCTGAGGGAAGTTGCATATTCTCAAGGGAATGCTGTTTGAATACACAGAACCAGAACTTCTTCCAGCAAATGCAGTACTGCCTTTCCAGTTAGAGCCAGGACTTTGGGGAAAGAGGAAGGAAAAACACAGGGCTTGGGGAAGTCGAGGGAGAAAGGAAGCAGACACCACACATAGTGATAAGGGATTCCTGGACTCATTCTCAGGGGAATTGAAGGGGATGTGTTGGAACTATAAGGCAATGTATTATAACATGGACTCAAACTTTTCATTATTAAGAATGATCCCTTCCTGCCAATGGGCTTGACCTACCACATTTTTGGAACCATGCAGGCTTAATGAGAGGTTACCATTTGTGCTGGGTTTGAGCTGTTGTGTATTCCAGAAAAGCTATATTCTTTATTTTTAACTGAATATTGTTGGGTGAAATCTTTTTTATTAAATTGTTTCCATGGAGATGTGACCCACCCAATTGTAGGTGGTTTGATTAGGTGGTTTCCATGGAGATGTGTCTTCACCCATTCAAGATTAGTCTTAATCTGCCTACTGGAGTTCTTTAAGAGGGAACCATTTGGAAAAAGCTTCAGAGTTAACACAGCCAGAAACCTTTGGAGATCAGAAAGAAAGCACCCACAGGGAAGTCTTTTAAAATGAGAAGTCAGGAGAAAACACTAGCAGAAATTACCAGTATGCCTTCCCAGCTGACAGAGAAACCCCAAATGTTAAGTGAAGTAAGAAGCTTCAGGACTTTGTCCCATAACAAAAGATTTGAACAACTAACAAGAAGAGGTGGAAACATCTTTCTCAAAGCTCCAGAAAACAGTTAAAGGACTGCAACAACAGGGCGAATGTTGAATTAAGAAAAAGACTACTTAAAAGTGGTAGCATCTCCTGAATCTTTGGCTGGTTTCTCCCCTACCCCTCAACAAGGAGCTCAGCACAGGGCTGGCCCAGCACTCCCAGAGCAGATCCCTGGTCCTGTTTCCAGAGGGAGCAATATCACCCTTATGTACACAGTGAGAGAATGTATGTGTGGCCCAATCTGTATATTGGTAGCCCGAGAGCCTCACTATACCAGAACTTGTTCTGTGTGCAGAAAGCAGCTCAGAGAGCTCTCCCACAGAACGTGGTAGGAGAGTAGTCAAGTGGCTTCCTGGGGCAAGGGCTTGCTCTCTGTAGGACATATAGTAAAGAGCATGAGATGAGGAAACTGTACCTCAGGGAAAAGGGGATATATGTATCTCACACTCACACTCCAGACAAGATGCCTGTGCAGAAGGGTTTGGGGGGGCCCCTAGGCTTTGGCTTGGAGCTATTCTCTAAATCCATTATATGGATAAGCTCTAAAGGAGAGGCAAGCACAGGCCAATCTGCAGAGACTGGGAAAGGTGTTTTTTTTTTCCTTTTTGTTTTTGTTAGCTCCTGGCATTCAAACAAAGCTTATACAAGCTTAAGGAACAGATGCCTGAGTCTAAATTCCAGTATTAACAACTTAACATATTAAAATGTCCAAGTTTCAACAAAAGATTTCAAAGATATATGAAGTGATGGCTCAGACAGGGAAGAATATAAAAGTATTAGAAACCATAATTGAAAAGATGATCCTACATATGCTCAAAGAGCTAAAGGAAGACATGGACAAAAAAAAAAACCTAAAAATAATCAGGAAAACTATAGATGAACAGAAAAAGAATATCAATAGAAAAATGAAAATTATGAAAAGGAACCAAATAGAGTTGAAGATCACAGTAAGAGAAATAAAAAATTCCCTTGATCCCTCTACATGTCAGCGGCAGGTTGGATATGGCAGAAAAAGAATCAGAGAACTTGAAGTTATGACCATTGACATCATCTAGTCTGAGAAGCAGGAGGGAGAAAGACTGAAGAAAAGTGAACAGAGCCTGAAGAACCTGTGGGACACCATCAAGTGTACAAATGCACACATTGTGCAAGTCCCAGGAGGAGAAGAACCAGAGAAAGGGGCAAAGAGAATATTCAAAGAAATAATGGCTGAAAACTTCCCAAATTTAATGAAAAATATGAATAGCAATCCAAGATGCTGAATGAACTCCAAACACGTAAACCCAATTAGACTCATGCTGTGCTATGCTATAATCAAACTGACAATGCCAAAGGCAGAGAATTCTGAAAGCCACAAGAGAGAAGCAGCATGTCTTACAAGGGAGACCTGACCTGTCATGGACTCGGCGTACCTATAGAAATAGAAGTAGTAGAGAGCATGGACACCAGTGTCAGCTGAACTCAGTGCAAATTCTGGTTCCAGCATTTACGATCTGTGCACCCTAGGTATGTTCTCTCTCTAAACCTCAATTTCATCTTTAGTAATAATGGTAACTATTTTGCCCAATTGTCCTGAGGATTAAATATTAATTTAATATAATATCTGGTATGAAGAAACTACTCAATGTAATGTTAGTTTTAGGAATAATTTTACCTTATAGTCCTGGATTCTTCATGAGGCTAAATACAGTACCCCATGCCTCGTTTATACCAGGAGAAGAGTTCTAGAAGAGTTCTGAAGATCTAAGAGCAAATATTTCCTTGTATGTATTCATTCTTCATGGAGGTTTACATCGTTTCACACCACCGAGTTCCTGACAAACTGCAAAATGCTTCTCCCCTGTGTCTTCTCTCTCCTCTAATTCACAATCTCTGGCACATGCTATGGTACCAAATATCAGGCATGAGTCAATATATTGTGGCTTGGGAGGAGGCAGGAACTTATCACTTCTCTACAATTAAGACCTGAAACACCTAATGATACCCTTTGTGAGTTGAAGGTAGTAGAAATTTGTGTATTCATTCACGAAATATTTAAGCAGCTATTATGTGCCAGACTCTGTCCTCAGGGTAGCCCTTACTATAACTTACAGTTTTAGTAAAGAAAGAAGATAATTTTTCAAATAATTTTAAAAGAACCCATTCCAACAGAGGGTTTGGCTGTTTTATTGTCAATTGCATGGGTCAGTTGAATTCAATTCATTCTGCTGAATTGTCAGCACGCTGTTTGCTATGCCAAACTGTTAGCTAGAAAGAAAGATACCTAAGAAGTACCAACCCATTGTAATACAGGTGTCAGAGTCACCAGCAAAAGCATGACTTACAGACTCTGGTGAAAAGACATTTACTCACACAGAGAAGGAGAGAGCAAGGCCAGCTTCACTAGTGGATGTCACTTTCTGATGGCCAGCTGTCCTGATCTGTGACAGGTGTGGGAACAGCTGATCTATGCATAGTCCTCTTGTCCCATAGTGGATGGACCTGCTTCCTCCCTACCAGAAAGAGATTTACCACCTAGGGGTGGTTTTTTGAGGTGGATGTTGTAAAAGGACATGTTTTAGCCAGACTGTCTTCAGAGAATGTACACATGTGCTCCAGACAGTGGAGGAAGGACTGTGGTAGCGCATTCCCATCTGCTAGGGAGTGCATGTTATCTTGCAAGCCCGACTATTCCCAAGCTCAGGATATATTTGTGGGTTAAAGGGAGAGTGGCAGGCTGTCCCCAGACCTCAACCTACCATAGCATGACATTTATGGTTTCTATGTCTTTCTGACAAATTTTCCCATTTGTCTTTATGAATCGCCCCCTCTATATCTCTGTTAATACTCCTTGAATTGCTGTCTATTGTGTTTTGGAAGTGTGTACCCCAGAAAGCATGCTCTTAGAATTGGTCCTCTCCTGTGGGTATGAATGCTTATAAATGGGATCTTTTGATGAGGTCACTTAAGTGAAGGCGTGGCCCAATTGAGTCAGGATGGGTCTCAACCCTACACTGAGGACCTTATAGGGAAGGTTACAAAGTGTGAGAAGGCTCGATGGAGCAGCCTAAAGCTGAAAGTCAATGAAACTCAAAAGAAAATGAGAAGCCAGGAGTTGCTGCCATGTGCATTGCCATGTGACAGTAAAGCCAAGGACCAGGAATCATCTGCAGGTAGTCCCAGACCACCACAGTCTTCTGGGGGAAAGAATCGCCTTGACGACACCTTCATTTTTACTTTCAACCTTTCTGTGGGCCTCTGGTAAATAGCACAGAATTGGGTCTTGTCTAGTCTGACAATCTCTTCTAGTTGTAATCTCTTTTGAGTGTTTAGGCAATAATATTTAATGTAATTACCAATGTGGTTGGGTTAAGCCCATTATCTTCCTACTTTTTTCTATTTATACTAATTTTTTTGTCATCCATTCCATCCTTTTAAAAAATTAACCAATTCCCAGTGTCTGCCCATGCAAAGAAAAAAAAATTAACCAAATATATTTCATTATTCTATTTTATATCCTCTTTGGTTTTTTAATTATAATCTTAGTTTTTTAGTAAGTAGAGATTATAATATGCATCCTTACATGTACCTTAAATTGGTATTTTACCACTTCATGAACCATATAAGTATATTTAATGATATAACTCCATTTTGCCCTCTCCTACCACTTACAATATTGTCGTATTTACATATACATATGTTTATCAATATTATACATATGTTTTTGAATATTGCTATTGTTATTAAACAGTCATGGTTGCTTAAAAAATTCATTTTTATTTGCCAACATACTTCTTGATATTTCTTTTAGTGAGGTTACACTGGGAAAAATGTCCATTTTTATTTCTTACGTAATGTCTTTACTTCATCTACCTTTATGAAGTATGTTTTTATTGGGTATAGAATTACAGGTTGCCTTTTTTCATTCTCCTTTTAAGCCCTTTAAATATGTTATTCAATTGTCTTCTAGCTTTCATTTTTGGGGTGTAAATTTCTACTGTAATTCTTATGTTTTTCCCATTAATGTAGTGTAGGTTTTTCCTGGCAACTATTAAGATTCTCATGGTTTTCAGCAGTTTTATTAAGCGTAGTTTTCTCCATATTTATCCTGCATGGGACTCATTGAACATCTTGAATCTGGGAATGGTTCACTCTTGTCTGGAATTTAATTTCTCTAACTATCTTGTCCATTATCTTTAAGAAATATATATTTTAAAATTTTCTGGTTGTTAATGATAAGAGCAATAAATGAATGCAATCTCTTACATCCTAGACAAAATCTGGAAACCTAGAAGTTGTGCCTCTGTTATTTAAATGACATATTCCCAAGATAATTCTAATAAGAGGTCACTTGACTCCCTTTCAGTGTATTGATTTAAACTGTCAGAGAAAACCAGGTCCTGAACCTGGTTCAGGTGTGTATACCATTGATTCAGCCACCTGAGCAATGGTGTACACGTACACACACACCGCTGTCTCTAATCTTCACAGGGCTGGAATTTCTAGCTGGTTCTTTGCCTTTCCGTAGGCATTAAAAATGTCCCTCTTTGTGTCAGGAATCTTGATGACATTAGTTTGACTTTTATCTCCATGAGCCTAGGTGACTTATTCTGTAATCTGATAATTCCCCTAACAATAGCACCTTTGGGTTTGTTTCTATTATCTCTTTGTGCTGGTTCTTGGTCATATTTTTAGCTATTTGTGTGCATGACTGTATTTCGTTGTGTCCTGCCATTATACTGCCAAAAATGTACAGAATGACTTGGTGCATAGGATGATATCTTCCTTCAGATATTTCCAATTGTTTCTTCCAGGTATTTGGGACTGCAGCAATCTGGAATCACCTGGTCCAATATTAGCACTTGAAATTTCCAGACCGTCCAAATGATTCCTGGAGTTCATGTAAGGACTGGTGTATATTTGGTTCACCTTTACTTCTAGGAGTCAGCCTGTAAGGCGGTGATGGGGTTTGTTTGCTCAGTTACCAGATCTATTGTTTGACTCCTATCCTAGAGAAGTGGTCAATGGGACCAGACTTCCTCTCAGCTCCTTGACTTAGGGTTCCTAGAGTTAGAAAATAAAAAATGCAGACCACCCAGTTATTTTTGAATCTTAGATCATCAAAGATGATTTTTTTAGGATAAGTATGCCCCATGCAGTATTTGGGATTTACATATACTGAAATATTTGTTGTTTTTCTGAAATCCAAATTTCACTGTATTTTATCTGTTAATCCTACACCCACTGCATTAACAATTAGAGCTCCCAATACCAGACTCACCTTTTTGGTTTTCTATTTTCTGGATCTTGGCTTTGGGAATCCCTCATTAGGTTGGTAGATTTTTTTTTATTCATCTAGGAGGATAGATTTTATTTGGTCTGGATTTCCTGGTTATCTTCAGTGGGATGGTTATTTTTCTAACTCACCTGTTTCACCATTACTGGATGTAGAAACCACCCACCTTCAATCTTTTTCCTTCCTGTCCACCCTCCTACCTCAACTTCTAATATCCACTGCTAAGTCAATGTGGTTAGTCCAGGGAAGGTTCTCACAATATTTAGTAGGATGATTTGGATTTGAAACATACTCATTATTATGTTACTGTCAGGTATTTATTCTCAAGAATCAATATCTTCTCTGAGTAGAAACACCCAGAGCAAGAGGAAATGTAAACCATTTAAAAATAATAAGTAATTCTGCATGTGTGCCTAAAATGCCTAGGTATAGGTATGTTTAAACAACAGTTCAAATATTTGAGTTAAACTATATCCTAGGCACTATTTTAGGCCTGGAAATATAGCAGAAAAAAATAATCCCTCCTTTGACAGAGCCCACATTCCTGTGGGTAAGACAGTTAATTAGTAACATATACTTTATATTGAATGGTGATAAAAAAAAAGCATGGGAGTAGTTGATAAGATGACAGATGGGGAGAAAGGAAGGACGTTAGGAATGCTTTGGGGGAAGTTGCAATTTTAAATATGGTAATCAGAGAACCTCACTGAAAAAGTAACTTGAGAGAAGGTGAAGGAGTGAGTCTTGTAAAGACCTGAGTCGGGGGAGAATATTAGAGGATACAAGAAATATAGCAAATTCTTGAGACACGAGTGTGTCCGGCATACTCAAAGGCTAGTGTGGCTGAAGGAGTGGAGAGGAGAGCAGAAGGAGATGAGTTAAGGACACTGGAGAGGGCAGGCCACAGTGGCTCAGTGGCAGAGTCCTCGCCTGCTATTTCGGAGACCTGGGTTGGATTCCTGGTGCCTGCCCATGCAAAAAACCAACCAAACAAAAAACACCAAAGAGGAGGTCACATGGAGAGACATCAGTGCATTCTGTAGTCCCACCTCTGAAACCTAGAAATCAAACCAGTAACAGCCAAATCACAAAACATGTTGTGCCCTTTTAAATTGTTTTCCAACATTTCACAAGTTGAAAATTCTGGATTTATCATTTCTCTTAAATTTTGAGTCTCTGGTAACATTGTTGCCTTAAGAAACACAGGCCCATCAGTGGGAATTGAGTAGCTGCTGCTGTCTTCAGACAGGGCGGTGTTCTCCATTGGCCACACTCCCCACTGAGCCTTACTGTTAACCTCAGCCCTCTTCACTTTCTTGTGCTTCCGGCCAATCCTTTGTCAGCATCCAAATTTGACTTCTACTTTAGAGACACACCTTTCAATTTAATGACTTTTACAATCCCAGCTTCTCTGCTGCTCAGAAATCATTCCACCCAGTCCCTGTGATATTGTTAATTCCTTGCTCCATTCTCCCCATCATCTCTTCAGAACCTTCTCCATTTCTTCAAGTCTCCAACTCCATACTCTTGGTTCTGTAGGTGAACATATTTCTTTCTTTTCTGAGTTGGTCCTGGTCACTCTGAGATTGCTGTTATTTCCTCTGAACCACTAAGTCTCTGTCTTTATCTGTTCTCTCTCCTTTCCTCCTGCCTCAAAGAAAGAGCCTCCCTCTATTCTTCCAAGGCCGTCCCTTACATTGATGGTCTTGATATCATACCTCCAGGTTTGCTACCACTTCCAACATCTTTCTTCTTTTTACTTGCTGGATACCTCTGGGCCCATCTACTGTTCCTTTCCTCCTTAGTTCCTAAATCTAGTTTCCTTACCAGATACACCAAGATATTGCAAACTCAAAGTTGAGGGACCTTCTTCTGGTAGCAAATTCCAGTGGATTTTTCTCACTGCTCATCTTCCTTGGACCCACTGGCCTTCCTCTCCCTTCTTGACACATTCCCCTCGCTTGACCAGTTCCCTTTTCCAGTTTTATTAAGGACATTAAGGCCAGTGCATCTTTTTGAGAGTATACCCATATTCCATGTCATATCCCCAGGAACAAATCCAGGTCTTTTTGAGGACTGAAGCTCCCACGGTTGGGGGTGGGTGATTAAACAACAGAATACAAAATTACAAAAGCAAAATTACATATGTAAGTGAATACTTAGCATGAGTAGGGAAATCACAAAAATTTACAAATTTTTAAAGATACCAAATAATACAAACATCACAAAATCCATAAAAGTAACATAAATTTGTTATTCATTACCTCCAGCACATTCTTATAATTCTTCCCTTCCCATTTCTGGCTATATATTCTTTGATAGACTCTTACCTGAAGATAGCTTTATAATGCTTTTCTACAGAAAGAATAAAGAATCTACTCTTTCCCTTAATACAATCAATTTAAATTTTCTCACAATGGATACTTTGGAAGTGTAAATCATGTGTCTTCACTTTGACAAGCATGTTATTTTTAGTGTTGCTACAGGTTGGTGTCCTGGAAACAGAAATCCTGATAAATTCTACTTCATGTGATTAGCAAAAGAGACAAAAGTAAGAGCTTATGTTTGTATGTGCTGTATTATATAGTGTCTTCTGAAAAAAGAGATCTTTCATATTACTCGGTATTAATGAGAACCAGTTTCTCTGATTACAACTCACACATCTAATCATTCAAAGAGTTTTCCATCAGTCCGTTTTGGGCCCTATTTGCTTCACACCTTGGTTTTACTCCATAGCTCATTCCCTTCTGTGGCAGGAGCTGCAGACGACTTTTATATTGTGATGTGCCCTGGGGCTGCAGGGCATTGGACCACCATGCTGGATGAGTCAGTGTGGTGTGCAGAAGAAATCATTCCGAATTCAGCAGAGTAAACTTGACTACACACAGAAGTACAGTTATCTTCATATATATCTCCCTTGAAGCACAATATAGGTATCCCCAACTCAAATTCCCCTTGGCCTGACTGGGATGGGGGCAGATTTCCATCAGACAGCAAAATGAGGGGAATGGGGGAATCATGCTGTTGGATTCTAGAGGACACTGTGGAAGGGGGTTGTGAGCTGGGGTCAGACTTAGGGATAGACAGAATCTGGGGAATGACTGGGAATGACTGGGGTATCTTGAGCTTCCTTTGAAGATTTTCAAATTGGGATTGGTCCAGGTTGGGGAAACACTCTAGATGCTCCCATATCATCCTGTCTAATAGTAATAGAAGATACCTTTAAGTGCACTTCCAATACTATGGTCATCAGTCCCATTCTGGACGCCAGGAGTTTGGGCTGTTTAAATGAGCTATCCAGGCAGGTGGATTTACATTCTGTGTTACAGAAAATTTAGGTTCTACACATAATAAATCTCTCTGCCTTTCATTTCATGCAGTAGCTGAGGGTCTAAAGCATCATTCTAATTTACCTTAGACTCAGCCACATTGACTTTGTGTTAAATTCTAGCTGAGGCCTGATCTCTTTCTAAATTGTTTTGTTATTTTATATTACTATGCTAACTTTCAGGGCTGCAGCACTCCATTTCTGGGTCTTCGGTGTCACAGAGTTACTCAAAGTTCCAGGGAAATACCAGCTGATATGCATATAGATCAGTGTCTCAGAATCTAGAAATACATTTACAACTTCAGACTAAGTGTGGCTGCTACAAGAGCTTACAATCTTGTCTCCTATTTTCTTATAAGTATTTTCTGAGAGAGACCTCAGCATATTCGTTCTTTTATTTCTGGCTTATTTTGTACAACATACTGTCCCCAAGCCTTATTCAGTTCATTGTGTGCCACTCAACGTCCTTCTTTTTTGTAGCTGTACCAATTCCATCATATAAATAATCACAGTTTGCCATTGTACCCTCCAGCTCCCTTCATCTATTGGGCAGCATGGATAATGTTCAAAATAAACAAACCATGCCTTACAATATTTTTTGCTTGGTTGT
This sequence comes from Tamandua tetradactyla, assembly GCF_023851605.1. NCBI lineage: Eukaryota > Metazoa > Chordata > Mammalia > Pilosa > Myrmecophagidae > Tamandua > Tamandua tetradactyla. The sequence continues at coordinate 42,810,034 of NC_135341.1, forward strand.
ACAATCAGCAGTACTCTCAATTTTAGACAATTTTCATGGGCTCATAACAACAGAGAACTGGCAAACACAGCATCACCAACTTTCAAATCAAAACTACCCCTTATCTCTTGTGCCTCCGCCACCCAATTAGTTGCCCCTGGTAGAGCTGTGGTTCTGTTGAAGTCTTCCTATTAACTATTCGCCATAGAATGCATTTTCACCTTTATATCTAAAGTACAAACAGCAAAAGAAAAAGTAGATAAATGAGAACTCTTTAAGATCAAGAGCCCCTGTGTCTCAAAGAACTTTGTCAAAAAGGTGAAGTGACTGCCAACACAATAGGAGAAAGTATTTGGAAACCACATATCAAATAAAGGCTTGATATCCTGTGTACATAAAAAGATTTTACAGTCAACAACAAGAATAAGCAACCCAATTATGAAATGGGCAGAGGATATGAATAGATACTTTTCTGAAGAACAAATACAGATAGCTAAAAAGCACATGAAGAGATGCTAATTTTCATTGGCTATAAGGGAAATATGAATTATGATGACTAATAGATATCACCTCACACATAAAGAATGGCTGTTATTAAAGAACAGAAATCTACAAATGCTGGAGAAGATGTGGAGAAATTGGATTACTTATTCACTGTTGGTGGGAACATATAATGACATAGCTGCTGTGGAAGATAGTTTGGTGGTTCCTCAGAAAACTAAATGTTGAGTTGCCCTATGACTCAGTAATACCACTACTTGGTGTATATACCCAGAAGAGCTGAAAGTAGTGACATAAACAGAAATTTGCACACCAATGTTTGTAGCAGCACTATTCTCAATCGTCAAAAGATGGAAACAATCCAAGGGCCTATCAACAGATGAGTAGATAAACAAAATGTGGTATGTATCTATGATGGAATATTTTGCAGCAGTAAGATGAAATGAGATCCCGAGGCAGATGACAATGTGGATGCACCTTGAAGACAAAATGCTGAGTGAAATAAGTCAGACACAAAAGGACAGATACTATGTGATTTCCTTATTCTTTGGTAAAGGTAATCTCAGAGGTTACAGTGTAGAACATAGCAGACCTAGAGGTCACAAAAGCTACAGACAGGGGAAAAGCTTCCCAAAGAAGTTGAACCTAAATGCAAGGGAACAGAGAGAAGTGATGGTAACTAGTTAGCTGAGTTATATGTAACATTGCCATATTGAAGGGGAATATGATTGAAAGAGGATGTATAGTGCTGTGTGCCAGTGATTAAATCTACAAGTATAAATAAATTCTCAGATGAACTATTTCAAATTTTGATAGTGAACATAGAGTTGGCATATTGTATCATTTTATGATTTGGTCTATCTACATATCAGAGAGAATAACTATTACATATTATATTCTCTGTCTTATAATCTTGATCTCCCATACACAGGAGCTTGCACAAAAATATTTGAACTGGAGGCATCATACAAAAATATTAAAATTGACAATTGAGCACCTTCTGTGTATACAGACTTTACATCGCATCTTGACATTTTCAAAAGAGCAGATCCCAGATAAAACAAAAGGCAAGTACACCCTCCCAAGTCACATTTGATATCAGTTTATTTTCATCTTTGTCGACATACACACTTCTTTCTCTTCCTACCCTTTCATTAATGTCTTGGGTTATGCAGGTAATTCTAGCAGCCTCACTAGATGATCTGTTTGTATGAAGGACGAGAAAGCAAGGTAAGAGACATGGCCATGTTCTACTTTCTTAAGCACAGAAGTAACTTAGTGAAAGCTCCCAGCGTTTGGAAGATTACAAAAGGAAGAGCAATTCTTGGGGGAAATGCACAAAGTTCTTATGTTTCCAAATTGAGTATGTCTATTTTGAAATTAAAAAACAAATGTTGGTGTAGTAAGGAAGTAACCTTATACAAAGAGAGGTGTGGTCCTGGCCCAGAGCCTCTGAAGTATCTTTAAATTCATTTTTGTGTGTGTGTGGGGTTGCATGGTCCGGGAATTGAACCCACATGGAAGGTGGGCATTCTACCACTGAACCCCCTGTGTACCCTACTGAAGTATCTTTAAATTCTTGCGATTTCCTCTCTTATGAGGGCTTCCTTGTTTTCCAGGGGATATGTGCTTACACCAGATATTCTAACTACATGATTTATGGTGTAGCCTTTGAGCCACACATCACTCAATCTCCAGAGGGGATGGAGACCAAAGGCCAACCACACTGCCATCACCCATGTATATGTGACTGAGCCGCAACAAAAGCTCTGGATACCAGGGCTTGGGTGGGTGTCCCCGGTTGCACTACCCTGTGCGTATTGCCATCCAGTTGTGAGGAGGAGTTAGCGCAGACGGAGTCTCCGCTGGGAGAGGAAAACTGGAAGTTTGGGATGTGGAATTCTCCTGGACTCTCCGTCACATGCCCCTTCCCTTGGCTGATTTTAGTCTGTATTCTTTTACTGTAAAATGCCATAATTGTAGATATAACTGCTGGTGGTGAGTTCTGTGCATCCTTCTAACAAATTATGACACCTAAGCTTGATATTGGTGACTCCAAAACTTGCAACTGCTGTCAGAAGTGAAGGTGATCTTGTGGACTTCCCAAACTATGCAATGTCTACTGTCAAAAATTCCATAAATGTAGAAACATATTTAAGATCCACACAAAAAAGCAACCACTCAAAACTCATATCACCCAGAGGGAATGCCAAAGTTGGAATTCCATATTGTTAATTAAGATTTCGGTTACTATGTCACTTTTGTCATCACTTCTACCAGAACTGCTAACATCTTCAAGGTTACTTTAGATAAAGAGAAGTAAGCAAGCAAGCTATACTTAGAATCTTGAAAATACAACTGGTGCATTGTAAGTTGTACAATGTGTCATCAAATGCAAACTCTACCTGTGAAAAAGTGAAATAGCAATTTCCTCTCTACAATATTCTCACTTATGCAGGTGTAAGTGACAAATCAGCTAATCAGTTTCAGGAAATAAGATCAACTCATCATGCAAAAATCCTTTATTTACGCAAGATGTATTTGGTATATTGTATCCACATAGGCACTTCTCTGAAATCATTAACATGTCAATTAGGTAAACTCAGCAGTTCTCCCTTCTAAACAATTGCTACAGTGTCTTTGGTATCTGTTATAAGTTTACCAAGCAATCAGGTTTCTTTTACTTAAAAGCTGAGCAATCCCAGTTGGAGGTGTGTAGAAAACACCAGAACTTTCTCCTGATGTCTTCACAATAAGGGACACACAGAAAGGGATTTGAAGAAATCTCTACTCACTTGTAAACCTAATTCACTACTTCAGCTACTGCCCTCTTCTAGACACTGTTTTTCTGTCAGTGAGAAACACCTAGAAACATTCCTGATCAACATCAGCCTCACTGGGAACTTGCTAGAAAAGCCGACTCCCGGGCACCTCCTAGGGCCTCCTGAATCAGAACCTTTAAGGTGGGGCCTCTCAATCTGTGTTTTCACAGGTTCTGCAGGGGATTCTGGTGTGGCCTTAAGTTTGAAAACTATGGTCTAAATAAGAGATCTGGGTGACAAATCACTTCCTGCATGCCTTATGAGATTAAGTGATTTAAGATGCTATGTAGCATTTGGTATAAAATGTACTCCAGAAACACCTCTCTGAGCAGAATCCAGAGAGTGTTTTTTTTTTTTTTTTTTAAATCTATTGTGCTGCAATAAGCTGCAGTCACACTCTATGAGTGTGTGGATTTTCCTGGGATTCGCTTGGACCCTAGTCACCAATGCCTGCTATGCTAATTCCCCTTGAGGTCAGCTGGGGCTGTGACTGTGGGAAAGTACAAATCAACCCCAAATCTCCTTGCAGTTTCTCCCCCTTGCATGGCTACCCACACAGGTGGGGGCCCTGCTCAGCTGTGACTCCATTCCCCAAAGCCACTGACTGCTGAGATCATGATTCTCTGCCACCCGATGAGCCTCCCCTAAAGCCTGGACCTACCCCCAGCAGTACATAACTCTGGTCTCCAGCAGTGAGGCATGGAGCCTTCCAAATCTGGGGAACACTGAGCCCCCTTATTAAAAGCCAGGGAGGTTGGTGTCATGGGAAACCAATAGAGGGGCATCTGACGTCATTGCTCTTCAAGCTTCTTCCAAGCAGCCGCATTGTATTCTGGGCTGCTTCAAGTGGGAACTAAATCCAGCAAGGAAACAACTCCAAAGCTTGTCTCAAAATCAGCACTGTAGTTCCCATCTCCTTTAACTCCTAAGTAGTTATGGAAAGTTGTTTGTATTTCCCCCCTTTACATATCAGTGAGAGAAGGTAGAAATTTTGGAATTGAAGACCTATGGACTGTTGGGGATTTTATGAGGCGAACACATCAGGCTTTAAGCACATGTTCCTGTAAGTAACCATCAGCTTGATAGTCCCAGCTTTCCACACCTGACCTGCCCTTTGCCCTTCTTTCCCGGGTGGTCTTCCTTCTCCTGGTCATCTTGCTATTCGTTAGCATCTCTCAAGGAATAAGGAGTCGGGACTCAAATTGGAATCACTTTAAGATGTTTACTTGTGTACAATTACCCCCCTCCATCTCTTAAAAGAGCCTGAGAAACACTCAGGTTTTGCTGTGGACCCTGCTGCTTCTGTCCCGCTAGGGCTCACTGAGGGACAACTGGCTCCTTAAGGGAGGAGGGGAATTAGTTTTGGTTCATTCCCAGTACCTGTCATTCTGCTTCACCTGCAACCTTTCCTTACACGTGCAGAAGTGCTCAGTTTCTAAATTAACCTCCCTTCCAGCTTATTGCAGCCTGAAGAGAGTTGGGCATGTCAGGCAGCCCTTTGATTCTCTCTGCAGGGAAATCCTCAGGCCAAGACACACACCTCCACCCTTAAGAAACTCTTCTCCCTCTTAGACAAGGGAATGATAAGAGTTCTGGCCTTTTGCTCCTTTGCACAAGATTTTGTAAAAGCAAATGTTTCAGGAAGAAATTTTGGTTTTCAATGAAATATCAGATGGGATAAGATTTTATAAGCCTAGCAAGTCTAACTTCCAAAACATTAAGGCCATAAAATTGCTATAACTCTTTCCAAGACCATCATACATCACTTTTGAGAATAGCCCCTCCTCTACTGAATTGAGAATATTAGTGAAAGAAAAAAAAATAGGAACTTTCAGTTACCTATTTACACCCTCCACTCTGCAGGCATCCCTTTGAGAAAAGCTGAGGATTCTTAAGTCAAAGGAAAGCATCGGTGCACCTAAAGCAAGTTGGCATTTTCATTGGGAGAATGAAAGAGAAGACAGAAGAGAGAAATGACTTCCTTTAATGCAGAGAATATCAGAGATGTTTGAAAGGCAAGGCCTGACATTAATGCTAGCTCTGTACTCAAGACAACTTTGCCCACAGAAAGGTTCCTCTTTTTTTCATTCTGGTTTTTCTCTGTTTTTTAAAATTAAATTTTATTTTTTAATTGACAGAAAAAAAACCAACATAAAACATGAACATTCTTAACATACATACATTCCATACATGATGTACAATCAATGGCTCACAATATCATTACATAGTTGTGTATTCATCACCATGATCATTTTTTAGAATATTTGCATCACTCCAGAAAAAGAAATAAAAAGAAAAAAGAAAAAACTTATACATACCATACCCCTTACCCCTCCCTCTCAGTGACCACTAGTATTTCCATCTATCCAATATATTTCAACCTTTGTTTCCTCTATTTTTTCTATACCCCTTACCATTCGCTTTCATTGATCACTAGTATTTCAATCTACTCAATTTGTTTTAACATTTGTTTCCCTCAATTATTTATTTTTAATCCATATTTTTTACTCATCTGTCCATACCATAGATAAAAGGAGCATCAGAAACAAGGTTTTCATAATCACACAGTCACATTGCAAAAGCTGTATCATTATACAATTATCTTCAAGAAGCATGGCTACTGGAACACAGCTCTACAGTTTCAGGTACTTCCCCCCAGCTAATATTAGAGAGCTAATACACCTAAATTAAAAAGGTGATAACTATATAATGCGTTAGAATAACCTCCAGCATAACCTCTAGACTCTGTTTGAGATCTCTCAGCTACTGACACTTCACTTTTGTCTTATTTTTCTCTTCCCCCCTTTCAAGGTTTTCTCAAACCCTTGATGCTGAGTCCCAGCTCATTCTAGGATTTTACAGATAGGTTCTTACACTAGTGTATTGCCAATATCTAGATCAAAATAGAGCTTCACTTAGGTTTTGCCAGAAACTTTTTTATCATTTATAGACTTTTTGATAGAGAGCCTTCTCATCACTGACCATACTTCAAGGCAAAAGCAATGTCTAGGGAATACCTTACAAAGAGCAAATTCCATTAAAGAAGAAAAAAAGACATTTTTAAAGCATGAGGTCTCAACCAAGAAAGCAGCTGATTGCTTTGGTTATAGCTTTGACAGATGTAATTAAAAATTAAGGGAAGCACAAAAGTAGCTGCTCTTACAACTAGAATCTCTAGAGCCACCTCTGGATTCTAGAATCTAGAAATCTAGAATCTCTAGATTTCACCTCATACTGTACACCAAAAGCCCTTTGTAGGCTGCAGCCCCTTCCCTGTGTGGGCCCTGTGGAGTCTTCTTTCTGAGTCCAAGTTTCCTGTCCCCTCTCCCAGGTCTGACCTCACTATGCCAACCTGTTCGAATAAACTGTCTCCTTGGCAGCTTCACCCACCTACACCTGAAGACCTCAAAACTTGCAGGTGCTGGCTCAGCCGTCCTCTTGTATTCCGTTCTGGCTTGTGAGCTGAATCAGTTCAGCTGAGTATTTGTTTAACATGGAGCCTGTTAATCTGGTAATGAGTGAATTCTGATCCCATCTCTCCTTCGTTTTCTCCTTCCCTCCACATAGATACCCATTGGGTTGAACTGTGTTCCATAGTTTAATACTGAAATTTTTATGAAGGCCAAAGGACTGATCAGCACTTTTCATAAACAGTTTAATGTCAATGCCTAAAAGCAAATCTTGTCAAATAGTTTGGAACACAAAGAGAATCAAATCTGTGTTTTTAAAAAAACCCACATAATTATATTTAAAAAATTGGAAATGCAGAATTTATAGATGAAAGGGATAGTTTAACATATATATTGTAACACAAACACCTGTATGACCATCACTCTAAGCCTAGAAATAAAACATTGACAGATTATGAGATGCTCCCCTCACCCTCATTCCCTCTGCCCATTGTGTTAACCATTTTCTTGCTTTCCTTCATAGTTTACTACATATTCACATATCACTAAACAACGTAATGATATTTTGCCTCATTTTTAATTTTTTTCACTTCTTATTGTGTACTTTATTTTTTGACATATATACTATAATCATCATAAAGTCGTATTTGCACAGTAAATTATATGAACCAATTTAAAATTAAGGTGAACAAGGGAAAAAATCTACAAATACAGATATCAGCATTTCTTAAATTCTAAACATTAAACAACAACTTAAATTTGGTTAGCTATCAAATCTGTATACATTCTCAAGATATCAAGTACAAAGTTACTAGAAACCTCAACTTTTCTATCGTAATGACCTATGAAACTGAACATTTTAAAGTTTTTAATTTCAAGAAAATATAAAGTTACAAATGTTTTTTACAAATAACATGAAAATCATCTCTTATGATATCATAACATTTAAAAATCTATTTTATCTAATATTACTAGAGCTATTTGTGCTTTCTTTCGGTTACAGCATACATAGAACATCTATTTCATCTTTTCACTTTCAATCTATTTGTATCCTTGGGTCTAAGATAAATCTCCTATGAGCAGTATATAGATAGATCATATTATTTAATCCATTCTGTCAATCTGTGCCTTTTAATTAGTGAGTTTAGCCCATTAACATTCAAAATTTTTACTGAAAAGCGGGCGGGCAACAATAGCTTAGTGGCAGAGTTCTCGCCTGCCATGCTGGAGACCTGGGTTCATTTCCTGGTGCCTGCCCATGTTAAAATAAAAAAAAAAAGAAAGAAAGAAAGAAAAAGAAAAAAAAATTATTACTGAAAAGCAAATCTTGCGTCTAGCATCTTATCCTATGTCTATAAATAAAGTTATCAGACTTTTTTACATTCTAAATATTGAATGCTAACTTAAATACCATTTGATTAGCTTTCAAAACTGTGAAGGTTCTCAAAATATGAAGTAGAAAGTTACTACAAATATCAACCTTGCTATAGTATTGACCTATATTATTGAACAGCTTCAAATTTTTGATTGCAGGAAAATATAAAGATACAAATGTTTTTACAATTAATATATGAAAATCTTAACCACACGTGTTAGTCGGGGTTCTCTAGAGAAACAGAATGAACAAGAGAGATCTATAAATATGAGATTTATAAAGGCGTCTCACACAACCACGGGAATGGAAGAATCCAAAATCCATAGGGCAGACTGTGAAGCTGGCGGCTCCGATGAACAGGCTGGACGAACTTCACAGGAGAGGTTTGCGGACTGAAGAAGCAGTAAAAGGGTCTCTCTTCCTCCTTAAAACCCTTCAACTGATTGGATTATCTCATTGTGCGAGACATGCCTTACTTGATTGCAGATGTAATCAGTCATAGATACAATCAACCGACTGAATTAATCCACCAGCCAGGAAATATTCTTGCAGCAACGGTCAGGCTGGTGTTTGCCTGACCAGACAATTGGGTATAATCATTTGGCCAAATTGACACCAGAACCTAACCTTCACACCACCAAAAATGGTCATCTTGGTTAGCTTATCCATAGGCAAATTAAATAAAATATAGTCACTGTAAAGCTATGTTTGTACAGTCAATTTCATAAGCCAATTTAACATTAAGGTGAACAAGGAAAAAATCTACAGATACAGATATCAGAGTTTCTTGAATTCTAGATAGTAAACTCTAACTTAATTACCATTTGATTAGCTATAAAAACTGTGTACATTCTCAAAATATCAAGTAGAAAGTTATGGAAAGCATCAACTTTGCTATGGCATTAACCTATATTACTGAACATTTTCAAGTTTTTTATTTTAAGAAAATACAAAGTTACAAATGTTTTTACAATTAACATGAAAATATTCGCTCTTATAATAACATAACATTTAAAAGCTCTTTTATCTAATATTACTATCGCATACTTGTGCTTTCTTTTAATTACAAATTACAGAGAACATCCATTTCTACCCTTTCACTTTCAACCTATTTGTATCCTTGGGTATAAGGTAAGTCTCATGTGACCAATATATAGAAAGATTATGTTATTTAATGCATTCTATCACTGTCTCTTAGTAAGTTTAGCCCTTTAAGACTCAAAATGATTACTGCAAAAACAATTATTGGATCTAGCATCTTATCCTATATCTATAAATAAAGGTATCAAAATTTCTTAAATTCTAAATATTAAATGCCAACTTAAATACCATTACATTAGCTTTCAAAACTTTGAACATTCTCAAAATGTCAAGTAAAAATTTATTAGAAGTATCAATCTTGCTAAAGTACTGACCTATTTTGCTAAGCATTTCAAGTTTTGGATTTCAGGAAAATATAAAGACACAAGCACCTTTACAATTAATATATGAAAATCTTAACCACCAAAAATGGTTATCTTGATTAGCTTAAACATAAGGCATATTAAATAAAATATAATCATTATTAAGCCTGTGTTTGTGCAGTAACTTTCTTAAACCCATTTAAACCTAAGATGAGCAAGGAAAAATCTAGAAATACAGGTATCAGAATTTCTTGAATTCTAAATATTAAACCCTAACTTAAATATCATTTGATTAGGTATCAAAACCGTATATATTGTCAAAAAAACAAATAGAAAGTTATTAGAATCATCAACTTTCCTATAGGAAAGTAATGACTAAACATTTTCAAGTTTTTTATTTCAGGAAAATATATAGAAGTGTTTTTACAATTAACATATGAAACTCTAATCTCATGATATCATACCATTTAAAATTCATTTTATCTGATATTACTATGGCTACTTGTGCTTTCTCTTGTTTACAACTTACATAGAGCATCTATTTCCATCCTTACACTTTCAATCTGTTTGTATCCTTGGGTCTAAGATGAGTCTCTTATGAGCAACATGTAGATAGATTGTATTATTTAATCCATTCTGTCAATATGTGTCTTTTAATTAGTGAGTTAAGTCCATTAAGATTCAAATTTACTATTGTAAAACAATTCTTGTGTCTAGTGTTTTATCCTATAGTTTTTATTTATCAAATCAATATATTCTTTTCCCGTTCACTTTTTATCCTTCGAGTCACCTTACTAATACTCTTCAATTCTGAACCTTCCTCCAGACCTCTTCTCTAGCCTTTTTTTTCCATCAACAGAACTCCCTTTAGTATTTCCTGTAGAGCAGATCTCCTATTGATAAATTCTTGCAGCCGCTGTTCGTCAGTGAAGATTTTAATCTCTCCCTCAATCTTGCTGGACAATTTAGCAGGATGAAAAATTCTTGGCTGGTTAAGGCTTGCCGTTGTGAAGCTTATGTACATACCAGAGAAACTTAGCTATCTATAGGTATGCCTAAGAGTCACCTCTGGAGGACATCTTTTGTTGCTCAGATATGGCCCGCCTCTCTCTCTAAGCCCAACTCTACAAGTGGGCTTATTGCCCACCCCCCTCCCAACGTGGGATATAACATCCAGGGATGAAAGTCTCCCTGGTAGCATGGGAGAGGGCCCCCAGGAATGAACCTGGCCCTGGCACCATGGGATCAGTAATGCCATCCTGACCAAAAGGGGAAAAAGAAGTGCAACAAATAAGGTATTAGTGGCTGAGAGAGTTCAAATGGAGTTGAAACGCTACACTGGAGGGCAGTCTTATGCATGCTTCAGTGAGACACTGCTACCTATCATAATTTGCCAACCCTAACCAAAACCATTCCTGCCAATCCTCAAGAATACCTAGGGCATTATGTAAGATTCTACAAAGTTTCCATGCACTAGGGTAACTCTCTAAATCCTACAACCTCCAGATGTGTTCCTGGACCAGATAAGTCCTGAAATGCAGAGGGGCCAGCCCTTCCAGAATCAACTAGTTCCATCTCCCTTATCCCATATTATTGACAGCACCTTTCGACATGAAAATGTTAGTGTGGGCATAGTCAAATATCCCTAAAGAGTGGGAGAAAGATCAAAGGTGATGGTGGAGTTACACAGAGAAGGTTGGGTTTAACAAATGAGTATGAGTACTGAATCGTTATACTGATATTTCTTTTAGCCTCCAATGCCTTAGAGCAACTAGAAATAAAAACCTAAAACTAAGGAATTATAACCATACTGAAGTCTGAAATCTGTTCTACAACTAATTGTTGCAACATGCTTTGAAAATTATTGCTTTTATGTATATATGTTATTTAAATAGGAGGAGTATAACAGAGAAGATAGGATTTGACAAATGAGTATAACTGTTGAATCATTATATTGATATTTCTGTTGGTCTCCAGTGTCTTGGAGCAGCTAAAAACAAAAAAAACGAAAAATCATGGAACTGTAACCCATACCACATTTTAAAATCTGTTCTATAACTACTTGTAAAATGTACTTGGAAAGTCAGTGCTTTTTTGTATATATGCTATATTTCACAATTAAAAAACATTAAAAAAATTCTTGGCTGGAAGTCTTTCTCATTCAGATTCTTAAATTTATCATATCACTACCATCTCACCTCCATGGTGCCTACTGAGTAGGCTGAGCTCAGTCTTATATAGTTTTCTTTGTATGTAATCTCTTTTCTCTTGCTGCATTCATGAGTTTTTGCTTCTTTTCAAGATTTGACATTCTAATAAGTGTGTATGTCTTGTAAGCCTATTTGGACTTATTCTATTTGGGATTTATTAGGCCTGTTTGGTTTAGATATTTATGTCTTTTATAAGGGTTGGGATGTTTTCCCCCATTATATCTTCAGCTAAACTTCCTATCCCTTCACTCTTCTTTTCTCCTTCTGGGACTCCAATAATTCTTATATTTGTACATTTTGTGTTCTCTATTATTTCTCTGTAATCAGGTTGCATTTTTTCCCATCTTTCTTACCATTTGTTCTTTTGAACATTCAGGTTCATTTATTCCATATTCTAATTTGCTTATTATTTCTTCTTTCTCTTAAAATCTACTATTGTGAATCTCCAATATGTTTTGAATTTGGTCTACAGTATGTTTCATCTGTATATCTGATATTTTTCTATTTATTCTTTCAAATTCTTCTTTATGCTCCTCTATTAACCTCTTTGTATCTTTCATCTCATTTTGAACAACCGTACTTAGTTGTTCTGAATTCTGAGTACCCTTGGGTAATTTAAGTTGGTCATTTGGTTGAGCCATGACTGCCTTTTTTTGTATGCTTCCCCAGTATATCAGGATGTCCTTCATTTCTTTCTGAGTAATCCTAAGTGGCTGTTCTAATTTCTGGATTTCCTCAACTGATCTAACTTGTCATTTGGCTGAGCTGCTGTGTCTGCCTAGACCTTCACTTGCTTTATAAGCCTCTGCTATGGACAGGACATTTTAATGTCTTGATAAAGTTAATTTGCAAATGTATTCCCCTCCCACATCCAAGACCTGTAATTGGGACTCCAGCCAGAGCTGCCAACCCCAATGAAATCCGCCAACTCCGGGACTGGGGGAAAAACAACACCCTCGCGATGGAGAGGACTCCTTGTAGCCAATGGGTCTAGTGGCCCCAGTACCCAGTACCCACCCCCACCCCCTCGCAGATGATGCAGGACTGGGCATTTCAGCTTCACACACCCATGGTCTTCAGGCCTCCATGGGGGAAGGAGAGCAGCACTAAGGCCCAAAGGGGTCTCTTTCACTAGGTGGATGTCATACTGGCACACTCCATGTTTCTGCTCCTCTCTGGGGAAGGCCTGACACCCCCACCCCACCAGTCCTCATAAAAAAAAACCCAGGTGCCTACAGCAGCGCATCACAAGGGTGGGGAGAAAACACTTTATAATTAACCAAGTGGAGTCCATGCCCAGGAAAAACTTGTCTACTATCTTCCAAGTTTGCCACGGCACTCCCAGCTATGAAGCCCAAGCCAGCTGCGGACCAAGGCGAAGTAGCGACTGAGTATGTGCACCCTATTTTCTCCATCCCCATTTCTGCATACATCACCCAGGGCCTCCCTATGCAGGGCAGAAGACCCTCCGTGATCCCTTGCACCCTGGATCCACCATCCCAGGCATTTTTTAATGGTGTGTTTCATTGTTGCACAGAAACAGGCCTAACCTGGCCTCTTCTACTCTGCCATCTTACCGGAAGTCAGTTCTGCTTTATTTTGAATTTTTCTGAAATGATTCATAGTATGTGAACTTTTTTCTTCCTCCATATGTGTTGCTATTATTCATGTATTTTGTTGCTCAAATGTAGTCATTCTCATTGGATAATGTTTTATTACTACACCCTAATTTATCCACTTTTATTGATGTACGTTTAATTTTTGGTTATTATCAATAATACTGCCTTGAACATTTTTGTGTATGCATCCTGTGCATATCTGTATAAATTTCTTCAGGATGCAGGAGTGGAATTGCTGGTCATATGGTGGTTTTGTCCTTTTTCTATGGAATTTTTAGACACTTTCACTATTATGGATATTACTAGTTTCCTGGTTTATATACCAGGAAATAGCGACTGAGTATGTGCACCCTATTTTCTCCATCCCCGTTTCTGCATACATCACCCAGGGCCTCCCTATGCAGGGCAGAAGACCCTCCGTGATCGCTATGTATACAGTCGCTATGTATATGATGTACATATACATCAGAGTGTTTTCTCCCATTGGTAATTTGTCCTTTAATTCTGTTTGCCATACCTTTCATTGAACAAAAGACTTGGATATTTTCCTGTTCAATCTATCGGTGCTTTTCTTCCCATACTTGGTTTTAATTAGAGTTCCTGTTTTTTGAGGAGAAGATTTTGAAGAAGAAGATCCCTTTCTGACAGAATTATTTTATAGGTAATAAAGGAACCCTTAAGAATAGTGATCAATACTCCCAAATTTTAAATTTGGAAATCCAAATTGTCTTTGCATGCTAAAGACACATAATACCATGTCAGGGTTGATGTTTTTGATGTTCCTATATATTTTTTGTCATTGCTGACATTGTCAGTCATCACGTGGTCTTGTAATTCACTACATTTTTTCAGAAGGCTAAATAATTCCTTGATAAACCAGTAAGAAATTCTTCAAACAACTCTGCGCTGGTTTGAACCTGTTATGCACCCCAGAAAAAGCCATGTCTTGATCTTAATCCAATCTTGTCGGGGCAGCCTTCTCTTTTCATCCTGATTCAGTTCTGTAGGGTGGAAACTCTTGATTAGATTATCTCCACAGAAATATGATGGGGATGGGTCTTGAGTAGTTTACTGGAATCCTTTAAAAGAGGAAACATTTTGGAGAAATCTCAGAGCCAATGGAGAGGTTTGGAGATCGACAAAGAAATAGCCTGGCTGTTAAGCAAGGACTCACAAAAATAGCCAGCACCTGAAGAGAAGAAATCTCCAGCCCGAGCAGATGCTAACCTAAGAGATGAAATCCAGAATTTTGTCCACAGATGCTTAGAGAGGAAACCACTGGCATCAGAAGCTGGAAACAACAAAACCAGGAACAAGGACCAGCAGGCACCAGCCATGTGCCTTCTCAGATAACCCTTTCTTGAGCCAAGGTATCTTCCTCTGGATGCCTTAGTTAGGGCATATTTATGGCCTTAGAACTGTGCCCTTGCAACTTATTAAGTTCCCTTTTTAAAAGCCAAATTCCATTTCTGAGATATTGCATTTCGGCATCTTAAGAAACAAAGACAAGCCCTTTGAGGGTGCATCTCCTGTCTCATTATCTCTGATCCTTCCCTTCGAACTAAACCAATCAGTATTTACCAGAGAATATGGCCTATTTTTAGGATTCATGACCATGCTCTAGTGGGACCAGGGGTACTACTTGGCTTGGGCTCCCCTGAGGGTTGTGTTCACTCATTTATCAAAGTCATAAATAATCATTCCCAGGACCTGTGGACGTAACAGCCTGAAGGTTTTTCAAAACAAACTTGCTTTCAGTGTACTCTTTCAGCCCTCTCGCCAGTGACTCTCCCAGTCAAGATTAGACTGATTGCACTTGGTCTCAGAGTTCTGTACCTTATGATCTTGTAAACTAGTGATATTCATTTTGGCCATATTGAGAACAATTTCCTGGGTCATGCCAATGGGAAAAGAATTCATTGTTGAGCTGTTCTAAAAGCGTGATCAATTGTTTTGTTGTCAACCGTTGCCCTCCCTACTCATTCCTCTCAATGTTGTTGCCATACAACAACAGGCACAAGTTGTGTTCTCTGTTCCCTGGAATGCATGGGTCATAACTATCTTGAACGTTTCCTATTAGTTGTTTTCTTCGTGTTTACCTCTTATAAACATTCAACCTTTTATAAACACTAGGCTTTGAGCTCAGGATAGATACCTGTGTTAATTTGTGAAGGCTGCAGTGACAATTACCACAGAATGGGTTACCTTAAACAACAGAAATTTTTTTCTCTTACAGTTTTGATAACTAGAAGTCCAACATCAGGGCATCGGTGATCCATAGTCCCAGGGGACTAAGCGGGCTTGCTTCCTTCAAAGTCTGCAACATCCTGGCAATCCTCTGTCACTTGGTAATCTCTCTCTCTCTCTCTTTGTGCCTGCTCCTCTGATTCTTGCTGACTTCAGCTTCTATTGACTTTGAATTTCCCTTCATTAAGGTCCTCTCTGATTCAATTTGGCCTTGTCTAAATAGGATCTTTGAAGACAACTCTTTACAAATGAGTTCTCCCCTTAACCAAAATGACATCTTCAAAGGTCCTACTTACAAATAAACCCAGACTTAAACATGGCTTTTGTGGTGCACATGATTCAATTCCCAACAATGCCACAGGGTTTTCCTCTAGTAGTGAGATCTGCCTTGGCATAGGAGTGTGGGCCTGGTTTTTATCTTATTTTTTTTTTGGAGTTTTTTTATTTCATTTCATTTCACTTTTTACTTCAGCAGCAACCGTAAGAGCCAGGATTTCTGATCATAAAACCATCAATAATGTGTTCATATTTTGATGCTAAATAATAATAGCAAACACTTATATTTTGCTTATTATGTACCAGGCTATGTTTTAAGTGTTTAGGTTTAGTAACCCATTGCATCCTCATAACAACCCTATAAGGTTGCCGCTACTATCCTCATTTAACTTGTGGTGAAGGTCAGGCTCATAGATATTGTATTGTTCATGTTATAACCAGGATTAAAACATACACATCTAGCTCCAGAATCAGACCCTTTACCAGTGAATTATGCTGTTCACTCATTGTTTACTTAGAAAGACTGGAGTATACCTTTCACTAGAATAATAGGAAATCCATAAGCTAATAGCTGACACATTGGAATGGATCCCTTCATAATTTCTTCAAAGTAAAATTTGTAATGTATTATGAAATGATAAAAGCAAACAGTAGAAAATATCAAAGTATGAGGTAGTCACTTTTATAAAGCTCTTTATATATTAACTTATTTAATAGAACAATTTTATGAAACGGATGCTATTTTGCCCAATTTATAGGTGGGTAAACACAGGCCAAGAGAGGTAAAGCAATTTTCCTAAAGACAACTGTAAAGTGCTTTACTGGCGCCTCATAATTATTTCTTCCCATCTAGCTATTTGTTCTCTATACACATGCAGGGTTTTCCCAGAACTGCCTACTCATCTTATTCTTAAAGTGATACACACCAACTGTCCACTAAGTCAAGGTTCAATTTGCCTCAGCAGTTAAGATGCGTTTTCTATTTTAGGTCATTAAGAGATAATTAAGGGTACTCCAGCATTCAAGATAAAATTCCAGATCATTAGGTTGGAATGGAATCACGACACCCATTTACAGCCGTCACAATCTGGGGTTGGTGGGCACGGGAATGGGGGTGGGGGACAGACAGAGCCACAGACAGTCTACTGAAATGCTTTAGACAAAACAGGAGGGAGGTGGGATGTTTACAACAAAGCTCCCCATCCTGTTCTTTGCTCTGGCCTTTTGCATGTCGCACCTTGCAGAGGAACTTTTTGGGAATTTAGGTGAGCTGGTCTGTTTGAAGCAGGGAGCAATGAATAAAAGTGAAGAATCACTACTGTTTGATCACTGACCAAAGAAGAGGCAAGGATACAGCTCAGCTCTGCTTTCCTAGAGTAGAGAGCACAGAGTCTGAGATGGAGTTCCCCTTGGGCAGGACGGCTGTGAACTGCTGAGTGTGTGCTAGATAAACACCTGTCAGCCATACACAGTAGCCCTGCTCGTGTGAGATGCACTTAGCAGAAATGCTTACTGAGTAGACCTACTTAAACACAAATGCACCAAAACAGAGTTTCAGAATACAGAACAGCTTTGTTCCCTTGGAACTTTCCTTGTCAGTTTTATTGCAATTGAAAAAACAAACAAACAAACAAAAAACAGAAGCTTTATTGAGATATAATTCACCCATTCAAAGTGAAAAATCCAGTGGTTTTTGTATTCCCAAAGTTGTTGCAACCCTCGCCACAATCAATTTTAGAACATTTTCATCACCCCAAAAAGTACCCTGTATGCACTAGAAGTCATTACCAATTGTCCCCAACACCAATTCTCTCCCCTGAGCAACCCGTAGACAACCACCTTCTTCTGTGTCTATGGATTTGTTTGTCCTGCACATTTCATCACAATGGAATTATACAATATATCATCCTTTCTGGCTGGTTTCTTTCATTATTGTAATGTTTAACCATGTTGTAGCAATGGTCAGTACTTCATTCTTTTTGTTGCCAAATAATATTCCATTCTATGGATATATCACGTTTTATTTATCCATTCATTAGTTAACGGACATTTGGGTTGTTTGCACTGTTTGGCTATTATATATAATGCTTCAATAAATATTCATATATAAGTGTTTGCATGGATGTGTATTTTCATTTCTCATACCTAGCAGTGGAATACCTGGATCATATGGTAAATCTATGTTTAACAATCTAAGGAACTGCCCAGGCTATTTTTCAAAGTGGCTGTACCATTTTACATTCCCACCAGCAGTGTATGAGAGTTTCAATTCCTCTACATCCTTACCAGCACTTGATTTATTATGTCTATCTTTGGGGACTTAAAATGGTATTTCATTATGGTTTTGACTTGTATTTCCCTAGTGACTAATGATATTGAGCAAGTCTTCATGGGATTATTGGCTATTTGTGTATCTTCTTTGGACAAATGTGTATTCAAGCCTTTTGATCACTTTTTAACTGGGTTGTTTGTATTTTGTTGTTTAGTTGAAGCAATTCTTTGTATATTCTGGTTATTTAGGTATTCTGATATTAAATCATTTTCAGGTACATGGTTTGCAAATATTTTCTTCAATTCTGTTTCCTTTCCTGAGAGTATATTTGATGTAAGAAAGTTTTAATACCAAGTGGGGGGTGATAACAGATTGCTTATTATATTCTATTTGTCTATTTCTGATAGGCTATTTCTACTGGACTGAAACCAGCTGATTTTAAATTGTTTAAACAGCAACTTTGAAGGGTGCATTCCATATTTTCAGACAGCCCCCACTTTTATTAACTCTTTAGAAAATCTCTGTGACTTCTTGGAAAAATGGTCAAACAATGCAATTGTAAATGGAATTGGGTTTTTTTAAATTTCGTTTTCAGGTTGTTCATTGTTAGTGTGTAGAAATACAAGTGATTTTTTGCATGCATTGATTTTCTATCCTGCATGTTTGCTGTATTTATTATTTCTAATAGATTTCTAATAGAAATAGGGTTTTCTACATGTAATACCATATCTGCAAAAAGAGGAACTTTTATTTCTCCATTTCTAATCTGAATGTTTTATATTGTTTTTTGACTAATTTGTGCAGAACCACCAGTATAATGTTGACTGGAAGTGGCAAAAGCAGATATCCTTGTCTTTTTACTAATCTTGGGGGGAAAGTATTATCAATCTTTCACAGACAAGTATGATGTTTGCTGTGTGTTTTTCAAAGATGTCTTTATATTGAGATGACCATGAAGCTTTTGCCCTTTATTCTAATGATATGGTGTATTACATGTCTTTAGATCCTCTTAGTGTTCTTTATATATATATATATAAGAAGTATTTAGTGTAGAGTTGCCACTGGTTTATAAGCACATTCATATGAATCAGGAAAAGGTGCTCTTCCTGAAGACTCCACTCCATGTCTTAAAAGTTGTCATGATTTACATCTGCCTACAACATTTAGTACAAATAACAAATCTCTGCAAGCTACAGTTTGAGTGACAGACTGTAGATGTGGTACTCTGTGGAGTGCACAGCTTGCACAACACTGTGTGGCAGCACTTATTTAGAACCTACTCTGGAATCAGATCTGTAAATTCTACAGTGTACCTTTTAATGTGCAAGGCAGTACATTTGTCCATGGGAGTCAGGGTGAAGGCTAGGGGATGTAGAGTTGCAAAGGTTAATTCATACAGCTAGGTAGTGAGCACCTACTGTATGCAGTACACTGCTGGAGGCACTAAGATGTGTTACCCACAGTCCATGACCTCAGTGAACTTAGAATCTAGTAGGCGAGATGGTCACATTGACTCAACTAGTGTGCTGTCAGTCATTATTATGGGTTCCTAGCATTTATTGAGAAATTCAGCACCCTTTGCCCAAAATTAGTCTCTCCGACTGTCTAAGTTGCCCCAAATAATCACACAATCTTCCCCAAGCTGTCCGCCTTGATTCAATAGCCCACCACCACCCTGTAAAGAGGTTCTGGAGTCACAACTATGCATAGCACAGACTCGGGCTTGGAGTTCATCTGGGTATTGGGTGGCATCCCAGAGAAGGATGGAGTGAACAGTCTGTGCTGTGGAGTCATGGGAAACTCTCCTGAAAATGTAAGCTCCAGCCAGTCGGCACAGAGCCTTGTCCCCTAGCTGAGGATTTGCTCCCTCCACTGTGTCTCAGACAAGGGGCCATGAAACACATTATATCAGCTGGATGCTTGATACACATCAGATTCATAAGCTGATGACTCAAAAGCTCTTGGTTTGGGTCCAAGAACTTGCAGCATAATAAGCTCCCCAGGTGAGATCAATGTACACTGAGGCCTGAGACCCACCTACTTAAGCAATGCTTCCAAATGCTCTTTGAGCAGCAGCTTCTCCCAATGTTTTAAAAAACCCACTTAACATATTCTTTGCCATCACAGGAAGTGCTCACTGCTGATTGGAAAACACTACCTGATTGCTTGAATGAGGTCTCCTTCAAGGAAGGCAGCTGTGTGAAATTACAGGTTTCCCTACCTCTCAGGTTTCACCTGAGCAGGATATACAGTCGAAGGCTGTAAAAGTTCCTATCAAGGGCCCCTGCATCCATGTTAGGAAAAATCAGACAGCGCTGGAGCCTTTTCTATGTTTCTTTTTTTATTTTTTGCAATACAGAGGCTTGTACTTTCCTAGACGCTGGGGTGAAGGTGAACAAAAATAGTAATTCAGTCAGCCAGGCTGAATATGCTGGCTTCTTTTCCAAGCGGTTGGTGTGTGTGTGTGTGTGGGAGGGGCAGAGAGGGGATGGATGAAGCCCCAGGGCCCTAGGTTGTTTAGGATTAGAGAAGACAGCCGGATCAGAAATCCATGGAGCTACAGGCCAGATAGTCCTTGCGGCTGATGTTCCTGACTTGCTTGATCTGCATGGACTCAACTTTGGGGCAGATGGAGATTCGGTGGCCTAGGCCCCCACAGAAGGCACAGCCACGTTGCCCTCCGATGTCCAGCATGGCGTCGTCCTCGCAGTACAGCAACTGCAGCATGGGAGGTACTTTCTGCTTGGCCTCTAGCAGTAGGGCTTTGAGGTCCAGCAGCACCGACTCATCACAGGACTTGTTGATGAAGGTGGTGGCGACTCCAGTGTTCCCCAAGCGTCCAGTGCGGCCAATACGGTGCACATAGTTCTCAATCTCCTTAGGCATGTCATAATTGATGACGTGTTGGATTGCAGGGAAGTCCAGGCCCTTAGAAGCCACATCTGTGGCCACAAGGATATCCTTCTTGTTCTGCCGAAATGCCTCAATGGCTTTTGTCCGTTCCTCCTGGTCTCTGCCCCCATGGATGGCCACCGCCTCCACCCCCTTGAGCAACAGGTACTCATGGATAGTGTCCACATCTACTTTCTTCTCTGCAAAGATGAGCACTGGTGGGGCTGTCTTCTGCAGGCACTCGAGCAGATGCACCATCTTGGTCTCTTCCTTCACGTACTCCACCTCCTGGATGACGTCCAGGCTGGCGGCTCCAGCGCGCCCCACGTTGATGGTGATGGGCTTGACCAGGGCGCTCTTGGCAAAGTTCTGAATCTTCTTGGGCATGGTGGCACTGAAGAGCAGAGTCTGACGCTGACCTCTGAAGTAGGAAAAGATGGTGCGGATGTCGCCCTCGAAGCCCAGATCGATCATGCGGTCGGCCTCATCCAGGGCCAGGTAGCGGCAGATGTCCAGGCTGACCATCTTCTTCTGCAGCAGATCCATGAGGCGCCCGGGGGTGGCCACCATCACGTGCACGCCCTGTCGGATGGTCTCCATCTGCTCTTTGACAGACATGCCCCCGATGCAGAGAGCGCAGCGCAGCAGCGGCGAGCCTTCCTCCTGCAGCAGGCGGCAGTAATACTCCAGGATGCCATGGGTCTGCTGGGCCAGCTCCCGCGAGGGGCAGATGATGAGTCCATAGGGCCCCTCATGCTTGGAGAAGGGCAAACGCTTCTCTTGTTCCAGGCAGAACATGATGACAGGCAATGTGAACACCAGCGTCTTGCCGGACCCGGTGTAAGCGATGCCTATCATGTCCCGGCCGGACAGAATGGTGGGGATGCCCTGGACCTGAATGGGCGTCGGGTGACGGATGCCTTTCCTCCTCAGGCCCCTCAGGATGGCTGCAGGGAATTTCATTTCCTTGAAGCTCTTGATAGGTGGTGGGATCCCATCTCCCTCCACCAGAATGTGGTACTTCTTCCTTACACGCATGTGCCGCTCTGCAGACATGGTCAGGATGTAACTGGGGGGTGTCCAGCTGGTTTTGATGGGGTCGTCATATGTGATGCCCTTGGCCATCTCCTTCACGGACCTCAAGGCTCGGCCCTCCGCGACACTCTCCAGAATCTTTCCTTCTTCCTTGAGCTGCTTCTCCTTGGAGGACTCTTTGCAGGCTTTGGCCTTCTCTTTGAGGTGCTGGTGCTGGTCCAGGAGGCTGATCTTGGACTGAGGGCCCAGTGGGATGTCATCCCCATCTCCCAGGGGCTCGCCGCCTGCATCCTCTCTTGTAGCCCCCTTATGCAGTCGCTGCAGCAGCTGCTGGAGCAGCAGTTGTCGGCGCTGCCTCACCGGCACATAGGGCACGAAGTCCTCATCCAGCTCCTCCTCCACCTCGAAGGGAGCTGCCATCGTCCTTTCGTCTGCGCGAGTCCGCTTTCGCTGGGGCTCCAGCTCCTCCATCTTTACCACACGCTGGCGGCAGGCAGAGAAAATAATTCCAGTCCTACGGATGTGGACCTTTATAAAGGGGACTTGTTGATTAGGTTACTTCAATTAATGCGTGGCCCAGGGTGGGTCTTAATCCTCGGCCTGGATTACATCATGAACGGATTAGTGCAAACTCCCTGTGTTTGGAATGAGATCTAATTAGATGTGAAGAGGTTATTGTCGCCTAGCAACGACCTTTGAGTGAAGGATTGCGCAGAGAGAAATATTTTCTCCTTTTCAGCTCTGGTATGGCGTGGCGACACCAATCCTGTCGCTGGCGATGCTGTTGTGGTACTGATGGAGGAAGCAGCAAATTTTTGTGGGACTTGGAGAGTTTCAAGTATGCGTCAAAGCGTCAACCCCCACCTCTCACCGCCTACCCACCGCGCCACCCCCACTTCCCCCCACCTCCGATAGAACGTGAAGGCATCCTTAGCGCGGACCGATATTCCTGAATCGCTGAAATCTTTTTGAACCCTGCTACTTAGACAGCCATGACAAGAAACTTAAGACCTTTGAAAGTTGAGCCGGTGGACAAATGAGTTTGCAGAAAAAGCTATAGCCCCAGGAGTGGAGAAGTCTAGATTAGTTGTGCGTCTCCCTCACTTGTTAGAGATGAATTCTTTCCTGCAATCATCTTTCTTTCTGGAGAATAAGGCCTCCAAGCTACCATCTACCTATTCAACCTTTGCTCTGAAGAACCTTGGCTTTCCATGTATCTAGGGAGGGTGTGATAGATTGAAGTTGAGTGGACCCCAGAAAATTAGAATCCCAACATTAATCCATTTCTATGGGTGTGAACCTATTGTAACTGGGACTTTTTTATTAGGTTATTTCAATTGCAGCATAGCCCAGGTCTGGGTCCTAATAAACAGGATGAAAATGGAGAGAGACAGAGAGAAAGTCACAAAACAAAAAGGTGAAAGCAAGGAAAGCCAGAAGAGAAGGGAGAGACCAGTAGAAGCTGCCTGCCCAAGATGATGCACTTAAAAGGGGCTGGGCAGTTAGCTTATTTCATGGGTCCTTAAGGCTTTGGTTATAAACACAAGTTTGAAACTGAATTGTAATGATCAGAAAAAAGTCAACTGCAGGCCTCACAGGGACTGCTCTTGTTACCTGACACTAGGGACAAACCAGCCTGCAATGTTAAAGACTGAGTCAACATAGCAATGCCACTCAGCAGGTTTGACTCTGGTTGTGGCCTATGAAGAGGCCAGATGGCTTCTATTTTAGTTGGCTACAGTCTCCTGGTATTCCAGTTTGCCAGCTGCCAGAATGTGATATACTGGAAATGGGGTGGCTTTTCGAAAGGGGGAATTTACTAAGTTGCATATTTACAGTTCTATGGCCATGGAAACGTCCAAATTGAAGCAAGTCTTTAAAATGTCCAAATTAAGGCACCAACAAGTTTACCTTCACTCAAGAAAGGCTGATGAAGTTCAGGGTTTCTCTTTCAATTGGAAAGGCACACGGCAAACATGGAGACGTCTGCTAGCTTTCTCTCCAGGGTTCTTGTTTCATGAAGCATTCTCGGGGGTATATTCCTTCTTCATCTCCAAAGGTCTCTGGCTGCAAGGGCTCTCATGGTCCTCATGGCTTTCAAGCTTTTCCCGAAAATATTTCCTCTTTTAAAGGATTCCAGTATACTTATCAAGACCCACCTGGAATGAGTGGAGTCACATCTCCCTCTAATCAAAGCTTAATACCCACAATTGGGTGGGTCACCACTTCATAGATATAAGCTAATCAATTTTCCAATTTACAGTACTGAATGAGGATTAAAAGAAATGGCTGCCTCCACAAGATGGATCAAGATAAAACATGGCTTTTCTAGGATACATAATCTTTTCACACCAGTACTCCTGAGGTTCTGCTTTTAACTCAGTTCGGGTATTGGTCTTGCTTCTTTTCTTGACCATAATTTATCTACAGACAACCCAAGATTGAACTCTTTCAAACATGAGCGTGACCAGACAAAGGCAGGCCTTCCTTGGGCACCCCCTCTGGTTTGTTAGCCCTTGCTCCAGCTACCTTTTATTATACCTCTCTCCTTGGCTTAGCAGCCTGGATCATTTGTGCAGCCTACCAAAGCACAGAAAATAAGATGTCACAGTGCCTCATGGGTCCATTGTAGAAGCTCCTTTTATACATCCCAGATCTTACTGCTTTAACTCACTTTCTTCCATGGTAGACTAATTCTGCCCTGGAGAAAATATTCAGTGAGAAAACACTGTTAGATTTGAACCTTGAGATCTTCTTTTTTCCCCAGAATTGGTTGGCTAGTAAGGTTGTTTCCACCTCAGGGAAGGGAAGCTGAGAATAAAGCAAAAAACTTGGCTTCCCTCATCTCTACTTGGGATATAGATCAAAGCTCTTTAAAGCTGAGTTTGATTTTGATAAAGAGTATTGTTTTACTAGTTTTTGAACTAAAGTTAATTCCTTCACTGCAAAACTTCTCCCTTGAGATGGCTACACACAGTGATTGTAGGGAACAGATCATATGGTCCCAAGTCTTAAACTAAGTTATTTCAGTGCCTGGTATGAAATAGCTATTTGAGAAAGCATTCGTTAGAAGTGAAATGCAAGTTCTCTGGCACTTAAAGGGCCTCAGAAAATTCCAGATATGCTTGGAATCTGAGATGGGCACTGTTCTAGTTTGAAATTATGTATTCCAGAAAAGCCTTGTTCTTCTAATCCTAATTCAGTATTGTTGGGAAGGATCTTTTGATTAGATTGTTTCCATGAAGAGTTAATCCACTCAATTGCATTTGTGGCCTTTAGATTACATGGAATGTGATTCCACCCATTCAAGGTGGGTCTTAATTAGTTTACTAGAGTCCTTTAAAAGAGGGAAAATTTGGAAGGAACCTCAGATGCTTAGAGAAGAGTTGCTTCTGAGCTAACAGAGATGCAGATATTT
The DNA here is from genome assembly GCF_023851605.1 of Tamandua tetradactyla. NCBI lineage: Eukaryota > Metazoa > Chordata > Mammalia > Pilosa > Myrmecophagidae > Tamandua > Tamandua tetradactyla. The sequence continues at coordinate 42,835,493 of NC_135341.1, forward strand.
GGAGGCGCTTGGAGTGCTGACAGAGAGAACAATTAGACATGGAAATTTGGAGATGCAGAGCCTGTAAGACGTCACCATATGCTTTCTCATGAGATGCTAAGCAAGGTAGAATACAGAGCTGTGTCCCAGAGGAGCTAAATGAAGGCCCACAGATTCATAGAGAGGAAACCACTGGCATCAAAAGGTGGAAGTAAGGCCATCGGCAAGGACAAGCAGACACCAGTCAGGTGCCTTCCCATGTTGCAGCTATTGGCTGTTCTTAAGTCAAGATATCTTTCTCTGGATACAATTAATTTGGACATTTTTATGGGCTTTGAACTGTACTTTTAGCTCAATAAATTCCCTTTTTAAAAGCCATTCCATCTCTGGTATTTTACATTCTGGCAGCACTTAGCAAACGAATACAGCCCCTGCAGCTGACATGTAGACCAGGCATGATTCTAACTAAAAGAAAGTCAAAATATACAAGAGTTCTTAACTGGGGAAAAACATTGTCTTGAACTTTTGTTGAATGCTAGTCAAGTGCTAGGAATGCTAGAAAGTAATTAAACTAAAGTTAGTGAAAATTGAATCTACCCTGCTACTATTCTCTCAGCGTTGTAAGACTAATCCTCTCCCCCTCACAGACCCCACAACTGCAACCCAGAGATGTTAGAATTTTCCGTAACTAGTTCATGTCAAGCTGGCAGTAGGAGACTTGCCTGATACTGATCCTATTGCTTCGTCCATATCTTCATCTCATCTGCTTTCCTCTGGTTGAGACAGCTAAGTTCATAGAATTTTTCAGCTTATTTACTTCACTCCTTCCTTCAAAAAGTTTGCTAGCCTTGATTGTGGGGGTAGTGGGTCCTTTTTTAGATTTTATTTCCAATTCTTATTGTATGGGCTCTTATTCACCTTTAAGAATCAGATACTTCATGTTCAAACACAGATGATATGGACTTAACTGCCCAGTTTATTCCTCCCAGAGTCAGCTTCTCTCTCAGAGGTAGCTCTTCCCTTCTGGCTACTCTCCAGCTGTGGCTCCATCCACCTCTTTTCTCTCCTTGTTGCACAAGTTCATAACCCCCCAAAAGACTCCTTGGTGATCCCAAAGGCTGTGCTGGTGGAAGAGCCCAGCATGGTCTGATCTTCCATGTTGATTGCATTATCATTGCTTTTGGCAGAGCATCTGACCATGTGCTTGGCAATGGTCCTTAAGAGTGAGTTGGCATAATTAAAGCCAGAGCTATAATGGGCACATCTATGGGGAGCTTCAATCTACCTTGATACCCTTTTAATTATAACCTATGAATTATGTATTCATGAAGATGGCAAATACTGTGTGAGAGGTACAATTTTTCTCCAACATACTTTCTGTAATATGGTACTGCTGGGAACAGGGTCTCTGTCCTCAACCCCCTTTACTTTTTTCCATTTTTATTTCTGGCATTTTTTTTTTCATGGGCAGGCACCATGAATTGAACCTGGGTCTTCGGTATGGCAGGCGAGAACTCTGCTGCTGAGCCACTGTTGCCCACCCTATTTCTGGCATTTTTAATAAAATATAATCATTGTAAAGCCTGTGTTTATACAGTAACTTTCATAAACCAATTTAAAATTAGGACAAACAGGGAAAAATATGCAAATAGAGATATAAGAGTTTTTTGAATTCTAAATATTAAATACTCACTAAATAGCATTTGATTAGCTAGCAAAACTGTTTAGATTCTCAAAACATCAAACAGAAAATTATTAGAAACATCAACTTTGCTATAGTAATGACCTGTGTTACTGAACATTTTCAAGTTTTTTATTTCAGGAAAATATAAAGGTACAAATATTTTATAATTAACATATAAAAGTCTTATCTGTTATGATATCTGATATCATCACATTTAAAATCTATTTTCCCTAATAATACTATAGTTACTTGTGCTTTCTTTTGGTTACAGCTGGCATAGAACATCTGTCTCCATCCTTTCACTTTCAATCTGTTTGTACCCTTCTGTCCAAGATAAGTCTCTTACAAGCAGCATATAGATAGATCATATTATTTAATCTGTTTTTTCAATCTGTCTCTCTTAATTAGTGAGTTCAGAAAATTAACATTCAAAACTATCACTGTAAAAGCAGTTCTTGAGAGAAGCAGGGCAAAACGGTGGCTTAGTGAGGTGTGGAATTTAGTTCGTCCTCCAGAGCAGATAGTAAATAGCCAGAAACAGTACAGAACAACTGCTGGGGAACATCAGTGACTGAACACACAGTGTACACCAGTCTGGGCCAGGAGGAATGGCTGAGATTCTACACAGAACAGTAAATCCCAAGCTGCGGAGGCCACCGCCCCTCCCCCACAGGCATGGCAGGCTGGTTCCCTGAGTGGGAAGGAAACTGACTTTCTTAGTTCAACCAAGCTCCAACAGTAGAATTAATTAACAAATTCTGACAACTGAAAATAGGCTCCCTAGTACAGATAAACGTGGAATAAGCACTAAAGGAACTAGAAGTTTTTGCCCTGGCAGACAGGGGGCAAGGCTGACAGAAAAAAAAGACAGAGGCTTTTTGAGTTGGACAGCACAAATACTGGAGAATGGCTGGATTCCTAGAAAAGGGGGTACATAGAGCCTGGAGATACATGGAGCTCGGCAAACCCAAGGAGGGGGGAGGAGTTCTGGCTCTGAAAAGGCTTTATTGTGTGTTGTTGTTGTTGTTTTTTTTCATTAACAGCTCATTAAATAGAACTGGAATCACTCTCAGGCTCTAGCATTGCCCCAGGCAAGGGCATAACTAAGGTATGTCTGAGAGACAAAGTAACTTGACAGGTGAAAAGGGTTAATTCCCTAAAGGGCATATCTTCCCCAAGAAAAGGGGGCTGGGCCTCAGTTCAAGGGGAATCCCTGCTTCAAGGAATTTAGGTCCCCTGGAACTGGAAAACAGCTTACTACTACTGCAGCCTCTGACTCATCCAGGCCTCTGGCATGGGAGAGTGCTGAAATTAAAGGCATTGCATCACTTTAAGCTAGTGGGAAGCCACAGGCAGACAAGCACCCCAAGCTGGGCAGGATAGGAAAAGTAGAGACCAGAGACTTCATAGGAAAGTCTGACAACCTGCAAGGTCTCATTCTCAGGGAAACTATGCTGGCCTGTTTTCTCCTGAGTCATGGGCCTGTCTTGTCTGGGAAAATATGACCGGGGTCTGTCATACCTGAGGGGACCCTCCTCAAGAAACAGGCTCCATGTAGATAGGGCAAGAAACAGAAAAACAAGACCTGTAAAAATTCTGATTGTTTAAACAGAACCTACACTAGAGGTCTTAGAATAAATTGAACTGAATGTCAGAGAACAAATGGAGAACAAAACTATCCAGCAAGAAAACCTTAGGTAAAAGAGTGAAAATAACCTCCAGATTAAACCAATTAAGGAAATCAAATGCCTAGATGCCAGCAGAAAAATGAGACATACTAGGAAAATCAAAAATATGGCCCAAAGGAACAAACTAACCTGTCAAATGAGGTACTGGTACTGAACAGCTTATTCAGGATTTTTGAACAGACATGCAAAATCTCATCAAAAATCAAGTCAACAAGTTGAGGGAATATATAAAGAAGACATTGGATGGAACCTTGGATAGGACATGAGATTTTGTTGGCTTGTCCAGAATGATGCCCCAAAGAATCCCAGAGTGATTTGATCAGTGAGTGGAAAAGTATTTGCAAAGTTCCCTTCGGGGAATGGTGAAAATGGGGGAAAATTCAACCTCCCCAAGTTGAATTCTTGATAGTCTCACAAGCAGTGTGGACAACCAAAGCTATAGGCTGAGCCCCCAGTCTTGGGGTTTGTTCATATGAAATTTAATCCCACAAAGGATAGGTCAAGCCTGCTTAAAATTAGGCCTAAGAGTCATCCCCCAAGAGAAGCTCTTTGTTGCTCAGATGTGGCCTCTCTCTCCAGCCAACACAACAAGCAAACTCGCCACCCTCCCCCTGTCTACGTGGGACGTGACTCCCAGGGGTGTGGACCTTCCTGGCAACGTGGGACAGAAATCCTAGAATGAGCTGTGACTCAGCATCAAAGGATTGAGAAAAACGCTAGAATGAGATGAAACTCAGCATCAAGGGATTGAGAAAACCTTCTCGACCAAAAGGGGGCAGAGTGAAATGAGACAAAGTATTAATGGCTGAGAGATTCCAAACAGAGTTGAGAGGTTACCCTGGAGGTTACTCTTAGTCATTAAGTAGATACCACCTTGTTACTCAAGATGTAATGGAGAGGCTGGAGGGAACTCCCTGAAAATGTAGAGCTTTGTTCCAGTAGCCAGCCATGTTTCTTGAGGATGATTGAATAATGATATAGCTTTCACAATGTGACTGTGTGATTATGAAAACCTTGTGTCTGATGCTCCTTTTATCTACCTTGTCAACAGATGAGTAGAACATATGGAATAAAAATAAATATATATATATATTTTTTCTGGGCAAGTGCTAACCTGCACATATGAACCACATCCACCCCCCAGCCCACACAGACGGAACACTGGCCTGCTGCCATTGAGCTCTGTGCACATGCACACGAGGGCCCCATCCCCTAGACCCGCGTACACCAGGTTCATGCACGACTGCACAGCCACATCCTCCCTGCTGGGTGCCCGCCCACGCATCCATGCACCGGCCTCTTGACCCCTGTACCCCAACCCCCTGCCCTGCACAGGTGCACACCTTTGCCCCAGCCCCTGACACAAGTGCCCTACTCCCACACCTAGTAGGTGCTTACGTGCACACCTGTGCTACATAGCCCTTGCCCTACACACATGTGCACCCCTGCACCTGTGCACTCACATACCAGTGCCAGGGCCCCACCCACCCAACACCACCTGCCCCTGACCCATGTCCCATAATGCCCAGAATTATGCCCTGCCTCTGCACATTTGCACATCCATATCCTGGGCCCCATGGACTCCTGCCCCTGTGCAAAGACACACCTGCACCCTGCCCTCCCTCTGCTCTGACCTCTGTGCCCTGTACCCCACACCCTGATACCTACAACACCCGTGCTCTGTGTGCCCACCCACATCCTGCCTGTGTACCAGTCCCCATGCATCCACAGAGCATCCCCCATCCACCTCCCAGTATGCCCTACCTCTGTGTCCCCCAAACCACACTCTGCTCCTGTGCTCCAATGCCTGCCTGAGCTGCACCCCACCCCCACAGCCCCTGCTCTGTATCTAGAAAATGCTGTGCCCTGCACCCCATGCTCACTGGTACCAGTGTAGCATCCCCAACCTGAGTCTATACCTGTACTGCAACTTGTCACCACATTATTGTGCCCTGCCCCATGCCCCACATCTTGTTCCACATCCATCCTGGAAGTACACAGCTTTAGATTACTGAAGGAACTCAACTTCCAGTGTAACCCTATTGGCCAGTTTGAAAGGATTTATGTATCCTCGAAAAGCCATGTTTCAATCCTAATCAAGTTTGTGGGAGGAAACGTTTCTCCTAATCCCTATTCAGCACTATAGGTTAGAAACATGATTAGGTTATCTCCACAGAGGTTTGACTCAATCAATTGTGGGTAATTAAATTTGATTAGATGGAAACATGTCTCCACCCATTCTATGTGGGTCTTGATTAGTTTACTGGAATCCTATGAAAGAGGACACATTTTGGACAGAGTTCCTTTTGAGAATGAGGAGAGAGCTACAGAACCATGACAGAAGGATGAGAGAACCACAGAGTTCACCAGCCAGTGACCTTTGGAGATGAAGAAGGAAAATGCCTCCCCGGAAGCTTCATGAAGCAAGAGGCCTGGAGAGAAAGTTAGCAGATGCCACCATGTTTGCCACATGCCCTTCCAGCTGAGAGAGAAAGGCTGAACATCATCAGCTTTTTTAACCAAGGTGTCTTTCCCTGGACTTGTTTTCATCTGGACAAATTCATAGCCTTAGAACTGTAAATTAGCAACTTATTAAAATTTTTCCTTTTTAAAAGCTGTTCCATTTCTGGTATATTGTATTCTGGCAACTAGCAAACTAGAAAACCTACCAAGATATTTACAGGCCTCAAAGGCAATAGGAGATCACTAAGGATATAAGGTACAGTCAGATATAGCCCAGTCTAATGACCAAATCAATACGCTGGAGGAGACACAGATGTTGGAACAACTAATCAAGGATGATCATATAACTTTACTAAATAAAATCAGTGGGATGGCTAATGACATAAAGGGGATCAAGAAGACACTAAAAGAGCATAAAGAGGAATATGAAAGAATAAATAGAAAAATAGCAGCTATCACAAAGATTAAAAATGCTGTAGGCAGAATAAAAAACTATACTAGAGACATTCAACAGCAGATTTGAAGAGGAAGAAGAAAGAATAAGTGAATCAGAGGACAGGACAACTAATTTTGAACACACCAAAGAGCAAATGGTAATGCTCTCATTTCTTTTCAGATCATATGAGTATTTCGCCTTATGCTAAAGATTTTTGTGGAGAGGAGCGACTCTGCATTTGTATCTAGTTTTTTGAAGTCTCATATCTTGCAGGGCTTACCAAGTAGTAAAAGGATTAAATAAACTGTTCTCTTAAAAAAAAAAAAAAGAGCAAATGGTAAAAAAGATGGAAAATTTTGAATTGGATCTCAGGGAAATGATGAAACAAAGCACAGAAATAGAAGAATCCATAAGTATACCAGAAGAAAAAGAGAAAAATAAAGGTTAATGGAGGATATAATGGGGGAAAATTTCCCAATCCCTCTCAAGTACAAATATATGCAAATCAAAGAAACCCAATGAATTCCAAATAGAATAAGCATTCCCCAAGACACATACTAATCAATCTGTCAAATGTTGAAGAGAAGCAGAAAATCCTGAAAGTAGCAGGAGAAAAACAATCTACTACATACAAGGGAAACCACAGGAGACTGAGTTCAGGCTACTCATCTGGCATTATGGAGATGAGAAGGCAGTGGTATGATATATTTAAGATCCTGAAAAAGAAAGACTTTGAGTCAAGAATTCTGTACCCAGCCAAATTGTCCTTAAAAAATGAGGGAGAGATTAAAATTTTCACAGACAAATTTTGAGAGAATTTGTCAACAAGAGATGGGCCCTGTAAGAAATACTAAAGGGAGCTCTGCCAGCTGAATAAAGATAAGAGAAGGAAGTCTGGAGGAGGGCAGATAATTGAAGAGTACCAGTAAGGGTAACCTAAAGGATAAAAAGAGAAAGAGGGAAAAGAATATATAGATCTGGAGATCCAAGATGGCGGCTTAGTAAGGTACATGCGTCTTAGTTCCTCCGACTCCAAATCAACTAATAGGTGAACAGAAACAGTACAGAACAGCTCCCGGGGCTACAGCAGGGAATGGACACACAGCGTAACCCAGTCTGGGCTGGTTAGTCTGACTGCGAAACTCGGCTGCAGTGAGTGAGATCCCCAAGCAGCGGGCGATTTCCCGAGCAGCCGCAGCTGCGGTGGTCCGAGCTAATCCCTCCCTCCTTCCCGGGCTTGCTGAGGGACGCGGAGAGACAAGCTTCCCAGCCAAGGCGGCCGGCGCCACACTTTTGCGGGCGGCTTCGAGTCTCGGCTTCGAGTCCGCGACTACGAGTCTCGCATCAGAGGGCTATCCAAAGTCTGGGCTGGCAAGTCTGATTGCGAGACTTGGCTGCGGCGAGACCCCCGAGCAGCCGCAGCTGCGGCGGTCCGAGCTAATCCCTCCCTCCTTCCCGGGCTGGCTGAGAGACTCGGAGAGACAAGCTTCCCAGCCAAGGCGGCCGGCGCCACACTTTTGCGGGCGGCTTCGAGTCTCGGCTTCGAGTCCGCAGCTACGAGTCTCGGATCAGAGGGCTATACAAAGTCTGGGCTGGCAAGTCTGACTGTGACTCTTGGCTGCGGCGAGACCCCCGAGCAGCGCGTGATTTGCCGAGCAGCCACAGCTGCGGCGGTCCGAGCTAATCCCTCCCTCCTTCCCGGGCCGGCTGAGAGTATCGGAGAAGCAAGTTTCCCAAGCCGAGGCAGGCGGCGCCCTTCTTCTGCGGGCGGCTTCGAGTCTCGGCTTTGAGTCCGTGGCTACGAATCTCAGATCAGAGGGCTATCCAAAGTCTGGGCTGGCTAGACTGACTGCGAGACTCGGCTGCGGTGAGACCCCTGAGCGGCGCGTGATTTCCCGATCAGCGGCAGCTGCGGTGGTCCGAGCTACTCCCTCCCTCCTTTCCGGGCCGGCTGAGAGTATTGGAGAAGCAAGTTTCCCAAGCCGAGGCAGGCGGCACCCCTCTTTTGCGGGCGGCTTCGAGTCTCTGCTTCGAGTCCGCGGATACGAGTCTCGGATAGGAGGGCTATCCAAGCAGCGGTAGCCCCGCCCCACGGGAGGCTTCCTGGTCCGGTGGGGAATCCCCCAGGCCTGCTGTGGCCCGCAACCAGCCACAGGGTCCGCTCAAGCCGCGGCAGCTGACGCCCCCACCACGCTCGGCCCCTGAACCAACGGAGAGAATTGGATCCGAAATCCCCAGGCCACGGAGATCGGTGACTGGGGGAGACCCATTCCAAACACTTGAGACAAACGTGTGCCACGTGCGCCACATACTGGGCAAGATAAGAAAAACAGATCCCAGAGATTTCACAGAAAAATATTACAACCTTGCTGGGTCCAACACCAAGAGAAATCTGAATAAATGCCCACATGCCAGCAGCAGAAGATAACTGTCCACGCTCAAAAGATTGAGAATATGGCTCAGTCAAAGGAACAAACCAATAGCTCAAATGAGACACAAGAGCTGAGACAACTAATGCTGAATATACGAACAGAAATGGAAAACCTCTTCAAAAATGAAATCGATAAATTGAGGGAGGACATGAAGAGGACATGGGCTGAACATAAAGAAGAAATAGAAAAACTGAAAAAACAAATCGCAGAACTTATGGAAGTGAAGGATAAAGTAGCAAACACAGAAAAAATAATGGATAGCTACAATGATAGATTTAAAGAGACAGAAGATAGAATTAGTGATTTGGAGGATGGAACATCTGAATTCCAAAAAGAAACAGAAACTATAGGGAAAAGAATGGAAAAATTTGAACAGGGTATCAGGGAACTCAAGGACAATATGAACCGCACAAATATATGTGTTGTGGGTGTCCCAGAAGGAGAAGAGAAGGGAAAAGGAGGAGAAAAACTAATGGAAGAAATTATCACTGAAAATTTCCCAACTCTTATGAAAGACCTAAAATTACAGATCCAAGAAGTGCAGCGCACCCCAAAGAGATTAGACCCAAATAGGCATTCTCCAAGACACTTACTAGTTAGAATGTCAGAGGTCAAAGAGAAAGAGAAGATCTTGAAAGCAGCAAGAGAAAAACAATCCATTACATACAAGGGAAACCCAATAAGACTTTGTGTAGATTTCTCAGCAGAAACCATGGAAGCTAGAAGACAGTGGGATGATATATTTAAAATACTAAAAGAGAAAAACTGCCAACCAAGACTCCTATATCCAGCAAAATTATCCTTCAAAAATGAGGGAGAAATTAAAACATTCTTAGACAAAAAGTCACTGAAAGAATTTGTGACCAAGAGACCAGCTCTGCAAGAAATACTAAAGGGAGCATTAGAGTCAGATACAACAAGACAGAAGAGAGAGATATGGAAAAGAGTGTAGAAAGAAGGAAAATCAGATATGATATATATAATACAAAAGGCAAAATGTTAGAGGAAAATATTATCCAAACAGTAATAACACTAAATGTCAATGGACTGAATTCCCCAATCAAAAGACATAGATTGGCAGAATGGATTAAAAAACAGGATCCTTCTATATGCTGTCTACAGGAAACACATCTTAGACCCAAAGATAAACATAGGTTGAAAGTGAAAGGTTGGGAAAAGATATTTCATGCAAATAACAACCAGAAAAGAGCAGGAGTGGCTATACTAATATCCAACAAATTAGACTTCAAATGTAAAACAGTTAAAAGAGACAAAGAAGGACACTATCTACTAATAAAAGGAACAATTAAGCAAGAAGACATAACAATCATAAATATTTACGCACCGAATCAGAATGCCCCAAAATACGTGAGGAATATACTGCAAACACTGAAAAGGGAAATAGACTCATATACCATAATAGTTGGAGACTTCAACTCACCACTCTCATCAAGGGACAGAACATCTAGACAGAGGATCAACAAAGAAATAGAGAATCTGAATATTACTATAAATGAACTAGACTTAATAGACATTTATAGGACATTACATCCCACAACAGCAGGATACACCTTTTTCTCAAGTGCTCATGGATCATTCTCAAAGATAGACCATATGCTGGGTCACAAAGCAAGTCTTAACAAATTTAAAAAGATTGAAATCTTACACAACACTTTCTCGGACCATAAAGGAATGATGTTGGAAATCAATGATAGGCAGAGTGCCAGAAAATTCACAAATACGTGGAGGCTCAACAACACACTCCTAAACAACGACTGGGTCAAAGAAGAAATTGCTAGAGAAATTAGCAAATACCTCGAGGCGAATGAAAATGAAAACACAACATATCAAAACTTATGGGACGCAGCAAAGGCAGTGCTAAGAGGGAAATTTATTGCTCTAAATGCCTATATCAGAAAAGAAGAAAAGGCAAAAATTCAGGAATTAACTATCCATTTGGAAGAACTGGAGAAAGAACAGCAAGCTAACCCCAAAGCAAGCAAAAGGAAAGAAATAACAAAGATTAGAGCACAAATAAATGAAATTGAAAACATGAAAACAATAGAGAAAATCAATAAGGCCAGAAGTTGGTTCTATGAGAAAATCAATAAGATTGATGGGCCCTTAGCAAGATTGACAAAAAGAAGAAGAGAGAGGATGCAAATAAATAAGATCAGAAATGGAAGAGGAGACATAACTACTGACCTCACAGAAATAAAGGAGGTAATAACAGGATACTATGAACAACTTTACGCTAATAAATACAACAATTTAGAGGAAATGGACGGGTTCCTGGAAAGACATGAACAGCCAACTTTGACTCAAGAAGACATAGATGACCTCAACAAACCAATCACAAGTAAAGAAATTGAATTAGTCATTCAAAAGCTTCCTAAAAAGAAAAGTCCAGGACCAGACGGCTTCACATGTGAATTCTATCAAACATTCCAGAAAGAATTAGTACCAACTCTCCTCAAACTCTTCAAAAAAATCGAAGTGGAGGGAAAACTACCTAATTCATTCTATGAAGCCAACATTACCCTCATACCAAAACCAGGCAAAGATATTACAAGAAAAGAAAACTACAGGCCGATCTCTCTAATGAATATAGATGCAAAAATCCTCAATAAAATTCTAGCAAATCATATCCAACAACACATTAAAAGAATTATACATCATGACCAAGTAGGATTCATCCCAGGTATGCAAGGATGGTTCAACATAAGAAAATCAATTAATGTAATACACCATACCAACAAATCAAAGCAGAAAAATCACATGATCATCTCAATTGATGCAGAGAAGGCATTTGACAAGATTCAACATCCTTTCCTGTTGAAAACACTTCAAAGGATAGGAATACAAGGGAACTTCCTTAAAATGATAGAGGGAATATATGAAAAACCCACAGCTAATATCATCCTTAATGGGGAAAAATTGAAAACTTTCCCCCTAAGATCAGGAACAAGACAAGGATGTCCACTATCACCACTATTATTCAACATTGTGTTGGAGGTTCTAGCCAGAGCAATTAGACAAGAAAAAGAAATACAAGGCATCAAAATTGGAAAGGAAGAAGTAAAACTATCACTGTTTGCAGATGATATGATACTATACGTCGAAAACCCGGAAAAATCCACAACAAAACTACTAGAGCTAATAAATGAGTACAGCAAAGTAGCAGGTTACAAGATCAACATTCAAAAATCTGTAGCATTTCTATACACTAGCAATGAACAAGCGGAGGGGGAAATCAAGAAATGAATCCCATTTACAATTGCAACTAAAAGAATAAAATGCCTAGGAATAAATTTAACTAAAGAGACAAAAAACCTATATAAAGAAAACTACAAAAAACTGCTAAAAGAAATCACAGAAGACCTAAACAGATGGAAGGGCATACCGTGTTCATGGATTGGAAGACTAAATATAGTTAAGATGTCAATCCTACCTAAATTGATTTACAGATTCAATGCAATACCAATCAAAATCCCAACAACGTATTTTTCAGAAATAGAAAAACCAATAAGCAAATTTATCTGGAAGGGCAGGGTGCCCCGAATTGCTAAAAACATCTTGAGGAAAAAAAACAAAGCTGGAGGTCTTGCACTGCCTGACTTTAAGGCATATTATGAAGCCACAGTGGTCCAAACAGCATGGTATTGGCATAAAGATAGATATATCGACCAATGGAATCGAATAGAGTGCTCAGATATAGACCCTCTCATCTATGGACATTTGATCTTTGATAAGGCAGTCAAGCCAACTCACCTGGGACAGAGCAGTCTCTTCAATAAATGGTGCCTAGAGAACTGGATATCCATATGCAAAAGAATGAAAGAAGACCCATATCTCACACCCTACACAAAAGTTAACTCAAAATGGATCAAAGATCTAAACATTAGGTCTAAGACCATAGAACAGTTAGAGGAAAATGTCGGGAGATATCTTATGAATCTTACAATTGGAGGCGGTTTTATGGACCTTACACCTAAAGCAAGAGCACTGAAGAAGGAAATAAATAAATGGGAGCTCCTCAAAATTAAACACTTTTGTGCATCAAAGAACTTCATCAAGAAAGTAGAAAGACAGCCTACACAATGGGAATCAATATTTGGAAACGACATATCAGATAAAGGTCTAGTATCCAGAATTTATAATGAGATTGTTCAACTCAACAACAAAAAGATAGCCAACCCAATTACAAAATGGGAAAAAGACTTGAATAGACAACTCTCAGAGGAGGAAATACAAATGGCCAAAAGACACATGAAGAGATGCTCAATGTCCCTGGCCATTAGAGAAATGCAAATCAAAACCACAATGAGATATCATCTCACACCCACCAGAATGGCCATTATCAACAAAACAGAAAATGACAAGTGCTGGAGAGGATGCGGTGAAAGAGGCACACTTATCCACTGTTGGTGGGAATGTCAGATGGTGCAACCACTGTGGAAAACAGTTTGGCGGTTCCTCAAAAAGCTGAATATAGAATTGCCATACGACCCAGCAATACCATTGCTGGGAATCTACTCAAAGGAATTAAGGGCAAAAACTCAAACAGACATTTGCACACCAATGTTTATAGCAGCGTTATTTACAATTGCAAAGAGATGGAAACAGCCAAAATGTCCATCAACAGACGAGTGGCTAAACAAACTGTGGTATATACATACGATGGAATATTATGCAGCTTTAAGGCAGGATAAACTTATGAAGCATGTAATAACATGGATGGACCTAGAGAACATTATGCTGAGTGAGTCTAGCCAAAAACTAAAAGACAAATACTGTATGGTCCCAATGATGTGAATCGACACTCGAGAATAAACTTGGAATATGTCATTGGTAACAGAGTTCAGCAGGAGTTAGAAACAGGGTAAGATAATGGGTAATTGGAGCTGATGGAATACAGACTGTGCAATAGGACTAGATACAAAAACTCAAAAATGGACAGCACAATAATACCTAATTGTAAAGTAATCATGTTAAAATACTGAACGAAGCTGCATCCGAGCGATAGGTTCTTGTTTTGTTCTGTTTTGTTTGTTTTGTTCTTATTATTATTACTTTTATTTTTTTTCTCTATATTAACATTCTATATTTTTTTGTTATACTGCTAGTTCTTCTAAACCGATGCAAATGTACTAAGAAACGATGATCATGCATCTATGTGATGATGTTAAGAATTACTGATTGCATATGTAGAATGGTATGATGTCTAAAAAAAAAATGGTCAGCACAATACTGCCTAACTGTAATGTAATTATGTTGGAACGCTGAATGAAGCTGCATCTGATCTATAGTTTTTTTTTGTTTTTTTTTTCTTTCTCTTATATATTTTTGTACTTTTTATTTTTATTTGTGTTTTCTCTCTGTGTTATCACTTCATTTCTTTTTCTGTTGTAGTGCTATTTCTTTCTCTAAATCGATGCATATGTACTGAGAAATGATGACCATACACCTATGTGATGATATTAAGAATTACTGATTGCATATGTAGAATGGATTGATTTCTAATGTTGTGTTAGTTAATTTTTTTTAATTAATAAAAAAAAAAAAGAATATATAGATCTGACAAATAAAATCCAAAAGATAAGATGGTGGATTTAAGAAACACCTATACAGTAATAACTTTGAATGTTAATGGACTAAACTTACCAATTAGAAGATACAGATTGGCAGAATGGATAAAGAAATACAATCCAGCTGTATGCTGCTTATAAGAGACTCATCTTAGACACAAGGATACAATGAGATTGAAAGTGAAAGGATGGAAAAAGATGTTCCGGACAAGCTGTAACCAAAAGAAGGCAGGAGTAGCTATACTAATATCAAACAAAATGGACTTTAAGTGTAAAGACATCGTAAGAGACAAAGAAGGACACTATGTGTTAATAAAAGGAACAATTCACCAAGAAGAAATAACAATCATAAATGATTATGCTCCCAATCAAGGAGCACCAAAGTACATGAGATAAACATAGGTAAAACTGGAGAGAGTGATAGCTGTTTCAACAATAATAGTAGGAGAATTCAATAGACCACTGTCATGGTCAGGTTCATGTGTCAACTTGGCCAGTGGTGGTACCTGTTTGTCTGGTTGGGCAAGTGCTGGCCTGTCTGTTGCTATGGGACATTTCATAGAAATAAATCATCATCACGTTGGCTACATCCACAGCTGATTCCATTTGTAATCAGCTGAGGGAAAAGTCTTCTTTAATGAAGTGATGCTTAATCTAATCACTGGAAGACTTTTAAGGAGGATTCAGAAAAGACAGGCACTCTTTCAGCCGTGGTCAGCGATCCTTTCCTGTGGAGTTTGTCCAGACCCTCCATCGGAATCATCAGCTTCACAGCCTGCCCTACCAATTTGCTTCCCCAAGAAGACCGATTTACTATTTTGCTCTGTAGGGGCAGTTCTAGTGGCTTCCACTTGGCCTTTCCTACCATAATAGCCCTCACTGCACGAGTTAGCCAATGTGGGGATTCTGCCAGTTGCTCATTATGTCTATACCAATTATACATTCTGGAACTGGGGAAATAACTACAGAATGGGTCCAGGGGCCCACTGGACCCACAGTGAGATGGACTGGAGCTAAAACTCCATTGATCACCTGGCCTCCATAAGCCCTCACTCTGACGCATGGACCAGAGTGACGTTTTGGTTCCCCTAGAATTAATGTCACTTCTGAACCAGTGTCTAATAATCCCCAAAATATCAGATCATTTCCTTTTCCCCAGTGCACAGTTACCCTGGTAAAAGGCCATCGGTCTCCTTGGGGAAGGCTTGGAGGAAGATTAACAGTATAAATTTGTGGCAGAGTAACAGGGTTCTCCCCCAAAGAGACCTGGCCTCCATTTCATTCAAGGGGCTCTGGGTCTGTAAACTGTCTCAAGTCTGGAAATTGAGTAAGTGGCTGTGACTCTGTGTTTTTGTAACTCAGGTTAGACTTCTGTTCACTTGACCTAGAACTCTTTTGTTTATACAGCTCAAACAAGAATTTAGTATACTGCCTTTCTATTGTATTTCTAGGTACCCCATGATTTACTAGCCTATGCCACAAATCTCTGCGAGTCATATAATGTCAATGCCTGCTTTGAGTTTGCCCTCTATTATAATAGCCACGTCTACTCTGTCTTTGGCGATTAAGTGCTGCCACCTGGCTTCTGCCAACTTGGGATCCCACCATCCCCACTGTGTTTAAGGATTCCAGCTCAGTGACAGCAGTTCCTACAGTAATATCTGACCTCCAGAGAAGTGCAACCACAGAACTCTTCAGGGACGATGGTGCTAATCTCACAAATTTATTTCTCACTGTTCTGGTAAAAGATGCATTCTCTGGACTTTCCTGGGGTGTAAGAGCAGGCTTTGCATGATAAATCCACTCTAACATTCCAATCTCTCTAAGCCTCAGGATCCCCTCATCTACATTATACCAGGGCAGTTCTGGCATTTCAACCTCAGGTAATGTCGGCCACCTTTTGATCCATGTTTCAACCAACCACCCAAACAAACTGTTAATACCTTTTCTAACCCCTTGAGCTATAACATTGAATGCAGAATCTCTGCTTAGTGGGCCCATATCAATAAATTCAGCCTGACCCGGCTTTATATTCCTCCCACCATTATCCCACACCCTTAAAATCCATTGCCACACACAGTCCCCTGATTTCTGTCTATATAAATTGGAAAACTCACACAGTTCTTTTGGAGTGTAATGTACCTCCTCATGTGTGATACTTTGTACCTCACCTTTAGGGGCCTGTTGGGACTTTAGTCTAGTTATAGGTCTGGAAGAAATGAGGGGTGGTGGGGGTGGGTCATGAAAAGAATAAGAAATTTCTTCCAAGCCATTTGCTTCAGGGCCTTCATTTGCATTTTCATCTGGTGAAACAGGATTAATCACTCTAGGGCTAATCCCTTCAGGAGGAGGTTGGGTGGCTAACTCCTCAAGGCAGGCTGGAGGTGGGGCAGCTATGTCCTCAGGGCAAACTATTACAGGGTTATCTAGAGAAGACTCAGCATGGCCTAGGGCTTCAACCTCACTCCTGACATCATTATCAATCCATATGTCACCATCCCATTTTTCAGGGTCCTACTCCTTTCCAAACAATGCCCTCACTTTAACGGCAGACACCATGCAAGATTGAGATTTCAGTTTATGTTGTAAAGTTGCTACTCTAACAATAAGTTTCCAAGTCTGATTTTCAGAGATCTCAAGTCTACGGCTATAGGAAATAAGATTTTCCTTCAGGATACTCATAGGAATGTCTACATCTGTCAGACAGTGCTTAAACTTCTCGTTTGAAGACTTAAGTCCATCCCTTTCACTCCTTACTGTAGCCAGCGTATCTAACAACAACCAGCCAACATCTCTATACCTCTTATTTCCACAAAACTCTGTAAAGGTGTCAAAAACATTATCCTCCAGAGCCTGGCTTCGGGCAAACAAAGCATTAGGAGAATCGAATGGTGATATTTTGACTATCTCTTTTGCCAACTCACTCCATGGATCTCACCTAACAATACTCAACTGTCCTGCATATAACTGGAAACACATTAAATCTCTCCAGAATAGGGTGAAAATCCTTGGGTAATATTCATTCTTAAACTTGATATCTTACAACTTAAGTAGTATAACATGAACAAAACAGCATTACAGGACTCGTTTCTATAACTGATCACGTGGTCGAGGTTCATATTTATCACTACTTTCTTCCACTACCCATTCATGTTTGCTTTACCCTCAGCAAGCACTTCAGCTGGCCATGGTTCTTTGCCTGGTGGGGTGACCCAAACCTTCATTCCTGAAGTTTCAGAGCCATTGGTAGACCTGCCTGGATTGGGTTGTTGCAGTTTTCCATTGATTTTAATCCCAGGTCATGGTAGCACTAAAAGACGCACTAGGGGATCTCCTATATTCCAAGGAAACTCTTCTCTACCTCCATTATTTAGTTGCAGTCCTACTTCCCCCTGATAGTCAGGGTCAATCACCCCAGACAATAATGTAATCCCCTTCTTGGCTTGTTGATCGAGTGGCATAAGTAGCCCAAAGTGACCAGGTGGCAGTGTTAGATTCCAGTTCAATGGAATCATTGTTGTTTCTACTGGTGGAAACACTCCCTCTTTTGGAACTAAAACCTGAAGACCAGCAGGGCTCAGGGTCACAGGGACAGGAAGCAAAAATTTTCCTAGTAGATCACTAGGGGTAATAGTGAGTGGTACCACTCCCGTTTCCATGACTTGGTTCCTGGACCCATGGATCCTGGCTATGGGAGAAACAGCACCATACAGCGGACGCTGATTCACAGCATATACAGCTTCCTAGAGAACATTGCCCCAGGCTTTCAAGGTATTGCCACCTAGTTGGCACTGTAATTGAGTTTTCAAAAGGCCATTCCACCGTTCTATCAATCCAGCTGCTTCTGGATGTTGGGGAACATGGTAAGACCAGAGAATTCCATGAGCCTGTGCCCATTCCTGCACTTCATTTGCTGTGAAGTGTGTTCCTTGATGAGAAGCAATGCTGTGTGGAGTACCATGACGATGGATAAGGCAGAAGCATTGGTAGTTTTGGCAGAAGCATTGTGTGCAGGGAAAGCAAACCCATATCCAGAGTATGTGTCTATTCCAGTTAGAACAAATTGCTGCCCCCTCCATGAAGGGAGTGTTCCAATGTAATCAACCTGTTACCATGTAGCTGGCTGGTCACCTCAGGGAATGGTGCCTTATTGGTGGCTGAGTGTAGGTCTCTGCTGCAGGCAGATTGGGCACTCAGCAGTGGCTGTAGCCAGGTCAGCCTTGGTGAGTGGAAGTCCATGTTGCTGAGCCCATGCATAACCTCCATCCCTACCACCATGACCACTTTGTTCATGAGCCCATGGGGCAATGACAGGAGTTGCTGGGGAAAGAAGCTGACTGGTATCCACAGAACAGGTCATCTTATCCACTTGATTATTAAAACCTTCCTCTGCTGAAGTCACCCTCTGTGCACATTCACATGGGATACAGATATGTTTTTAGCCCACATACTTCTTCCCCAGGCGTCTTTGTCACCAATTTTCCAATTATGGTCTTTCCAAGTCCCTGACCATCCAGCCAAACCATTAACAACAGCCCATAAGTCAGTATACAAACATACCTCTGGCCAGTTTTCCTTCCAAGCAAAATGAACAACCAGGTGCACTGCTCGAAGTTCTGCCCATTGGGAGGATTTCCCCTCACCACTGTCCTTTAAGGACACCCCAGAAAGGGATTGTAGTGCTGCAGTTGTCCACTTTCAGGTGGTACCTGCATATCATGCTGAACCATCTGTAAACCAGGCCCGAGTTTTCTCTTCCTCAGTCAATTCACTGTAAGGAACTCCCCAAGAGGCCATAGCTCAGGTCTGAGAAAGAGAAGGTAATGTGGCAAGAGTGGTGACCATGGGCATTTGGGCCATTTCCTCATGTAACTTACTTGTGCCTTCAGGACCTGCTCTGGCCCTATCTTGTATATACCTGTTTTAGTTTGCTAGCTTCCGGGATGCAACACACCAGAGATGGATTGGTTTTTAATAAAAGGGGACTTATTTTGTTAGTTCTTCAGAGGAAAGGCAGCTAACTTTCATCTGAGGTTCTTTCTTATGTGGGAAGGCTCAGGGTAATCTCTGCTGGCCTTCTCTCCAGGCCTCTGGGTTCCAACAACTTTCCCCGGGGTGATTCCTTTCTGCATCTCCAAAGGCCTGGGCTGAGCTGAGAGTGCTGAGATGAGGTATGCCAAGCTGCTTAGGCTGTGCTATGTTGTGCTCTCTCATTTAAGCACCAGCCAATTAAGTCAAACATCATTCATTACAGAAGGCACGCCTCCTAGCCGACTGCAGATGTAATTAGCAACAGATGAGGTTCACGTACCATTGGCTCATGTCCACAGCAACAAAACTAGGTGTCTTCTCCTGGCCAAGTTGACAACTGAATCTAACTACCACGTTTCTTCTGTTTCAGATGGTGAGCCAAAGGGGAGTGTCTTTTGCAATGAGTGATGATTATTCTAATCACTGGAAGCCTTTTAAGGGGGATTCAGAAGGGACAGGCTCTCTTTCTGTTTCAGCTGGTAAGCCTCTCCTGTGGAGTTCATCCAGAACTTCCATTGGAATTGTCGGCTTCACAGCCTGCCCTGTGGATTTTGAACTCTGTGTTCTCGCAGTCATGTGAGACACTTTTATAAATTTTATATTTGCGAGTGTTCCCTGTTGATTCTGTTTCTCTAGAGAACCCTAACTAATACAACCATTTTTCTCTGTAGATATAACAGCCAGACTGAGGATCAGCAAGGAAATAGAGAAGTTAAACAATTTGACAAGTAAATTAGACTTAACAGACATATAAGTTATTACACCCCAAAACACCAGTATATACATTCTTCTATATTGTTCATGGAACATTCTCCAGGATAGATCATATGCTAGGGCACAAAACAGGCCTTTATAAATTTAAAAACAATGAAATTATTCAAAGCACTTTTCTGATAACAATGGAACAAAACTGGAAATCAATAACCACCAAAGAATGAGAACTTTCACAAACACATGGAGATTAAATAACACACTCTTAAACAACCAGTTGGTCAAAGAAGAAATTTCTAGAGAAATCATTAGCTATCTGGAGATGAATGAAAATGAGAATACAACTTATCAGAATTTATGGGATGAGGTCTTCAGGCCTCTGTGGCGGAAGGGGAGTGGCACCAGGACCCAAACAGTTCTCTTTTGCTGGATGGATGTCAGACGTGAACACTCCTTGTCTCCCCCTCCTCCCCCGCGAAGGGACCTCTCACCCCCAGTCCTTGCCACAACAAACCAAAAAAACAGGCACCCACAGCGGAATGTCACAAAGTCAGAGAGTAGGCAATTTACCTTGGCTAAGTGGATTCTGTGCACAAGAAAAGCACGTCTCTTATCTTCCTCGTTCTCCATGGGCAGTTCCAGCTAGGAAACCGAAGACATCATCTTCCCAAGCCAGCTGAGGGGGTCGTAGAGTCATGACCGAGCACATTCACCCCATGCTCTCCATCCCAATTTCTCCTTACGTTTTTTGTCCAGGGCCTCCCTCCCCATGCAGCATAGAAGACCGTCCACGATCACCTGTACTCTGAAACTACTGTCCCAGCCATTGTTCTATCGCGTCTCTCATTGTTGCTCGGAGCCGGGGCGACCTTAGCCTCTCCTAGTGCCCCATATTCCGGAAGTTCCCTCTTTACTAATGGACTAACTCCTTGGGGTACATTTCTCTAGATGGTTGAAGGCCATTTTGAGTAGCAGGGTAAGGATATCTGAGGCAGGTTGTGGAAAGGAGCTCCTGCTCAGCACCTGCTCTCTTCCAGATTAGGCTAGACATATTTCCTTTAGTCCTGACAACCCTGTCTGAAGTGTCTTCTCAATTAAGCTTATAGAGGTTTAAGCCATGCAGGGTCACATTCTTTTCATTGCTTCCCCCAGGGAACAAGGTTTTTCTAAATTTTGTGTTTCCTTTTCACAATAAATGCAGTTACTGAATTTCTAAAAGCAATCATGGGAAGACCCTAGATTATTACCATGGCGTACAAAATAGAAATGGTTATTTTCACATTTGTCTCCTTTTAACTCAATAGGTATACTGCAAGGGCTTAAAGTTGGTTTTAAAGTTGAATTTACTGGAGTTCTGTCCAACAAAGAGTATTTAAAATTCTTGGCTGTGGCTATGTTGGTCTACAAATAGAGTTTCAGGGGTTCTATGTTCTAATAGGTCAAGGTTTTAATTAAGTGAACTTTGGAGCTTATCAACTGGTTGAGCTAGAATTGTCCATTTAGGAAACAGGTCAAGGGGGTTATAGCAAACCATTGCTGATCCAACACAATATGCATTGGTTAAATAAAGCATATTGTTTATTCAATCATTTACTGAACACATATTTTGTGAGTTTAAAAGTGTGGATTGCCTGAAGGAGAGAGGGAAGATGTTTTTCTTTCTTTTTTTTTTTTTTTTTGGTGCATGGTCCAGGAACTGAAGGGAAGTGTTTTTGGGGTTCATGCCTGCCCCACACCTTAGGCTCACTACAATTGGGACCCCTCCAAGACCCACCATCACCAGGCAGTGTAACTGATACCCACAGGAAATAGCTCATAGGCTAAATAACTAGACAATCAAAGAATGCCCTCATGTAAAAGAACACAAACTGTACAATGCAGACTCTTTGAAACAGAACTACTGTAATAGATGCATCAGGGGCTTAAACTATGAATGACAGATAAACTTGTAAAAAGTTACCATATGAGCAGACTGAAGTGAGAGTAGGAAATCACAGACTCAAGTAGAAATGAGATAAATACAAAGAAAGGGTATAATATGGGATATGTGGTAGTAGATACAGCTGAAGAATGAAGTGAAAGATCAGATGAAAGGAACAGAAAAGTATAAAGAGAGCTTAAGAGAAAATGTAAGATATAATAGATGATTCTGATGTCTGGGAACAAAATGGAAAGGTAGGGAATGTTGTTAATTAGGTCTTTTGGCTTTTTTTCCCCCCAGAGAAGCTAAAATTCCATTTTCCAGCTTTGCTTTCAAGTTTCCTAAATGTGTGACACTTGAAAGGCTCTTGGTACCAGTTAGCTTGTACTTCTTATTAGAAGGAGGAGGGGACATATTTTCAAGTGAATTAGCCAAGTAAGTAAGTGTTCTATTGCTGAATAAATATTAAACTACAGATGGGACATGTCTTACTGATGAGCCTATTTCTTTATTGAAAAATACTTTTTCCTGTTGATTCTGTTTCACTAGAGAACCCTAACTAATACACATGGTCAACCCTGATTGGATCAGAGGTGAGCAGAGCCAGCTAGCTGAGGTATACAGAAACCACAGGTATATGTAAGCAGAAAGTATGAGAAAGTAGATGTTGCCAATGCACAGAAGAGAGTGGCACAGAAACCCAGAGAGTACTGGAGATGTCAAATAATATCCCACTTACATATTATTCTTTGCAAATCTAATACATTATTACCTAGCAATGCATTGTTTTAGTTTAACATATTTCATTAACAATAAATCTCAGCTTTAAAAATTTTGTCTTCCATATTTCCTCTTTTGTGCATTGCCTATTTATCCTCTGCCCATTTTTCTATTGGTGTATTTGACTTTTATGTTGAATTGGAATATAGTTAATAGTATAATTATAATATTATTTCATCAATTGTAACAAAAGTACCACACTAATGCAGAGTGTTAACAATAGAGAAGCCTGTATGTATGAACAGGAGGTGTACGGGAAGTCTGTCCTTTCTGCATGCTATTTTATGCAAATCTATAACTCCTCTAATTAAAGGAAAAAATGTTAACAATAAAAAGTGAGCATAGGATAGTGCTCAATGACACATAGAAGGATTTTAAAAGAAAGAAGAAAAAAGAAAACATAGAGGAAGGGTTATCTAATTACAGTTTGGAGGTTGGGTTAAAATTTAAATCTGAAAGGCTAGCAAAATGTCATCTTAGGGTTAATTATAGCATAAAACTCACGATGCTAAACAAAAGTGTTTTTCTAGCTTTATCACTAAAGTAACACAGCAACAGTGTGGCTTCACATTCTAAGTGTTGTGGTTCATTTGGATGGGTGCCTCCGATAGCCTGTGTTTGATCTCTAAAACTATTCTCCACTAAGAGAATCCAGCCTCCTTAGAGAGAGGCTCATACCTTTTGCTTATTTGTTAAGGAAAACCCAGTAGAGGCTTGGGACATCCTGTTATTTTTGAAAAGCAAGAAAGAATACTTTAAAATATGTCTGGGCTAGCACTGAAAGGACAAAGAGGTCACTTTGAAGGGCCTCCCATGGCCCACCTTGTGGCAATTTGAGAATTAAAGGGAATAACAGTAAAGACAACTTGAGTCTGTTTTACCCTTAATTTAAAATGATTACCACAAATGAAAAGTTAAAGTGAAGCTGTGCCAGTTTGAAAGTATTATGTACCCCAAAAGTACCATTTTTATTCCTGGTTCCATCTTGTGGAGGCAACCATTTCTTTTCATTCTGATTCAACAATGTATTGGAATCTTCTGATTAGATTATCTCCATGGAGTTGCAATGCACCCAATTTTGGGTATTAACTTTTGATTTAGATGGAGATGTGACTCCACCCATCCCAGGTGGGTCTTGATTAGTTTACTGGTATCCTTTAAAAGAGGAAACATTTTGGAGAAATGACAGAAACCTCAGAGCCGACAGAAACTTCACAGCATCTGTGCTGACACAGATGCGGCCATGGGGAGAACAGAGACACGGATGTTTGAAGATACTTGGAGCCCAGCAGACATCACCATGAGATGTTAAGCAAGCCAGAACCTGGAGAGAGCCAAGGGAAGCCAAGGGATGAAAGCCAGCCCCGGAGAAGTAAAGTGAGGAACCTCCACATGGACAGAGACTGGGAGCAAGGGATTAACAGTAGCCAGTCACGTGACTTCCCAATTGACGGAGGTATTCCAGACCCATTGGCCTTTCTTGAGTGAAGGCAACCTCTTGTTGGTGCCTTAATTTGGACACTTTCACTTCCTTAGAACTGTAAACTTGTAACTTATTAAATTCACCTTTATTAAATCTGTTCCAGTTTTGGTGTATTGCTTTCTGGCAGCTTGCAAACTAACACAGAAGCATATAAAAATGTAGCTGTATAACCAAAAGCTGGTGACATACTACAATATTTACATTTTTAAGAAATACATAAGAGTACTAAATATCCATCTCTTCATAAAGTATGGATGGCTGTTGGCCTGCATTTACATGTATCAGCAGTGTCTTATTCAGCATATTAGATTCTCTTGTTCTAGAAGCTTCTGTGGCAACCAATTCTGCCAGGGCTTTGATCAACTTTAAGCAGCAGGTACAAGGAACTCTCCACAGCAGAGCTCACCCCTGGCTTCCTGCCCTGGGGCTTGATGTTGAGACATCGTGACAGCCAGCCTGGTGCCCACTCTTGTGCCACCCCAAAGTATGGGGGAGTTTACATCCCTGTGGGGCCACACCTTGACCAAGAGGAGGTGGAAGCCCCCGAGTAAATGTTTCTCCTCTTACTACCTCCAGCTGGAGAATCCTGAGACATGGTTTTTATAGCTGCTTGGATGACAAAAAGGAATAACCTTCTTGTGAGATGGAGCAACAGTTCTGTAGGGAAGAAAGTGCAGGCACAGTGTGGCTTCTCCTGGGTCCAAGTCAGGATTAAAGCAATTCTATTTGACAAACTGTATGCATGCCCCTGATGAAGGGTTTCTGGGAAAAGAATGCCCTGACACCAATGACCTAAGTGAGTCATACGAGATTTTCTACAGTATTCTTCAGTGTGGTGTGAAACCAACAATTCTTCCAGGGAATATTGTACAACATAAAACTAAAATCATATACATCTCAACCATCTTGAGCAACTGAATTGAAATAACTGTGAGCTATCTTTCCCCTATCCAGGACAATCTTACAGAAGAAGGCCAAAGAAAAGAAAATTTTCAAAGATTTGCCTTCAATCTGGAGTCCAAAGGGAGGAAAAATTTTGCAAGCCTAGGCAAAAGATATTTCTCAAGGGATGTGATGGTTAGGT
This sequence comes from Tamandua tetradactyla, assembly GCF_023851605.1. Lineage (NCBI taxonomy): Eukaryota > Metazoa > Chordata > Mammalia > Pilosa > Myrmecophagidae > Tamandua > Tamandua tetradactyla. The sequence goes on from NC_135341.1 coordinate 42,860,773, forward strand.
TCAGGTGTCAACTTGGCCAGGTGATGGTGGCCAGTTCTTTAGGCAGGTAAGCACTGGGCTAACCATTACTGCAAGGATATTTCATGACTTGTTGATAAAAGCAAGGCTGGTTTATTAAATCATCATTCAGTTGATTGTATCTGTAACTGATTACACTTACAAACAGCTAAGTGTGTGTCTTCCAAATCGTCATTCGGTTGATTGTATCTGTGACTGATTACACCCACAAACAGCTAAGGGTGTGTCTTCCACAAACCAGAGAGATCAATAAATTGGAGTTAATCTAATCAATTGAAGACTTTAAGGGAGAAGGGAGAATTTTCACTGCCTGTTCAGCCAGCAAGCCTCTCTTCTGGAGTTCATCTAGACCCTTCATCAGAGCCGTCAGTCTCGCAGTCTGCCCTACAGGATTTGGATTCTTGCATCCCCACCATTGCATGAGACACTTTTATAAATCTCATATTTACAGGTATCTTCTGTTAGTTCTGTTTCTCTAGAAAACCGTCACTAATAAAAGAATGCTGAGGAATCTGAATATACACCATTTGATCATTTCCTTGCTCATCAGTTAATGTGACCTCTTTTTCAAGAGAGAGGAAATCTGACTATCTACTTGCATAAATGGGAACTTGATGTCAATTTCTGCAGCTGATTAAGGATTTTACATCGGATGTGCCACTTAGAAGCTTTCAGGAAACTGGTGTAGGAACTAATTATGCCATATGCTATCTTCCACTTTAAAAAAAAAGAATCTTTTAAATGAAATCACTATTTAACTTCTTTTAATCCCTTTTTTGAAAGCACTCTTTATCTCATACTTTGTTGACCTTTTTTCTGCAATGTCATTGAGATATAGTCACATATCATATAATCTATCCCAAGTTTATAATCAATAGCCCACAGTATCATCACATGGTTGTGCATTCCATGGTCAATTTTAGAACATTTTTAACCTAAGAAAAATACTGGTACATCCTATATCCTTTATTCCCCCACCTTTTATTGTCCCTTAGCATTGGTATGGTTACATTATTACAGTTGATGAAAGAATAATAAAGCATTAATTCCACCTATGGTCCATATATTTCCCCATATACCACTCCATTATTAACTCTGTGTGTGCTAGTTTGAAACTATTATGTACCCCAAAAAAGCCACGTTCTTTTTTTTTTTTGGTAAACAAATGCTCATTTATTTCTTAGCAGCTTTATTTACAACGGCCCCAAACTGGAAACAGTCCAAACGTCCATCAACAGGCGAATGGATAAACAAACAGTGGTCCCTGCATGTGATGGAATGCTACTCAATATCAACGAAGTATTGATAACTCGTGATGATTTGGATTCTTCTCAAAATAATCATGCTGAGTGAAAGAAGCCAGACCAAAAAAAAAGTATATAATGTATGATTCCATTTATATAAAATTCTAGACATTGCAAACTAATGTACAGTGACAGAAAGATCAGTAGTTGCCTGGGCACAAAGAGAGTGAGAGGGAATCATTACAAAGGAGACTGAGGGAGCTTTGGGGGATCATGTTCATTACCTTGGCTGTATTTTTAGTTTCATGGATGTGTAAACACACCATAACTTATCAAACTGTACACTTTTGTATGTCTATTGTATGTCAACTCTACCTCCATCAAGGTGCTAATTTTTTTGAAGCGTCAATATCGTCATTTCAACTCCTTGATCCAGCCATACCTATAAGCTGCAACTCCAAGCTTTTCAGGTGCATAAGCCAAGAAATGTCTATTTGGAGAAATAAGAATTATTACTATAGATTTTTTGTCAGTTTTGTTCACCCTTGTCTGTCTCTCTCATATCAGACCCTCAGATACAAGAGGAGACTAAGTGAGGGCAATGGTATATGGTGAGGCCTCCAAAATAATGTCCAAGAAACTGTGCTGTGGCATAAGGAACTTGTGTTCAGGCTCTCTGGGAAACCATCCAACAGGTGTTCTTTCCTGCAGGACTGGACAGAGCCTTTAATATATGAAAGTGGGTATCTAAAAGGGGAAGGGAGGAGGGACCTCCCAAAAGTTCTCTAAGCCCAGAACACTTTGTTTCCAGAAGCCACGTTCTTTTAATCTTAATTCAATCTTGTGGGGACAGACCTGTTGTTTGGGTGGGACCTTTTGATTAGATGGAAATGTGACCCCATCCATTCAAGGTAGGTCTTTATTAGTGTTCTGGAGTCTTTAAAGGAGCTCATGGAGAGAAAGAGAGTTGAGAGCAGATAGAGAGCAGATGCCTAGACAAGGACTTTTGGAGATGCAGAAAGAAAGCTCCATGGCAGAAATCAGAAGGACACACTGGAGCTGAGAGAGCCATTTTGAAACCAATTCTGGAGGGCCAGAAGATGTAGGTGCTTTCCTATGTGACAGAGGAACCCAGGTGCTGCCTTTCTTCCATGAATGTGTCTTCTTATTGGTGACTTAATTTGGCCACAAAATTGTAATAGTAGCATGATAAATCTCCTTTATAAAAGCTAATCAATTTCTGGTACGTTGTATTCCAGCAGCTTTAGCAAACCAAACACCTTGTAGTAGTGAAGTACATTTGTTCTAGTTCAAGAAAAAACAATTTTTTATTTGTACTATTAACCACAGTCATTGTCCATCACTGGATTCACTGTGTTATACAGTCCCCTGTTTTGTCCTCTAGTTTTTTCTAGTGACATGCTGTACTGTAAACTCCCCTTTCAACCAAAATCACACACTTAATTAGTGCTGTTATTTATGTTCATCACAGTGTAGTACCATCACCTCTATCCATTTCCAAAAATTTAAATTCAACTTAGTTTAAAATTCTGCATGCATTAAGTATCCACTCACCATTTCTATACTTATTCTATTCCCTGGTAACCTATATTCTAGATTTTATCTGTGTGTGCTTACTTTTTATAATTAGCACATATTAGTGAGATCATATAGCATTTGCCATTTTGTGCTTGAAATATTTCACTCAACATAATGTCCTCAAGGTTCATCCATGTAGTTGCATGCTTCAGGATTTCATTCCTTCTTACTGCTGAGTAATATTCTATCATATGTATACAATTTCTTTATCCACTGTTTGGTTAATGGACACCTGGCTTGTTTCCACCTTTTAGCAATACCAACTGGTTTCCTTGGTATGTACTCAATCAATTACCACGCAGTGGGTTGGCTTAAACAAAGGGAACGTGTTAGCTCACAATTTTGAGGCTAAAACAAAGTCCATATCAAGGTTTCCTCAAGGCTCTATTCTTACTGCAGACTGTGTTGTTCTGGGGCTGGCTGCCATTGATCGTTGACCCTCAGTGATCGTAACTCACCTTGCATTGCAAGGTGCATGGAGGCATCTCCAGGTCTCTCGTTTATCTTCTGGATTCCCTTGATGTTCAATTTCTGGTTGCTCCCTTTGTGGCTTTCTCTCTTCTTGTTTGAATTTCATTCCTCTTATTAAGGACTCAAGTCATAGAAATAAGTCCCACACTGATTGAGGTGGGCCATACCTTAACTGAATAACCTCATTAAAAGTCCAATGCACATGAGTTCACACCCATAGATATGGATTAAGTGTGCTGGTTTGAAACAATTAAGTACCTCAGAAAATCTATGCTCTTTTAATCCAATCTTGTGGATGCGGACTTATTTAGGTGGATCCTGTGATTGAGGTTGTTTCCACGGAGATATGAACCCTGCACATTCAGGGTGGGTCTTAATCACCTTACTGGAGTCCTTTGAGAGGGAAAGCATTATGGATCAAACTCAGATGTAGACTTTAGAGATGCAGCCAGAAATAATCCAGGGGATGCTAAGCAAGGACTCACAGAAATAGCAAGAACCTGGAGAGATCCAAGGGAAGCCAAGAGATGAAATCTAGAGTCCCCCGCAGAGAAGCTAAGCGACCCACAGACACCTACAGAGAGAAAGCCACTGGAATCAGAAACTGAAAGCAACAAACCAGGAGGAAGGACCAGGAGATGCCAGTCACATACATTCACAGATAACAGAGGTGTCCCAAATGCCAATGGCCCTTCTTCAGAGTCCAGGTTGGGACATTTACATGACCTTAGACTATAAACTGAGAACTTAATAAATCCCCTTTAGTCTAGTATCCAGAATTTATAAAGAGATTGTTCAACTCAACAACAAAAAGACAGCCAACCCAATTACAAAATGGGAAAAAGACTTGAACAGAAACCTCTCAGAAGAGGAAATACAAATGGCCAAAAGGCACACAAAGAGATGCTCAATGTCCCTGGCCATGAGAGAAATGCAAATCAAAACCACAATGAAATATCACCTCACACCCACCAGAATGGCCATTATCAACAAAACAAAAAATGACAAGTGCTGGAGAGGATGCGGAGAAAGAGGCACACTTATCTGCTGTTGGTGGGAATGTCAAATGGTGCAACCACTGTGGAAGGCAGTTTGGCGGTTCCTCAAAAAGCTGAATATAGAATTGCCATACAACCCAGCAATACCACTGCTAGGTATCTACTCAAAGGACTTAAGGGCAAAGACACAAACGGCCATTTGCACACCAATGTTTATAGCAGCATTATTTACAATTGCAAAGAGATGGAAACAGCCAAAATGTCCATCAACAGACGAGTGGCTAAACAAACTGTGGTATATACATACGATGGAATATTATGCAGCTTTAAGACAGAATAAACTTATGAAGCATGTAATAACATGGATGGACCTAGAGAACATTATGCTGAGTGAGACTAGCCAAAAACTAAAGGACAAATACTGTATGGTCCCACTGATGTGAACCGACATTCGAGAATAAACTTAGAATATGTCATTGGTAACAGAGACCATCAGGAGTTAGAAACAGGGTAAGATAATGGGTAATTGGAGCTGAAGGGATACAGACTGTGCAACAGGACTGGATACAAAAACTCAAAAATGGACAGCACAATACTACCTAATTGTAATGTAATTATGTTAAAACACTGACTGAAGCTGCATCTGAGCTATAGTTTTTTGTTTGTTTGTTTGTTTTCTGTTTTTTTATATATTTTTTGTATTTTTTATTTTTATTTTTTCTCTATATTATCATTTTATTTCTTTTTCTGTTGTCTTGCTATTTCTTTTTCTAAATTGATGAAAATGTACTAAGAAACGATGATCATACATCTATGTGATGATATTAAGAATCACTGATTGCATATGTAGAATGGAATGATTTCTAAATGTTGCGTTAATATTTTTTAATAAATAAAAAACAAAACAAAACAAAACAAAAAACCCTGTGAAAGCAGATTCTACCACACACCTCAAAGGAAGGATGCTGACCTCTACTCTTCAAGTATTTCTTGCCAAGCGTACTGCCAACATTCTGAATATTTCAGCTACGTATGCCCTATGGCAAAGTCATGCGTGCTTTCCTGATGTGAAAGTGGAATGTATCTATGGGAATAAGGGAAAGCATGAGAAGCCATGTATCAAACTTTCGGAAATGACTCTATTGAGGTCAATCTCTGCTACCACTTATTACAGGTGAACCTTGGTCAACAGCATGAATGCACTTTCTCTTCTGTATCTGGAAGGGGATCAGAAATCAGACCAGTTCCAAACTGTGCAGCCAGGCTCGATTGGAAGAGAAATCCAATGCCCAATTGTGCTCTGTTGGAAAGTGAGCATTCCCGCTCCACATCTTCTGAGGAGACTGGAGCAGACCATTGTGCAGCAAGTTGGGCTCATGAGTTGAGCCAAAGAAGCGCACCTAGTAAGGTAGTGCATGTGCTCTTTAGAGGCGTGTCATGGTGCGCAGTACTGCGTGTATTGTTATGTCAAATGCCTATATGATGAGAAGGTAGTACGGTCTCTTCATTAAAGGAATGAGCTCGGGGATCATAGAGCCTGGCTGAGCTCCTCTTTTGGGCATTGCCACTTGTGTGACCCAAGAAGAGGTGTTGTTTTCACCAAAGGGGTCCAAGGAAGTGAAGAAATCCGTCTGTACCTGGAAAGGATGCTGTGTGCAGTGCAGGATCTGGGCAGGTCAAGGGACGGCATGTCCTCCCCAGAACCTTTCGCAGCCCTATTGGGCCATAACTGTTGCCCTTTGGCATCTTTTCTCCCACACCTTCTCTCGCACCCGTCCCTGTCCATCACGCACCCTCCGGCTGTCAAGTGCCCTCCCCCTGCCAGGCGTCCACCCCCCACGTCACCTGCCCTGCCCATGTCACGCGCACCCTCCCATTGTTATATGTCCCGGTGATGCTGCTGTCACACGACTCTGGCTGAACGGTGCCATTTGGGTCTTTGCCTCGGAGGAGTTGGACGCTAGGCAACCGCTCTCGTGGTTCATACTCCACTCCCTCGATAGAAATTGCCCTTCATGGGGAATACACTGACCAAGCTACTACGCCCCCTGGCGCACAGCCGCTGCCCTGGGCCCAGCGGTCGCCCACCTGTTCATCCTTCCCATTGTGTTTCACTGGTGGTAGGTCGGGAGCATCCTGCTGCCCCTGCGCCTCTCTCCAGCCCTGTGTGCAGGCTCTTCAACCAGGGTCGCCGGAACTCACAGTCTGGGTTTGACATCGCCCCGAAGAGGAGCTATCCCATCCAGCTGAGCCAACGCTCTTCTCTAGGGGTACGTCGGTCTGTGTTCAGAGAGAATCCTTGGAAGAAGCCGCGGTTGTCTCCTCGAAATTCCAAGATGTTCGGCCCCTCTTCTGGGACAGTGAGGATTCCTCGTCCAGGGCACAGATGGACTCTCATGTGTTTGCCACCTGCACAGGCTGACGTCCCCTGTAGGTCAGTGCCATCCGGCCACCTCCTGCATCCCTGCCTAAAGGAGGATGAACTGAGGAGCCCAGGAGACAGCAGCAAAGGATTGGCCATAGAGGAGGAGGATCACACAGAAACCAGAGAGCAGGAAGGTCAGAGAACGGCACCCCAGAGCGGTGAGGATATACCCTCCACATCCACGCCACTGGAGACGGAGAGAATGGTCCCTTCCTTCCAGTGCAGCTCTGATCCTCTTAAGGAAAGGTCTCTCGGAAGATGTGATCCAGGTGCAGCAGGGCTCCCTGGCCCAGTCTCACCCCGTCCCCTGCTTCCGAAGGGGCTGCACCATCAGCTGGATGAAGGTCATCAGCTCAGCTCTCCAGGTTCACAGCCAGGGAAGGAGACATCGGCAGAAAATCCTGCAGCTATTTCATCAAGCAGCACTCCTCCTCCTCCCACACCTGCCAGATGCAGATGCTCTAAAAGGAAGCTGGTGATGCCACTGCCACTGCCACTGCCACTGTTGTGGGGTGGAGGTAAACTGCCCCCATCTCAGAAGCTTCCTCGGGTAACCAACCCCCAAGATACAGACTTGGAGAAAAAGACTAAGCCAAAACAGGACAATACCATCTTGGAGGAGGATGAGATTGAGGGCACGACAGAGGGCAGTGTTGCTGAGCCTCTCCTTTCTTGCTCTCTGTCTGCTGCGCAGAATGCAGGGGCCTTGACCCAAGCCACGGTCACCCTGCCGATTCCGGCCAGTTCCTCCACAGCAGTAGCTGATTCGAGTGACCCCCATGCCAGGTCCCCAACCCTGTCTAGCCCTGTACCTCCCCCTACACCAACTAGTCCTGACCAAACACCAGTTCCTACCTCGCTTCTGGCTGTTCCCACACAATCCTTGTCTCCCTTTAGATTCAATCCCCTCCCTCGGGTTCCCCTTCCTGAGAACAGTGGCCCTCCACCCTCACTTGCAGTTCCGACACCTTTGACATCTCACCTCCCTACACCTCCTAGCCCCTTAACCCTGTTCTCCAATCTTACCACCCTCAGAATCAGTCACCCACCCCTATGTGCGTAGACCCCGTGCCTTTCATCTTACCGACCCCACCCACAGTCCCTGGCACCAGCACCTCTGGCTTCACCAGCCAGCCCCTCCTTGCTCCCATGGCCTCTTCCACCACCACCACAGCCAGCCCATTTCCACACCGGGCCTCCCAGCCTGCCTCAGATTCTGGGGAAACGGCTATGGACACCAGTCCCCCTTCCCTGGCTGTCATTTTCAGGTCTCCCCCAGGCCCCATTGGGAATTCCTTCCAATTTCCCCATGCCCATCAGACGATGAACTGGACACCCTCTGCAAAGGCGCCTGGCTACATTGGCCCACGTGCATCTAAGGGCAGTGCACCCACCTCAATCTTCACCCCTCCTTTTGGCTCAGGAATCACGCCTCAGCCCATCTTTGGGGCCCCTCCAGGACAGCCACTGAGAGCCACTTTTGGTGGTCCTCCTGTCTTCGCTGGCTTCCCCATCACTGCATCTCTGGCCACCTTCCATCCAGCCGGTAGCATTTTGGCACACCCAGCATCCAAGGCTGCATCTGATCCTGAGCCTATGGACACCACACCCCCTTCGCAGGCTGTCATCCATCACCAGTCTCCTCCTGTCTCCTGGAAGAACATCTTGCCACTTCTCAGTGCCCTTCCTGCTTCTACAAACACACGGCAGAATGTCAGCACTGCCTGAAGCCAAGTCTGCACTGGCTTGACGTCACAGCCAGCCAGGACCCCTGCTGCAACTTACACCTTACCGTTTGCACCAGGAGCTGCTCCTCAGCCCACGTTTGGGGTCTCCGTCGGGCAGCAGCTGGGAGCCACCAGCTTTGGCCCCACTTACTCTCTGGCAAACTTGGCAGCACCACCACAAGTTGCAGGCGTAAGCTCTCCTGCTGCCCAGCCACCCAGTGGCAGCATGACAGAACCAGTGTTTTCAGGACTCACACCCCCACGTCTCACCTTTGGGATCCCTGTCGGCACCAAGAGGGCCTATGGAAACAACACAGGTGCTGCCGCCAATGACACAAACCTGACTCCTGGCTTTGCTACTGCCATGGGGATGCCCAGCACTGGGGATAGCAGCTCACTGGGTGCAAAGACTGATAGAGGACCACTTGTCTTTACAGGACCTGCAGCCCTGAAGGGAATTACAGGCTGTGGGGTCAGTGTGCCCGCCCCATGACCCAGTTCCATGTCTGGAGCTCTGAACTTTGGGGAAAGGCCAAGCGGTAGAGGCAGCATCACTTCTGTTCCACAGACACCAACCATCCAGGGTACGCCTAGTGCAAGAGCAGTGGGAGGTGAGAGCACACAACATGGGCACGGGGACCCTTTAGTTCCCTCTTTAGACCAAGGGAACTGGAGTCCACCTGGCCGAAATTCAGGTGGTTCAGTGGGAGGAGATGGCAGCACTGCTGGGCTAGGAGGCCCTTTAGTTCCCTCTGCCCATCAAGGGACCCAGGGTCCACCTGCCCAAAACACAGGTGGTTCGCTGGCAGGACACAGCATCACAGCTGTACATGGGGGCGCTTGAGTTCCCTCCGCCCATCAAGGGTCTTGGGGCCCACCTGGCCAAAAGACAGGTGGGTCAGAGGGCGGACACAGCAGGACAGCTGTGCTAGGGGGCCCTTCTGTTCCCTCTGTCCACCAAGGGACCTCGGGGACACCTGCCCAAACTACAGGTGGGTCGGTGGGAGGAGACAGCAGCACAGCTGTGCTAGGGGGCCCTTTCGCTGCTGGCTTTGGTCGAAATGACTGACCTTTGCATGGGCAAGTGAGGAAGCAGCCTTGCCTTGGTGAACCCCCATCACCTATCCAGGTTTCAAGGAGACATTTCTTTCAGCCCAAGACACAGCATCTTGGCAAGGTAGAAGCAAAACTCACTTCGGGAACATTGATTATCTGATATCCTTTCGGAATGGCCTTTCCACGTCTGCAAAGAAGCTCCCATCCTAGTGCTGCTGAACTCAACCTGCTCACTCTCCATATTTATATATAAATGCATTGTTGCTAATTTCAAACAAACAAACAAAATAATAAATAAATAAATCCCCTTTATAAAAGCCAATCCAGGGCAAGCCTTGGTGGCTCAACAGGCAGAGTTCTCGCCTGTCGTGCAAGATACCTGGTTTCAATTCCTGGTGCCTGCCCATGGGAAAAAAAAAAAGAGCCAATACATTTCTGGAATATTGCATTATGGAAGCTTTGGAAAATTGCACCATTAAGTTTAAGAACATATTTTTCTGGGGCATATACAGCAATAAACCATGACAAACAGACTCCCAATTTTCTTACCTCCATCTTTTCTATGTTATTTATATAAAAACATTTAATGATACCTTTTCATGATTCCCTAGAAAACACAGCTTAGGGCAAAACTATGTGCTAATGCTTTTGGGGGATGGATATTTAGGGAAGGAAGAGTGAGGGGGAAAAGTAAAGAGATGAAAGAATAGAAAGAGGAGTCCTTTCCTAAGCTGGACACAGCTTCACAATGAGCATAGCTGGTTGGTCAAATTCAGAGCATGAACATGGAGGTCATTTGCATCTTGGAACAGTCTATTATGGGAAAAAGGGAGGACAATTAATCTGCTGGCTCCCTCTGATCTCCTGACTCTTGTTGATTAAAGACTTCTCCCTGGAGCATTAACTCCTCTCCACAGCAGGAAAGCCACTGGAGGACCTAGCAAGCAATAAAAGTTAGTCTCTCTATTTGTTGCATGGTGGCATCACTTCAGTATTTGTTGATGGTAGCAGAGGCATCAGCCAAGGCTTTACAAGCAAGGAAATGGTGTGAGCCATTGCTGGGATTCCATCAGGAAGCAAGGAATGTGGCCAAAGCCCCAGTGGAGTAGAGAAGCAGGTTCCTGTGTATAGGTCAGGGCAGTGCATAAATGGAAGCAGAACAATGAAGCCAAATAACCATAAATTCTGCAAAAGCATTTTATAAACTGGAAAGATAGTCTCATGCTATACTATGAAGCCCTTGGTAGGGTATTAGGGCCACTTGAATAGCAATAATTGTGTCTCTAAAACAGATTAATTCCTTATGCTTGCATTATGATTGGAATTTTTGCAAATGTGTTTACCTCCAGTTTCCCTTACTCCTCATACCACTCTAAGGTGGGCAGGCATCCAAAGGAAAAACCATAGATATTGGAGCCAGATGGAGGTAAGTCTTGCTCCATTTTCTGGTTCAGTAATGTGATGTACTGCTCATCATCTTAGAGTCTCAGCCTCATCAATTGTAGGATGGGAATAGTGATGATGTCTCTCTTGCAAAGATGGATGTGGAATAGATCTGTTACCTGGCACGTCACAGGTATTTGTTTATTGATGGCCTCATAATTTTACCAGATGAGAAGACTGAATCAGAGACATTAGTTGGCTTGCCAAGGTCCCATTCTTATATGTGGCAGGATTCAGATTTTGATTCATGGCTTACGAAAGGTAAGAGTGGAAAGGATCTTGAGGATCTTCTGGGCATATTTTTAGTCTTAGCTTCTCTGAACGGCTATCACAAACACCACAAGATGGGTTTGGCTTAAACTACAGGAATTTATTGCCTCCTGCTTTTAAGGCTAGGAGAAGAACAAAATCTACATATTGAGAAGACGTGCTTTCTCCCTGAAAACAATTGCGTTCTGGTGCTGGCTGTTGGCAATCCTTGGGTTTCCCTGGCCTTCTTACCACATGGCAATATCCTCTTTTCTGTCTTCTGAGTTACTACTCACATCCGGCTTCTGCTTTCTCTCTGAGGATTTGCTTTACAAGATCTCCAGTAATCTGGGTAAAGTCCACTGTTTTAATTCCTTTGGCTGCAGAGCAAGCACCATGCAATGGGCTGGCTTAAATAATGGGGATTTATCTGACAAAGGTTTTAATGCTAAAAGAAAGTTCAGAACAAGGCACCATCAAGTTGATGTTTTCTTCTTGAAAACATGTTTCTTCTGGGGCAGGCTAACGGTGATCCTTTTTCCTATGATCCTCTGTCATGTGACAAAACAAAAATCAAAAAACAGAAGACAAAAACACCACGATCTCTCCTGGCCTCTTCCAGCTTCCATTGAATTTCAGTTCCTTGTTTCCTAAGCCTGTCTCTCTCTATGTCTCTGAATTTCATCCAGCTTTTAAAGAACACCAGTCATAGGATTAAAACCCAACTGATTAATATAGGTCACATTTTAACAGAAGCAACCTCATAAAAATGTCCTATTTACAATGCTTTCACACCCATAGAAATGGATTAAGAACATGTTTTTTATGGGGTATACATAGCTCCAAACCTCCACACCCAACCTGGTTCGGTTTGGCATAACTTCAATAAAAATAGCATCTTCAAGGGGTATGGTATATATAATCTTTTTTTTCTCTATTACCGTTTTATTTCTTTTTCCGTTGTCTTTTTATTTCTTTTTCTAAATCGATGCAAATATTCTAAGAAATGATGAATATGCAACTATGTGATGATATTAAGAATTACTGGTTGTATATGTAGAATGGAATGATATCTTAATGTTTTGTTCATTAATTTTTTTAATTAATAAAAAAAGTTAAAAAAAATAGCATCTTCAAAAGGTCCTATTTACCATGGGTTTTTACCCAGAAAGTATGGGTTAAGATTAAGAATATGTGTTTGTTTGGGTATATAATTCAACCTAACATAGTTTTCAAACTTTTATTATTATCTTCAGGTTACATGTTAGAAAATACTGAAGCAGGAATCAGATAAAGGTAGGGCCATTTTACTTCAGCTGGACATGGCCACCCAGACTGCCTGTAACCCCTGAAAGGGCTGTGGTGCCTTGGGTTCCTTGGAACACTGCTTGAAAATCTCTGGTCTAGTCCCCCTCTGCTTTACTAATGAGGTCACTGAGCTCTAAGATGTCACATTATTGCCCAAAGTCACATAGATGGCCCCTGGCAAGGTTGAGACTTAAGTCTTGTTGGGAGGACCAAAGCTCAGTACTCTTCCCTCTCTGCCCAACCAACTCCATGAGACAAAGATACCTGACCCCACATGAGAGTGCCATCTGATGACACTAAAGGGTACATTGCTCTCCAACCTGGGAATAGTCTTTCAGTCCTCAACATCATTCCCGTCCTGCTGGGGTCTCCTCTGTCCTGAGGAAACCTGGAGGGCCCAGCCTCTTCAGAACATCAGATAGTTCCATCTCCCTTCCCCATATTAGTGACAGACCCTTCCAATATGGAAAATTTAGAATTGCCATAGCCCAAACACCCCTAAAGAGAGGGATGGAAAGATCAAAAGTGATAGTGGAATTATACAGTGAAGATAGGATGTAACAAATGAATATGTATGCTGAATCATTAAATTGATACCTCTTTCAGTCTTTAGTATCTTGGAGCAGCTAGAAGTAAAAGTCTAAAATTATGGAAATGTAACCCATACCAAACTCTGAAAAATGTTCTACAACTAAATGTGGTGCTGTGCTTTGAAATTGATTACTTTTTTGTATATATGTTATTTTCCATGAAAAAAGAAGGAAAAAAAGTCAATTGTGATGATAAAAATATTTAAGCTTTCTAGCCTCCTATATTCTGGAGCAACTAGAAGGAAAACTCTGAGAGGATCATATGGTAGCCCATGACAAACGCTGGGATCTGTCCTGTAACTACTTGTTGTGTGTTTGAAAACTATTGCTTTTTTATTTCTTAGCTTTGTATATATGTTATATTATACAATAAAAAGTTAAAAAAAAAAAAAAAAAAAGACCTGGGCTACATTGAAAATTTCAGCAGCATCTGTATTTCCAGAAACATCACCAGTGGAAAAGACTATTAGGGTTTTTTTAGTCTTGTGGCTATTCCTTCATTTTACTCCTCTTTGGCATTTAAGGTTGTCTTTGAAAGTATCAGGTGTTTCCCTTGCTAAGGAGAATCAAGAGATTCTATTACCTACATAATGAGTTGCCCAAACATGGAGGGAGGACACAGATACCTTTTGAGCCTGCATGACATCTCCTTGACCTACTTCTGATTTCAGCACTACAGCGGCAGACAGTTCCAAGCCAACCAAAGGTGCCCTGTAACTTTGTGTTAGTTCAGATCCCTGTAGAAGCAGATGTGAAGACTCCATAAAATGAGATTAGATAAGCAACAAGTTTATAGGAGAGACTACAGTGAAGGATACAGAGGCGAGAGTAGAAGTAGGTAGGGAGAGCCACAAACTGTAATACAGGTCTGCTATGAATCAAAAAGGAGGGAGAAAGAATGATTAAGTAGAAAGAGTCTCAGGCCACAGCATAGTTCTGAGACAGTTTTGACGAGACTGTTGGGTTGTCCTTCTCCAAAGATTGCCCGTGGGGGTTGGGAGATCTGTGGATACGTGTATGGATTTCCATCCTTGAGGGTTTCAATTCTACATGAGGCATATTCTGAATAGTTTCTTAGAAGGTCCCCAGCAGAATTGAGCCCAAGTTACCCATAGCAGTAATGAATCCATTATTGCAATTCCCTCCATTTCCCCCTGCTCTAGTTTGCTAGCTGCCAGAATGCAACATATCAGAACTGGAACGATTTTTTAAAAGGGAAATTTAATAAGTTGCTAGTTTACAGTTTTTAGACTGTGGAAATGTCCAAAAAAGCAAGCCTATAGAAATGTCTGATCTAAGGCATCCAGGGAAAGATATCTCGGTTCAAGAAGGCTGATGAGGTTCAGGGTTTCTCTTACAACTGGAAGGGCATGTGGTGAACATGGTGGTGTCTGCTAGTTTCCTCTTCAGGCCTCTTGCTTCATGAAGCTCCGTTGGGGGTGTTTTCCTGCTTCATCTCCAAAGGCCACTGGCTGGTGGACTCTCTGCTTCTCATGGCTATGTCGTTCTTAAAAAGGGAACTCTCTCCAAAATGTCTCCTCTTTTATAGAATTCCAGTAAACTAATTAAGACCCACGTAGAAGGGGTGGAGACACTTCTCCTTCTAATCAAGTTTAATACCTATATTTGATTGAGTCCCATCTCCATGGAGATAATGTGATCAAGTTTCCAACATATGGTACTGAATAGGAACAGAAGAAAACATTGCTCTCACAAGATTGGTTAGGATCAAAACATGGCTTTTCTAGGGTACATAAATCTTTTCAAACCAGACACCTCCTTTCACCACTGTTTTCTGGGATCACATCTCAAGAAAAAATTGGATGTCCAATGTAAGCTTTGTATCAATGTTAAATTTCTCCAACGTGATATAATTGCATTTAAGTTAGTAAAATAAGTGTCTATCTTTGTTCTTATGAAATTTTCATGAATTTTAAGTGTTCAATGAGCATGACATGTACAACCTACACTCAATGTCCAGAAAATAGATCGATAAATAGACAGATAGACAAATAGATGGAATGACACAGAAAATGTACCATGTTAAAATTGTGGATCTGGGTATGTGGAGGCTGGGTATGCTGGGTTTCTGTGTATGCAGTTTGTATCAGTTTTGAAACTTCCCTGTAAGTTTGAAATTATCTTAAAATATTAAGTTAAAAATAGGATTTTATGCAACAGAATTTTTGGTTGTGATGTTGAGGTACACAATTTCTAGTGGAAGATCAGATTTTCAAGCTCTGCTAAGGACATCTCTCTTGGAGAAACAGTGATTTAAAGAACAAAGTGAGAATCCAAAGATGACTTGCACTGCAATGAGCAACATCGCAGCTTGATAAAGAATGTCAATTTTTACCCTATACCAGCAATATCAGTCTCCTGGAGTGGGACCTGAGAATCTGCATTTTTATTTCAAAACTGCTTTTCTTCTCAATGACTATAATCTTTACTGAGGTTTGAAAAAGTTCTGCTTTAAATAGAAATGGGAGCTTGGATGTAATAGTAGGCTAATATCACTTTATTTTTATGATGTAAATATTTTTATTAAGTGTTCTGATTCTTTTCTTTTCTGAAAATATAAGAAGCAGCCCTGTGGAATTTGAGGACCCCAAATCCATGAGCTTAAAACACAGTTTAGGGGGTTTAGTGTTAGAGGTCAGGCAGTGTGACCCACATTCAACATGTAGGCAAGTTTGTGGCTACAATTCTATTTTTAAAAATATGGATGCAGAAAGGGGGAAAAGAAATGTAACGAAATAAGATATCAGTGGCTAAGAGAGTTCAAACAGATTCTGGGCGCTACTCTTGTGCAATCTTCAGATATTGCTAATTGCAATGGCTTGCCAAATCCCAGCCAAAACCATTCCTGTTAACCCTAAAGAAAACCTAGGGCGCTATCTGAGATTCTACAAGGCTTCAAACAGTAAACTTACTCTCCAGAAACCTGCAACCTCCAGATGGTTCCTAGGCCACATTAGTCCTGAAACCCAGAGGGGCCAGCCTCTCTAAGAACATCAACTGGTCCCATCCATCTATCCCATATTATCAATACCCCTTCCCAACATGAAAAAGTTAAAAAAGTGCATAGCCCAAAGACCCCTAAAGATTGGGAGAAGGATCCATGGGGAGAAAGAGGAGTTATAACAGAGAAGATACCTTTTAACACATGAGTATGACTGCTGAGTTATTATACTGATATCTCTTTTAGTCTGCAGTGTCTTGGAGCAATTAGGAGGAAAACCTAAAATTGTAGAACTGTAACCAATACCAAACTCTGTAAGTACTTGTTACAATGTACTTTGAAATTTATTGCTTTTTTGTATATATGTTGTATTTCACAGTAAAAAGTTTAAAAATGCGGTTACATTATGGAGTACAATTCAAAAAGCATATGAAAGTTTCAGCTGAAACAGGATACTGAAAAGAAATTTTAAGCCTGGTGCAAGTATGATGGGGAAGCCAGGCTTCCAGTTATGCTCTAGGTGGCCATGGAGATGGCTCACTCTCCTCTACAATTAGAGGCCCCTCAATGCAATGAAATCTGTCAGTCACATGTTAGCATGGATTTGTTCTTGCTCTAGTTTTCTATTTTAATAGTGGGGGAAAGTTCAACTTGGTGAGCACATGGTTTCTCCTACATAGGAGAAAGTCTCTTTTAAGGCAGCAGGAAGTAATGTAAGTCTAAAGGGGAGGGGAAGCATGGCTACTGCATCATTTTGTGTAAGGCCTTACCTCTACCATGCAACATTTGTTTGGGGCTATAGAAAAACTTTATTGGAAAAACTGATCTAGTTGGAGTTTTTCTCAGTGATTTCATGTGAGGATTAAGAATTTAGTAGAGCATCCATAGCCAAATTTAATCCCAGCTTATAGGCCTCTGAGGCTTATGGAATGTGTAATACCTAATGAGCCCATAAATAGACAAAGTAAATTACCAACTAAGCCTCACCTCCCCCTAAGTATGTATTCTATATGCCGAAAGAGTTTAAATGGTATTAAAGTGCTCACTTTGCTGAGAGTTTGATGCACCTCTTCTTTCAACCTTTCCCAAACTATATAGGGTGGTGTCTTTGGTTGGGTTCTTCCAAATGCTGACCCTGAGACAAAGACTCAGGTAGTTTATTTGGGAGGTGACCCAGGAAGCACGGTGATGGTGTGGATATATCAGGGAGGTGTGGAAAGCTGATCCAGGACACATTAATGAGCAGGTCACATGGTGTGCAACCAGAGTGCACACCTCAGACTCACATCCCACCAAGAGCCAGGGACAGGGCTATGTATCTACCAACTCCCATCCCTCACTGGTTGAGAGCTCCAGTTGAGCTCGTTGCTGTGGCTAGAGGATGCTCTCAGGCAGGAAGCTGTGGGCTTTCAGGAACTGTCCCCAGTCAACCTCCAGGGGAGGCCAAGTTGTTATAGATGGAACCTGTGCAGCATCTTGTTGGGGACAATTAAAGTAACATGTATAAATTCCACCCTCAGCAATGCTGGAAACATGTAACATGGCTGCCAGGGCTGAGACAAAGAACAGCCTAAGCTATAATTAGCTTTCTTCACGGAAGTAGTAATAGTTTACACCAAAAAAACTAACTGTACATCTGCCCTCCACCCTAACAACAGCAGTCACCAATCCCAAATCATCCCTTTGTCCTTATTCACCCAATTAGAGATCGCCACCTATCCCTACTGCTACCCTCTCTCCTAGAGTATATATATACCCAGCCTTTTCAATAAACTTTTGCCGCTTGATCAGAATATTTGTCTTGCTGTCATTCTTTGTGTCTCTTGTCCCATACCATTCCTCCCTTACAGGTGCAGAGCCTCAGTTGATCGTCCCGCGGGTCGGGACAGCATCTGCTATAGGTGAGCATCATTTCCACTAGAAAAAATGAGAAGGATTAGGAAATACCAATGTCAAACAGCTAGTCTTGCCCATACCTGCTGGACTAAGACACTGCTTGATGACTATTCTGTTAGAGTTTGCTCCAAGGGGAAGTGATGGTGGAAGCCCCTAACACCATTTACCTCCATCTTCTAGGGTATGCTAACTACCACCACATCATAGAATGGCAGCTTTCAGCTGTGGCAAGGCCCTGCTGTATTCCTGGAACCTCCTCTTCTGTGTAATGCTCCTGGTGGCAGCATCTGCTGAAGAGTAGAAATCAATAGTGTGGAGGAGTCTTTATGGTTGCCAAGTCAGGCCTAGGGTAGTAGACTCAATACTAAGGTCAGGAAAAAAGCTAAGACTAACATACGAGTAGCCAGCTCTTCACCCCTGACCTCCCTGCTTCCACACTCCTGCATTTTTGTTACCATCTTTATGAGCGATGCAATCTTGCATGGTTACTTTCATGAATATGATGCTTAAATTCAGGAGTTAGCCAGTGTGATGGTTGGGTTCTGGTGTCAACTTGGCCAAGTGATAATGTCCAGTTATCTGGTCGGGTAAGCACT
The DNA here is from genome assembly GCF_023851605.1 of Tamandua tetradactyla. Taxonomy (NCBI): domain Eukaryota; kingdom Metazoa; phylum Chordata; class Mammalia; order Pilosa; family Myrmecophagidae; genus Tamandua; species Tamandua tetradactyla. Next base: position 42,879,355 of record NC_135341.1, read on the forward strand.
GGCCTGACTGTTACTGCAAGGATATTTCAATGTTGGTTGTTAAACCAGAAGGCTGGTGTACTAAATCATCGGTCAGTTGATTGCATCTGTGGCTGATTACATCTGCGATCAACAAAGGTGCGCCTCCCACGAATGAGATAATCCAATCAGTCGAGGGCTTTCAAGGTAGGAGAGAGACTTTTTCACTGCTTCTTCAGTCACTGAAACTCTCCTATGGTGTTCATCCAGACCCTTCATCGGAGCTGCCAGCTTCACAACCTTCCCTGTGGATTTTGGACTCTTCCATGCACAAGGTTGCATGACACCCAACATAAATAAATCTCATATTTATAGATTTCTTTCAGTAGATTCTGTTTCTCTTTAGAGAGCCCTGAGTGATACAGCCAGCTCTGGCATCAAGTCCCTGCTCTGTGAGCTTGGGCAGGTTTCCTAATCTGTGTGATTAAGAAACTGAAGCTTTTCCATTCATGGACTGCACCTGTCAGTGATCCCTGAATGGGTGATTGAGGAAACTCATTGTCAGGCACTTGCATATATTGAATGGTTAATAAATATTAGTAGTTGTTATTTGGAAGGGGAAGGAGGCAGCATGATTTCTCCAGCTGGGACTCCTCTAGGATGTTCCCCCCCAGAAAAAAATAATATTAGAGGTCACTAATCACTGAGAGCTCTGAGTGTTAGGTGCTTTAGAATCATTATTTAATTTTTAAGAAAAAAAAACTATGCTGGGAGTACTGTTGTGCCCAGGAAACAGATGAAAACCTGTGGCTCAGACCAGTAAGTAACTGACCCACCACATTTAAGGCAGGGCATGCCAAGCTGCTTTGGGTTCCCAATGTATGACCCCAAACTGCGCTCACTACCACAGCCTCCATGCTTTCCTGTTCAAATTTTCAACATGTGCCATATATTATACTTGTTACTGTCAGTCTTCTCTACCCCTCACCCAGAGCAGGGCCTTTTTCTGTGCTCTTTCCTAGCATAGAGCATGTGCTGAGTAAACATTTGATAGATGCATGGAATCCCAAAGTTCTACTTTTGTAGGCATCGTGGACATTATCACTTGGCCAAGTTGACACCAGAACCCAACCATCACACTGGCTAACTCCTGAATTTAAGCACCATATTCATGAAAGTAACCATGCAAAATTGCATCGCTCATAAAGATGGTAACAAAAATGCAGGAGTGTGGAAGCAGGGAGGTCAGGGGTGAAGAGCTGGCTACTTTCATTTTGACTAGGTATTAATGGGAACCAAGTTTTCTGATCACAACTCATACATTTAAATGTTCAAAGAGTTTTCCATTGACCAGTTTATTTTTCTAAACAGCTCATCCCCTTTATTTTTGTAAATAGTTCATCCTCTTCTGTGGCAAGGGCTGAAGACAACTTTCATATTGTGATGTGACCTGGGGCCCCAGGCCACTGAACACCATGCTGGGTGAGTTAGTGTGGTGTGCAGTAGAGGAAATCTTTCCTAATTTAGCAGAAAAACTTAACTATACACAAAAGTGCAGTTATCTTCATATGCATCTCCCATGAAACCCAATAAAGGTATCTCCAACTCAAATTCCCCTTGGTCAAACTATGACGGGGGCAGATTTCCATTAGAGCCAAAGGATGAGGGAACTCAGGGACCTTGTTGAAAGGTACTTGGGGACACTGGGGAAGGGGATTGCGTGCTGAGGTCGTCAAGGTTGCTCTTCCTTTGATTTTTTCAAATAGGGATTGGTCCAGGTTAGGGAAACACTCTCTATGCTCCTATACCATCCTGTCTAATAGTACAGAGGGTTCCTATGAAGCACTTAGTATATGCAAAACACGCTTCCAAAGTCTATTGCTGTCAGCCTATTTTACAGATGAAGAGCCTGAGGCACATAGAAGCTAAATAAGTTTTCTAAAACCCACACATAGTAGGTATGCTGCTTTATATCAATTATGTACCCCAGAAAACTCATGTTCTTCTAAACCAATCTTGTGGGGGCAGACATATTGTTGGGTGGAACATTTTGATTAGGTTGTTACCATGGAGATGTGACTTAACTATTGTGGGTGGGGCCTTTTGATTAGGTATTGCAATGGAGATATGACCCTGCCCATTCAAGGTGGGGTCTTAATCCAATAACTGGTATGCTATGATAGAGGGACATTTTAGAGCTGACACAAAGAGCAGAGAGATGAAACCAAGTGACACAGATGTTTGGAGATTCAGAAAGAAAATGCCTCAAGGGAAGTTAGAAAGACCCTCAGGAGCTGAAGGAGCTGAAGGAGTCATTTGAAATCAGAAGCCAGGGGAGCAGGACAGGAGACATTGCCATGTGCCTTCCCATGTGTGCTGGTTTGAAAGGATGTATGTCCCCTAGAAAGGCCATGTTTTAATCAAAATCTCATATCATAAAGGTAGAATAATCCATATTCAATACTGTATGCTTGAAACAGTTATCAGATCATCTCCCTGGATGATGGAATTTAATCAAGAGTGGTTGTTAAGCTGGATTAGATGACGACATGTCTCCACTCATTTGGGTGGGTCTTGAGAAGTTTCTGGAGTCCTATAAAAGAGGAAACATTTTGGAGAATGAAGGAGATTCGGAGAGAGCAGAGATTGCTGCAGCACCACAAATCAGAGAGTCCATGAGCCAGCGACCTTTGGAGATGAAGAAGGAAAACACCACCCGGGGAGCTTCATGAAACAGGAAGCCAGGAGAGAAAGCTAGCAGAAGACACCGTGTTCACCATGTGCCCTTCCAGCTGAGACAGAAGCCCTGACTGTGTTTGCCATGTGTCTTCTCACTTGAGAGAGAAACCCTGAATTCATTGACCTTCTTGAACTAAGGTATCTTTCCCTGGATGGATGCCTTTGATTGGACATTTTTATAGACTTGTTTTAATTGGGACATTTTTTTTGGCCTTAGAACTATAAACTAGCAACTTATTAAATTCCCCTTTTAAAAAGCCATTCTATTCCTGGTATAGTGCATTCCGGCAGCTAGCAAACTAGAACACCATGTGTTAAGAGAAACCCCAGAGGCCATCGGTCTTTTTTCAGAGTTAAGCTATATTCCTCCAGATACCTCAGGTTGGACATTTTATGGCCTCAGTACTGTATATTTGTAACTTAATAAATCCCCTTTGAAAAGGCCAATCCATTTCTGTTATAGCTGTTTCCCAGCAGCTTTAGTAAACTGAAACAGTAGGTAAGTAGTGTGCCTCCAGAATTCACATGTTTATCTGTCAGTGGTAGTGATGCCAGGCTTGAATTTCTTAGTTTGTATTTATTCCCCATTTGTATTTGTTTCCTATTGCTGCTGTAACAGATTAAAACAAATACAGTGGCTTTAAACAACACAGATTTATTATCTCACAGTTCTAAAAGTGAGAATCCCACAGTGTATCTTACTGGGCTGAAACCAAGGTGTCAGCAGGGCTGTGTTCCATTCTAGAGGCTCTGGTGAGAAACATTTTCTTGCCCTTTTCAGCTCCAAGAGGCTGCTCACATTCTATGGCTCACGGTGCCTTCCTCTATCTTCAAAGCCAGAAATAGCGAATCATATCTTTCTTATATCACATCATTTTATGTTTTGGTGTTATCTCCATTGTAAGAGAGAATAGCTACTACATATTCTATTTTCTCTCATAATTCTGATTCCCACATGTACCAGAAAAGCCATGTGTTTTCAATCTTGTTCCAATCATTTGGGGCAGACTGTTAGGTTAGGATACCACCAATCTCTTATGAAAACCAGTGGTGACTACTCTAAGATAAAAGAACCACAACGTACCCGGGCAGTTCAGAGTTTAACTGTGTCTACAGTGGCAAGGGTCTGACCATCATTCAGAAGTTGGCACCCCTAAGCTTTCTTATCCTTGGGTTATACATTCTTATGTAGCTTGGGGCCAGGTGTTTTATGTAAAACTAGATGTGATTTGCATCTATAATGATCTGTTAACTACTAATTAATGAGCATGTCTGTGCTGGTTTGAAAGGAAGTATGCCCCCTAAGAAAAGCCAGGTTTTGATATAGGTCCCATTTCATAAAGGTAGAATGGTCCCTATTCAATACCGTATGTTTGAAACTGTGGTCGGATCATCTCCCTGGATGATGTGATTTAGTCAAGAATGGTTGTTAAACTGCATTAGGGGACGACATGTCTCCACCCATTTGGGTGGGTCATGATTGGTTTATTGGAGTCCTATAAAAGAGGAAATATTTTGGAGAATGAGAGATTCAGAGAGAGCAGAGCAGAATGAGAAGCCACAAGAAGCAGAGAGTCCATGAGCCAGCAACCTTTGGAGATGAAGAAGGAAAATGCCTCCCGGGGAGCTTCATGAAACCAGAAGCCAGGAGAGGAAGCTAGCAGATGATGCCGTGTACACCATGTGCCCTTCCAGACGAGAGAGAAGCCCTGACTGTGTTCGCCATGTGCCTTCTCACTTGAGAGAGAAACCCTGAATTTCATCAGCCTTCTTGAACCAAGGTATCTTTCCCTGGATGCCTTTGATTGGATATTTCCATAGACTTGTTTTAATTGGGACATTTTCTCGGCCTTAGAACTGTAAACCAGCAACTCATTAAATTGTCCCTTTTAAAAGCCATTCCGTTTCTGGTATATTGCATTCCAGCAGCTAGCAAACTAGAACAATGTCCTTAATGTTATATAATCCTTTATCGACTACATTACTATTTCATATATTGCAAGCTCAAAAATGGCAGAAGTTGTCCACCTCTGGTTGTGTGTTTTACTATGCTAATAAGGCAGGGGTCATTAAGGACAATTTTGGAGCTTCTGCACTTGTGCTTCCAACCAGTTGAATCCAGCTTCTCTGCTTGACCTTTGAAGCATGATGCAGTTAAATGCAAGGACAGGATAGCTTATAATTTATATAGTCTCATTAGTTTTGAATGCGGGCTCTTGGTTCCCTTTGTGACATAGTTCCTGCTGGCTGCTAATTTCCCCTATGTAACTGTAATGGTTTCTTTATAACCCTAATATCTCCAGGGCCATCCTTCACAACCACTCCAACAAGACCTATTGCTCAGGGTGGAAATTTAGATTAGGTTGTTCCCATGGGAGATGTGACCTACCAATTGTTGTGACCTTTTGATTAGATCAATTCCATGGAGATTTGACACACCCAATGGTGGGTTAGATCTTTCCTTTAGATGGTGGTGTGACCATGCCTATGTATGGTGGGTCTTGATTAGTTTACTGAAGCCCTTTAAAAGGGAAACATTTTGGAGAAACCTCAGATGCAGATGCAGACACAGATGGTTGGAATTGCAGAAGCCCCAGGAGATACCAGGATTTGAGAAAGCCAGAAAAACCTAGACAGAAACCATAGCCAACACAGTTGTGGACATTTGCAGATGTTTGGGGTTCCAACAGAGAGAACAGATGCTTAGATATGGATGTTTGGAAATGCAGAGCCCAGCAGACATCACCATGTGCCTTCCCATATAGTGCTAAGCAAGCCATAACTCAGAGTTTTGCCCTGGAGAAGATAAGTGAAGGCCCACAGATGTTTAGAGAGGACATCACTGGAATCGGAAGCTGGAAGCAATGGAACCAGCAATAAGGACCAACAGACACCAGCCACATGCTTTCCCATATGACAGCCATCAGCCCTACTTGAGTCAAGGTACCTTTCTCTGGATGCCTTCGTTTGGACATCTTGATGCCCTTAGAACTGTAAACTTGTAACTGAATAACTTGCTTTATGTAAAAGTTAAAATCTAGAATATAAGTAACCAGGAGATAGAATAAGGGAAGAGAATGGGCAGCAGATACTTAATGTGTTCAGAATTATTAACTAGGTTGGATTTAAATGATTAGGAATGTACAAAGGTCGTGGTAGCACAATAGAGTGAGTGTAAATAACAGCACTGAATTGTGTGCGTGGTTGTAGTTGAAAGAGGAGGTTTAGTGTTGAATATGTCGCTAGAAGGAATGCCAGAGGACAAAAACAGGGACTACATAGCACAGAGAACCCTGTGGTGGATGATGACTGTGATTGATAGCGCTAATATTAAAATGTACTTGCATGAACTGGAGTAAATGTATGTCACTATTACAAGGAGTTAATGACAGAGTGATATATGTGAAAATGCATCTACTTAAAACTATGGAGTATAATTAGCAATAGTTTACTCTCCTTTCATCAACAATAACAAAATAACCACTCCAACGCTAAGGGCCAATAATTGGTGGGGAAAAGGGTATGATTATTTCCTCTTTTTTTTTTAGTGACAAAAATGTTCTGAAGTTGATTGTGATGATCAAGGCACAGCTATGTGATGATGATACTTTGAGCCACTGATTGTATACTTTGGATGGATTGTATTATATGCAAAAATATCTCAATAAAATTGCTTAGATTTAGGGTGGGCCCCTGTGGCTCAGTGGCAGAGTTCTTGCCTGCCATGCCGGAGACCTGGGTTTGATTCCTGGTGCCTGTCCATGCAAAAAAAAAAAAAGCTGCTAAGATTTAGAACTATATATATGGTAACTAGGGTATATTCGAACTTGCTTGTGGTGATAGTAAAACTGAGTATACACATGTCAGATTTTGTCATATGGATATTACAATAGTGTATTTATTAAAATAGTGTATTTTGAGGTACACTAATTTAACCTCAATAAAGCTGTTCTAAAAAACTTAAGCTGTTAAAATACAACTTCTGCATACTGAAAAAATCCAGTCAATATACAAACATATTTATTAAAAACCTAAAGAGCAATCACTCAAAACTTACGTCACCCAGAGGGAATGCCAAAGTTGGAATTTCATATTGTCAATTAAGATTTCAGTTCAGATTATGTTGCTTTTCTCATAAATACTACCAGAAATTCTAAAATCCTCAAAGTCACTTTAGATAAAGGGGGGAAACATGCAAGTAATACTTAGAATCTCAGAAGCCTTGATAAACATTGTAGCACATTCCATAAGTTGAATTTGTCCAGATATACTGGTGTGTTATAATTGTACTGTGCAGTCATCTAATGCAAACTTACCTGTCATAAGTGAAATAGCAATTTCCGCTCTACAATACACTCACTTATGCAGGTATAAGTGACAGAAAACGCCGGTGATTAAGTTCAGGAAATGAGTTCAATTCATCATGCAAAAATCCTTTATTTACCTAAGATGTATTTGGGTATATTGTGTCGAAATAGGTGCTTCACTCATATCATTAGTATGTCATTTAGACAAAACAAATGCCAGCTAAGAAGTTCTCCTTTTTAAACAATTGCTACGACGTCTTTGGTACTTGTAATGACTTTCCCAAACAACCATTTTTGTTACTTCAAAGCTGAGCTATTCATTTGGAGGTGAATAGAAAAGTTTAGACTTCAGGCAGAAACAGCCAGAACTTTCATCTGATATATTCACAATAAGAGACAGACAGAAAGGGATTTGGAAAGAAATCCCTACTCACTTGCAAACCTAATTCACTACTTCAACTACCGCACTTTCCTACGCACAGTGTTTCTGTCAGTGAGAAACATCTAGAAACGTTCGTGATCACCATTAGCCTCACTGGGAACGTGTTAGAAAAGCCAATTCTCAGGCACCACCAAGATCTCCTGAATTAGAACCTCTGGAGTGGGGCCTCTCAATCTGTATTTTAAAAGGTTCTCTAGGGGATTCTGTTGTGGTCTCAAATTTGGAAAGTATGATCTAAGTAAGAGAACTGTGGGACAAATCACTTTCTGCATGCCTTGAGAGATTAAATGAGGTAAGATGCTGTGTAGTGTTTGGTATAAAATATGCTCCAGGAATACTTCTCTGAGCAGAATCCAGATAATTTTTTTTTTTTTTTATCTACTGTGCTGGGATAAGCTAGAATCGCACTCTGTGGATCTGTGGATTTTCCTGGAGTTGGCCTTATTTCCCTTGGTCAGCTGGGACTGTGACTTTAGGAAAGTATAAGCCACCCTGAATCACTTTGCAGTTCTCCCCCTTGTATGGCTTCCTGCAAAGGTGGGACCCTCCTCAGCTGTGTGACTCCATTCCCCACAGCCACTGCAGAGGCAATGATTCTCTGCCACCTGATGCTACTGCCCCAAAGCCCTGACCTACCCCCAGCATGACATGTCCGCAACTCTGGTTCCCAGCTGTGCAGCATGGAGACTCCTAAGATTCTGAGTCTATTACAGACAAAGAGGCCAGTGGTGGACTGGGAATCCAAGAGAAAGGCTCCTGACCCCATTATTCTTCAACCCCAATCCATCCGGACACATTATCTTCTGGGCTCCTTCATGAAGGAAGTAAACCAAGTACAGAAACAACTCCAAAGTCTGCCACAAAATTGGAACTTCAGTTTCTTCTCATTGAACTCTAAGTGGTTAAGGGAAGTTGTTTTTCTTGCTTCACAATGTGTTATTGGTGAGAGAAATTATGGGTGTGGAGACATGTGGGCTGCTGGGGATTTTATGATGCTACTACTTCAGGCTCTAAGCACATGCTCCTGTAAGTAACTACCAGCTTGCAAGTTCCTGCTTGCCAGGCCTGACCAACTCTTTGCCTTCTTCCTCAGATGGTCTTCTTTCTCCTGGTCATCTTACTCATCATTAATACTTCTGAAGGAATAAGGAGCTGGGACTCAAGTTGAAATAAGTTTGAAATGTTCACTTGTGTACATTACCTTCCTCCATCTCTAAAAAAAGCCTGAGAAGCACTTAGGTTTTGCTGTGGACTCTGCTGCTTCTGCCCCCACTAGGGTTCATTAACCGACAGCTGGATCCTTAAGGGAGCAGGGGAATTAGTTTTGGTTCATTCCCAGTACCTGTCAATCTGCTTCACCTCCAACCTTCCCCTACACATGCAGAAGCGCTAGGTTTTTCACTTAACCTCCATTTCAGTTTAGCGTAGCCTGGGCATGTCAGGCAGCCCTTTGGTTCTCTCTGCAGGGAAATTCCCAAATCAAGACAATTATCTGCGCCCCAAGGACTCTCCTTCTTCTTAGAAAAGGGAATGAGAAGAATTCTGGCCTTGAGCTTCTTTGAGCTAGATTGTAAAGGAAAAGTTTTTAGGAAGAAACTTTAGTTTCAGTGAAACATCAGGCAGTGTTAGGTAGAAAATAGGTAGGGAGGGGTAGAGGAGAATGTCAAGGTGGGGTCTGGGCTGTCAGGTTCAGGCTGAGACTGGAGATAGAACGCTCTGAGTCAAACCACTGAGCCGTATAGCTGGGTCAAGGGACAAGTTGAGTAGGTCAATTATTGCAAGTGAGAACGAAGGGGGGCATGCGCAGTATAGAGGGAACGTGCACGTCAGCATAAGCATGCGCAGTACATAAGGCCCCCCCCTCGGCGTAAGCATGCGCATTGGGCCCAGCCGCAGCAGTAGAAAAGGGTTTGACTCTGGGAGGAAGGGGCCTGTCTGCTTGGACTGAGCTCACCTGAAAGCGTGCAGAGCTTGCTGATGCTTGTCCTTGCTTAAAAAGTCTGGTTTCTGAAAGCCACCCACAAGACCGACGAGATTCTTTTCACCACCGCTTCACCGAGGTATTCCTCCCAGGTAACAGCAGCATGAGATTTTATGAGCCTGGAAAGTCTTACTTCCAAAACATCAAGACTCTAAAGTCTCTACTCTCTCTCTCACCCCATCCTTCATCACTTTTGAGAAGGGCCTCTGTTCCATTGAATTAAAGATATTACATGAAGGATATAAAAGCGACCTTTTTAGTTACCCATTTATACCCACCACTGTGCATATGCCCCTTTGAGAAAAGTTGGAGATTAAGTAAAAAAAAAAAAAAAAAAAATCCATTCATGTGAAGCAAGACTACACAATCTTCGGTAAATTGGGAAAAAGGCACAAGAGAAAAGTGACTCCTTTTAATGCAGAGGATATCAGAAATGTTTGAAAGGCAACTCCTGACGTGAGTGCTAGCTCAGCACACAGGACAACTTGGCCTTGATGTCTCAAGTTCTTAAGCCCAGTGTATTGCTAATACCAGATCAAAATGAACTTTTATTTTTCACAGAAACATTTGACCATTTCTAGACTTTTTAATAGTGATCCTCTTGCTCACTGAGGAATAAATATCAGAATACCTTACAAAGAGCAAAGTCAACAAGAGAAAAAAAATCTTATTCATACCATAAGGGTTCAGCCACTGAAGCATCTGGCTACTTTGACTGTAGCTTTGACGGATATGATTAAAAATTAAGGGAAGGGGCTCTGTACCCAATCCCCCAGGACACAAGGAACTTGCTTTTGTAGCTAGATCTCTTGAGCCACTAGACGTTACTTCATCCCAACGCCATTTGTAGGTTGTAGCCTCTTCCCTGTACAGGCACTGAGAGGTCTTCTCTCTGAACCCAAGCTTCCTGCCCCTCTCCTGGGCCTGACCTCACTCTGCTTGCCTCTTCGAAGAATTTACCTCCTTGGCAGCTCCACCCACCTACACCTGACAACTTCAACACTTGACTCTGGCTCAGCGTTCCTCTTTTATTTCCTTCCAGCTTGTTAGCTGAATTATTTCAGTTGAGTTTGTGGTAACAGGGAGCCTGTTAATTTGGTGTGGGGTGAATTCTGATCTCAACTGTCGTCCTTCTTTTCCTTCCTTCCCTGTTGAGACCCTTGGAATTTAATTGTGGTCCATAGTTTAATATTGATATTTTCACAAAGAAAAAGGACTGGTTTGCACTTATTATAAACTATTTCATGTAAATGTCTCAAAGCAAATATTGTCAAATAGTTTGTAACATAACGGAGAACCAAAACTGTATTTTTGAAAAAAAAAAAACTAATATGATTATGTTTTTAGTTGGGAAATACAGTATTCATTGATAAGAGTTACAGTTTAATACATAAATTGTAAGACACCACTGCGACCACCACCCTGAGCTAAGACATGAAACATTGTCAGATTATGAGATACTTCCCCCACCCTCATTCCTTCCTGACAATTTTCTTGCTTTCCTTTGTAGTTTCACTATTTATGTACCTATCACTAAACAATGTAGTGATGTTTTGCCTCATTTTGAATTTTATTTAAATGATTCATATTATATGAACTTTTTTGCCTTCCTCCATACTATATTCACAATTTTCATCCATTTTATTGCTCAAGTTTGGTCATTCTAATTCCTGGATAATATTTCTTTGTATTAGTGTACCTCAGTTTATCTATTTTATTGTTAAACATTTACTTTTTATGCAGTTTTGGTTATCATCAATAATACTACCATGAACATTTTTTTTTACATGTATCCTGGTGCATATTTGTACAAATTTCTTCAGGATACAGGAGTGGAATTGCTGGTCATGTGGTGGTTTTGTCCTTTTTCTAGGTACTTTCACTATAATATGGATATTACTAGCTTCCTGATTTTATATATACATCAGAATGTTTTCCCCATTGGTAGTTTGCCTTTTAATTCTGTCTACCATACCTTTCGTTGAACAAAAGAGTTGCATATTTTCCTGCTCAATCTGTCGGTGTTTTTCTTCCCATACTTGGTTTTAATTAGAGCCCCTGTTCTATGAGGAGGAGATCTGCAGGAAGAAGACGCCCTTTTTATAGGTAATAAAGAGACCCTTAAGTAGAACCGTGATGAATCTTACCAAATATTTAAATTTTGAAGTCCAGATTCTCATATGCGTGCTACAGACACATAATCCCATGTCAGAATTGATATTTTTGAGGTTCATATATATCTTCATCATTGCTGGCAAGGTCATTCATCACATGATTTTTGCAATTCACTGAATTTTCAGAGGGCTAAATAATTTCAGGATAAATCAGTAAGAAATTCTTCAAACATCACCCTTTGAGGTGCATATCCTCTCTCCGTATCTCTGATCCTTCCTGTCAAATTAAACTAACCAATATTTACAAGAGAATATGGCCTATTTTTAGAATTCAATGTACAGGATTCATGACCAAACTCCAATGAGACTAGGGCTTTTTAACTGCTTGGGTTCCCCTGTGGCTTGTGTTCATTTGTTTATCACAGTCATAAATCATTATTCCCAGGACCTATGAATGTAACCCCATGGAGGCTTTTAAAACTAATCTTGCTTTCAAGTGTGCTTTTTCAGCTCTCTTGCCCATGGCTCTCCAGGTCAGCAATAGACTGATTGCACTTGGGCTCACAGCTCTGAACCTTATGATCTTGCATATTAGTGATATTTATTTTAGCCACATTCGGAATAGGTCCCTAGGACATGCCAGTGGGGAAAGAGGCTGTCATTGATGTGTTCTAAAAGTGTGACCAATTGTTTTGTGGTCAACTGTAGCCCTCCTACACATTCTTCCCAAAGTTACAGGCATACAACGGTGGGCACAAGTTATTTTCTCTGTTCCTTTGAATGCATGGGTCATCTGTGTGTTCCTGAAAAATGAATTTGCATGAAGAAATAGCTATCTTGAATGTTTCCTCGTATTTTCATTTGTGCTTTCCTTGTTTAAACATTTAACCTGATGTAAATTCTAGGCTATTAACTCAAGATAGATGCCTGTTTTCACCAATCACAATACAGGATGGTATGGCCTGGGAGGGAACAGATGGAGCCTCCAGATGGTCGTTACAACACAGGAAGCAAATAGAAATGCTACAGACCCAACAGGGAGGAAAGCTGAGGGTTCACATCCAAAACTCCCCATTCTCTTTTTTGCTCTGGCCTTCTGTTTCTCACAATTTCAAAGCAACTGTTTGGGAGTCTAGGTGAGCTGGATTGTTTGAAGCAGGGAGGAATGAGTGGAAGTGAAGAATAACCAGTGTTCAATCACGGCCCAAGAAGAGTCGAGGGCACAGCCCAGTTCTACTTTCTCAGGCTAGAAAGCACACAGTCTGAGATGGAGCTCCCCTTAAGCAGGTCGACTGCAGCTGCTGAATGTGTGCCGAGTACACACCTGCCAGCCATAAATGGTAACCCTGCTTGTAGGAAGGGCACTTGGCAGAATTACTTATTGACTAGATTTAATTATAAACACATGCACAATTAAAGATTTTCAGAATACAGAGCAATTTTGCTCCCTTGGAAGTTTTACCTTCAGTTATATTGCAATTGATTAAAAAAAAAAAAGAAAATCCATAGCAGCATTATTGATATACAATTCACCCATTCAAAGTGTACAGTTCAGTGGTTTTTGTATTCCCAAAGTTGTTGCAACCCTCACCACAATCGATTTTAGAACATTTTCATCACCCCAAAAAGAAACCTTGTACCCATTAGCAGTCATTGCCCATTGCCCCCCAATTCTCTCCCCTGACCAAGCCCTAGACAACTACCAGTCTCCCTTCCATGCCTATGGATTTGTCTATTCTTCACATTTCATCACAATGGAATCATACAATATACATCCTTTCTGACTAGTTTCTTTCATTTACCATAATGTTTAACATGTTGTAGCAATGGTCAGTACCTCATTCATAACAATATCCCATTGTTATAGATATATCACATTTTATTTATCCAATCATTAGGTGATTGACATTTAAGTTCCCACTTTTTGGTTATTTTGAATAATGCTGCAATAAACGTTCATGTACAAGTTTTGGCATGATCATATATTTTCATTTCTCTTGGGTACCTACTTAGCAGTGGAATTCCTGGATGATATAGTAATTCTCTGTTTGACATTATGAGGAACTGCCAGGCTGTTGTCCAAAGTGGTTGTACCATTTTACATTCCCACCAGCAGTGTACGAGGGTTCCCATTTCTCCATATCCTCACCAACACTTATTATTATCTATCATTTTTTTTATCATGGCCATCATATAGTGGCTGTTAAGTGATATTTCATTGTGGTTTTGATTTACAGTTCCCTGGTGGCTAATGAGATAAGCATCTCTTTATGGGCTTATTGGCTGCTTGTATATCTTCTTTGGATAAATGCATATTCAAGACATTTGATCACTTTTTAACTGTTTGCGTTTTTGTTTTTGAGTTGTAGCAATTCTTCATACATTCTGTTTTTTAAAATATATTCTGATATTAAATAATCAGCTAAACTATTTACAAATATATCCTCCAACTTTGTGTCATCTTTTGATAGTGAGCTTTGATGAAACAAAGTTTTAGTTACCAAGCAGGGAATAATCACAGAATGATTATTTCTTATAGGCTATTTCTACTGGACTGAAACAAGCTGATTTTAATTGTTGCCAAAATTGTGACTTTTGCAGAGTGCATTCCATTTTTTTCTGAAAGCCCCCAGGTTTTTTTTCTGTTTTACTTGGGCAGGTACTGGGAATCGATTCTGCCACTGAGCCACCATCACACCACCCCCGGGTTTGTTTTTAACTCTTTAGAAAATCTCTGTCACTTTTTGGAAAATCGGGTCACTCCCAGCAACACCAATTTAAGTAGCCCATTTATTTTATTTAACAATGGATTTTTTTTTAATTTTCATTTTCAGGTTGTTCATTGCTAGTGTATAGAAATTTTTTGCATGTGTTGATTTTGCATGCTTTTCCATGCTCCTTTGTTTCTAATAGCTTTTAGTTGAACCTTTAGGGTTTTCTATATATAATATCATGTCATCTGCAAAAAGAGATATTTTACTTCTTCCTTCTTAACCTGGATGTTTTATTCCATTTATTTGACTAATAATTATTTGACTGTGTAGAACCCCCACCACAGAGTTAAATTGGAAGTGGCAAGAGCAGAAATCCTTGTCTTTTCCCTGATACTAGGGGGGAAAAAATACTTCGATCTTTCACAGGTAAGTATGATGTCAGCTGTGGGTTTTTCAAAGATGTCTTTATATTGAGATGACCGTGAGACTTTTGCCCTTTATTCTATTGATAGGGTGTATTACATGCAGTGGAGTTTTAGCTGTGTCCTGTTAGTGTTCTGCATACATGTAAGGAGTATTTAGTGTAGAGTTGCTGCTGGTTTACAAGCATGTTTGTGTAAATCAGAAAAAGGTGCTCCTCCTGAAGACTCCATTCCATCTCTCAGAAAATTGTTATAATTTACTGATTTTGTTAGAATCAGTAAATCAGTGCGTTCTGCTGAGGCCACTATGATGAATAAACCCATAGTCCTTGACTTCAATGAATTTAGAAACTAGTGGGGAGATAGTCACATTGACACAACTAATGAGTTATCACTATTTTGCATTTATTGATAAAGTCAGTGCCCTTTGCCCAAACACCAGCCCCACTCCTTTCCTAAGCTGCCCAAATAAGCACACAATCTCACCCAAAAAGTCTCCCGTGGTCCCTGATCCTGCCACCGTCCTATAGAGAGGTTCTCGAGTCACCACAATTCATAGCACAGATTCAGGCTTGGAGTTTGCTGAGGCACTGGGTGGCATCCCAGAGAAATCACGGAGTGGACAGACTGTGCGTGGAGTCATGGGAAACTCTCCTGGAAATGTAAGGCTTCATGAGAACTTGGCCCCTGGCTGAGGATTTGCTTCCTCCACTGTCTCAAACTAGGGGCCATGAGACACACTGATATCAGCGGGATGCTTGAGACACATCAGGTTCACATGCCAGTGACTCAGACGCTCTAGGGGTGGGGCCCAAGAAATTGCACCTTAATAAGCTCCCCAGGTGAGATCACTGTACACTGAGGGCCGAGACCCAACGACTTAAGCCATGCTTCCAAATGCTCTTTGAGCATCAGCTTCTCTCAGTGGTACATAAGACTCTGAGAAATGACCATGCAAATTCCAGAACAATACAACTACCCCAAGTTTTCTGAAAACTCACTTAACATATTCTTTGCCATCACAGCACGAAAACAGTGCATGGTTGCTTGAATAAGGCCACCTTCATGGAAGGCAGCTGAGTGAAATTATAGGTTTGCCGACCTTCTCAGATTTCACCTAAGTGGGGTATATAGTCACAGGCTATAAAAGCTTCGGACCAAGGGCCTCTGCCTCGAAGATAGTAGGGTAAGTCAGATTGTGGTAGGATCTTTTATTTTTTTTATGATACAGAGGTTTGTGTTTTACTGACAGCTAGGGCAATAGTGAAAAATAGTAATCTAGTGGTAGAGAGAAAAGGCAGCCAGGCCCAGCCTGGCCCTGCCCAGGCCAGCTGGGCTAAATATGTTGGCTTCTTATCTGTGGGGCTGGTGTATGTATTTGGTATAGAAGAGGCCAAGGCCACTTGGGGATGAGAGAAGACAACCAGCTCAGATGTCCATGGAGCTGTGAGCCAAGTATTCCTTGCGGCCAGTGTTGCTGACCTGCTTGAGCTGCATGACCTCAGGTTTGGGGTAGATGGTGTTTCTGTGGCTCAGGCCCTGGCAGAAGGCATAGTCACGTTCTCTGATGTCTAGCAGGGACTCGTCCTCACAGTGCAGCACTTGTAGTATAGGCAACACCTTCTGCTTGACCTCCAGCAGCAGGGCTTTGAGGTCCAGCAGTACCGACTCATCAGAGGCCTTGTTGATGAAGGGTGGGGGGCGGCGCCAGCATCTCCCAAGCTCCTAATTGGCCAATATGGTGCATGTCATTCTCAGACTCCTTCGGTTATGTCATAATTGATGATGTGCTGGATAGCAGGGAAGTCCAGTCCTTTGGAGGTCACATCTGTGGCCACAAAGACATCATTATTGTCCTGTGGGAATGCCTCCATGGCCTTTGTCCATTCTTCCTGGTCTCTGCCACAATGGATAGCCACAGCTTCTACCCTCTTGAGCAACAGGTACTCAAGGATGGTGTCTACATCTGCCGGCTTCTCCAAAGATGAGCACTGGTGGGGCTGTCTTCTGCAGGCACTCAAGCAGATGCACCATCTTGGTCTCTTCCTTCACGTACTCCACCTCCTGGATGACGTCCAGGCTGGCGGCTCCAGCGCGCCCCACGTTGATGGTGATGGGCTTGACCAGGGTGCTCTTGGCAAAGTTCTGAATCTTCTTGGGCATGGTGGCGCTGAAGAGCAGAGTCTGACGCTGACCTCTGAAGTAGGAAAAGATGATGCGGATGTCGCCCTCGAAGCCCAGGTCGATCATGCGGTCGGCCTCATCCAGGGCCAGGTAGCGGCAGATGTCCAGGCTGACCATCTTCTTCTGCAGCAGATCCATGAGGCGCCCAGGGGTGGCCACCATCACGTGCACGCCCTGTCGGATGGTCTCCATCTGCTCTTTGACAGACATGCCCCCGATGTATCTCCGTCCACCAGGATGTGGCACTTCTTCCCTACACGCATGTGCCGCTCTTCAGACATGGTCAGGATGTAACTGGGGGGCGTCCAGCTGGTTTTGATGGGGTCGTCATATGTGATGCCCTTGACCATCTCCTTCACGGACATCAAGTCTCAGCCCTCCGCGACACTCTCCAGAATCTTTTCTTCCTCCTTGAGCTGCTTCTCCTTGGTGGACTCTTTGCAGGCTTTGGCCTTCTCTTTGAGGAGCTGGTGCTGGTCCAGGAGGCTGATCCTGGACAAGGGCCCAGTGGGATGTCATCCCCATCTCCCAGGGGCTCACCACCTGTATTCTCTTTGTTAGCCCCCTTACGCAGTCGCTGCAGCAACTTCTGGAGCAGCAGTTGTCGGTGCTGCCTCACGGGTACACAGGGCACGAAGTCCTCATCCAGCTCCTCCTCCACCTCGGAGCGAATTACGTCGGAGTTGCCGCCTCATCTGTGCGAGCGGGTTTCGCTGGGGCGCCAACTCCTCCATCTCTACCACACGCAGGCGGAGAAGGTATATCCGGTCTTGTGGGTTTGGACCTATATAAGCATGATAACCGTTATAAGGCGTGGCCCAAGGTGGGTCTTAATCCGCGGCCTGGATTCCTTTACGAGCGGAATGCTGCAAACTCGCTGGCGTTGGAATGAGAGCCAACGTAATGTGAAGAAGAACATTTCGCTACCTAGCAACGACCTGTCAGAGCGGGATCCTGCAGAGGCGCCAGCTTTCGCAGAGCAGCTGTCTTCTGACGCGCGGTCAGCGCCCCCGTGTGGCTGGCGAACCGCTGCTGCAGGAGCTGGGGAGAAAGCGGCGGGGGTGGGGTGGGGGCGGGGGTTGGGCATTTAGGAAACCGTGGAGAATTTGGAGCATGCATCAAAGGGTCAAACCCAGCCCAGTGGAAGAGGATGCTCCAGAAAATTCCAAGTATGCTCGGAATCTGTGATGGGCATTATAGCAACTCTGTGGACCATGCATGGTCCTAACTGAAAGGAAGTCAAAATACTCAGGAGTCCTTTATTGGGGAAAAACATTGTCTGAACTTTTGTTGAATGCCAGCTTAGTGCTATGGACGCTAGAAAGAAATTAAGCTGAAGTTAATGAAAAGCTAATCTACCCTGCTACCCTTCTTTCAGAATGACAAGAATAATCCTCTCTCCCTCGCAGAACCTACAACTGAAACCCAGAGAATTAGAATTTTCCATAACTAGTTCATGTCACACAGGCACGGAGAACTAGTCTGATACTGATCCCATTACCTCATCCATGTCTGCAACAAATCTGCTTTCCTGTGGCAGAGACAGCTGTGAGGAGTTCATGGAATTGTTCCGCTTATTTACTTCACTTCTGCCTTGAAAAGTTTACTAGCCTTAACTTATTTTTAGATTTTATTTCCAATATTTATTTTCTGGGCTTTTATTCATCTTTAAAAAGCAGATGCTTCATGTGCAAACATAGTGGTATGGGCCCCAGATTCAGTTTCCCTGTCAGAGGTAGCTCTTCCCTTCTGGCCACACTTCAGCTGTCGCTTCATCCATCTCTCTTGATTCCACATGGCAAAAGCTCAGAAAACCCCCCAAATCTCTGTGTCCCAAAGCTGTGCTGGTGGAAGAACCCAGCGTGATCTGCCCTTCCAGGCTGATTAAATTATCACTCCTTTGGGGAGAGCATCTGACCACGTGCTTGCGCATTGGTCCCTATGGTGGCTTCAGTCTACCTCTATCCTCTTTTAATTATGACCTTATGAATTATGCATTCACGAAGATAGCAAATACTGTATGAGAGGTACGATTTTTCTCCATCTAACTTTCTTGAATACGGAACTGCCGATGACAGGGTCCCTGTTCCCCCACCCCCACCCCCCTTTGCTATTGGATTAACTCCTTGGGGGTACTTCTCTCTAGATGGTTGAAGACCATACTGAATAGTAGAGTACAAAATATCCGGAGTAAGTTATGGAAGTGATTGATACCAATCCATAGCAATGGATCCTCCGCCCGATGCACACAAATGACCGATTTCTGAGACACCCAGGTTTCAAAGAGAAAAAGTTCATTGCTAAATTCAAAATAAGAGATCAAATGGCCTATCTGCCTAGCAGTCGGTCTCCTTGAACTCCCATAACTCTGATAGTTTTATAATATCAAAAGATCAGCAGATTTTAGAATAGTTAGCCCAATAGGTTTAGATGGTGAAGTTAGAGATGATCCGTGGTCTAATTATTGAGCAAATGCAGATTGATTACTTACTTAGTGACAGAAGATATGTAAGAAAATGGAGGATTTAATATGGGTGTGATTTTTTAAAATTATTATAATGAGGTAAATGTCACTTAGGTTAAAGTTTACACTACTGGGCATGTCAGCTGGGCCAACTTTGGTTAGATCCAGCTTCGTTTAGCAAAGTAGTTTAGGAATTGGTATGGGTAAGTTTTGGCTTGATTCAAATTTCTTCCTTAATAAACACTAGGGGCTGTCTTTTGGGATCATAAGACTCTAAATGTGAAAAATAGGATTAGAGGGTACAGATGGGGGCCAGTCGCAAGGTTTTTATAATCAGAGGATAAAAGCTATGTAGTTACGTAATCATTTTCAAAGATCAAGGAAAATGGGTTACAGTTCAGTAATTTCAGGTATTCCCCTCTGGCTATTCTAATATACTAGATAGTAAAAAATATCTATGGAATGATAATCATAACTATTTGTTAGATCCTAACTCCTCAGTTACAGGAACTCTTTCCTTAGCACCTACTCTCTGCCAGACTATACCAGATGTGTTTTCTCTCATCCTTATAATAGTGTCTGAAGTGTGTTCTCAATTAAGGCTTGCAGATATTCAAATCATCCGTGGTCACCTTCTTTTCTTTGCTGTCTTCAAGGAACAGTGTTTTTCCAAGGTATATGATTTATTTTTTCTTTCTCAGTATACACATAGTTCCTGCATTTCTAAGACCCATCATGGGAATATGTTATAATATTACTATGGAATATACAATAGAAATGGATTTTTTCTGTTTATCTCCTTTTTATTCAGGAGGTTGAGCAAGGTAGCAAGTGGGGCAAGGAGAATTTGTGTTAACACTAAATAGGTGATTCCTCTCAAGTTCAGGTGACATTGTGGTCAGTTGGTCCCTTCATGAAAAGCCAACCCTAGAAAAGTCAGAAGAGTGGAATCTGGGAACTTACAAAGCAATTGAGAACCCCCTGGAGAGAACCTGTGCTAGCAAGTTTGACAATGCTGTGGATGGTTATGAAAAGAAAGCTTTTGCTTGTGTTCATGCCTCTTGCTTGTGTGACCTGGGGACAATCACTGTCTGTAAAAACCTCAGGTAAAATCAGGGCAACAAACAAAAACAATCAAAAACCTTTGCTGGTATGAGACGTTGGGGAAATAAAGAGAGGGGTGAGTAGCAACTCTTTGGCACTCTTCCCCTTCTAAATTGGGACAGGTTGGGGTGAAGTATTACAGTAGCTCCCTGCATGGCTGTGTCTAAGAGTTTAAAAGTGTGGGTTGCCTGAAGGAAAGAGGGAAGGTGCTTCTGGGGTTCATACCTGCCCCATACCTTAGGTTCAGCACAATTAAAGCAGAGGAGGATCTGGCTCTCGGCCCCCTCCAGCACCCATCATCACCAGTCAGAGTAACTGATACCCACAGGAAATCGCTCACAGGCTAAATAGACAATCAAAGAATGCCCTCATATAAAAGAACACAAAGTGAACTGCAAATCATCTGAAACAGAACTATTTAATAGGAGATCATGAACTTAAAACATGGATGAAAATGTTAGATAAGGTAACATGTTAACAGCCTGAAGTAAGAAAAGAAAATCAAAGAATCAGATAGAAGTAAATACAAACAAAGGGCATGTATATGGGATAAATAGTAGATACAGCTGAATTAGAGATAACTGAAGAATGAAGTGAAAGATTAGAGGAAAGAACAGAAAAGTATAAAGAAAGCTTAAGAGGCAACATAAGATATGACAGGTGATTTCAATGTTTGGGAGCAAAAGGGAAAGGTGGGGGCTATGGCTAATTACAGAGAGGTAGCCAGGCTTGGTATCAGCAGGTATTTTGATTTTTCTTTGTCCCCCCAGACAAGCTAAAATTTCATTTTCTAACTTTGGCCTCAATTTTCTTCAATTCTATGCAAGCCAAACAATACCTGTGGAAGTCTGTGCCATGGGTCACTATTTGTGACCTCTAAAGTCAGCTTTCTTCTTCCTGATTCATCCTGCAGTGTACTCAGACATGTAATACATCTGACCTTGGAAGGGCAGGATGCTTGACTGTGTATCTCCCATCAGACCAGATAATTATTGAACTATATACTATACACTATATACATTACATATTTGATAACTCCATATAAATGGGCATCTATGACTCTGTTAATTATCATATTAAATGGCATCTCTAAAATCAGTGAACTATATACCACTTGCATCTGGAGTAGGTATATTGGGTGCCAACACACAGCTGCCATAGGGCATCACTGATGGGAGATGGGTGGGGAAAGCTGGGCCGTTCCCAGTGAGCAGCTGCTTCAGCGCCTTCCCCTAATCTAGCCACCTCTTGAATAGGTGTGGCTTTCAGGAAGATATGTGAGGCTGGGCCTGCAGACAATTCTGCACAGCTGTTCTTTTTATTGTTCAAAAACCTAAATTGCCTGGCAGATGGCTGGAGTCTTCCAACGTTGGTATTTTAAGGCCTCTCATCTTCTGCTTTTTGCTGTCGTAGGCAAAACAGGCAGCTCCCAAGAACCTTTTCTCAGGTTTGGAGGAAGGAGGCAGTGAAGTTTGAGAAAACACCTAAATGCCTACTGCAGCCTTGAGTTCTCCCAGCCTCTCTCCAGTGAGTAAATCAGAATCGGTTGAGCACGCAATGAGATGTTCCATGGATTTGACCAAGTAGGCTAATGTGGACGTGGAGATGTAAATACAGTTCATTACAATCCAGGGATACTGGGTTTCTTTTAAGAATTTGAGACTTTCATACCAACAAAACAAAATGGCCCTTTTTTATTGTTCCTTTTTCTGATCATCTTTGGTAATTGGTCTTTGTGGTATAAAATGCTTTCCTTTGTGGCTGCTCGTAATATGATGAATTGTTTTGGGTAGAAGTAGTAGCGATCACATCATCTATCCCAGGCAAAGATGAGAACACATATAACCAACAAATACTCACTAATGATCCCCCCCCGCCTCCCCAGTGCTGGAAGCAAGGGACTTAAAAAGGGACAGATGTCCCCACACATCTGTTTCTAATGACCCTGCAGCCTTTTCAGCCCATGGGAATAAACTTTGGGGTCAGTGAACCACTCAAAATCATGTAAGATTTCATGTGCATTTTTCAGGGGAGTCCATATGTTTTACCAGATTCCCGGAGATGTTTGTGTTGAAGGCACAATTGTTTGTTTTGGGTGGGGAGGTCACAGAAAAGATAACGGTCCTGGAAATAGGAGAAAGAATTGGAGTATTTGCTTTTCACCATCTGCTTTCTGGCTCCCGCACAGTGGAAGTGCTGTTGCCTCCCTCCCCGCTTTTGGCCACGTACACCTGCGGGCCCGTCAGCAACTTTGAAAAGCCTCACTGGGCTGGTTTAACTCTGGTGGATTGTTTTTAAATGGAGGGATGGCATTGGCTCTAACATCGGTTGTTGGCGAGGCTATTTGAGTGCTTACTCTCTGTCAGGCACGGCGGTGAGAGCCATTCTTATCCTCGCAGCAACCTTACCGGAAAGTACTACTGTCCTCACCCGAGATGATGATGGATGGCAGAATTTGATCAGATGAAGGCAAAATGTACTGCCAATATTAAAGGCCTCCCCCTTTCAGAGAGTGCCTAAGAGTACAAAAGACAATAGGTTTACAGACAGCTTAGACACGGCCTTCTGGTGCCGCTGAGTTTAAAGAAAAGAATGTTTTTTCTTGAGTTCTCACTTGCTACCACTAGATGGCGGTGTGTCAAAAGCTATTTTCTGTACCAGGTTACAAACCAGCAAGGAATGTACAGGGTTGCTCTGGGGTGTAAAAATTTGCCTACTACTTTGAAAGAAGAGTTCCAGGAGTGAGTTTGGGACATCCCCTAACCTCCCTCCCACGTTCTACCTTGCCCCAGATCAATTCTGATGGACTGTTTCATTTTTTGGCTAACTAATTCATCTCTTTGCGTTCCCCTCCAGCCTCTGTCCCCTGGCGTGTTCTGGGGTTTCGCCTGCAGAGCCTCTGTAAGGCATGGTCATCCTTAGCATGTGTTTTGCAGTGACAAGCCATTTCATCCCGACAAAGTCTTAACGAAGTTCTCTTTAGGGTCCACAGATTCTAAGGCATTGAATTTAAGATACACCGTTAGGCCGAGTCCACAAGTGTGCCCTGAAACATTTTATGGCTGAAATCAGAAATGAATCGAGAACATTTATGACCCTTTATATTCCCCCCATCCTATACTTTTTCCTTTCAAAAGAAATTCTGCTTGGATATTCCCTGCTGTTAGCAATAGCTTTCAGATGTCTCCCCACGTGTGGGCCAACAATCAAATGTAGTTTGTCTCACTAGAAGCTGGTCCTGCAGAGGCTATATTTGAGTATTACAGTGAAACCAAAGGAAACTCATTCAGTTATGGGCTTCTCTTTAATCAGTAGTACAACTTTAATGGTGGCTGATATTTCTGTGGGAGCCATAAATGGATTTTTATTGCACCCTTTCCAGCAGTTAAACACTGAGATGAGACTCTGGTCTATAGAGCCTCATCTAAAATCATATATAATTCAAGTACTAAATGGCTAAACTGGAACTCTGCCTCTTCTCTCCTACATAGGAATTTAAAACATTATGGGATTATTAGATGGTCGGATCCTCTTCCTTCTTATGACCCTGATGAAAATGTCTTGGTCTTGAGCCATTTGTTTCCAGGAGAGAACTAAAGGCCAAGTATGAATCATTGCATATGATGTATGTTTAGAATTCTTTGCAATTCCTTTACAGATCCATAACAATGAGGTTTTGGTGAAATTGAGGACAGTTTCAGGTCTAACAAATCTCTATGCTTCTATTTTGAGGCTCCCATTAATAGAGCAATCTGATAACCCAGGTGCTATTCGCAACAATTTTTTCTTTCAAACACAGACATGCGCTATTATGACTTTTTATTTTTTTTTTTGCAGCTGCCAGAAAATGTGTGTTATCCCATTTCACAAATGAGCCGACAAATATCATGGTGTTTCTTTAACTAAATATACTTGCACACTGTTTTTGTGAAGGAGAATGTACCGTTGCGCTGGTTGTTGAACAATGTATAGAATCCTTAAAACTGTCTTTGTATGCTCGTCACACATCCTCCTAGCAGCTCCAATTTTCAGACGCCTCAGCTTCCAACGTGTTGTCTTTTGTACTGTCTCCTTCTGGTTGCTGAGCTGAGTATCGTTTCAGGGCCACGAATAAATGGCTCATTTTGTCCCCTCCCTCCTGTTGCAAAGTCAAAAACCCATTCCCATTCCACTGCACAGACAACCATGCTGATGCATTTAATAGTCCCTCCTTGTATATATGCATGAGCCTTTCAATGTGTAGTAGGATTTATTCTAATTCGTATAAATGATTCCCCATTTTGGATCTTATTCTTTCTTTCCATTCAGTGCTGCCTAAGATATATGTGAAGCTACATGGATACCTCTTTTTTCCATTGCCTCTAACTGCACTATGGTGTTGCAGAGTATTCATTCACCACACTTCCCTTATCCATACTCCTAGGGATGGTCACTGTAACAATAAAGGTAATACTAGCTGATAGGTCAGCCATGACAAGTTCATTACAAGTATCAAAACAATAGTTGCTCATAGCGGGTGTTCTAGTTTGCTAGCTGCCGGAATGCAACATACCAGAAACAGAATGGCTCCTAAAAAGGGGAATTTAATCAGATGCTAGTTTACAGTTCTAAGACCAAGAAAATGTCCCAATTGAAACAAGTCTATAGACATGTCCAATCAAAGGTATCCATCCAGGGAAAGATACCTTGGTTCAAGAAGACTGATGAAGTTCAGGGTTTCTCTCTCAAGTGAGAAGGCACATGGCGAAGGCAGTCAGGGCTTCTCTCTCAGCTGGAAGGGCGCATGGTGAGCACGGCATCATCTACTAGCTTTCTCTCCTGGCTTCTGGTTTCGTAAAGCTCCCCGGGAGGCATTTTCCTTCTTCATTTCCAAAGGTCACTGGCTCGTGGTCTCTCTGCTTTGTGGTGCTGCGGCATTCTCTGCTCTTTCCGAATCTCCTTCATTCTCCAAAATGTTTCCTCTTTTGTAGGACTCCAGAAACTTCTCAAGACCCACCCAAATGGGTGGAAACATGTCGTCATCTAATCCAGCTTAACAACCACATTTGATTAAATCACATCTCCAGGGAGATGATCTGATTACAGATTCAAACATACAGGGTAAAATAGGGATAATTCTGCCATTATGAAATGGGATTTTGATTAAAACATGGCTCTTCTAGTGTCCATACATCCTTTCAAACCAGCACAGCGGGCATCTCTCTTCCAAAGCAGGGCTTCTGCGACCCAGACACCCATCCTGTGGCTCTCCCATCTTCAGGCCAAGATGCCAAGGCTGCCAAGCTTGTCTGTAAAAAGGAAGGAGGGAGATTGCTGAGGACTATGCCTGGGAGGGCTTTCTGGGCTCTGTCTGCAGGAATGCAGGGCACCTCCATGCCTATTCTTTAACAGAGCATGGCCACGGGCTGTACCTAATGCCAGGGAGGCCACAAACTATTGCAAATGGCATAGCTTCTTAAACATCAGTTTTTCAATTGAATTTTTTTTTTTTTTTTTTTTTTTGGTATGCTGTGTGGCGGGGGTCACATTTCATTCTTTTTCCATGTGAGTATCCCCTTATTGCAGCACCATTTTGCTGAATTTTTTTGGTTTTTCCTTTGTTTGCTTGTTTGTTTGGGAAGTACAGGGGCCAGGAATCAAACCTGGGTCTCCGCATGGCAGGTGAGAATGCTACCGCTGAACTATACTTGCACGCTCTCAATTGGCTTTTGAATAGACTTTTGAATGTTGACCTTACTGAATTCCCTTGTTAGTTCTAGTAATTGTCATCAGTGAATAGAGAATGTTTAACTTCTTTTCTGATCTTTATGGACTTTCTTTTTCTTGCTTCATTGCAGTCGCTAAGATTTCTAGTACAGTGTTAAATGGAAGTGGTGAAAGTGGATACCTTTGCTTTGTCACTGACTGTAGGGGAAAGCATTTAGCATATAATATTAGTTGTAGGGCTTTTCTTGACACATTTTATCAGATTGAGAAATTCCTTTCAATTCTTAATATGCTGAAAATTTTTCTTATGACTAAGTGAATTTTGTGAAATGCTTTTTTTGCATCTGAAAAGATCATGTGATTTTATTTTGTTAGTATAGGGTATTATATTGTTTGCTTTTCAGATTTTTAAACCAACTTTGCCTTCTGGGCATAAACTCCATTTGTTCAAAAAATTATCTTTTATGTAATGTTAGATTTGATTTATTAAGGACTCTTGCATTTGTGTTCATGAGGGCTATTGGTCTGCTGTATTCTTGGATTGTCTCTGTCTGGTGTTGGTATTAATGGAATACTGGCTTCACAAAAGGAGCTGTTTGTTCGTGTTTTCTGAAAGAGTTTGCCCAAGCATTATTTCATTCTTCTTTGTGGGAAGGATTTTGATAGCAGTCAGTTTCTTTAATAACTGTAGGTATTCATATTTCCTATTTCTTGTATCAGTATTTCTTATTTCTTATAAAGTCATGTACTTTTTAAAGGAATTTGCCCATTTCATCTAAACTGTTTGTCCTAGAGATGTTCAAAACATTCCCTTATTCTTTTAATGTCTTTCATTCTGACATCGATATTGTTCTTTTTGTTGAAGTTGTGGCTAGGGGGTTATTTTACTAATCTTTTTTTAGACCCAGCTTTTGGTCTTCTTAATTTTCCCTATTTTTCTGTCTCTGTTCTTGGCTTACTTTATCTAATTCATTAATTTATTCTACTTCTGTTTTACTTTGTTCTCTTTTCTAGCTATTTATTGTGGGAATGTAAGATCATTGATGTAAGACCTTTCTTTTCTAAAAAAAAAAACATTCGTGGCTATAATTTTCCTCTAAGCCTTTCAACCCTGTTTTAGCTGCATTCCACACATTTTTGTGCTTTATTTTCATTATTACTCAGTTCAAAATATTTTCTATTTTCCTTTGAGCTCTTCTTTGACTAGTTATTCAGAAGTATGTTAATTTCCAGGTATCTATTTTTCCTTGATGTTTTATTTTATTTCTAGCCCCATGGTAGGCACAGAGTATATGCTATGATTTCAATCTTTTGAATTTGAGACTTGATTTATGGCCTAGCACCTGGTCTGTCTTGGTGGATGTAGCATATGTAGTCTGCAGTTGTTGGTGGAGTACTCTAAATATTATCTAGTTGGTTAATAAGTTTTACAAATTTCTGTACTTACTACTTCTAATACTTTGTCTAGTTTTTCTATCAATAATTGTGAGGGGAATATTAAATCTCCAACTATCATTATGGATTTGTTCTTATCCCTTTTAATACCATTAGGTTTTGCTTCATATGCTTTCAAATTCTGTTGTTGGGTAATCCATATGTGTAACTGTTGTATCTTCCTGAACAATTGACCCTTATGTTGTTATGAGATGTCCCTTTTTATTGACGACAATTCTCTTTGTCTTAAAGAGTATCTTATCTGATCTTAATATAGCCATTCTTATTTTCTAATGGTATAGAATGTTCTTCCATAGGTTTACCTTAAGCCTATCTATATCTTTATATTTAAGACAGCTCTTTTAGCCAGCATGTAGGTGTGTCTTGCTTTTCTTAAAAGTCTGACAACTTCTGCTTTATTTATTATTATTATTTTTGCATGGGCAGGCACTGGGAAACGAACCCGGGCCTCCAGCATGACAGGGGAGAACTCTGCCATTGAGCCACCATTGCCCACCCCAATCTCTGCCTTTTAATTAGAGTATTTAGTCCATTCATTTATTGATATGGTTAGATTTAAGTCTACCATTCTGTTATTTGTGTTCTGTTTGCCTTAATTATGTTTTATTCCTCTCTTCTTCCTTTCCTACCTCCTTTTGTGTTAAATTAAAATGAAATTCTAAAAATTTATCTGCTGGATCTTTATTTTAGTGATTGCTGTAGGCATGACATTCTCTCTCTCTCTCTCTGTCTCAACTTTTAAGATAGCATATACCATCTCACCTAAACTGCACCTTGTAGCCATGTAGTTCCATTTACCTACCTCATCTTTTATGTGATATGATATATCACACCCACAAACAAGCCCAACATTCAACATAATAGGAATTGCTTTAAAATATGAGGGGTATTTTTAAAATTAAAATATATAGTACTTGCACACATTCATTTTCTGGTTCTCTTCAGTCCTTTCTAGGGTCCAAATTTCCAGCTGGTATTATTCTTCCTTCAGTGTGAAGAGCTTCCTTTTATCATTTCTTGTAGAGGAGGTCTGCTGGCAATATATTCTCTCCAATTTTATCTGGAAATGTTTTTATTTTGTTTATATTCTTGAAGGGTGTTTTGGCTGAACATACACAGCTGAATTCACAGTTTTTCTTTTCTTTCATTGCTTTAAAGATGTCATGCCACCGTCTTGTGGCCTCAGTTGTTACTGGTGAGGAATCTACCATCGTTCCTGTACACAGAGTATCCTTTTTATCTGATTACTGTCAAAAATTTCTCCTTACCTTTGTTTTTCAACACTTGACTGTGATGTGCCTAGGCGTGATTCGCTTGCATTTATCCAGTTTGGGATACATTAATATCTTTAGTCTGTAAACTTATATTTTCTATCAAATTTAGAAATTTTAGACTATTATTTCTTTGAGTATTTTGTGCCCTATCTCTGTCTTCTCTCTTTCTGCAACTCTGATTACACCTCTATCAGAACTTTTGACATTTTACCCCAGGTAATCTTTGTTTTCCTGTCATCTCAAATCTGGCTTTAAACCCACCTCGTGAATTTTTTTTTTTTTTAACACTTCTGATAGCCAAATCTTCCTAAAATACCACTCTCACTATGTCAGTCTTTTGTTAAAGAACCTACAATAGGCATTTTATTCTATGTAAATTATACCTTAAGAAACCCTACAGCAGTTCCCTCTTGTCTACTAAATACAGACCAACTACCTTTTCTTAATACTTAAAGCTTTTTTAAAGTAATCATATATGTTACTTGTATATGCAAAAAAAAAAAAAAACCTGCTGAAAGAACAATACAAAGGAGACTAATAACATTGATTTCCTCTAGGAACAGTAGCTGAGTGGTTGTGAGATAAGTAGGGGAAGGAGACTTTTCAGCACTTATTTAGAAATTTGAATGCATTTAAAATATGTATTTCTTATAACGCTCTGAAGTATACAGTCCTGTCTCCATTTCTGATCAGTCACATCTCCCACTCCTGGATAGCACATTTTCTCCTGCAGTCTGATCACTGCCCCCTAACTATTCATGTTCCTGCACTATGCCCCTTTTCCTCAACATGCGCCCAAATCACTAACCTGCCTTCCAGACCCAACTGGTGTCTCCATAATGAAGCACTCTATTAGAACTCTCTCAGTTGCCACTAACAGTGTTTGTCCAAGATGGGTAGAGCCCATCTCAAGGGTGACTAACCCGAGGGACCTGGGATCATCAGTGGCCCCCAGCTTGTGTCCCTACTTCTCCATATTGTTTCTGTTCTCCCAAACCCCATGTACAAGAGAAAGCTGGAACCAAATGTTAGGTACTGCCAGATGTACATTTCTTTTACAGCCTCATGATCAGAGAGGGAAGAGGACATTTCCTTGACAGCTTCAGTGGGAAGAATTTGAGGGAGGGGTTCAGGTTGGCTTTGACTCTGACTGGGGCAAGGGCACATGACGCAGCACTGATTGGCTCAGCCTGGGATTGAGGCTGACCAGAACTACAAAAGGAGGGGGGCGGGTAATGACTTGTGGCACAAGGGTCTCACATCCGTGGTTCTTCCCTGGTAACTGCCACTCCCCCTGACTTTCTAAGCTTCCTGTAGCATCCTCTTACATCACATGTTTGGGCTGTTAGTCCCAGTACAATGGTGCCCTTTAAGGTCTCCCATGGGAAAACCTTATTTTCCCCAACTAAAATTTCACCTCTATTTAAACAAGGTTAGAAACCTCAAACACAAGCAGATCTTGGCAAAGACATAATCCTGGGTGTTTTCTAACATTTTCGTCAAAGCTAAAGTTGGATGCAGAATGCTTTGACCTGCTGTAGTGTGGCTGCTTGAAGAGCTCATTCTGGGTAAAAGAACAATGGGAAGCTAAGACAGTGCTTGGGCTGAATTTCAGAGTGACCATGATGGGCAGTTTCTGACGCTAGTTCAAGCACTGGGCATGGCTGCTTCCCCTTTGTGAGCACCACTATTTGTCAATGACAGTCCAGCCTATTTTGTGGCTGCTATATAACTTTTGCATGTGTAATGGGTACATGAAATGGATATTACACTTTAATAGCTATAATCTATAATGTCTTCAGACTCATTTAATGCAATTTGAATCACTATACTTGTCCTTGTAGAAAATATGATCATAATAGCCAACCCTCACCTTCCTTTAATGGACTTGAGAAATAAATTTGTTAACTATATAAGGTTGTTTCAGACATATAGAGAGATTCTTTATGAAATTGACAAGGTGTTTAGTGACCGCAAAAGTCAATGCCCTCCCCTCCCCCAAAAAAGTCAATGAACCATGGCTGACAATGAAGGATGAAATTAATAAAACTTGTTTACAAGAATGAATAAACCCCAAATTTTCCTTATTCATGATTTACTTCCATACTTTGTCAATGGTAGTCTATTCAGAGAAACTTTTTACATAACTCAATTTTGGAAATTTTGATAAAGGGCATTCCCCAGGAGACAATAAGTGGATGGTCTTCAAATCTATTTGGAAATAAGGTAGACAGTTCTGATAACAGAAAGAAGCTGAAACATACAGCGAACAGCACCAGGTTGTCAGTTTGATAAATATCATTCACACCTTCGTCCATGAAATGTCATGGTAAAGGCAGGTAGCATGGGAACCTGTGCTGTGCCTTGGTGGAGTCACATCTTTCCTGGGAGGTCCGTGAGGGGGCTGCACAACAAGGGATAGTAGGAGAGGGGAGAGCAGTGCACTACTTGCCGCTGAGTCAGTGACACCCTCCCACACAGAGTTCTGAAAAAGCTGGGTTGGAACATGAGGCTTCAGTTTGAAGACTAGGTAGGTCTCCTCCCAGCCCCAAATCCAAATCTTGGAATTCAGTTTCCTCTGCCCAGTGTTGTGGTATCAAATCCAAAGCAATGACACATGCTTAAGTGTGTGTACCAGGAAGAGTGACGAAAGGCTGGTATCTTTGATTTGTCTCCATTGGTGATGTGGCATGTTCCAGAAATAACCAGACAAGGCAATCATTGTGAATAGGTATGCAAGATATTTCTAACCTTCTGAAAAGTGAAGAAGTGCTATAAAATGTTATTATTGGGAGGGGTATCGGATACCTTGTGCAGGGCCTCACATCTTCTTGGCCTTGTCTCTGATTCCAGGCACAGCTACAGCACAGAGTACCCGGGAGTCAGCATCTTTGTGCTGAGAGCACCATTTGGCGTGTGTACGTCGTGTATCTTGCTTTCTGTACTGGGGCCACTCTGACACCACAGGATCGATTGCCTTGTGACACTCTTGCATGGGCATGCAGGATGGGGGTGGGAAGTCAGGACCATGGGGCAACTCTCCACCAGTGGAAGATACACACAGGTAGATGATTCCAGGGTGCACTTTACCCAACTTCTCAGAACAACTCGTGGGGCTAAGCCCAGGTGCTCGTTGGTGGCCAACTTGAGGGCAGTGATGTATGTATCCTCCTGTTGGTTGTCCCTTCCCCCTATTTCACGTTCCTAATTCCTAGGAGCCCTTGTCAAGACAACTGCCTGCAAGCAAGTTTTTCCACGGGCTCTGCTTTCAGGGAGAACCACCTAAGGCAGGGGACCATTTGAGGCATATAATTCAGAAACCTGTTTGGAGGAGAGTGGGTATTTTGAACCTCCTTCAGGTTTTATTCATTAGAGGTAGGGTACCACTCTGCAGTTTCTCAGCTAGCCCCTCAGGACTGCTGCTCTTCTGTACCTGCCAGAGCTCTCCCCAAGGCATGTGCCACTTCTTTGACACTGTTGTTTTGGGTCAAACTGAAAGGACAACACACCAAATGCTTGCCCTAAGTTGCAGGAAACGGAGGATGCTCATAAGCGGGGCAGATAGCGCATGAAGTAGAAGCAAAATTCTATTTTGGGAAACATTTGAGCTGTCTTCTACTGAGTTAACTACTCTTCCTTTGTCCATCTCGTGCTGGAGGTTGTTAAAAGTCAGGTTTGTGATTGCAAATACTGACCCTGACTAACTTAAGCAAAAAAAAAAAAAAAAGAAAGGAAAGGAAAAATAATTTCAGAATGAGATGAAAAGCCAGAAACAGAGGCTACACAGCCAGGTACAACACCGCAAATGATGCCACAGAATAGGTTGCCCAAATGGTACCCAAGTGGCCACTTATGCAACTTCCATTGGGCCCTGAGTTTTGTAGCCATTTAAAACACTCTGCCAGGTCCCAACTGGCATTGCCCCTTGATTCTTTAGCAGGACCCAGCTTCCAAAGGGGCTCCTTCTCTCCACAATTGGCTATTATTCTACAAAAGTAAATTAGACATCAGCATAAGCAGAAAAATGAAAAAAACCTAATTGGTTACATTTGAAGACACCATTTGATGTTACCTCAGTGGTTTCTAAACTAGGTTCAGAGGAACTCTGGATACCATACCTCCTCATTTAATCACAGTCTACTTTCACCTGTTCTATATATTAGGGTTCTTTAGAAAAAGCTAGAAACCATTTCCCTGTGGAAATAAGCATCTTCAATGTTGAGAGGCCTTTGGAATAGATATCTATAAGAGGCTCCTGAAAACACATTTCAAGGAATATTGTTCTAGCCAAGGAGGAAAGAGCTCTCTGTAAAATCCCTTGGTATTGCCAAAAGCAAGACTTAGAGCCAATCCGTGGCCTCTATTGACAACATGGCTGAGCCTGGAAACTTAGTGCCACCTCCTGGGTTCTCATCGCAACTTGAAAGAAACATGGTGCAAGTACCACATTAGAGGACTAAGGAAACAGACTAGCTTCTCTAGAGAATCAAATTTCCAAAACCTCATGACTGTAGGCTTACTCTAGTGACATAACCTTCATATTTGTCTTCAAACACAAGACAAATGATTTTTTTCAAATATAATTCTCAGTGGCTCAAGGCTCTGACAAACCCACTGTGTACTAACTGAAGGTTGAATTCTATTGGAAGCAGACGGAGTTAGAAATGATTTCAGGAACTGCCCTTCCTTGAGGGACAAGAGCCATGCTTTTCTGGGAATGGCCATCCACAGCTGTGCCCCACTCTTTGCCCTGGGCTCTGAAACAGCTCTGCCTGTGCCCAGAGTGTCAAGCTCTACTTTCATTGGCCCCTATGCCCCTATAGCCTCCTGCATGTTAACGGTTGCAAATAGACTGAAGGTACAGGGGGTTAGATTTACCCTGACAATCAGCCCAGCTCAGCCTATCCTCTTTCCCTTTTCTTAACAGTCTGACAAAGGCCACTCATCAAGAGTTCCTTCTGATACAATCCTGAGTTGCTTCCATTATCTCCAAGCTTTTTTAGCTTCCAGATAAGAATTCAATACCAAACCCAGTCCTTTGTGAATCATACCTTGTTGCGACGTTAAAATGGATACTCATCAGAGTGAAGGTGCTGTGAATTCCAAAGTGAATTTGTTTAGGATTTTAAAATTGTTCTAATGCAAATGGTTAGCAGTGCTAGGGCTAATGGTTTGGATATGGCCCTGACCCCATTTGAATTCATCCTGCTGTGGGATATCTCCCAAAAAGGTGTGTATAGCAAAGACTTAGGTACTGGAAAAAAGACGATGGGAGATCGTCTCAGCCAGGGCTGGATTCTAGGCTTTCTCATCCCAGCTTCTCTCCTGGGTTTCAGGGTCTCTAGGTTGCACCCACTAGCTTCATAGACTACAGAGAACAAATGTCAGGCACTTGTAGATGAGGTGTTGGGTTAACCCTTCAAGCTGCACTTTTGTAATCCTTTCAGGCTTGTCATCAGTGTGAGTGTGGAGCTGAGTGACTAAAGGCTACTTTGAAAATCAGCAAATGCCATAAAACTCAATTCCCAAATGACAAGGGGGCAGATGCTAAGGCTCTAGGCACTAAGAAAACAGCAAATGTTCCCCTTCTGTGTTTAAAAAAAAAAAAAAAAAAGAGTGGGAGGAAAGAGAAGCGACTTGCAAAGATTTGCTGCTCTTGGAAATTAGTCTTTACCTTAAATCACCCAACTCAAATTCCTGTGCTGCCCAGGGCTTTGACTTGGATCTGCCAGGATACCTGGGAACACTTAGCTTCACAACTGGTATGAGCCACGGTGGCAAATTTCCCTCTGCAGTAGATTTCCTGTGCAAGGTTTATTCTGTGATATCGAGGAGTACCTAGCACAGAGCATGGCTCAGCCTCCATATCTGACTGTCCATCTAAATCCTTTCTCTCGGATAAACTCAAAGTCATCCATCCCCGACTGTCCACCTTATCCATGTCTCTTTTCTGAATCAGCTTCTCTGGCAGAGGGTTGATGAACATCATCTCAGATAAAGGACAATATTCCTGCAGTTTGCTGCTGGCTAGTCATCTTGTTCCGAATGTACTAGGTTCAGCATCTACTTCATCTATTGAGACAGGGATATGTTATCTTTTGCTGTGTTACAAATTACCCAAAAGCTTAGCATCTTAAAACACCAAACATTTATCTAACAGTTTTTAAGGGTCAGAAATCTGGAATTTGCTTAGCTATATGGTTCTGGTTGAGGGTCTCTTATGAAATTGCAATCAAGCTGTCAGCTGGGGCAGCAGACATCACAAGGCTTGAGTGGGGCTGGAGAATCTGCTTCCATGCTCACTCATGTGGTCTTTGGCAGGCCTCCATTACTTGCAGATTTTTGGGCTGGGGACCTCAGTTCCTTGCTGGCTATTGTCTAGATGTTTCTGTTTTTCACCATGTGGGCCTTTCCTCAAGGGTCTTGCAACGTGACAACTTGCTTTCCCAGAAAAAACTGATCCAAGAAAGAAACAGAGCACAGCAGTTACATATACTCATGACTTATAACTGTTATTTCTAAATTTTGAGATATTGAGCTGTTCACTTATAACCTGGTTATTCCCAGAAGCTTGGGTATTTATGTGACAAACTTGAGGCTGAGAATTAGTGCTCTGAAGCTATGAAAGTCAGCAGTATCCCATACAGAAACTGTTTAAGAAGTTGGAAAAGGGATCTGACTTTAAGTAGAGATATGAATGAAGCTGATCTGGATAGGACTAAGGTAAATCAGAATACAGCATAAAAGATAATATTGTGCATATTTTTAAACTTCAATCTCTGTGTTAGACTAAAAGGGGAGATGTTTATTTGGTGCAAACTTTATATTTTGGATAGTACATTTCCTAATTTAACTTGTATGGTCAGTTTAGTTAGACATCATAAGTACATGGAATCTTGAATAGAGCATGAGACTTTGTTGGTTTGTTCAGGTTAATATGATTCCCTGATATATCCCAGGGTAATTTGGGTAGTGAATAAAGACATATTTGCAAGGTCCCCTTGGGGCACTGGGGAGAAAGGAAGAAATATTCAACATCCCCATTTGGAGAATTTCTGATATTCTTGCAAACAGTGGAGACAACCAAATCAATGGGCTAAGCCCTCAATCTTCGGGTTTGCCTCTATAAAACTTTTTCTTGCAAAGGATAGGCTAAGCCTACATAAAGTTAGGCCTGAGAGTCACCCTCAGAGAACCAATTTTGTTGCTCAGATGTGGACTCTCTCTCTCTAAACCGATGTAGCAAGTGAACTCACTGCCCTTCCCCACTATATGGGACATGACTTCCAGGGGTCTCCCTGGTAATGTGGGACAGAACTCCTGGGTTGAGCCAGGATCCAGCATCAAGGGATTGAGAAAGACTTCAAAAGGGGGAGAAGAAAAATGAGACAAAATTAAGAGATTTCAAATTTTAATTTTGAGAGATTAAATTAATCTCTCAAAAGAGAGATTTCAAACAGAGTCAAGAGCTTATCCTGGAGGTTATTCTTACACATTATATAGATATCCCTTTTGAGTTTATGTTGTATTGGAGTGGCTGAAGGGAAGTACCTGAAACTGTT
The DNA here is from genome assembly GCF_023851605.1 of Tamandua tetradactyla. Lineage (NCBI taxonomy): Eukaryota > Metazoa > Chordata > Mammalia > Pilosa > Myrmecophagidae > Tamandua > Tamandua tetradactyla. The sequence continues at coordinate 42,915,781 of NC_135341.1, forward strand.
GAACTGTGTTCAAGTAGTCTCGTTTCTTGAAGATGATTGTATAACGATATAGCTTTTACAGTGTGACTGTGTAATTGTGAAAACTTTGTATTTGATATCCTTTTATCCAGGGTATGGGCAGATGAGTAAAAAATATGGATTAAAAATATAAATAATAGGGGGGAAAGGGGTAAAATAAATTGGGTAGATTGAAATACTAGTGGTCAATGAGAGGGAGGGGTGGAGGGGTTGGGGTTATGGGATGTATGAGTTTTTTATTTTTTCTTTTTCTGGAGTGATGCAAATGTTCTAAAAGTGATCATGGTGATGAATGCACAACTATGTGATGATATTGTGAGCCACTGATTGTACACCATGTATGAAACGTTTGTATGGTAAGACTTGTCAATAAAAATATTTAAAAAAAAATGAAGAAGAAAGAGAGAGCCCAACAACAGGAGCTGTGGTCTTCTAAACCTAATCCTGGAAGTGACCTACCACTTCTGTTGTGTGCTGTTGGTCATACAGACCAATCCTGGTACAACGAGGGGAGGGAGTGACTACTGAAGGGTGTGACTACGAGGAGGCAGGGCTTATCTGGGGCTGTGGAGAGTGTCTATCACAGTGAACATTGGAAAAGGAGTCCTAAGTCAGAGTGGGACACTGCTTCTGACCTATCTGCCATCCCTTTAGTTCCTCCCTGAAGAAGCCCATTTGAATCTTTGTCCACAAACCTGGGAGTATGGAAAATAAGACAACTTTTATTTTGAGCCTCCATTCTACTAGACTTCAGAAAAATTCCTTTTTTCTTAGGAGAGCCAAGGTCTTGGGAGGGATCTAATTGTTTATGAAGCAAATGTCAACCTATGCTCCTACTGCGATACCCATTGTCTTGTGCGCTCCACTGCTTCCAGGCTGTAGCTGGGAACCTCTCTAGGTGGCTGTGAAGGATCTTGTCTGCCTGGATGTACCACAGCCCTTTCCTTTCTAGAGTCTGGCTGCTTCCTAGATTGCTCTTCCTAGAAAATGGACCTGCCTAAAAGACCCCCAGTTCTCCATGCCCCAGGGAGAACTAGGCTACTCTTTTCATTTTCTGACCAAAATACCTTTCTTAAGAATTCTACTCTAGCCCCAGGGAGGTTTAGACTTTGGAAACAAGCCCTATAGGGTCCCAGTGAGCACAAGCTGCCGTATTCTTGAAAGGTGAAACCGTGGAGGAGAAAGCGAAGATTAATACCCGGCTGCACTAGCATACTCACTGCATGGCAGTTGGCTGGACTTGGCCTTGTCCACCTCCAGACCAATGCTTGTGCTTCCCCAAGTTTGGCAGGCTTATGCACACTCGCCTCAACTCTAGCTGAGTTATATTCTTCTGGGTCTGTCTAAAGACAGGTCTCCTTTCTGACACCTTTCCTGATCTCAAGTGTGGGAGCTCATTACCCCTCATTCTGCATGGTAGAGAATTCCCTCGGTCTCATTCCTCATTCTCAGTAGACTGCGCAGTATCAATTCAGAGATCACAAATTGGCAACTTATTTGCTGAATCTGGCCCAAAGGTGTGGTTTGATACATGCCGCTTTTTGTTTGAATTAGTTGCCAACACGTAAACTGAGGGATTTTACGTAAATTTGAGTTTCAGGCTTGCATTGAAATATCCTATCTGGTCACACCAGATTCACATTCTCATGGACTAATAATTGGCCGCTGCTGAGCAGCAGCTGCCCCTGTAGAGGGGGCCTGCTCTCTCTGGCTCACCCCAGTCTGCACCTGCCCGCTTTGCTTTTCCTCATCACTTGCTAGACCCTGTGGGCATATGTGTGTTTGACTCCTGCTCTAGTTTCTGGTGTATTTACGTCACCCCTCACAGGCTGAGTGCCCTGGATGTTCTTATTTTTTAACTTAATGATTGCCCAGCACATTGGATTGGATTGAATACAAGGAGAAGAAGGTTAGAACCATGCCATCTACACTTTGAAAATGGGGAAGTCCCTTAATAAACAATAGGCCCATCAGTGAATGTCAACCAGAACCCAAGGGTCACGTAAGCAAAGTCTACTATTTGAGAGGCAACCCCCAGTTTATAATTGGTTTTATCTGATAATCCCAAGCAGCAGTTTCCCTTGTCTGTCTGTCTTGATATACACATTTTGCAATTTGTTTGTAGTCGGGGCTGAAGAGATCTTTATTGGATGGAAATGTGTGTTCTTTCCATTAGAAGTTCAGTTTACTCTCCAAAATAGATCTGATTTAGGGAATGAAGTGCACAGGACCTGGGGCAAAAGTGGTACCAGAGGGTGGGGGGAGTAAGCAAAGAGGAGAGCTCATTGTGGCAGTGTAGGTGATAAGAAGTAGGCAGATTATGAATTTGCCAAGCAAGTGGTGTTTGCATCACCTAATTTAAGTTCCCCCAAGCGCTACTGGGGCTGAGCAGGGCTCCTGGAGCTCACCTTTGAGGGTGCTCCCAGGAGAAGATCTAAACACACTTAGTTTTCCATGCTTTCCTGTGAACTGTGGCAGCCTGTGGTCTGTGGAAGCAATATGCCCAAGGTCATAGTCAGCAGTGCTCAGATCTAGGCCTTAGCACCCAGAGTGCAGAATTTCTGGACTTCCCTAGGGTGAACTTTGCCTAGAAGATGCCCAGAGTTATTAGAAAGATACAGGGGCCTCTGGGAGTTAGCCCAGTGAAGGGGGCTCTTTTCCCATCCCCTTGGTGGCTATTCAGAGCCACCTGGCAATTGTAAAATGCTTGATGTAGAGCTCTAAATTTCCATCTTTCCAGTTCTTTCTTTGCCTTCTGGATCATGCTCGTGACATCTCTCTCCCTAGAATGGCTCCAGTACAGAATGGCTTTGACATTGGAGGCTGTTTTACAAACCACAATTAAGAGCCTGTTTTGAGATGGCTTAAAGGAACACCCCGTGAGCTTCATCAGCTGCAGTTACTTCATTCAATCCTGGGATACAACAAATGGTCCAAATTGGGCCACGCATGCCTAACCTTGCAAGCCTTTGCTCACTGCCACCCAGCAAGCCACCATTTAATCTCAATTGCTCCCTATGGCGTGGGCCAATTAAAGAGAAAGCCAGCAGGGCAAGGATCACTGGCGAACCTTCTGAGGGAAGGAGACCCAAGGGCTGCCTTGCCAAAGGCTCTCCTCCTCCACTCACATGCTGTGTAAGAATGCAAACCGTGGGGCTTGCCAGTTGGATCGCGGACTGCCCCAGAAACAGGAGCCGAGATTCAGTACAGATGGCAGCAAGAGTGGCAGCGCCACAGAATAGTATCCCCAGGGCTCAAAACTTCCAAAATGAGATTTACAGTTCTGGCCCGCCCCCTTGCGAGAGGAAACACCTGCTCCAGCAGCTTTGGGAACGGCCTCTTATTATCAGCTTCTGTGCAGGGATCAGATTTTTACAGCTAACTAGTGCCTGGTGTGAAATGAAAGCTATTTTGAGGTGGGAGGAGTTCTCAACCTTTTCCTCTTTGCATTTTAGGTCTTGATTAATTCCCCTTCAATCCTTTATTGTGGAGTCTTTTTTTCTTCCACAATTCTTCCTTTCCTGGCTTCCTTTCTACTCCACTCTCCCCTCTAAATTTTCAGGATCTGTGTTCTAGAAACCAAGGCAGGTCTGACCAATGGTTCCCAATCCTACCCGCCCAGAATTGCCTGGGGCACAAAAATATTCCTGGGCCACTTTCCAGACCACTTAAGTCAGCATCTCTAGGAGTAGGACCCTGGTATAGAAATGCAATCCCTCAACTGATCTTAATGTGCAGCCAAGGTTGAGAACTGCTGGTTACGCAAATGATGCTGAGAAATAACGCAGCTTTGAACTAGCACGATCCACTGGGGTTAGTTTTTATGCCACAGGCGAGTCCCTAGAAGCAGGATTTAATCCCAAAGATGAGCTACAGCGCATCAGATGATTTTTTTCCTTAGCTCTTCTCCTATTTTACAAATGATACATGTTGGTTTGACAAAGATTTAGATAAGGCAGAGTCCAAAAGCTACAATCTAACCACCCAGCACCACTGTTAATATTTTGGTGTATATGTATATTTGTTCCTTTTACTCTTTTTATGCACATTACAGAGAGCTTCTTGCATAAAAATGGGATTACATTATACATAGCCTAGTAACTCTTTTCTCAATTTCATGAACATATTTCTATGTAAGTAAGTAAATCCACTACAGAACAATTTTATTGATGGCATAATATTTTTTAATCAGTCTATTAATGGATTTTAAGCTACTGTTTTGTTCTTGTGATAAACACTGTGTTCACTCTAGTAGGTGAACTTTATACGCATCAAAGTATTGGCCCTGTTTTTTTTCTCTGAACAAACTCACTGGGTTCTCTTGTCCAGTCCCACGACTTTAAATACACCCAGATGCTAATATTCCAAATTGATATTCATTTCAAATCTCTTTTGTTCAAAAGGAGCTCTTAAGATATTCCTCTGTCTACCCAAACCCGTCTACCATTTATACCCACCTCTTATATTTGCTTTTCCTTCAAGCAGGAAGCCTAGATGCCATCCTTGATTCTTTTCTTTGCTCCCAACACAGAGCTTCTCCCCACCTATTTATATGCAAGACTCATCAACTCTACATTGGCCTGGACCTTAGCATGCCTCCTAGTCAAGCCACTCTCACCTCTCACTCAGACTAAATCTTTCACTCTTGACCTTCTCCTGCCTTTTCTGTACATTGCAGTCAGAAAAATCTCCTACGGACACGAATCTGACTATGGCACTTCTTACTTTGAAGAAGTCCCTGGCTCCTTATCTTCTAGAATAAAATTCAAATCTTATCATGACCCCCAGGTCCTGCAAGTGTGGTTCCTGGTTCCTGCTTTCCTTGCAAACCTCTTCAGACACAGCTGTATGCTTTCTGTTCTTAAATATGCTAACCCCTTTTCCACCTTGGGACCAGGGCTCTTGTGGTTCTGTCTGCCTGCATTCTTTTCTCTCAGCTCTTACATCTTGTTCTCATCCTCAGTTCTAAACTCAGATATCACTTCCTTAGGGAGAACATCACCAAATACTGTGTCTAAAATGCAGCCCCACTCCTGTCATGCTAGTCTATTTCTCCTATAATCTTTAACAAACTCTACAATGATCATATTTACTCTCTCTCATCCCACTGCCTCTTGTCTCCCTCCCAACCCACACAGGTACATGCAAATGGCTTTAAGCTGCTTTCTCACAGCGGTGTCCATAGTGCCTGTCAGAGAAGCATGTGTCAATGAAAGGTCAGGTTGAAAGACTTAACCTTGAAGGTGTCCACAGGGGAGACCTTTAAGATCTGACTTAGCTTGACAATCTAGAAGATTAAGTAATGTAAGCCTAAATTTGCAAGTAAATGATTTACAAAAGGGGAGTCAGAATTAGTCTCAAAGAGATGGCTGTGAGCTCCTAGTATTCTCTGCAGTGGTTTAAGCTAGGAATGAGCAGAATGGAGGAGAGAAGCAGCAAAACAAACGTTTGAGAACAATGGTGCAGAGAGAACACTGTTTTGCTTAAAAGAGGTTGGGCCACGGTGGCTCAGCAGGCAAGAATGCTTGCCTGCCATGCCAGAGGACCCGGGTTCGATTCCCAGTGCCTGCCCATGTAAAAAAACAACAACAACAAAAGCATATTATGTATCACTTCTGTAGGAAATGTGGGATACACTAAACAGGACAAAACGATTTTTTTTTTGCCAAATTTAAGGCTGTGAGTAGGAGAGTGACTCAGTGAGCAGGTGCCTGTGAACGCACACCAGGCACTGCCACATCGGTTGGCCCATCCCTATGGCAGCTCAAAAGGACAACAGGTTAGGGGAAAGGATCTGAATGTTGGAATTCAGGTGTTTTGGATGTTATGTGAAAGTTCTTTGGGTGACCAGCCAGCCAGGAATGCATGAAAGGACAGCGTAGTTAGCTCAAAGGCCCTGGAGGGGAAATGGGAGAATGAGGGCTGTGGAGGGGCCTGCTGGACTTACCTAATTTAGATTCCTAGAGGGTCTGTGGAGGACGGAGGGAGGAGGCGCATGTGGGGTTCAGACTCTTGCCTTTATTGTGATGGGGGTGGGGAAATAGACTTTCCTGTGGATAGTGGGGAGTAGCAATTTCAAACTAAGGCGTGAAACGTAGAAGTGGCAAGGGCCATCTGGAGAAGCAGAGGCAGCTCTTATCATCCAGACCATGTAGAGGGACAGACCTTGCTAGTTGGGTTTGTGCCCAGGGCAGGGCTAGCTGGTGTATCTTCTCAAAAGGGGAATTTAAGACTAGGCCAGCCAGGATGACAAGGTACCACATAAAACTTCTTATGTCAGTACAGTCTTCCCTGTGGTGCCTTGGCATGATTTTTTAAAGACGGCTGTGGCCTGAGTAGTTGAGATACTTAGGACGTATTTAAGCAGTTTGTTATGATTCATATGATCTAAATGCGGGTACCATAATCATAATTAGAAGCAGTCCTATGGTTCTGCCAAAACTTGTAATTACTAATCAGTCTCCCCAGGTATTGAGGCTTAGCCATCAGAAAAGGTCCCATGAGGGCATGAACATACTGAGGGTTCAGGAGGAATTATACATTTTAACAGAGGTGTCAAAGATATTAATAATGTATATCTGTTGTTGCATCTTTTGTAAACTGTATTGGACCTGCCCTGAGTTGCTGCTATATCTGAGAGAAGCCATGCCAGTAGTGACGTAGACTCTACCCTCCTTAGCCAACAGATAGCCCCATTCTAGTCTGTTGTCAAAGACCATTTGAGCTAGAGAGCTAGGCTGTTGTAAAATGAGGCCAGGGTTTGGGGTGCCACTTGTACCTGCTGAGCTATTGTGGCCAACAACTGTTGATTTGCCTGGAGGAGATCTGTTTGTTGTTGTAAAGATGTGGCTTACAGTTTCGTAAGCTACAAAATACCATGTAGGCTCGCTCATCAGGCAGTTCGCAATCTCCATGGAGTATGATTCCAAATCCAAGTCCCAGAGCAGCAATGCTGTAAGTCCTATACTTCAGCTCCTATGGTAGATTCAGCAAGAGGCAAAGTCCTCTCCAGTGATGAGGGCTGGGTCTGTGTCATCTGAAGCAAGATCATCTCCAGAGGTGAACACGTGTCTTGGGGTGATGCCATCTGATGTAGTGATCGCCAGGGATGGACGTTGTTCCCAATTAGCAATCCATAAAGGATGGGGAATTTTGTCATGGGCTTTTAAATACTGTTAGGCTGTTCTAGTCATGATATCTCTGTAGATTTTATAAAATGGTTGAGGTCACAAGTTCCATGATTTTTATGGAATTGACCGAGACACACCTAGCAAAGGTTTTGGCTGCATGTTCGCATGTGACTCTCTGTATTTCCCTTCACAGGAAGAATGTTTTATCCACACTTCTATGCAATTGGTGTTATTTTGTAGACTTCTATGCAGTCTAAGCTCTTAGTATGATATGTCCAGTGAGCTGTAATAGAGAACAATTGACCCTGCAGGTTCTATCTCATTACAGTCATGAGTCATTAGTAATGCATGAGACTCTTATTTAGATCATGCTTGGGTCAAGAATCATTTATGTAGTTGTACCAGTGGACTCATTTGATGTCTAGGTTGGATGGCTTTGGGTCCTCAGCCATGCTTGGTGGCATGTGGGGCGCAGGTGATTGGTGAGCGACGGCCAGTGATCTCCTATGTCCCATGCCTGGGTACAATTTTAGGATTAGCTGAGCATTGTTTGAGCATTCCTCGGCCTGCGCGGTGAGGACTTGTGGGTCAGTTTTTTAGCCTATGGCCCATGCAGCTAGCAAAAATATTAAAACCCAGAGCCAGGATGAACATTGACATTGTGCAAGTCAGCAAGAGTCAGCTTCTGCCACTTGTATTGTGACAGCCAGACCTGGTATTGGTTCCCTTGCTGAGAGATTGCATGAGGCTTTCTCATGGAGCTTGATCTGTGTCATGTTTGCCAGTCTGGGTGTTGTGTGTTGTTTAGGTAATAAGTACTCATGCCAGGGTAAAAGGAGGTCATTTTTTGATGTTTAGGATCCTCCAGATGTAGCTTTTCTTCACTTCTGAAGGTGACCCAGTCTGTTTCACTGCTTGGTTTAGGAACTATAATCTCTACTTCCTGGTGGCTTTGGAGTAAAGGGAAATGGTCCTGTGTAATATGGCCATGGGGAAAGGGTTAACCCCACCCAATGGAACATGATCCCATCTGTGGGATGCTGATATTTGGTTTTGGAGCACAAGTCACAGCCTTTAGTGACTGTTTTGGCTGGTGATGGACCTAGAGGCAATCCCTTTTATGTGCCCACCACTCCAGGGCAGAGGAGCCTCTGGGAGGCCTGAGGTGTTATGGACCCAGAACATCAGTTGGTAGTTGAAGCTTGCAGGGCCCAAGTGGGCAGTCTCTGAGGGACCTGCTGGATAAGCTGTGTCAGAATGAATTTTAGGTAGTTTATCAGTGTCTTTGAACAATGACTCTGGCATAAGTGGAACATGTGTGGAAATGGGTTAATCTGTGAGCTGTTTTCATATGTGGAGGCCCCCATGAGGGCCTTTCTGGCATGAGAAAACTATTTTGTTTTAATTGGCCTGACCCGACCCTTCCTGCGAGCCCTTTGACCAAAACCCAAGAATTAGTGAAGATGTGGAGATTAGGCATCTGGCAACTCAGAGCCTTCCAGAGGGCTAACTGGACTGCTTCTAGCTCTGCCAACTGAAAATGGGGTGTTTGAGGCCCAGAGATATACCATGGACTTCCAATGAACTGCGTTGTGAAGAATCATAGCATTACCATTGGTGAGATATGTCAACTCCCATTTCATGTCAGACAGTTGGTCCCAAGGGGCTCCCTACTTGGTTAGAGGAGGGGACAATGGGGGTGCCTTCACCAGAGTCTCAAGATCTATGGGGAAGGGGGTAAGCATGGCAGGAGCCACCTCCTCCTGTAATTTGGAAATGCTGGTTGCCAGGTTTAGCTCCATCCTGTAAGTACGATTTCTACCTTTCTTTTTTTTTTTTGTCTTATTAGAGAAGTTGTGGGCTTACGGAATGTACCATTTCCATTTTACCAGTGAGGATTCAGTGGCCTTGCTGAACTTCTGCTGGGGATTATCTCTTACCCACGACCTTATGGGAATCTGCAGTACAAGCTAAGCTATTGTGGCTTTGTAAGCATATCCATTTTTTTTTAAAAGCATATTTATTGAGATAAATTCAGATACCATATTATCCATTCAGTGTTCCATCAAGTCTTCTAGTAAATTTACAGAGTTATGCATTCATCACCACAATCAGTTCTAGAACATTCTCACCCCCAAGAGAATTCACCATGTCATATAGTCCCATATTTCATACTCTGGCTTTCCTACTAGTGACATACCCAACCCTAACGTTCCTTTTCAACCACAATGATATGTGCACACATATATTATTGCTGTTAATTACACTCACTATGATGTGCTGTCATCACCTCTATACATTTCCAAATATTTGCAATCAGTCTTATTACATATTCTGCACAAATTAAGCTTTAGCTCTCCATTCTATGCCCTCATTCTGATGATGATGTTCTAGATATTAACGCTATGCACTGGCTAGTGATATTTTGCTCATATTAGTGAGGTTGTACAATATTTATCTTTTGGTGTCTGGCTTATTTAACTCAATATAATGTCTGCAAGATTCATCCATGAAATCACATGCTTCATGACTTCATTTCTTCTTATGGCTGTATAATATCTCATCGTATGTATATACCACATTTTGCTTATCCATTCATTGGTTGAATGACACCTGGGTTGTTTCCACCTTTTGGCAATTGTGAATAATGCTGCTATGAACGTTAGTGTGAAAATGTGAAATGTCCCTGATTTCAGTTCTTCTGAGTGAGTACCTATTAGTAGGATTGCCAGCTCATGTGGCAGTTCTATACCATAGAATCCCATTAACTTTCTGAGGCCAAACTGTCTTCCATAGCAGATATACCATTCTAATTCCCACCAACGGTGAATAAGTTTCTATATCATCTCCAGCACCTACAATTTCCTGTTGTTGATGTTGTTTTTAACAGTGGCCATTCTAGTAGGTAGGAAATGATATCTCATTATAATTTTGATTTGCATTTCCCTAATAGCTGGTGCTGCTGACTATCTGTTCATGTGCTTTTTAGCCATTTGTATATCCTCTTTGAAAAAGTTTCTGTTCATGTCTTTTGCACATTTTTAAATTGGGTTGTCTTTTTATTGTTGAGTTGTGGGATTTCTATATACCCTGGATATTAAAATCTTAGTGGGTATGTGGTTTCCAAATATTTTATCCCATCAAGCAGGTTATCTTTGCACCCATTTCACATAGTTCTTTGAAGCACAAAACTCTTCAATTCTGAGGATGCTCCATTTATCTTTTTTTTTCTTTCATTGTTTGTGCTTTGTCTTTTATCTAAGAAACCACTTCCAACCACAACATCTTGGAGATGCTTCCTCAAATTTTCTTCTAGGAGTTTTATGGTTCTTTGATCTATTTAGAGCTAATTTTTTTAAGGTGTGAGATAGGGGGTCCTCTTTCCTTTTTTTTCCCAGTTCTCCCAGCATGATTTGTTGAAGACACTGCTCTGTCCCAGCTGCATGAACTTGTCAGCATAGTTAAAAATAAGTTGACTGTAGATGTACGGGTCTATTTCTGAACTCTCAATTCAATTTGATTGATCAACATGTGTATTGTTATGTAGATACCATGCTGGTTTTACCACTATAGCTTTGTAATATGCTTTAAAGTCAGGAAGTGAGAGTCTTCCAACTTTATTGTTCATTTTCTAGATGTTTTTGGCTACTTTGGGTCCCTTAGCCTTCCAAATATATTTGGTAATTTGCTTTTTCAATTCTGCAAAGTAGGCTGTGGGAATTTTTATTGGGATTATGTTGAACCTGTTGATCAGTTTGGATCAATACTGGGTCAAGACAAATATTTACTCTTCTGTTCCATGAACACAGGATGTCCTTCCGTTTATTTTTGGAAGAAAAAATAAAATTTTCTTTGATTTCTTTTAGCAATGCCTTGTAGTGTCCTGAATACAGGTCCTTTACATTCTTGGTTAAGTTTATTCCTAGGTTTTTGATTCTATTAATTGCTATTGTAAAGGAATTTTTCCCAATTACCTCCTTAGATTGCTCATTACTAGCATATAAAAACACTACTGAGTTTTGTGTGTTAATCTAGTATCCCACTTTGCTGAAATTGTTTATTAGCTCTAGTTGCTTTGTAGCAGATTCTTGAGAACTTTCTAGGTGTAGGATCAGATCATCTGCAAATAGTGAAGTTTTACTTCCTCCTTTTCAATTTGGATAACTTTTATTTCTTTTTCTTTCCTAATTACTCCATGTAGAACTTTTAACAAAATGTTGAATAACAGTGGTGACAGTGGCCATGCTTGTCTTATTCACAATCTCAACAAGAAAGCTTTCAATCTTTCACCATTGATTACAATTGTTAGCTGTGGATTTTTCAAATATGCCTTTTAACATATTGAGAAAATTTCCTTCCATTCCTATCTTTTGAAATGCTTTCATCAAGGAAGGATGCTGGATTTTGTCAAATGCCTTTTCTGTGTCAATAGAGATGATCATACGGTTCCTCTCTGTTGATTTGTTAATTTGTTGTATTATGTTAATTGATTTTTTTGTGTTGAACAACCCTTGCATAACTGGGATCAAGCCCATCTGAATTCTTGTTGGTTTGTCCAGGTTAGTGTGGTTCTCTGACATATCCCTGAGTAATTTGGGCAGTGAATAAAGAAGTATTTGCAGAGTCCCCTTGGGGCACTGGGGAGAAAGGAGGAAATATTCAACTTCCTCATTTGGAGACTTTCTGATATTCTCAAATGCAATGAGGACAACCAAATCAATAGGCTGGACCCTCAATCTTGGGGCTCACCCCTATGAAACTTATTCCTGCAAAGGATAGGTTAATCAACTTAAAATTATGCCTAAGAGTCCCCTTCAGAGGGGACAACTCTTTTGTTGCTCAGATGTGGCCTCTCTCTCTAAGCCAATGTGGCAAGTGAACTCACTGCCCTCCCCCCCCCTACATGGGACATGACTCCTGGGGGGTGTAAATCTCCCACTACATGGGACAGAACTCCCAGGATTCACCAGGACCCACCATCATGGGATTGAGAAAGTCTTCTTTTCCAAAGAGGAAAAGAGAGAAATTAGACAAAATAAAGTTTCAGTGGCTGAGAGATTCCCAAAAGAGTTGAGAGGTTATCCTGGAGGTATTCCTTATGCATTGTATAGATATCTCTTTTTAGTTTATGGTGTATTGGGGAGACTGGAGGGAAGTACCTGAAGCTGTTGAGCTGTGTTCCAGTAGCCTTGATTCTTGGAGACAATTCTATAATGATACAATTTTTACAGTGTGACTGTGTGATTATGAAAACCTTGTGTCTGAGGTTCCCTTTATCCAGGGTATGGACAGATGAGTACAAAAATATGGCTAAAAAATAAATAAATAGTAGAGGGGATAGGGAGTAAAATAAATTGGGCAGATTGAAATACTAATGGCCAATGAGAGGGAGAGATAAGAGGTATGGTATGTATGAGTTTTTTTTTTTTATTTCTTTTTCTGAAGTGATGCAAATGTTTTAAAAAGATCATGGTGATGAATATACAACTATGCAATGATTTTGTGAGCCATTGATTGTACACTATGAATCGGCTGTGTGTGAATATTTGTCAAAAAAATTTTTTTCAAAAAACCATCTGATCAATATTTTTAAATCAATATTTAAAAAATATTTTAAAAAACCATCTTGCTGTGGCCTCACTCTCTAAGCCCAACTCTTCAAGTGAAATCATTGCCCTCCCCCCTATGTGGGACATGACATCCAGGGATGAAAGTCTCCCTGGCGACATGGGAGATGACTCCCAGGAATGAATCCACACCTGGCATCATGGGATCAACAATTCCATCCTGACCAAAAGAGGGAAGAGAAGTGTAACGAATAAAGTATCAGTGGCTGAGAGAGGTCAGATAGACTTGAGAGGCTACTCTGGAGGTTGTTCTTGTGCAAGCTTCAGTTAGACCATGCTACCTATCATAGCCTGCCAACCCCTCACCAGGACCATTTCAGCCAATCCTAAAGAACACCTAGGGCAATATATAAGATTCCACAAGGGTTCCATGTACTAGAGTAACTTTCCAGAAAATTACAACCTCCAGATGGGTTCCTGGTCCAGATAAGTCCTGAAACCTAGCCCAGCCTCTCCAGAACATCAGACAGTTTCATCTCCCTACCCTATATTAGTGACAGACCCTTTCAATTAGAAAACTTTAGAATGGCCATAGCCCAATACCCCTAAAGAGAAGGATGGAAAGATCAAAGGTGATGGTGGAGTTATACAGAGAAGATAGGATCTAACAAATAAATATGAATGCTGAATCATTAAATTGATATCTCTTCTAGTCTCCAGTATTTTAGAGCAGCTAGAAGTAAAAACCTAAAATTGTGGAATTGTAATCCATGCCAATCTCTGAAATATATTCTACAACTAATTGTGGTGCTGTGCTTTGAAATTTATAGCTTTTGTGTATATATGTTATTTTTCACATTAAAAGAAGGAAAAAAGTTGTGATGATGAAAAATATTTAAGCCTTCTAGCCTCCTATATTCTGGAGCAGCAAGAAGGAAAAATCTGAGAGGATGGTATGATAGCATATGACAAACTTTGGGATCTGTCCTGTAACTACTTGCTGAAGAGAGCTTTGAAAACTATTGCTCTTTTAATTTCTTTGCTTTGTATATATGTTGTACTATACAATAAAAAAAGTAAAAAAGAAAAATCTATCTGCCATATAATTGTGTAAATAGGCAGCTGGAGTCAATTTGCAAGTATTTTGTTGAAGATTTTTGCACCTATTGTTAGAGAATTTGGTCTGTAATTTTCTTTTTTTTTTTCTAGTATCTTTATCAAGCTTTGGTATTAGGGTGATGTTGGCTTCATAGAATGAATTATGTAGTATGCCCTTTTCTTCAATTTTTCAGAAGAGTTTGAGCAGGATTTGGTATTACTTCTTGGAATAATTGGTAGAATTTACCCATGAACCCATCTGGTCCTGGGCTTTACTTGGTTAGGAGGTTTTTGATAACTGTATCAATCTCTTTACTTGTGATTGGTTTGTTGGGATCTATTTCCTTGGGAGTCAGTGTAGGTTATTCACGTGTTTTTAAAAAAGTTTCTATTTCATCTGTGTTGTTTAGTTTGTTGGCATACAGGTGTTCATATTATCCTCTTATGACCTTACTCTTTCTATGGGGTCAGTAGTACTGTCTTCCATTTCATTTCTGATTTTATTTATTTGCATCTTTCTCTTTTTTTCTTTATCATTCTAGCTGAGGGCTTGTTAATTTTGTTGATGTTTTCAAAGAACCAACTTTTGGTTTTGTGGACTCTGTCTATTGTTTTTTTTTTTTTTCTCTCAATTTCATTGATTTCTGCTCCAATCTTTGTTACTTCTTTCTTTCTGCTTGCTTTGTGATTAGTTTGCTGTTCTTCTAGTTATTCCAGTTTTTCAGCTAGATATTTTTTAAGTGATTTATTGTAATTCTTAAGGTAAACAACAAAAACAAAATCTAAAATTATAACTTTAAGTGTTTAAAATTTCAGATGACAGATACAGGAATCATTAACAGCATCTTTAATTTCACATTAATAGTCCAATTTAAAACACTAACAACTACCTGGTAATAAAATTCAAAGAATTGGGTTTCTGTGAAGGAAAACAAAAAACATGCAAAATACTCCCCAGAACACATGATTTTCTTTCTCATTTAAAATCTAAACTTGTAAAACTTTTATAAATGTATGATCATTCCACACAATACAGATTTTCTAGAGTATTTCTAAAGGAAACTATAGTTTTTGGTCTTAAGGAATAAGATAAGATGGAAAAGGGGATGAAAACAGTGATACCTGAGGGAAAAATACACTCTTTCTATACACACAAGCACACTGCTGTTTATCCAGTCAAGTTAGTGATTACAGTTTAGAATATGGTTTTCAAGGCAACTAATAAATCAGGACATAGGTGTTTCACCTTTCTAGAATTAACAATTCTTTTAAAAGCTCTGGCCTATCCATAAAGGATTGTTTTGCTGTTATTTTTATGAAAATGGAACAAATAAATAGAAAAGAAACCTTTGCATTCCCAAATTCATGTACACAACATGTGGAGTGAGCTGTAAGTCAGTTTTAGGCTACACAGTGCAGTAGAATTGTTGGTACCCTCTGAAATGGGTGCTACTGTGGATGGCCGAAAACATGATCTAGTAAAACAAATCCACATTTTTATGCTTCAAACAATTTGAAAGCATTTCATTATTGTTCTGATAAGATGCATTATTAGCTCCTCAGGTAATAGATCTTTAGCATTCTGTATGTTAATGCTGTATCTGCAGGTTTACTGGCAATGAAATGCAAATACAAAATTACAGTGAAAGTAATCATTAGAAAAAATCAAGTTAATGTAAAAAGGAGGGGAAGCCAGTACTAAATACTAATACCAAATGCCTGAAGGCATTTTTGTTTGTGGAAGACAGAATAATGCACTCAATCAAGTTCAACCAGAAGACAGAAAAGAACAGAGAATTAAAATGTTAAAGCAAAGAAGAAGAAGAAAAATAAAAAGGAGAAGGAAAGTGAAGGAAACCCAGAAAGCAAAGGAATTACTGGATAGCCTGAAAATACCAGAAAGTGAGGCATGTGCATTGTTCGTTTCTTTCTGTCTTCTGTGTACCCAATAATTTATAATGTAAGTGGCATGTGGACCATGCTAGAAAGCAAGAATAAACCTTCTGATGGATAGAGAGGGAGGAGTTGTGTTGCTTCCCTGTTGAAACGGAGCTCGAAGATATTAAGGAATGATGAGAAAGAAAGGAAGAAAGAAAGAAAGAAAGGCACAGATGGGCTCAGGGGTCTGAAGCTTGAGTTTAATTCAGACAGACTTCAGACAATTTTATTCTTAACCAAATCCTGGTTATATACCACAGGATGACAATAGGCATGCATGCATTTCCTGAGGGAACAAAGTTCTTATCTTTCAGTGTTCTTCCTTCTTACTTAAAATAATCATTTGGGGTAAACAAACATTCTCTTCCTCCCAGACTGCTCTACATAACAATCTCCACAGTTTACTGCCACCATCCTGAGGCCAGCTGCTTCCAACAAATTCTTCAGGTCTTGTTTTAACACTTGGCTCCTACAGAGTTGGGGATGGGGCTGAGGTGCTTTGTTGTTGTTTTTACTTTTAATTCATACCTGAAAGTTTTGAATCCTTGCTAAATATTCTGGTTGTTTTTGAAGGCTGTATTGGAGAACAAGAGCGAGTAGGAAAACTTCCTTTTAAACCTATGGCTTTGACTATAGGAGATGTTCCATTCATAATGAGTTCCCTGGCAATTGTAGCTGAACTATTTGATGTGGGAGATATACTGAAGAAAGAGCTTGAAAGTTGGTTCATATCGTTGGGTGACAGCCTAGAGTATTGCTAGAGATTACTTTGTGGTGACTGCCTTCCATTTCTCGATAAACATCAGGAGACAAAGACTTTTGGGGGGAGTGTTATTGGGTGGTTCGGGAAACCTAGCCTTTGGACCACTCCATCCTTTGTTTTACCCTGTCCTGTCAAGTTGCTCTTGAACGTTAGTGGATACTTTGTAACCAAGTTGTAAAGCATTACTTCTACAGTATTTTTTTTTAAGCTTTCTTTTAATTAGGTCCTGTTCCAGCATCAATTGCCTACTTTGACCTGTATCACAAATTCTTGACATCAAAGCATTCCTCTTTCTTTTTTTATACTTAGACTGTAAAGAAGGATTTTATAAAACTTAACAGTAGCTAACTTTTCTTATGTAAAGAAGGATTGTAAAGAAAAGAGTTATGGGCCCCATCAGGCTAAGAAAAACAACCCGGAACTTCCCAGGGGCGGTTATCTGCTGCCTTTGTTATGCAAGGTTTTCTGCTGCCTTGGTTATGCAAGGTTGTAACTGCTGGAGGAAGTTTATCTAAGAATGCAACTGAGAAGGTTGAGTAAGGGAGTTTTGCTCGAGACAGCTGCTTCTTGCATGAAGCAGCTCCCATGACTCATGCGCGAAAAATGTTTGTTATCTGCTTCTTGCAAAATGTTTGTTATCTACTTCTTGCAAAATGTTCGTTATCTACTTCCTGCATAAAGCAGAACCTGTAACTCATGTTCAACCCTCAAACCCCACCCCCTTATCCTGGCCCTCAAAAAGCTTCCCAAAACCCAGGCTCGGGGCTCTCTGTTCCTGCGTGTTCAGTGAGCCCCACACATGTGTGGTAAATTAACCCCTTGCATGTTGCATGAGAGAACGTCTCTTGGAGTCCTCCTTTGCATGGCAAAACTCTTGAATTCTTACAAGACAACTTTATTTAAATGGAAAGTGATGCATTTAAAGTTTCAACTTCAGCCCAATTTGCAGGGTTCCCAATATTAACTTAGGTTTGATCTGAAAAACAGCCAATGAGGAGAGTGGAGAATGGAACACACATTGTCTACAACGTACTCAAGACTATTA
This sequence comes from Tamandua tetradactyla, assembly GCF_023851605.1. NCBI lineage: Eukaryota > Metazoa > Chordata > Mammalia > Pilosa > Myrmecophagidae > Tamandua > Tamandua tetradactyla. The sequence continues at coordinate 42,933,340 of NC_135341.1, forward strand.
ATGGTATCTTGTTTTTTTATCATCACAATTGACTTTTTTTTCTTTTCTGTGAAAAAATAACATACATACAAAAAAAAGCAATATATTACAAAGCACAGCAACAATTAGTTGTAGAACAGATTTCAGAGCTTGGTATGGGTTATAGTTCCACAGTTTTATTTCTAACTGCTCTAAGATACTGGAGAGAAAAAGAAATATCAATCTAATGATTCAGCAATTATATTTGTTTGTTAAACCCTACCTTCTCTATATAATTCCATCTTCACCTTTTTTCTTTCTCCCGATATTTAAGGGTATTTGGACTATGCACATTATAACTTTTTCATGTTGGAAGGGGCTGTTGATAATATGGAATGGGGGATGAAATTAGTTGATGTTCTGGAGAGGCTGGGCCCTCTGCATTTCAGGATTTATCCGTCCAGGCACCCATCTGGAGGTTATAGGTTCTGGAAAGTTGCCCTTGTGCATGGAACCTTTGTAGAATCTTATATAACATCCTAGGTGTTCTTTATGGTTGGCAAGAATTGATTTAGTTGGGGTTTGGCAAGTTATGATAGGGAGCAATGTCTAACTGAAGCTTGCATAAGAGTGACCTCCAGAGTAGCCTCTCAACTCTATTTAAACTCTCTCAGTCACTGATACCTTATTTTTACACTTCTTTTCCCCCTTTTGGTCCATATACCATTGTTGATCCCATGGTGCCAGGGCCAGGCTCATCCCTGGAGGTTATCTCCCACATCGACAGGGAGACTTTCACCCCTGGGTGTCAGGTTCCACATAGCGGGGAGGGCAATGATTTCACTTGAAGAATTGGGCTTAGAGAGAGAGAGAAGCCACATCTGAGCAACAAAAGAGGTTCTCCAAAAGTACCTCTTAGGCATACCTATGGGTAGCCTAAGCTTCTCCACTACATACATAAGCTTCATAAGAGCAAGCCTCAAGATCATGGGCTTGGCCTATTGATTTGGGTTTCCCTAATCAATAGGCCAAGACAGTACCAGGGAGTTCCCCGGTGATAAAGTTTAATAGTTCCATATTTTTTTTCTCCCATTCCTCAAGAAATTTTGCTAATACTTTTTGATAATCTGCTTAATATACTCTGGAATGTATCCAGGCATTACATTAAGCTATATAGGATTAAAGGACCTCAATCTTATTCTGGGCCTGTATTTGGATTGTTTAAATGATCTATCAATACAGGTTGAGTTAGATTACGTGCTACAGAAAATTTAGGTTCTGGACAAAATAAACCTTTCTTCCTTTGGTCTCAAAGAGTAGATGGGATCGGGCCAAGATGGCAGCTTAGTGAAGTGTGGGAGTTAGTTCATCCTCCAGAGCAGCTAGTAAATTGCCAGGAACAGTACAGAACAACTGCTGAGGCCACGTCAGTGACTGGACACACAGCATAGCCCAGTCTGGACCAGCTGGACCGGCTGCAAGCCCACCCAGAACTATGAGTTCTCCAAACCCTGGCGGTCAGTGCCCCTCCCCCCACAGGCTGCTTCTCAGAGGGGAAAGGAAAGAGACTTTACCAGTGGCAGGGGCTGAGCACAACCAAGCTCCAATTGTGGAATTAATTAACAAATTCTGACTACTAAAAATAGGTCCCTAGCTCAGCTGAACCTTCAGTCAAAGCAGAGGTTGCTGGTTTTTGCCCCTAGCTCAGAGGGGGCAGGACTGAAGGAAAAAGAAAAAAGAAAAAAAAAAAAGAGGTTTTTTTTGGATCAGATACCACGTAATACTTGAAAGGGTCTGGGCCCTGAATGACAGGAGGGGGCACATAGGACCTGAAGATACACAAAGCAGCATACCAACTTAAGCTCTTGATTGGCAAACACAAGGAACTGGGGTCCTGCTCTGAAAAGGATTTTTCTTTTTCTTTTTTGGTGGCTGTGTTTCTACAGCTAGATCGCTCTTTTTTAAAATTTATTTATTAATTAAAAAAATTAAGAACAAACAAACAAAAACATTAACATATAATTCTGTTTTACATATATAGTCAGTAATTCTCAATATCATCGCATAGTTGCATATTCATCATTTCTTAGAACATTTGCATCAACTCAGAAAAAGAAATAAAAAGACAACAGGGAAAGAAATAAAACAATAACAGAAAAAAAAAAGATTATACATACCATACCCCTTAGCCCTCACTTTCATTTATCACTAGCATTTAAATAAACAAATGTTTATTTAAACATTTGTTCCCCCATTCCTTATTTTTTAAATTTATTTATTGATTAAAAAAATTAACAAACCAAATAAAACATCAACATATATAATCAGTAATTCAAAATATCATGACTTAGTTGCATATTCATCATTTCTTAGAACATTTGCATTAATTCAGAAAAAGAAATAAAAAGACAGTAGAAAAAGAAATAAAATGAACACAGGAAAGAAAAAAAAAGATTATACCTACCATACCCCTTACCCCTCACTTTCATTGATCACTACAGCTAGATTACTCTTTGGATACAGCTGCAGGGCTTCTAGGCTCCAACTGCCCCAGTCATAGGCAGAATTAAGCTTGTATGAGTGTTTGTCTGGAGACTGTTCCTTCTGCAGGAGAGGAGTGGGGCCCAGCTCAGGTGGATTCCCTCCCTCAAGGAATTCAAACCCCAGGGTCTGGAAAAGTGAAGTGATTAAAACCAACCTACAACCTCTCCTCTATCTCAACCACACCCCCAGAAGGGAGAGTCTGCTGAAGTTAAAGGTACTGCATCACCTTATGCTGGTGGAACCTGCAGGCAGAAAAGCAGCACATATTGGGCAGGATAGGAAAAATACAGAGTCCAGAGGCTTCATAGGAAAGCCTTTCAATCTGCTGAGTCTCACCCAAGGGAAAACTGATGCGGGTAAGTCTTTCCTCCTGAGAGGAGGCAAGTTTGGTCTGGGAAAATCTGGCTGTCTATAAAATTGGTTGGCAATTTTTCTCTTTCAATAACTTAAATATATCATCCCACTGTGTTCTCACCTCCATGATTTCTGCTGAGAAATTTATGCATATTGGGCTTCCCTTGTATGGGATGGCTTGCTTTTCTCTTGATTCTTAGGTCTATAATACCTAAGTAGACCCTCCTAATGGGGGGGAGGGGTACATTTTAATTGCCCTAAAGTACGTTTTGTTTTCTTTTTCTTGCTTTCACTGTTCTGTTTTACTTTCCTTTTCAGAAGAAAGATGTACGCTTAGCTTCAGCCTCCAAACTAAGGTATTGGTCAGACTTTTCTTCTACTCATTCTGTTTCATCACTTTTTAAAAGAGAAGAGACAGGAAGGCAGAAAAACCACAAATATTGAGTATATATTGAGTAAAAATTTCCCAACTCTTATGAAAGACTTAAAATTACAGATCCAAGGAGTGCAGTGGACCCCAAACGGAATAGATCCAAATAGACATACTCCAAGACACTTACTAATCAGAACATCAGATATCAAAGAGAAAGAGAGAATCTTGAAAGCATCAAGAGAAAAGCAAGCCATCCCATACAAGGGAAGCCCAATATGCATAGATTTCTCAGCAGAAACCATGGAGGTGAGAAGACAGTGGGATGATATATTTAAGTTATTGAAAGAGAAAAATTTCCAACCAAGAATTCTACATCCAGAAAAATTGTCCTTCAAAAATGAGGGAGAAATTGAAACATTTTCAGGCAAAAAAATCAAAGGGAATTTGTGACCAAGAGATTGGCTCTGCAAGAAATGCTAAAGGGAACACTAGAGACACATAGGAAAAGAATGAGAGAGAGGTGTGGAGAAGAGCGTAGAAAGGAAGACTATCAGTAAAGGTAAAAAGAAGAAAAACTAGATATTACATATAAAATCCAATAGGCAAAATGGCAGAAGAAAATACTGCCCATACAGTAATAACACTAAATATTAATGATTTAACTCCCCAATCAAAAGACATAGACTGGCAGAATGGATTAATAAACAGGACCCATCTAAATGCCGTCTACAGGAAACAAATCTTAGACCCAAGGATAAACAAAGGTTGAAAGTGAAAGGTTGGGAAAAGATATTTCATGAAAATAACAATCAGAAAACAGCAGTAGTAGCTATACTAATGTCCAACTAATTAGTCTTCAAATGTAAAACAGTTAAAAGAGACAAAGAAAGACACTATGTATTAATAAAAGGAACAATTCAATAAAAAGACATAGCAATCATAAATATTGATGCACCAAGCCAGAGTGCTCCAAAATACATGAGGCAAACACTGGAAACACTGAAAAGAGAAATAGACACATCTACGATTGTTCTAGTTTGCTAGCTGCCAGAATGCAACACACCAGAGATGGATTGGCTTTTAATAAAAGGGGATTTATTTTGTTAGTTCTTCAGAGGAAAGGCAGCTAACTTTCCAGTGAGGTTCTTTCTTATGTGGAAGGCCCAGGATGGTCTCTGCTGGTCTTCTCTCCAGGCCCCTGGGTTCCAACAACTTTCCCCAGGGTGACTTCTTTCTGCATCTCCAAAGGCCAGGGCTGAGCTGCAAGTGCTGAGACGAGGAATGCCGAGCTGCTTAGCTGTGCTACATTGTGTTCTCTCATTTAAGCACCAGCCAATTAAGTCAAACATCACTTATTGCAGCAGACAGGCCTCCTAGCCAACTGTAGATGTAATTGGCAACAGATGATATTCATGTACAGTTGGCTTATGTACGCAGCAACAAGACTAGGTATGCTCACCTGGCCAAGTTGACAACTGAATCTAACTAACACAACCATAATAGTTGGAGACTTCAATTCCCCACTCCCATCAATGGTTAGAACATCTAGACAGAGTATCAATAAAGAAACAGAGAATTTGAATAATACAATAAATGAGCTAGGCTTAACAGACATTTATAGAACATAACACCCACAACAGCAGGATACACCTTTTTCTCAAGTGTTCATGGATCATTCTCAAGGATAGGCCATATGCTGGTTCACAAAGCAAGTCTCAATAAATTTAAAAGGTTGAAATCATACAAAACACTTTCTCAGATCATAAAGGAATGAAGTTAGAAATCAATAATAGGTAGAGTGCCAGGAAGTTTACAAATATATGGAGGCTCAATGACACACTTTTAAAAAAACAGTGGTTCAAGGAAGAAATTACAAGAGAAATCAGTAACTATCTTGAGGCAAATGAAAATGAAAATACAATGTATCAAAATTTATGGGATGTAGCAAAGGCAGTGCTACGAGGGAAATTTATTGCCCTAAATGCCTATATCAAAAAAGAATAAAGAGCAAAAATTGAGCAATTAATTGTTCACTTGGAGGACCTAGAGAAAGAACTGCAAACTAATCCCAAAGCAAGCAAAAAGAAAGAAATAATGAAGATTAGAGCAGAAATAAATGAAATTGAGACCATGAAAGCAATTGGGAAAATCAACAAAACCAGAAGTTAGTTCTATGAGAAAATCAATAAGATGATGGACCCTTAGCAATGTTGACAAAAAGAAGAGAGAGGATGCAAATAAATAAAATCAGAAATGGAAGAGGAGACATGCCTACTGACCCTGCAGAAATAAAGTAAGTAACGAGAGGATACTGTGAACAACTTTGTGCTAATAAACTATATAATGTAGATGAAATGGACAACTTCCTAGAAAGGCATGAGCAACTGACATTGACTCAAGAAGAAATAGACGACCTCAACAAACCAATCACAAGTAAAGAAATTGAATCAGTCATCAAGAAGCTCCCCAAAAAGAAAAGTCCAGGACCAGATGGCTTCACATGTGAATTCTACTAAACATTCAAGAAAGATTAGTACCAATCCTGCTCAAACTCTTCAAAAAAATTGAAGAGGAGTGAAAGCTACCTAACTCATTCTATGAAGTCAATATCACTTCATACCAAAGCCAGACAAAGGTTTTACAAGAAAAGAAAACTACAGACCAACCTCTCTAATGAATATGGATGAAAAAATCCTCAAGAAAATTCTTGCAAATCCCAAATCCAGCAGCACACTAAAAGAATTATACACTGTAACCAAGTATAATTCATCCCAGGTATGCAAGGATGGTTCAACATAAGAAAATCAATTACTGTAATACACCATATCAACAAATCAAAGCATTAAAACCACATGATCATCTCAATTGATGCAGAAAAGGTATTTGACAAAATTCAACATCCTTTCCTGTAGAAAACACTTCAAAGAATAGGAATAGAAGGGAATTTCCTCAACATGATAAAGGGAATATATGAAAAACCCACAGCCAAGATCATCCTCAATGGGGAAAAACTGAAAACTTTCCCCCTAAGATCAGGAACAAGACAAGGATGTCCACTATCACCATTATTATTCAACATTGTGTTGGAAGTTCTAGCCAGAGCAATTAGACAAGAAAAAGAAATACAAGACATCAAAATTGGAAAAGAAGAAGTAAAACTCTATCTGTTTGTAGATGATATTATACTATATGCGAAAACCCCAGAAAATCCATAGCAAAACTACTAGAGCTAATAAATGAGTACAGTAAAGTGGCAGGTTACAAGATCAACACTCAAAAATCTGTTGTGTTTCTATATACTAGTAATGAACAATCTGAGGAGGAAATCAAGAAAAATATTCCATTTACAATTGCAACCAGAAGAATAAAATATTTAGGAATAAATTTAACTAAAGAGATAAAAGACCTATTCAAAGAAAACTATAAGAAATTGTTAAAAGAAATCACAGAAGACCTAAATAAATGGAAGGGCATCCCATGTTCATGGATTGGAAGACCAAATATAGTTAAGATGTCAATTCTACCTAAATTGATTTACAGATTCAATGCAATACCAATTAAAACCCCAAAAACTTACTTTTCAGAAATAGAAAAACCAACAACCAAATTTATCTGGAAGGGCAGGGTGCCCTGAATAGCTTAAAGTATCCTGAGAAAGAAAAATGAAGTCGGAGGTCTCACACTACCTGACTTTAGGGCGTAATACAAAGCTACAGTGCTCAAAACAGCATGTACTAGCAAAAAGATAGATATACTGACCAATAGAACTGAATAGAGGGTTCAGATATAGACTCTCTCATTTATGGACAATTGATCTTTGATAAGTCAGTCAAGCCAACTCACCTGGGGCAGAACAGTCTCTTTAATAAATGGTACCTAGAGAACTGGATATCCACATGCAGAAGAATGAAAGAGGATCCATATCTCATACCCTATACAAAAATTAACTCAAAATGGATCAAAGACCTAAACATTAGATCTAAGACCATAAAACTTTTAGAAGAAAATGCAGGGAAATATCTTATAAATCTTATAATAGGAGGCAGTTTCCTAGACCTTACACCCAAAGCACGAGCATTGAGGAAATAAATAAATAAATGGGAACTCCTCAAAATTAAACACTTTTGTGCATCAAAGAACTTTGTCAAGAAAGTAAAAAGATAGCTTGCACAATGGGAGACAATATTTGGAAATGATATATCAGATAAATGTCTAGTATCCAGAATATATAAAGAGATTGTTCAACTCAACAACAAAAAAGACAGACAACCCAATTATAAAATGGACAAAAGACATGAACAGACACTGCTCAGAAGAGGAAATACAAATGGCTAAAAGGCACATGAAAAGATGCTCAACTTCCCTGGCTATTAGGGAAATGCAAATCAAAACCACAATGAGATATCTTCTCACACCCACGAGGATGGCCGTTATCAATAAAACAGAAAACGACAAGTGCTGAAGAGGATGTGGAGAAAGAGGCACACTTATCCACTATTGGTTGGAACGTCAAATAGTCCAACTGCTGTGGAAGGCAGTCTGGCAGTTCCTCAGGAAGCTAAGTATAGAGTTGCCATATGACCCGGCAATACCATTCATTGCTAGTTATCTACTCAGAGGACACGAGGGCAATGACGCAAATGGACATTTGCACACCAATGTTTATAGCAGCATTATTTACAATTGCCAAGAGACAGAAACAGCCTAAATGTCCATCAACAGAGGAGTGGCTAAACAAGCTGTGGTATATACATACAATGGAATATTATGCAGCTGTAAGACAGAATAAAGTTATGAAGTATGTAACAACATGGATGGGCCTTAAGGACATTATGCTGAGTGAGATTAGCCAGAAACATAAGGACAGATACTGTATGGTCTCACTGATATGAACTTATATTAGTGAATGAATTTGGAAAACTTCAGTTGGTAACAGAGACCATCAAGCAATAGAAATAGGGTAGATAGTGGGTAACTGGAGCTAAAGGAATACAGATTGTGCAACAGGATTGATTGTAAAAATTCAGAAATGGATAGCACAACATTACATAACTGTAATACAGTAATGTTAGAACACTGAGTGAAGCTGAATGTGAGAATGATAGAGGGAGGAGGCCTGGGGGCACAAAGGAAATCAGAAGGAAAGATAGATGATAAAGACTGAGATGGTATAATCTAGGAATGCCTAGGATGTATAATAGTGATTAAATGTACAAATTTACAAATGTTTTTACATGAGGAAGAACAAAGGAATGTCAATACTGCAGAGTGTTGAAAATGGATGGTAATTCATATTTTAAAACTTTAACTTATGTGTGAGACTAAAGCAAAAATTTTTATTTGATATAAAACTTAGATTTTGACTAGTGCATTTCCTAATATAACTTATATGGACAGCTTAATTGAACACTGTAGTACATGGAACCTTGAGTAGGGCTTGAGATTTTGTAGGTTTGTCCAGAGTGATGCCACAATAAATCCCAGAGTGATTTGAACAGTGAATAAAAAAGTATTTGCAAGGTCCCCTTGGGGGAATGGTGAGAAAGGGGGAAAATTCAACTTCCCCAAGTGGAGAATTCTTGATAATCTTACAAGTAGTGGGTACAACAAAAGCAATAGGCTGAGCCCCCAATCTTGGGGTTTGTTCATATGAAACTTAACCCTGCAAAGGACAGGCTAAGCCTACTTAAAATTAGGCATAAGAGTCACTCTCAAGAGAACCTCTTTCATTGCTCAGATGTGGCCTCTCTTTCTCAGCCAACACAGCAAGCAAACTTACTGCCCTTCCTCTCTCTACAAGGGACATGACTCCTGGGGGTTTGGACCTTCCTGGCAATGTGAGACAGAAATCCTAGATAAGCTGGGTCTCAGAAGCAAGGGTTTGAGAAAGCCTTCTCAACTGAAGGGGGAAGAGAGAAATGAGACAAAATAAAGTGTCAATGGCTGAAAGATTCCAAACAGCATTGAGAGGTTATCCTGGAGGTTATACTTAGGCATAATATAGATATCACCTTTTCAGTTAAGGCATAATCGAGAGGCTGGAGGGAACTGCCTGAAAATGTAGAGCAGTGTTCCAGTAGCCATGTTTCTTGTAAGTGATTGTATAAGATATAGCTTTTCAATATGACTGTGTGATTGTGAAAACCTTGTGTCTGGTGCTCCTTTTATCTACCTTATCAAGCGATGAGTAAAACATATGGATTAAAAATAAGTAAATAATAGGGGGAACAAGTGTTAAAAAACTTAGTAGATTGAAATGCTAGTGATCAATGAAATGGAGTGGTGAGGGGTATGGTATGTATGAAATTTTTCTGTTTTCTTTTTATTTCTTTTTCTGAATTGATGCAAATGTTCTAAGAAATGATCATGATGATGAATACGCAACTATGTGATGATATTGTGAGTTACTGATTATATATGAAGAACGGAATGATCATATGGTAAGAATGTTTGTGTTTTTATGTTGGTATGTTTAATAAATAAAAATGAATAAATAAATAAAAGAGTAGATGAGGTTCTAAAATATAGGCAATGTCTTCCTTATCCCTGTGTTCTGAATTACCTTAATCCCAACCTGATCAGCTTCATTCTTATCTCTAAATACATATATAAAACAGCCTCTCAAAGTACAGAAGTAAAAATTACCACTCCACAATAAATGTGACTGCTATAACAGCTTACAATCTATGCCCCTGTTTTCTTATAAGTATTTTCTAAATGAGACCATGCAACATTTGCTCTTTTGTTTCTGGCTTATTTTGCTTTACCAAATGTCATTCACAATGTTGCATTATGAATGCATCATAACTTCATTCCTTTTTGTAGCAGCACAATATTCAATCATATGTATATCCCATCGTTCACCAATGTACTTCTCAGTGCATTCTTCATTTGGACATCATGTATAATATCCAAAGTTAGCAGTCCATTAACACTCAATTTTAGATACTTTCATTGTTCCCAAGAGAAAGATAAATACCCTCACTCCATAGAAAATCTAAGCCTTCCCTTAATTCTTGTCCCTCCCCCCATTATTTACCCCTGGTTTTGCTGTGGTATAGTTGATGTTTTCCTGTTAAACATAGACAATAGCATGCAATAGCAATTTCCCCCCTATACCCTGAACTTATACACTCTTTGTACAAGAATCATACCCTTGCAAAAGTTCATGCAATAACCTATTTATATTTTTAGTGTAAAGCAGTGGGATACATGGGTCTATATAACTCCTTTCAATCATGTTCACCTTCAATATAATAATATTACTTATAGACCTACTAATGAACTGCTTTCATTTCTATCTATTCCCTTACATTTAAGTTCAACCTCATTTGCTAATCATTCACCCATCTCTAGCTTCTGTGTATCTCTAGGTCCCCTGTATTCTGTATCATAAGCCTCTGATTTTACCTTTACTATGATCATAAAAGTGGAATCTTGCAGTATCTCTCTTTTTGTGTCAGGCTTATGTCACTCAGCATTATGTCCTCAAGTCTTATCCATCTTGTCATGTGATTCAGGACTTCATTTCATCTTACTGCTTCAAAATATTTCATCATATGTATATACCACATTTTGCTAATCCACTTGTCTGTTGATAGGCACTTGGAATATTTCCACCTTTTGGTGATTGTGAATAATGCTGCTATGAATATCAGTGTACAAATGTACACTGTAGTGGTATTTATACTCTGTACAAATATACAGAGTAGTGGTATTGCCGGGTCATAGAGCAACTTGATATTTAGTTTCCTAAGGAACCACCAAACTGTCTCCTATAGTGGCTGTAACATTATACATTTCCCCCAGCAATGCATAATTGTCCCAGTTTCTCCATATCATCTCCAACATTTGTAGTTTCCTGTTTGTTTAATAGCAGCCATTCTTATAGGTGTGAGGTGGTATCTCATTGTAGTCTTGAGCTGCATTTCCCTTATAGCTAAAGAAAATGAGCATCTCTTCATGTGCTTTTGAGCCATGTTTATTTGCTTTTCAGAAAAATGCCTATTCATATTTTTAGCCCATTTTATAATTGGGTTGTTTATTCTTTTGTTGAGTTGTATGATTTCTTTATGTATACAGAATATCAAACGTTTATCCGATATGAGATTTCCAAATATTCTCCCATTGAGTTTGCTGCCTCTTCATCTTTTTCACAAAATCTTTTGAGGCATGAAAACATTTGATTTTGAAGAGTTCCCATTTATCTATTCTTTTGTTTGTGCTTTGGGTATAAAGTTTAGGAAGCTACCTCCCATTACTACGTCTTGAAGATATTGCCCTACATTTTCTTCCAGGAGCTTTAGAATACTGATTCTTATATTTAGGTGTTTGATCAACTTTGAATTAATTTTTGTGTAGGGTGTAAGATAGGGGTCATTTTTCATTCTTTTGGCTATTGATATCCAGTTCTCCCATGCCCATTTATTGAAAAGGCTATTTTTTTCCAGTTGAGTGGATTTGGGGGCCTTGTCGAAGATCAGTTGACCATAATGTTTTAAAATGGTGGTCTATTTCTGCACTCTTGATTCGACTCCATCGGTCAATACTTCTTTCTTTGTGCCAATATCATGCTGTTTTTCTTTCTTTCTTTCTTTCTTTTTTTTTTTTAGCTTTTTTATTATATGGTATAAACATATATACAAAGCAAAGAAATAAAAAAGCAATAGTTTTCAAAGCACTTTTCAACAAGTAGTTACAGGAGAGATCCCAGAGTTTGTCATGGGCTACCATACAATCCTCTCAGATTTTTCCTTCTAGCTGTTCCAGAAGATAGGAGGCTAGAGGGCTTAAATATTTTTTTTTGTCACAATCGCCTTTTTTCTTTCTGTTTTGTGAAAAAATATATATATACAAAAAAGTAGTAAGTTTCAAATCACAGCACCAAATTTAGTTGTAGAACAGATTTCAGAGTTTGACATGGGTCACAATTCAACAATTTTAGGTTTTTACTTCTAGCTGCTCTAAGATACCAGAGACTAAAAGAGTTATCAATATAATGATTCAGAATTCATATTCATTTGTTAAATCCTATCTTCTCTGTATAACTCTACCACCACCTTTGATCTTTCTATCCTTCTCTTTTGGGGTGTTTGGGCTATGCCCATTCTAACTTTTTTATGTTGGAAGGATCTGTCACTAATATGGGATAGGGAGATGGAACTATCTGATGTTCTGGAGAGGCTGGGCCTTCTAGGTTTCAGTACTTAGCATGCTGGTTTTTGTTTGTTTGCTTGTTTTTGTTTTGTATGCTGTGTGGCGGGGATCACATTTCATTCTTTTTCCATGTGAGTATCCTATTATTGCAGCATCATTTGTTGAATGTTTGTTTGTATGTTTGCTTGTTTTGGGGAAGTTCATGGACTGGGAATTGAACCTGGGTCTCCTGCCAGTAGCATGTTATTTTGACCACTGTGGCTTTATAATAAGTTTTAAAATCTGGAAATATTAATCCTCCCACCTCATTCTTCTTAAGAATGCTTTTAGCTATTCAGGATCTCTTTCCCTTCCAGATGAATTTGGTAACTAGCTTTTCCAAGTCTTCAAAGTAGGTTGTTGGAATTTTGATTGGTACTGCATTGAATTTGTAGATCAGTTTAGGTAGAACTGACATCTTAACTGCATTTAGCCTTCTCATCTAAGAACAGAGAATGTCTTTTTACTTATTTAGACCTTTGATTTCTTTTAGCAATGTTATGTAGTCTTCTGTGTACAAGTCCTTTATGTCCCTAGGTAAATTCATTCCTAGGTACTTGATTCTTTTAGTTGCTATTTTGAATGGATTTTTTTCCTTAATTGACTCTTCAGTTAGGTAATTGCTTGTGTATAGAAACATTGCTGATTTGTGTGTGTGTGTGTGTGTGTGTGTGTGTGTGTGTGTGCTGTATGGTGGGGGTCACATTTCATTCTTTTTCCATGAGTATCCCCTTATTGCAGCACCATATTACTGAATTTTGTTTGGTTTTTCATTTGTTTGTTTGCTTCTTTGGGAAGTGTGTGGCCAGGAATCAAATCCAGGTCTCCTACATGGCAGACAAGAATTCTACCATTGAACTACCCTTGCACTCCCAACATTACTGATTTTTGCACATTAATTTTATATCCCATCACCTTGCGAAATTTGTTTATTACCTCAAGTAAATTTTTTGTAGATTTTTCAGGGTTTTCCTAGTATCAAGTAATCTGTGAATAATCAAAGTTTTACTTTTTCCTTTCCAATTTGGATGCCTTTTATTTCTTTTTCCTGCCTGATTGCTCTAGCCAGAACTTCTAGTACAATGTTGAATAATAGTTGTGACAGTGGGCAGCTGTCTGTCATTCCTGATCTTAGGGGGAAAGCTTTCAGTCTCTCTCCATTGAGTATGATGCTGGCTATGGGTTTGTCATATCTGCCTTTTATCATATTGAGGAAATAACCTTTGATTCCTACCTGTTGAAGTGTTTATCAGAAAAGGATGTTGATTTTTTGTTGAATGCTTTTTCAGTAATTAATGGAGATGACCATGTGATTTTTCTCTTTAAATTTGTTAATGTGTTATTAATTGATTTACTTATGTTGAACCATCCTTGTATTCCTGGTATAAACCACACTTGGTTATGGTGTATATTTCTTTTAATATGTTGTTGGATTGGATTCAATTTACTAGTATTTTATTGAGAATTTTTGTATCTGTGTTCATTAGGGAGATTGGTCTGTTTTTCTTTTCTTATAGCATCTTTACCTGGTTTTGGTATTAAAGTGATGTTAGCATCATAAAATGAGTTAGGTAGTGTCCTTTTTCCCCCAATTTTTGGAAAAGTTTGAGCGGGATTGGTTTTAGTTCTTTTTGGAATATTTGATTAAATTCCCTGGTGAAACCATTTGACCCTAGGTTTTTCTTCTTAGGAAGATTTTTGATGATTGATTGAATTTCTTTACTTGCGATTGGTTTGTTGAGATCTTCTATTTCTCCTGGAAATAGAGAACTTAAACAATTTGATAAATTTCTATTATTGAGTCAGTATAGCTTGTTAGTGTGTTTCCAGGAATTTGTCCATTTCATCTAAGCTGTCTAGTTTGTTGGTGTTTAGTTGTTCATAGTATTCTTTATGATTTTTTTCATTTCTTCAGGGTCTGTGGTAATGACCCTCCTCTCATTTCTGATTTTGTTTATTTGCATCCTCTCTCTCTCCTTTTTTCTTTGTCAGCCTTGCAATTGTCCATAATTTTTATTGATTTTTCTCAAAGAACCAACTTTTGGTTTTATTGATTCTTTTGTTCTTTTTTCTCCCATTCATTTAACTTTGCTTTAAACTTTGCTATTTCTCTTCTTCTATTTGCTTTGGTGTTAGTTTCTCTAGTTCCTCCAGGTGAGCAATTAAGTCCTCAATTTTTCCTCTTTCTTCTTTTTAATATAAGCATTTATTGCAATAAATTTCCCTCTCAGCACAATCTTTGCTCCATCCCATAAGTTCTGATATGTTGTATTCTCAGTTTCATTAATCTCCAGATAGCTACCAATTTCTCTATCAATTTCTTCTTTGACCCACTGGTTGTTTAAAAGTGTGTTGTTTTATTTCCATATATTTGTGAAAGTTCTCATTCTTTGGTAGTTATTGAGATCCAGTTTCATTCCACTGTGATCGGAGAAAGTGCTTTGAATAATTTCAATGTTTTAACATTTATAGAGACCTTCTTTGTTCCCCAGCATATGATCTATGCTGGAGAATATTTCACAGCACTAGAGAAGAATATATCCTGGTATTAAGTGTGTAATGACCTATATATGCCTGTTAGGTCTAATTTATTTATCAAATTGTTTGAATTCTCTATTTCCTGCCTGAATGTGCAGGTCAGTGATTGCCCAGAGCTGGGGTGCATGGCAGGGGTGCACATGTGTGGGTGTGCAGATCTGGGGGTGGGGGGCAAAACGCTAATGTATATATGTGGAGAGCTGGGGATGGGGAGGGCAATGGGGCAGGGTTGCAGGACTCTATGGGCTGGGGCGGGTGAAGACTGGGCATGAAGGTGAGCATCCGCAGCCCTGATGGGCAGGTGACAGCCTGCAGGGGGTGGGGAGGGGGTTGTGGGAGCAAAGGGATGGGTGCAGGTGCAGGTCTTGAGAGGGACAGAGCAAGACTGTGTGCTTATGCAGGAGAGGTGAGTTGGGCTTGAGCAGACGAGCATGCGTGAGCAGAGTGGGGGTGTGGGGCTTGGGCGGGGGCTCTTGGAGTGCAGGGTTGGGGCGGATGACAGTTTTCAGGTGTGTGGGTATGGGGGGAGTCATGAGGTGGGGGTGGTACGTGTGAAGATTGCACATTCAAGGAACACAGCTTGGCTTACTTCCTTGTCCCTGTCTCCCTGTCTGTGCACTCCTGAGGGCTTTGGACTTCTGTTTTGAAAAGGGCACGTTAGGCTATTTGCACTAGCTGGACAGTCTCCAGTTCCCTAGGTCTCAATTCTTCAGCTTTTCCAGCCAGGGTCTCCCTATGTGGTATAGAAGACCCTCCTGGATCTCTTACACCCTGGAATCACCATCCCAGTTGCTTTCCCATCGGTTTTCTAAGAGTTCCTTGGAGCAAGGGTGAACTCGACATATTCTATTCTGCCATCTTCCCAAAACACTGTTCTTTCTGAAAACAAAACATAATCTTGCTCCTTTTCCTTTTTGGCCTGTTGAATTTGAGTAAGGTGGCCAATGGGGTTCATTCCTTGACCATATTCTGGACCAGCTTTTATTTTTGTTTAGTGCATTTCTAAAAAAATAGTTTTAGCTTTCAACCCCAGGCAGAGGTGAAATTCCTTAAAGCTTCTGTAAAATGGTGGTTGCAGCATGCTTCTCAGATAGCTTTTTGCTATTTCCTTCTTCTTATGCAGAGAAATTTCCCACTGATGCCCAAGTAACAAAGCTCTTCATATGTGGTGGTCTACTTTCTTTAATAACCTCAAAATGAACAGGCATATTTCTCCTCAGTACAATTTCAAACACTAAACTGAACTCAGATTTATTTGTGTCTTTGTCATTACCCATTTCTTTTGCTGACTCTCCATTCTGAGGTGGTTTTTCCAGAATAAGTTCACTCTGCAGTGCTTGAAGGACTTTCATTGCAACATTCTGTATAGCAGCCTATCGGGTCTTTCCTTCTCCACAAAGTTCATTATTCCCTAGAGTCAGCTGAATGTAAAAGATCTTAGGCATTAGGCAATGATATCTCTTATTGTACATGTGGCAAAAGTTGTAATTAGCTGTAAAATTGGGAAATGGCTTTGGGTCTAATGGCCTGTAGATGGCAGACTGACCCCTTTCCATACTACCTGGGTTGTTGTTAACATTTATTTTGGGTGGTTTCTGCACTGGTTTAGGAAGCATAGATTTAGACAAAGCTTTATTAGCAACAGCTTGTGGGCCTTCTTTATACTGCTCCCTTCAGATTCCCGTGTCTGGTCACCAAGTCTCACTTGCACTGAGAATATCTGATTTATTTGAAGCATGTTAAGGCAATATTGACCAAATTGCTGTATCACTCATGGCTCCCAAAACTTTCTTGGGCTCTGTGGCTGCCTTCCCCTGTTCTCTAAGAACTGTGAGACCATCCCGTGTCTGCTCCCAGCCCCACTGTTCACCGTAGGGTTTAGCAGATCCTCCACCCTTCCAGATTGAGGAGGGTGGGGAAAAGAGGGGGGGGGGATTCAGTTAGATCTTCTTGGACCTGGATATCAATGCCTTTCATAAATGTTGGAAAGTCTCATGGTCATTATTTTGTCAAATATTCCTTCTGTCCCTTTTCCCTTCTCTTCTCCTTCTGGGATATCAATAATGCAAATATTTGTGCACTTTCTGTTGTCAATCAGTTCCCTGAGATTCTACTCAATTTTTCCCCATTCTTTTCTCTAACTTTTATTTTGTCTTTTGAATTCAAAATAAGTTTGAATTATTTTGTCTTTTGATCTTTGATTTTTAGCTCTTTCTTCCTTTTAAATGTAAATGTTTAGGGATGTAAATTTCCCTCTCAATACTGCCTTCACTTCTTCCCAGAATCTTGTTATGCTGTGTTCTCATTTTCAATTGTCTCAAGATCTTTACTGATTTCTCTTGCAATTTCTTCTTTGACCCACTGATTGCTTAACAGTCTCTTGTTTATCCTTCAGAAGTTTGTGCATTTTCTGGCCTTCCACCTATTGTCCAGCTTGATTCCATTATGATCAGAGAAGGTGCTTTGTATAATTTCAATTCTTTTAAATTTGTTAAGACCTGTTTTGTGCTCTAACAAATGGTCTGCCCTGGAGAATGATCCATGAGCACTTGAGAAAAATGTATATCCTGGTGTCTTGTGGTGCATTGTTCTGTATTTGTTAGGTCCAGTTCATTTAACATACATTCAAATTCTCTATTTTTTTATTGACCCTCTGTCTAGATATTCTATTTATTGATTTGAGTGCTGTATTGAAGTCTCCAACTATTGTAGATACATCCTTATTTCTCCTTCAGTTTTGCTAGTGTTTACTTCATTTAGTTTGGGGACCCTGGTTAGGTGTCTGTATATTTATGATATTTCCTTTTGGTGGATTGCCCCTTTTCTTAATTTATAATGTCCTTCTGTTTGTCTCTTATAACAAATTTGCATTTAAAGTCTATTTTGTCTGATTTTAGTATAGCTACCCCAGCTCTGTATTGGTTACTGTTTTGTGGAATATGTTTTTCCAGCCTTTTGCTTTCAACCTTATATTCTTGAGTCTGAGGTGAGTCTCTTGTAGATAGCATATGCATGGCTCATTTTTAAAAAATCAGTTCTGCCAGTCTGTGTCTTTGGGGGAGTTTAATCCATTAACATTCAATATTATTATCATAAAGGCAATACTTACTTCAACCATTTTATCTTTTTGCTTTTATATGTTGCATCTTATTTTTGTCTATATTTCCTATACTTTCCTTTCAGTCTTCAGGACTCCCTTTAGTATTTTTTATAGGGTAGGTCTCTTGTTAATGAACTCTCCGAGCTCTGCTTCTGTAAATATCTTAAATTCACTCTCATTTTTGAAGGACAATTTTGCCAGATAGAAATTTCTTAGCTTGAAAATTTTCTCTTTCAGTATTTTGCATATATCAAGCCAATGCCTTTTCACCTCCATGGTTCCTGATGAGGAAATGGTACTTATTCTTATTGGGTCTCCCTTGTATGTAGTTAATCACTTTTCTCTTGCTGCCTTCATAGTTCATCTTTGGCATTTGACATTCTGATTCGTATGTGTCTTGGAGTAGGTCTATTTGGATTTATTTGGTTTCATATATGTTGTACTTCTTGGACCTGGATATCAATGCCTTTCATAAGTGTTGGAAAGTCTCGTGGTCATTATTTTGTCAAATATTCCTTCTGTCCCTTTGCCCTTCTCTTCTTCTTCTGGGATATCAATAATGCAAATATTTGTACACTTTCTGTTGTCAATCAGTTCCCTGAGATTCTACTCAATTTTTCCCCATTCTTTTCTCTAACTTTTATTTTGTCTTTTGAATTCAGATGCTCTGTCTTCTAGCTCACTGATCCTTTCTTCTGCCTCTTCAAATTTGTTTCCTAAAGTATTTTTAATGTCATCTATTGTACTGTCATTCCAAGTGAATGCTATTTTTCTTGCATGCTTTCAGATTCTTCTCTATGCTCATCCAATGTCTTCTTAATATTTTTTATCTCTTAGGGATCTCCTTGAATTGGCTTAGGAGTTTTGTTTAAACATATTGGTTTCAGATTCTGTATCTCCTCCAGCTTTTTCATTTGCTCCTTTGACTGGGGCATATCTTCCTGTTTCTTAATATGGCTTGTTACTTTTTGCTGATGTCTGGGCATCAGAGTTACTCTGAAAGTCAGAGTCTCTCTCTTGACAAAGCTTCTGTTGCTGATTGGGTTTGTCTTCTTTGACATTTGGTTCATTGGTATTATCCAACCAGAGCTGGGCCAAGGACCCATGAAGAGAACACCAGTTCCACAGGAACTCAGGGAGAGGGTTAGGTAAAGATGCCCCAAGAACCTTCAATTACACTTCTCAAGGGTGTGCTTTCCTGGCCTGCCAAGCACATGGCCATTGTCACCCAAATGCCTTTCAGACATCATCCCAGAGTTATGCTTTCCTTGCCCACCAGCACATGGTGCTCCTCTGGCAACCTATTCCCCTTGGCCCCAGAAGGCAGGCTCTTCTTAGCTGTTGGCTCCAGACAATGGAGTAGCCACACTCACCCTGACAGGTTGAAACCTCCAGCACTGCAATCAAAATTTGTCAGCCAAAAGCTGGACAATGCAAGACAGTCCTACCCTGTTCTTGCAGTGTACCTCTGCAGTCCTTTCAGTTTGCTGCTGCCCTCCCCCCAGGGATCAGAGAACCTGGAGCATTCTGCCTCAAGAGTGGATGATGGGCACCAGGAACTGGGGCTAAAGGGATTACTCATGCATAATCTCTTACTGCAGCTTCTCTGCCTGTTTGTCCTGCAGTTACATGGCTATTGCAGAACACTCCCCCCAGTGTCCAGAGCTCCAGAACCATTGCTCTGGACAGTTTCTGCCTGTTCTCTAGTTGTTTTCCTGGGAGAGAAGTGAGCCCAGCCTCTCCTTAATCAGCCCTCTTGGATCCTCTGTATTTTTTTTTCAGTGCGTCAATTTTTAAGAGCGCAATCAGCAGCCAAAATTTTCCATGCTTAGTCCAAGGACTCCAGATAGCTAAGGTCTCTATTTTAAAATATTTTCCCAGTGTAGCAAGGGGAATGGTGTAGGAAATGTCCTATTATGCCAATTCTAGACTGCAGTGTTGGGACCCTCCCTAGTAGAAAGCAGCAGATGTATATGTAATCTTGTATATTCTGTAATGCATGTGAGAGATGTGGGGTGTCTTCCTCTAGGGCAAGAATGAGTGTTGTGAATGTCTTATAAGGCTGACATGTGGTGGCTTGTATTTGGTGGGAATCTGGCTGCCCTTACAGGATCGTATGATGCCCAGGAACTTGACAGTTTGGCCTTTGTATTTAATGGGGTGCTATTGCCCAGCCTCATTTTTGTAAATATATGAATGTGGCGCTTTTTATAGTCCTCCTTAATCATATATCTACTATGCAATCCCAGTATTAAGCAGTTTTTTAAAGATCATTTAAGATCTTGGAATTTTTTTTTCTTTAGGTATTGGCACTGAGTAAAACATCCTGGCCAAGTTAGTCACAGCAAAGCAATTACCCATGCTCCTGTGTGTAACTTTGATTAATTAGGTGATGTTAGGAATAGGAGCTTTGGGGAGGACTTGTGCATTGAGGTTTGTAAAATTGATGCTTAATTGCCATTCATTGGTGGAGGCTTTAAGAACTGGCCAAATAGAAGGTTGTATGGGGAGATGGTAGGTATAATGACTCCCTCTTTTAGAAAATTTTGGATTATAGGCCACAGACCCACAATACCTTGTTTCATGTGATATTGCTGCATTTATCACCTTGATTGGCAGGTGTAGTTCACCTGGGGCTCCATTTGGCTCCCACCAAGGGAGCCAAAGATGTGACCTTGTTCTAGGCAATATGTCAAAGCCTCACTACCTATAATGGGGAGAGTAAGAACAAAAGTGCCTCCACCCGGGATAACTGTTTAATAGGAATTGTTGCCATAGTCACAACTCCCAGGAGGCCTTTGATATGCAGGAGAAAAAGGTGGAGGGCCCTCTGTAGGAAGCTACCTGGGTCTGGTAAACCAGCATCTGTGACTCTGATGTGTGTCTCCTCATGTCCTTCCTACAGCTCCGCCCTGTCCACAGCCTCACTGAGAGTATGAGTTTTACTGATAAAGCTGAGTAAGCTTCTGGGCAATTTGGGATAAGGGAGCTTCCTTTAAGAAAGTTTTCCATGACTTGATGTTAGAGGGGGCCTGCCCAGAACTAGAGACAAACTCAAGGTCTCTCTTATGTGAATGCTCAAAGAAATGCTATGCCCATTGCATCATATCAATCCTTTAAATAATGATCGGGCCTCATCATTTGTTTGCCAATGGTCATCTGCCTTGGCAGGGAGGGTCTCAGAGGTCTTTTTTTTAATCAGTAGGGAATTAGCTTAGACTCTTTAATGACACCAGTGAATTGCCTCATTATTCTTTGTTTTCCTTTCTGGATATAAGAGTGGCAACTCAGCCCCCATGGGGTCTCTGCAACTAATCTGCACCTTTCCCTTATCCCTATGAACAAAATCTTTATCAGGGTGGGCATTAAAATGATATACCCACTGTACCATTGCTATTTTTTTAACTTTTTTTGTTGTATAGTATAACATATATACAAAGCAAAGAAATAAAAAACAAAACAAAGCAATAATATTCAAAGTACTCTTCAACTAGTAGTTACAGGAGAGATCCCAGAGTTTGTCATGGGCTATCATACAATCCTCTCAGATTTTTCCTTCTAGCTGCTCCAGAATATAAGAGGCTAGAAGGCTTAAATATTTTTTATCATTACAATCAACTTTTTCCTTTTTTTGTGTGAAAAATAACATATATACAAAAAAGCAATAAATTTTAAAGCACAGCACCACAATTAGTTGTAGAAAATATTTCAGAGTTTGACATGGGTTACAATTCCACAATTTTAGGTTTTTACTTCTAGCTGCTCTAAGATACTGTAGACTAAAAGAGATATCAATTTAATGATTCAGAAATTATATTCATTTGTCAAATCCTATCTTCACTGTATAACTCCACCACTTTGATCTTTCCATCCCTCTCTTTAGGGGTGTTTGGGCTATGGCCATTCTAACTTTTTCATGTTGGAAGGTCTGTCACTAATATCAGGTAGGGAGATGGAATTGTCTGATGTTCTGGAGAGGCTAGGCCCTCTAGGTTTCAGGACTTATCTGGACCAGGGACCCATCTGGAGGTTGTGGGTTTCTGGAAAGTTACTCTAGTGTATGGAACCCTTTTGGAATTTTGTATATTGCCTTAGGTGTTCTTTAGGATTGGTTGGAATGGTCCTCGTTGGGGTTTGGCAGGTTATGATAGGTAGCAAGGTGTAACTGAAGCTTGCATATGAGCAACCTCCAGAGTAGCCTTCAAACTCTATGTGAACTCTCTCTGCCACTGATACTTTATTAATTACACTACTTTTCCCCCTTTTGGTCAGGATGGAATTGTTGATCCCATGGTGCCAGGGTCAGATTCATCCCTGGAAGTCATCTCCCATATTGCCAGGGAGACATTCACTCCTAGATGTCATGTCCTACATAAGGGGGAGGGCAATGATTTCACTTGCAGAGTTGGGCTTAGAGAAGAGTGAGGCCACATCTGAGCAACAAAAGAGGTCCTCCAGAAGTAAGTCTTAGGCATACATATAGGAAGACTAAGCTTCTCAACTACCTACATAAGCTTCCCAAAAGTAAGCCTCAGGATCAACAGCATGGCCTATTGATTTGGGTGTTCCTAAAGTTTGACACAGTATCAGGGGATTCTCTGATGGTAAGGTTCCATATTCTTCCATATAGTTTCATGTCCTTTCTCCCATCCCTCAAGGGACTTTGCCAATACTTTCTGATTGTTTGCTTAATATACTCTAGGATATATTCGGTATTACGATAATCTATACAGAATTAAAGACCTCTTTCTTATTCTGTGCTTCCTGTGTTTCAATTGTTTAATGAGCTATACAAATAGATTGAGTTAGTTTATGCACTACAGAAAATTTCAGTTGCAGACCAAATAAAACTTTCTTCCTTTGGTCTCAAAGAATATGTGTGGTTCTAAAATATAGACACTGTCTTCCTTACCCCTGTATTCTGAATTACTTTAACCCCAATCTGATCAGCTTCATTCTTATCTGTAAATATCAAGTCATATATATATATATATATATATAAACCAGCCTCTTAAAATCCAGAAATAATAATCACCACTCCATACTTAATGTGTCTGCTATAAAAATCTTACAATCTAGGCCCCTATTTTCTATAAGCACTTTCTAAAGGAGACCATACCATTGTGGTTCTTTTATTTCTGTCTTATTTTACCCCATCACATGTCCCTCATGTTCATTCACATCACATACCTCATGACTTTCTTCCTTTTTGTAGCAGCACAGCCTTCATTCATAATTGTACACCATTGTTTGCCAATCTACTTCTCCATCAGTGCATCCTTCAGCTACTTGCATTCAACAGGCTTCATGTATAGTGCCCAAAGTCCACAGGCCATGAACATTCTCAATTTTAGATAATTTCATTGTTCCCAAGAGAAAGAAAACCAATAGACACACCCTCGCCAAACAGGAAATCTAAACCTCCTCTTAACTCTTGTCCCTCCTCCCATTATTTACCTCTGCTGTTGCTGTGGTAGTGCTGATGGTTTCCTTTTGAACATAGCCTACAGGATGCAATAGCATTTTTCCTCCTGTACCCTGGACTTAAACACTTTTTATACATGAATCATACCTTTGAAGTAATTCTTGCAAGAACTAATTCATATTTCTAATGTTAATCAGTGGGACACATAGGCCTATACAATCCCTTTCAATATTGTTCATCTGCAATATAGTAATATTATTTATAGATCTGCTAGAGAGTCACCTTCACTTCTATCTATTCCCTTACATTTAAGTTCAACCTCATTAGCTAACTGTTCACCCATCTCTAGCTTCTATGTATCTCTAGGTCCCCTAATATTCTGTATAAAAAGCTCTCTCAGCACAGCCTTTAGTTTTGATAAGTTGTATTCTCATTTTCATTCATCTCCAGATAGCTACTTATTTCTCTAGCAATTTCTCCTTTGACCCCCTGGTTGTTTAAGAATGTGTTATTTAATCTCCATGTATTTGTAGATGTTCTCATTCTTCGGTGGATATTGAGATCCAGCTTCATTCCATTGTGATCAGAGAAAGTGTTCTGCCAATGTCTGTTTCATGTACTTTGGAGCTCCTTGATTGAGAACATAAGCATTTATATTTCTTAATCCATTCTGCCAATCTGTATCTTTTAATTGGTAAGTTTAGTCCATTAACATTCAATGTTATTGCTAAAAAGGTGTTTCTTAAATCCACCATCTTATCTTTTTTATTTTATTTGTCAGATCTATATATTCTTTTCCTGCTTTCTCTTCTTATCCTTTAAGTTACCTTTACTGGTACTCTTCAATTCTGTGCCCTCCTCCAGACCTCCCTCTCCTATCTTATTTTCAGCCAGCAGAACTCCCTTTAGTATTTCTTGTAGGGCCGGTCTCTTGCTGACAGATTTTTTCAGGACTTCTATGTCTGTGGAAATTTTAGTCTCTCCCTCAGTTTTTGAAGGACCACTTGGCTGGGTACAGAATTCTTGGCTGGAAGTCTTTCTCTTTCAGGATCTTAAATATATCATACCACTACCTTCTTGCCTCCATGGTACTAGTTGAGTAGTCTGAACTCAGTTTTATGTGGTTTCCTTTGTATGTAATAAATTGTTTTTCTCTTGCCTCTTTCAGAATTTTCTGCTTCTCTTCAACATTTGACAGACTGATTACTATGTGTCTTGGGGAAGCCCTATTTAGATTTATTCTGTTTGGAGTTTGTTGGCTTCTTTGACTTGTGTATTTACATCCTTCATAAGGGTTGAGAAGTTTTCCCCCATTATATCAACTATTCTTCCATGCCTTTAAATTGTTTCTTCTCCTTCTGGGACACCAATGATTCTTATATTTGCGTGCTTTGTTTTGTCTGTCATTTCCCTGAGATCCAATTCAAAATTTTCCATCTTTTTTGCCATTTGCTGTTTTTAGTGTTTGAAGTCAGTTATCCTGTCCTCTTTATCATTTATTCTTTCTTCTGTCTCTTCAAATCTGCTGTTGTGTGCCTCTAGTAAGTTTTTTATTTGGCCCACAGTCTTTAATCTCTATGATGTCTGCTATTTTTCTGTTTATTCTTTCAAATTCCTCTTTATGCTCTTCTACTGTCTTCTTGATCTCCTTTGTGTCATTAGCTGTCCCACTTACTTTATTAAGCAGATATATATAAACATCTTTGGTTAGTTTTTCCAATGGCTGTGTCTCCTCTGGTGGTTTAATTTGGTCGTTAAGCAGGGCTGTATCTGTCTGCATTGTGATATGCTTAGTGATCTTCTGTTGTTTTCATCACATGTAAATATCTTGATTGATTTACTTTGGGAGTTGATTTCTCTCAGTAGTCTAAGGCCTTGTGTTTGTGGGATAGATTTGCAGCAGTGAACAGAGTCTGGGGTGGGGCACCCAGTGCAGTGATTCATTTCAGGGTAGGTATAGTACAGATTGGGTATATTACACTGGTGCTTGTGAATGTGGGTGCCCAGTGGCCAGGGAGAATGTAGCTATGCAGGTGCACCAGTCTGGGGGTCATAACCCTGGTGTGTGCTGGTCTAGGATGTGGGGCCCTTTGTGCACATGTGTAGAGCTGTGGCAGCAGGTCGGTATTAAGCCTTCATGTGTTGTAGGCAGATGTGACCCGGCTGTGCAGGTCAGTGCTTTCTCAGAGCTGGGAAGCATGACTGAGGGCCATACACATGTACAGGTCTAGGAGTGCCATAAACTGATGTTCCCAGAGCTGAAGGACATGACTGGGGGCCTGTGTGCATGTGCGGGTCTAAGAGTGCCGTAAACTGATGCACAGAGCTCACGGGGTGCAGGGTGAGGCTGTGTGTCACTATAGGTTGGGACTGGGGGTAGCCTGGGTATGGAGGTATGCACCCACAGCCTTTATGTGCTGCAACTGCCTGCAGGGAACAGGGAGGGGGAGGTAGTGCTCGGGAAGGGTGCAGGACTAGGCCAGTCAAGATGGCAAGGCACCAAACATAATTTCTCTTATGATATTGTATCATGTCTTTATAGGCCCCTGTAAATACGCCGTTCTATCTTTCACTCCTCCCAATCCCCTGATACATGCAGAAGGGGAGGAATTCAAGGTCCTTAGATCCCGGGCAGTTTACTTAGTGTCTTGTTGGTTCTCCTGGGCTTTTCCCTTTCTCAATTTGATTTTCAGGTTCTTTACCACCTTCCTGTACTACAGGTACCTCTAGGCTTTTGCTATTTGCATGGCAACAGCATTCTTTCTTCTTATATCTCCTTCCTGCATTTCTCAAATTTCACCTTAAATTTCTGTGCCTTTTCTGCATTTGAGAGCCAGACACTGAGGGCTTCAAGCTTGGGTTTCTCATCTCAGATTGGGTGTGAGGTGTGAGGGCTACCACTGGGCTCATGGCTGGAATCCTCAGTGCTCTCATTGGAGGCATTGGGCCTAACTGGTCTTCCTAGCAGTCAACATAGTGATGGAGAAGGGGAAGCTGACGTATGTGTTTCTCTCCTAGTGATTTTGTGTCACTTCTGGCCATGCCCTTTGCATATGGCTAGCTCTTTGGTCTGCCATTTGGAAAATTGGAACATTTGCAAAATTGGAAAAGTGTTGGAAGATTAAAGATACCTCTTTGGGACCATGAATTGTGGAAACAAGTCATGGTTGCTGATGAGACCGACGGGAATCAATCCAGCCTGTACCACTAGTTACTGCCCAGATCCATCATCATACTGGACATGTAAAACACCCACCTTTTCAGACTGGGCACAAGGTAAAGAACTTTGAGGAGCCAGCACTGAATGCCCAAACCTGACCTCTTTGTCTCATGGAGAGGGAGCCCATACTACATAGGGGTCTCTCTACCTGCTCCTGGTGGACAGACTGCATAGGATCTTTGACCCCTTCTTGGGCTATCAGTGATGCCTCACTGCTGTTGAACTTTTTCAGATTATGGACTATTGCTACTTGCATCTAATAGCTAACTTTGGCCACACCATTTTGGCTCCTGCATGCAATCTGGTCTTGTTACAGACTTTCAATCTGACAGTGAGTGGTGTGCCTTTGATTGTAAAAGCTCCTCAGCAATGTGTCAGGGTATTCCGTGGATTCCTGTCACCCACAGGTGTGTAGTGTTGTTGAACATTGGAATGGCTTCTTCAACAACTGACTTGAAAAGGATTCTGATGCTATTTCCCTCACATACTCCTGGTCCTCACATATTAGAAAGGTAGTTTGGTCACTGATTGTGGCTTTTTTCCTAAAAAGAGATTATCTCCTCTTGGCTGCTTCCTGATTAATGATCAGGCTGAAAGCAGTGGGCTTTCTATAGACCTATTTTGAAAATGTGGAATTTTTGGTCATTCCTAGACATGATGCTTTTTTTCTTTCCTTTAATAACAGGCTGGTCTGGTGGGTCAAACCTCTGCCCAGACAAAAGGGAACCTAAGAGATCCAAACTTCATTCTGATTTAGCCCCTGGATTCTTTTGCTGGACTCACACTAGATCATGAAGACAACGACTACTTGGTTGGGTGCATTGTTTGTGGAGTCCCCCTACAGTGATCCATGTGGGCCAAGGATAGTAGATAAAATGGGTCTCAATAAATTTTACAAAAATTCTTTCAAATGAATGGTCTGGGTATAAGTAGGAGATAGTTGGGGAAAACAGTGACGTTGTCACTACTGGAATGGAAAATTCCAATTTTGTGGTGATGTAGGGGAAGAAAGAACCCTGGTGCCTGGGAAAGGAATACCTTAAGCATATCAGGAGGTGTGGAGGAGGGAGAAACACTAATGAGCTCTTGCCCTGAAGCCTTGCTCATTAAAGAAAACTCCTGCAATATTCCAGAAATAGGTTGACTTTTATAAAGCAAATTTATTAAGTTACAAGGTTATAGTTCTAAGGCCATAAAATGTCTAAACTAAGGCATCCAAAGAAAGATAGCTTGACTCAACAATGGGCTGATGACATTCAGGGTTCCTCTGTTAGCTGGGAAGGCACATGGCAATGTCTGCTAGCTTTACCTTCTGTTTCTAATTTGAAACAGCTTCCTTGGAGGAATTTTCTTTCTATATCTCCAGACATCTCTCTGTGTGTTGGCTCTGAAGCTTTTTCCAAAATGGTTCCCTCTTAAAGGACTCCTGTAAGCAACCCACCTTGAATGGGTAGATTTCTATGGAAATAACCTAATCAAAGAGGTCCCAACCAAAGTTGGATGGGTTGCATCTCCATGGAAATAACTTAATAAAAAAGATCCCACCCTACAATATTAAATCAGGATACGGCTTATCTGGGGTACAAAACAGTTCAAGCTGATACAATAACCATCCCCATTCACCTCATCAAGACACCTCTTGGAAAGAGTATGGTGTAGCTCCAGCTATTAAGTAGCTCAATTCTTCAGAGCTATTAAGTTGCTCAATTTCTCAAACTAAACTGGGAACTTTAAGCTGTACTAGCCATGAAGGAGGCCACATTAGAGGTACTGTCAACCTGTGGCGCCTAACTGATGTCAATCCTACTGAGAGACCCAAATAATTATAAACAACATTTTGTTTTCAGGAGCATGACATGTACCTCCAGGACTGTATTTCTTATGTGGAAGCCAGGCATTAACTTGCCTCTCTCCCAAATACATGGCAACTTACACCTTAGGGTGGTCACAAGAGACTTTTGAATGTTTAAGGAAACACCACCAGTGGATCACATAGCCCAAAGACAAGTGCAGGGATTCTCCAAAATGAGGCTTTGTGTCTTAGTTTCCTGGCTACTAAAACAGATTATCACACAATAGGTAAGCTTAACAACAGGAATTTATTGGTTCATGATTTCAGAAGCTAGAAGGCTTTCTTCCTCTTGGATCAGTATCTCTGGCCTGCAATCTCTGTGGTTTTTTGGCTTTTCTGTCACCAGCAGTGCACATGGCAGTGTTTTCTCCTTTCTCTTCTGGGTTCTGTTGACTTCCAGCTTCTGGCTGCTCTGACTTTGACTTCACTTATAAAGGACCTCAGGAATCCAGAGTCAAGCCCAACCTTATTAAATTGGTTGACACCTTAACTGAAGTAACATAACCAAGTGTGGTACACAGTACAATCTACCATACCTTGGTTACTTATGACACTTTGTAGAATAACTCACTCAATATGAACACACACCCTGAGGACCCTTTTCCTACAATGGGAGGAATCCAATTAGAAAAGATGGTATGAATCTGTCCCCAACTTTAGCTGAGGTGATCAATAGCACCACCTCAACCCTGGAAGGCATTCAGGGCAGTCTCAGCTCACTGGCAAGGGTTGCTATGGGAAATAGAATGGCCCTAATTCCTGCTTGTGCACCAAGACAGAGCCTGTGCAGTTGCTAACACATCCTGCCATACCTGGATTAATGCTTCAGGTCGAGAGAGTCATCTGGAAGAAGCAGGATGCTAATCTCCCAACTCTTGAACTAGTCTTATTTGGCCTATGAATAAAGCAACTGACTCCTGGAGACTAAATGATAACTGTCATGACTATCAATCTAGACACTAAAAACTATTTGAGAAATCCAGCAAGCTATAATTTTGAGAGATTTGACCAGTGCTTTCTTTTCTATCTGAATATGGAAGGAAAGCCAGGTACAATTCATCCTCTGTAGAAAGTAATGCAATATGCATTCATTGTTTCTCCAGTACATGCTCACTAACTGGTGAGAAGAGATTTGGATTTAATTACCACCAAAAGTAAGTGACTTTTTTTTTTAAAACACGTTGATATCATGATGGTTTTCTTTTCAGAAGAAGCAGTTGGGAAGAGTTGAGAACTCCAATAACATATATGACCAGCTGAAGATGGCTAAATGCAGAGCCCAGTCAGTTCAATTCTTGGCCACAACTTGGGCCAAAACTGTGGAGACAAGAGACATTGCTGTCCAGGAAACTGTTTCAATTTCTCAGACTTTGACTACATTTTCTTAAAGCAACAAGTGCTGGATAATGACCTCACCTTGTATGTCTAAACTAGGACTGACTCTAAACAATCCCAGCTGCTTATTGGTACAATTCCCTCATTCTTTACCTTTTTAATCCTACTGTTCCTCCCTCCTGGGAATGGACAAAAGGGAAAGCTCTGGAAAGACCAATCATGTTACTTGCCATATGAGTGGACAGTATGACTGAATCCAGAGATTCAGGTTCATTATCTGGTTTGAGATAATGAATGGACAAAAGGGGAAAAATTTGACAGATGGAAGTGCACACAAAATGATTATGGTGCTGGGAAAGGGCAATGCCATTATTTTCCCAAGATTGCATCTTGGAACCAGTGAATAATACTCTTAGATGTTTGTGGTGCAAAATTATGGCTAATATTGGAAGGAACACCTGGATTTGCTTTCCTTTGAGAAAGAATTTTGTCTGAAGCCAGGAAACAAGATATATTCTAGAGTTCTACTTGGGTGGTATTCTAGTGTTTTAGCTGCTGGAATGCTAAAAAATGGAATGGCCTTTAAAAGGGGGGAATTTATTGAGTTGTAAATTTACAATTCTAAGGCCATGAAAATGTCCCACTTAAAGCAAGTCTATAAAAATGTTCAAATTAAGGCACCAACAAGAGGTTACCTTCACTCAGGAAGGCCGATGAAGTTCAGGATTTCTCTCTCAACTAGAAAGGCACATGGTGAACACAGTGATGTCTGTTAGCTTTCTCTCAAGGTTTCTTGTTTCATGAAGCTCCCCCAGGGATGCATTCTTTCTTCATCTCCAAAGATCTCTGGCAGCATGGGCTCTCTGCTTCATGGCTCTTTCATAAATGCTTGCTTCTTTTAAAGAATTCTAGCAAACGAATCAAGACTCACCTGGTATGGGTTGAGTTGCATCTCCCTCTAAAAAAAGGTTGATACCCACGACTGGGTATGTCACATCTCTGTGGAGATGTTCTAATCAAATCTCCAACATACGGTACTGAATTGGGTTTATAAGAAACGGCTGCCTCCATGGTGGATCAGGACTAAAACATGGCTTTTTCTAGGGTATGTAATCCTTTCAAACCAGCACAGGAGGTATTAAGAAAAGAGATCTGTCAGTATCCTTTTGATCACAAACCAAAATAATAGCAGGCTAGATTATCTTTTTGGGTGGATTTTGCTTTTTGTTTTTGTTGTGTTTGTGATATCAGGTTTATTATAGCCTGGAGAGAAATCCTACCTTTGAAATGGGATGGTGATATTGTCCTATTGTTCCTGGAAGTGGATGCATTGTAGTTCTGTAAACCATGATGGAGTGTTCAGAGTATAAAAGGAGCTGCATCATGCTACTTACCCCAAATCTCAGTCTACTTTGCCTTTTGACTTCACCAGATGTGAATGTGGATGAAAACTATACAAGTAAGCCATCACGGACTCAGAATGGTGTCAAGGTGGACTGTCTGTGTGATATGGTGGCAAAACCCCACTGATTACCCCTGGAACTTTGGAAAGGCAGATGGGTAGTACAGCACAGTATACAGTGAAACCAGAAAGCCTGGCTTACTGAAAACTTCTTCTTCGGTGTCTGGGAGGGATATGGTCATGGCCCCAGACAAGATAGAACCCAGAGTTTACCAGGCAGAGGGCTCTAGTGACCATCTCGGTTGAGTGGCATATGAGAAGGTGTTTTTCTTGGGAAAATGACACCATAATATTAAGTGATGTATGATCTGTTAAGCATTATTTTAATCTCTGCATAGTTATAGAGTTTAGTAAAAGAATTTGTAGTTTTGCATTGTTAAACGAAAATCAAGCCAATGTAGAAAATGATCTCCAAGATGAGGAGATATTTGGGAAACTGACTTAGTTCCCCAAATGATGGAATCCCTAAGGATAGTTTCCAGAGAAAACAATGAAGTTGAATGCTTCTATCAATACTTATGAAAAGGCGCACACATTTGGCAGGGGCAGGGAGGATGGAAGAAAGAAGAATGGGGCAATGGGTCAAGGACTATCAGAAAATGTGTGATCTTGGTTAACATGTTTTATGGGGAGTTCCAGCATCTCACTTGGTGACTCATGTCTTAGTGGTTTTTGTACAGAAAAACCTGGTAAAATACAGCAAATATTATAAAACTTGTTGTACTGTTGTACTAAGACTTTTATATGAAAATGACCACAGAAGATATATATGAAGGAGATTTTAAATGAAGCTCAGGAGGTGAATTGGAGGGATGGGGTTAATAGTGGATTCTGTGGTCTTTCCTCAGGGATCTCTGAGGATTAGACCTTGACCTTTTCTCTTTGCAGTCTTAACTCCAGTTAGGATGATGTGCTACTGATTAAATAGGATCCAACTGAGGATTATGTACAGGTGCTTAATCTATGTACATGCATATTGTCAAAACTGATCATTGAATAATAAGTAATTGGCATTGATGAGGTGCAGCTTCCCTGAAGAGTCTGTGCTAGTCACAGGGCTGGCTCATAAAACCTGAGGGGAACCCAGAGCTGATGACTTGCTTCCTTTAACTAAGGTCATCTGCACTTACTAGGTCTTGCCTCTTGTGACCACACATTCCCCAAGTTCAGAATGAATAGGCTATCAGAGGCAGTGTCTGAGAGTCATGGAACCTCTGCTCTATCTATCCTTTACTAAAGCTAAGCGAACTTGGTGTTGGGTGAAGCCTATCATGTCTCATGAGTTTGACTGTGTATCTGATCCCAAGTTCACTGTGGCTAGTAGAAATAATGGATATTGCCTAAACATTGTATATTTTAAATTGTTTTCTTCTTAGTTTTAGTGTTTAATTCATAGGACAGTTGATGGAAGTTAGGAAGCATAAGGAACATTGATGTTGAAATATGTTTGAGATGATAATCCCTTAAATTTGCTTCAAGATTTCCAAATCTGTATGTTGCATTATCGAACATTGATGTTGAAATATGTTTGAGATGATAATCCCTTAAATTTGCTACAAGATTTCCAAATCTGTATGTTGCATTATCCTATCAAGATCTTTATAAAGCAGATCGACATGTCTCTCTTACTCAAGCAACCCATGTTAATGAGAATATATAGTGAAAATTACATCCAATTTGGCTTTCTAATTTATTGGTAGTAAATACCATCCACATCTGTAATGTGTTGTTTTATAGAGAAATGCTTGCAAATAGCAGCCTAAAACTTTCTCTCTAATCTTTTCATTTTAGAAATAAATCATGCAGGTTATAAAAAGAAGTCAGTTAATATTATCTCAAAATACAAGAATTCTAAACATGTAACATTGACTTCTATTTGTCACTAATCAAGACCATCCCAAAGCCCTTGAAGCATTGAAGAAAAGCTATGAACATTGTGAAGATAGCTAAGTCTTTTCATTCAAGTCTCAGTTCAAATGTCGTCTCATAGGGGTCTGCCTGGGCTACTCTATCTAATGTTTTCCCCTGGGCTCATTCTCCTTAGAACCCTCTGAAAGTGCCGGGCTGGGTGGAGGTCTGAGACAGGACGTAGAGACAGAAGCATGACACTGGCAGTGGGGGAAGGAAGATTTATTAGCAGAGAGACAAGCATGGAGAGTTGACTCAAGAACTCAACTCCTGCTGACCTGGATTCAAGTAGGAGTTTTAAAGAGAGTTGCGGGTAGAGTTAGGTGGGTTTCTCACAGGTGGGTCCTTGGGAGTTTGGTGGCTTTCCATCGGTGAAAACACTGTTTTAGTTCTACAAGATGGTGGAACATTGGGGCAAGGGAGTTTTTATCACAAGAATGCTGCAAGATCATAACTGCCAGAGGGCAGATGTTTGTGAACAAGGGTTTATTACCGGTGGGGGCCAGAGAGACTCGAGATGTTGATTCTTTGCAGTGGTATCTTCTATCTTCGTCCTTGCTTGTTGCTCTGGTTCAGCTCTCACCCTCCACCTCACAAACCAGGATTCTGTACCTTATTAGCTTATTTTATGTTCCTATCACACCTCCCTCCTAGTATATAAGCTCCATGTAGACAGGTGGTCCATCTTGTTTTATCACTGTGTTCCCCCATTGCCTAGAATACTGCCTGGAACATGGTGGCTATTTAATGACAATTTGAATATATTAAATATTGTTTATCCCCCCACCAGGTATATAAAAGGTAGTTATGTTGTAACAGTTAATAAAAATGGAGTATGGCATGCATTTTTCCTGTAACGTGGCATCTTGACAAACATGTGATACCAAGTATTTGTATAGCCAGAGACTACACACACATGCTTTGCAATTAGAGAGCACTGGTTTTTCTATTCAAGTAATTTAAATATATATTGATTTTTAAAACCAAACGTGGTAACTGTGGAAATGCAGTGCTCAGATCTGCTTGGGGGAGCATAGCTGACTGACAGCTCCTCTGGATTCACCACAGTGTTTGCAGTAAAATCACACTTTTCCTGGACTTCTGCCAGTCAATGACTCCACAAGGTAGGGTCCTTGTAGGAAGTGAGATTCCTCCAACAGGCTCTTGTCTGAGGACTCTCCATTGGGCTGGTTGAAAATTTCTTGGAACTGCTCTGCAGTCTTAGACTCTTCTTCCCTATTCTCCTTTCTTCCTTCCCTCCTTTGGAAAGTTCAACCAGTGGGAGGCACTGGCAGAAGACTGGAGAGTGGGAAGAAGGAAAAGACTAGGGTATTTCGCTTCTTCTCTCTGCTTCCTATGGCATCTCCAACAGCATCTGTCTTCCTCTATGGTTCCATTTCGCTCTACATATCCAGGCAGCCCCTTTCCCCCCACCCAGTCTGTAGCCTCATTCAATGGATTCTGTTGGCTTAGGGATTGAGAAATAGACAGTGGCATAGGACAGAATTCATAAAGGGACCCTGATTTATATAAAAATTTAATGTGTCAAAGTAGTGACTAGCTTATATAATGGTGCCTATACAACAGAGAAAAGTATATAGACTTGTGCTATTCTATATATTAAAAAAAAATTCCAAATAATTCAAGACTTAAGTGTATTTTCTTAAAAGCCAAAACCTTGCAAGAAAATTCAGGAGAGTCCAGTTACAACATAGAATAATGTGAATGCTTTGTGTCCATATCACTTATCTATTGCTGTGTAACAAATTACCTGAAAACCTAGCAGCTTAAAACACCAAACATTTATTTCCTCACAAATTTTCGAAGTGCCAGGAAGGTGGGAGTGACTTAGCCAGGTAGTTCTCATTTGGAGTCTCCCCTGAGGTTTCAGTTAAGTTGTCAGCCAGAGCTGTTGCTTGGCTGGGGCTGAAAGATGTTTCCAAGCTCAGTGGTGTGGTGGTAGGCAGGTCTCAGGTCCTGGGTGTTGGTGGGCAGGAGGCCTCAGTTACTCACCTTTCCCTGGGCTGCTCACATCAGCAGCTTGCTTCCCCCAGAATGAAAGATCCAAAAGAATGCCAAGTGGAAAGCAATAGAGCAAATGAGAGAGAAAGAGACAGAGAATGCTCCCATGACGGAAGCCCCAGTTTTCTTCTGACCTAAACTTATAAATTATGCATCTCATTCATTAGTAACAAATTACTAAATTCAGCCCACACTCAAGGTGGGGAAAGTGGGGTTAAGCTCCGTCTCCTGATGGAAGGAGTATCTAATGATTTGTGGACATATCTTAACACCACCGCAGTAGCCAAGCAGAGATTCTCAGAAGCAATAAAAGGGGGGAAAAAACTGTGTAAAAATATAAAACATTTGCTGCATAGCAATAATGTAGAAGTTAACAAACAAGACACATTGGAAAAATATTTGTGGTGTAGATAAGAGTAAATATCTATAATATGTAAAGATAGGTCCAGAGGGAGGAAGGTGCTGGCACCGGTTCAGGGCTGAGATATCTGCAATTGCTTGACTTTTCCCTTATGACAATAAATGACTGCTACAGCTTCAGTCATGTCATGCATATTCTCAGCCTCAGGAAGGGATTGCAGGAAAAAGGACAAAAAGAGTATTGTCTGTGAATCTCTAACCAATGACTTCTATTTATGTCCTGTCAAAAAAGTGAATAGAAATAAATAAGATTACCTACCATATCAGACAGGATGCTTTCTGGTCCAAACAATGGAAAACCCAACTAAAAGAAAATTTAAAAAGTAAGGAGAATCTTTTCACTTAAGTCCTCAAATAGGAGGGTTGCAATATTAATTCAGTGTTTCAGTATCATCAGAAATATGTCTGTGTTTTGCTGTCTATAGGGCATTTACTTTTTCTTTTTTTAACTTTATTTTGAAATAATTTCAAACTTATAGAAAATTGTTACATGAATACAAAAACAATGCAGAGAACTCCAATATACCTCCACCCAGATACCCAGATGTACCAACTTTTACATTTTGCCACATTTATTCTGTCATCTATCTTATAAACATTTAAGAGTAGGTTGCATATATCATGCTCCTTTAATACTGAATACATCCATGTATATTTCCTAAAAACCAGGATATTCACTTCTGTACTCACATTAAGTACAATTATCAAGTTCAAAAAATTAACATTGAATAAATTAGAATATAGACCATGCTTTATACCAATTCTTCCAATAATGTCCCTTTGGGCATTTTCTCCTCAATTATTAGACCTCCTTCAGTATCATGTATTGTGATTAATTGTCATTATCTCTTTAGTCTCTCTCCCTTTTTCAAATGTGGTAACATCCATACAATATAAAATTTCCCATTTCAGCCACTCCCAAGCAGCAGAGTTTCTTGCCCTGTTTTGGAGGAAAAGATATAAAGACCTTAGAAAAATATGGGTTAAACATTTAAAATTTAAAATTAAAGATTCAAAGATTAAGGGAAATCATTACCAGAATAAATGTAGAATATAAAACTTTCTAACTAGCAATAGAAAATGCTAGAACTAAAGAGACTTAATTCAACAAAAGGCAGAAAAGAGGTTTATGTAGATGGTTGTACTGATGTGAGAAGCAAAGGTCTTGGAAAAGAGAAGGCACGAAATAAGATAGCAGGAAATCATTAAACATAGAAACCATTTGACCCAGCAATTCCGTTCCTAGGTCAATACACAAAGGAAATGAAAACATGTCCGCACAAACCTGACAAATGTTTAGAGCACCGTTATTCATAATGGCCAAAAGATGGAAAGAACTCCAATATCCATCATTGATGAATGGATAAAGAAAATGGGGCATAGCCATACTGTGGAATAATTCAGCCATAAAAAGGAATGAAGTTCTGATATGTGCTCCAGTGTGGATGAACCTTGAAAACATTGCTAAGTGAAAGAGACTCGACACACATTTCATTTATATGCAAATCTATAGGATAAGCAAATCTATAGAGCCAAAAAAGTAGATAAGTGTTGCTTAGGGCTGGAGTGGGGGAGATGGGAGTTAGAGAGATGACAGCTAAAGGGTTCAGGGTTTATTTTGCTCTAAAATTGACTGTGGTGATGGTGTCGTAACTCTGTGAATATACTAAAAAACAATGAATTATGCATTTTAAATGGGTGATTTACATGGTATGTGAATTATACCTCAATAAAACTGTGAGAAAAAAGGTAGGAAAAATCCAGATATGTCGCCAATCATAAATGCGAATGGGCAGTTAAACACAGGTGGAAAAAAAGCCACATATTCTTCATAATGATCATACTAATCTTTGATACAGAAATATTGAAGATCAAGGGATGGTCAAAAACACTAGGCAAATCTCACCATACAGAAAGCGAGGTCAGAACTATTAATATCAAACAATAGAATGCAAGGCAAAAAAAAAAAAGCCGTACAGCGGGGCACAGAACATTTTGTTTTGATGAGAGAAACAATTAACCAAGAAGATGAAATTCTCAGAACGTGGAAGTACCTAAGAACTACAAAAATACAAAGACGGCACCATAGCAAGAAGCTGATCCACAATCAAACAAATGACTGCATTCTCTGTGAGTTGCTCTTGTGGTTAGGATGTGATGGATTCCTCTGCATCTTTCAAAAGCCTGGCACAAACATGCGGCATTTTACTAATTCATTCATCAAACATTTTAGAGCACCAGGAAGTGCTGGGTGCCAGTGACGCAGCAGTAAACGCAAGAACCCAGCCCTGGCTTCATGGAGCACTAGGTGGTTGCCGTCCCCTGGGAATCGCCCCCCAGCCGAGAGCCCCGAGGGAATATGTTAAATCAGGGTGGGCTGCCAATGCACAGGATTTAGAAGAATGACCTTAAGCAGAAAGGAAGCTAGGCTTTTTTTTTCTTCAAATCTTCAAAATAGTCTTTGTTCTACATTTTGGTATAAAAAGTCCACAAGTTAAGTGCACCACAGTGTACAGAGAAACCTACAATGCTGAACTTCCATAACAGTCGATGGTACAGTCAAATGTTACATGTACGGGACACAAATTTAGATGAACTGAAATTATAAGAAAATGAAATCTAATTTCAGAAAACAAAAATCAAAATATAAAGAATCCCTGAAATTGTCTTAACCCTAAATGAGACTTCACTGGACTCAAGTCATTTTGTATTGAGGCATTCACAGCATGACCCCACTGACCCGGCTTAGGAAGTCCTAGGAGCCATGAGTGGCTGCATCAGACATTGACAATAAATGGTAACCAATTTTTGATGTGAAAACTCCACTTAAGCAAACTGTTGTTTACAATGGTTTGCACTGACATGAGGTAAGTTTTTCTGGCACCAAAACAATTTGGGTTATGTTCCTGTATACAGAGGCAACCTATGGAAAGGGTCCAAAAGGCACCCTTCACTTTTGCCTAAAAGCAGGAGTAATGGGGTCTGTGCTCAGGGCACAAAGGGGTTTCCAGAGGATCCTTGTGAATGACTAGTTATAAGATGACAAGTGGGAGAAGGGCAAGGAGAGAAGGAAATTAGTCTGACTGGCTTTCGGTCCTGGATCATTGATTCAATGTAGCTTGGTGAGAGGGAATGGAAAATTGGGGTTAGGGGTGGGTTGTGGGGCAAAGGATGGAAAGGAAAAGGCAGACAACTAATGCATTTCATTTATAACAAGTAATGTAAATCAAAGACTTGAAGGAGATTAAAGACCAATCAGAATAATTTGGCAACTTTAATTCTTAGGAAGATTGAAGTTCCCTCTAAACCTAATTTGATGTTTTATTACTAAAAGCAAAGACCAGTATGGTACAGTATTATTCCAGAGAAATTAAAGGAAGATCCTTAGGGTTGCTTCACCCACATTCATTTTATGAATGGATACCTCCCCTACCTCAAAATGCTTTGGGGAGTTACTGCTACCATTACATGGTACCTTATTAAATCAGGAAGTGCCTGAAAGTTTGGGCACCAGAAAGATACCCCAAGAAAGTGTCTAAACTGCAACTTCAGATTAACATGACTAAAGCAGTTACATTGTGCGAAGTGCTGAAGGTATGTGATATCTTTCCTGGCGCAGAGGTGGCCTTGGTTTCTCACCACATGGTGTAGCCACTGTCTGAGCCACCCATGAAGAAGTTTCCCTTCTCCTGAGTTATGAGAACGTTGGCTTCCTGCAGGACTGCGAGCTGAGCAGCACCGGGAGGACATCCAGTGGGTGGAGAAGGAATGTTGCCAGCAGTAGCCAAAGCTCCAAATCTGGCACCTGCATCATGTCTTCCTTCCACCAGCACTGCTGAGCCAGGTGAATAGATGGGAACAACTGGTTAATTAGCCATGGGGGGATTGTGGAACCTAAAGGTCCAACAACCACAGACTGGGCCATGGGAAAATAGAACGAGGTGCCAGGAAGTGCAGCTGACATAGTGGGCCATGGGAAAATACAACGAGGTGCCAGGAAGTGCAGCTGACATAGTAGGGACTGTGGTATCCCCTGGGTGTACAAATCTTGGATGGCAGAGGTCTGAGTAAGCAGGTGGAGCATCAGTATAGGGTGGCACCTGAGGAAGATGCGAGGTCTGAGGGTACAGCGGATTCCCATGAGGCTGCACAGGGTAGGTTGGCTGTGTTGGATGTTGACCTATGCTGTCCATGGTGGCTGTGTGTCTGGTACGGATCGGGGTCATGGATGGTTATTTTTTTGTTCTCTTCCTGTTTGGAGTCACTTCCATGTCTGCTAGGCTTCTATTTTAATTAAGTGTTCAATGCTGGTGAAATGGGACAAATTCTCTGTGGAAATGCTGCAGTACACTTCCTGTTTTTTGTTTCACATTTTGTGGAGCTATAGGCACTCTCACC
The DNA here is from genome assembly GCF_023851605.1 of Tamandua tetradactyla. Lineage (NCBI taxonomy): Eukaryota > Metazoa > Chordata > Mammalia > Pilosa > Myrmecophagidae > Tamandua > Tamandua tetradactyla. The sequence goes on from NC_135341.1 coordinate 42,973,444, forward strand.
ATTACTAGCAAAATGTTTAAAAATGAGGGCTGCAATGTAGACAGTGGAGTGATGAAGTCAATGAAGAGTCTTCTGGTTTGAATATAGTTGTACTTGGCCAAGATATGACTGGTGCATTTTATTTTCTGGTTTGAAATGCTTGCTCAAATAGACTTCATGGAGTGGTAGTTAAACCCCAGCTGAATCCACATTGTGCTACCTGCTGCACCTTGTAAAGATGGTAGAGCAGCAGAAGCAGCATCTAACACAGGGGCTCCACGTTCAGAAAACTGCAGGTTGACTCCTGGCTCTGCTTCTGATTTAATTTCTGTGACTCTGCAAAAGTGACTTCATCACTATAGTGTGCTGAAGCCTGTAACAGCATTTTTTATTTTTGCTGTTTCACTGAGATAAAGTCACACACCACACAATCCATCCAAAGTATACAATCAGTGGCTTACACATCACCACATAGTTGTGCATTTATTGCCACAGTCAAATTTTAGAACATTTTCATTACTCCAGATAAAAGAGAAAAATCAAAGCACCCCATACCTCTTATCCCCCCATCATTGACCCTGAGTATTTATGTGGTATATTTGTTACTATTGATGAAAGGATATTAAAATATTACTCTTAACTGTAGTCCATAGTTTGAAATAGGTACATTTTCCCCTTATGCACTTGTGCTGGTTTGTAGCGGTTAGGTACTCCAAAAAAGCCCATGTTCTTTCTGTCCATTCCTGTGGGTGTGGATCTGTTGTGAGTGGGACCTTCTGATTAGACGGTTACAACTGAGATGTGACCCACCCAATTCAAGGTAGGGCTTAATCCTTTACTGGAGTCCTTTATGAAAGGAAAAAGGACAGAAAAAATGGAGAGAGCTTAAAGAAACACCCAGAGATGCTAGGAGAGGATTCGCAGAAGCTCAGAGATGAGGCCACTGGAACCAGGAGCTGAAAGCAAGGAAACCCGGGAGTGAAGGACCAACAGACACCAGCTATATGCCTTGTTATCTGATAAAGGAACACCCAATGCTAATGGCCTGTCTTCAGAGAAAGGATTGTCCTGTTGATGCCTTAATTGGGACATTTTCATGGTTTTAGAGCTGTAAGTTTGTGAACTAATAAATCCTCATTGTAAAAACCAACCCATTTCTGGTATACTGCATTCCAGTAGCTTTAGCAAACCAAAACACTGCTTTATTATTAACTCCTTATAATAGTGTTGTACATTCGTTCTAGTTCATGGGAGAAATTTTTTATATTTGTACTATTAATCACAGTCATCGTCCACCACAAGATTTACTGTGTTATGCAGTCCCATATTTAAACCCCTGGCTTTCCATCTGGTGGCATACACAAGTCCAAGTCCAAACTTCCCCTATCAACCACATTCACACACAATTCAGCACTGTTAATTATACTCAAAATAATGTACTACCATCACCTCTATCCATCTCCAAACATTTAAATTCAACTTACTCAAAAATTCTGCACCAATCAAGCAACTGCTCCCCATTCTCTAGCCACGTTCTATCTTCTGGTAACCTATATTCTATATTTTATGTCTATGGGTTTACGTATTATAATTAGTTCATATTAGTGAAGTCATATAACATTTGTCCTTTTGTGTCTGCCTTATTTCATTCAGTATAATGTTCTCAAGTTTCATCCATGTAGTCATATGCTTCAGGATCTCATTTCTTCTAACTGCTGAATAATATTTGATTGTATGTATATATACCACATTTTGTTTATCCATTCATTGGTTAATAGGCACTTGGGTTGTTTCTATCTTTTGGCAGTTATGGATAATTCACTATGAACATTGGCTTGCAAATGTCTGTTTGCGTCCCTGCTTTTGGTTCTTCTGGATATATATCAAGTGGTGGATTGCCAGATGGTAGGGCAAGTCTATAGTTAGCATTGTGAGGAACTGCCAAACTGTCTTTCTTAGTGGCTGCACCATTTCACACTCCCATGAGCAGTGAATAAGTGTTCCTATTTATCCACATTCTCTCCAACACTTGTAGTTTCCTATTTTTTTAATAGTGGCCATTCTAATAGGTGTGAGGTGATATCTCATATTTTTTTATTTACACTTCCTTAGTCACTAGTGAAGATGAGCATTCTTTTCATTTACTTTTTTAGCCATTCATTTCCTTTTTGGAAAAAATGTCTATACAAGTCTTTTGCCCATTTTTAAATTGGGTTGATTGTCTTTTTTATTGTTGAGCTGTAGGATTTATTTGTATATTCTGGATAACCCTTATCAGATATGTGGTTTCCAAATATCTTTTCCCATTGAGTTGGCTGCCTTTTTACCTACTTGACAAAGTTCTTTGAAGTACAGATGTGTTCACTTTTGAGGAGGTTCCATTTATCTATTTTTGCTTTCGTTGTTTGTACTTTGGGTTAAAATCTAGGAAACGACAGCTTATCAGGATCTTGAAGATGCTTCCCTATATTTTCTTCTAGGAATTGTATGGTATTCTCTTATTTTTAGGCCTTAATCTGTTTTTGAGTTAGTTTTTATAAAGAGAGTGAGATAGGGGTCTTCATTCATTCTTTTGGATATGCATATATAGTTTTTCCAGTGCCAGTTATTGAAGAGTCTGTTCTGTCAGTTGAGTAGAATTGGGAGCCTTGTCAAAAGTCAATTGAGCATAGGTTTAAGGGCCTATTTCTGAACTCTTCATTCTATTCCATTGATCAATATGCCTATTTTTATGTCAGTACCAAACTCTTCTGGCCACAGTGGCTTTATAATATGCTTTAAAGTCAGGAAGCATGGATCCTCCTTCTACATTCTTCTTTTTCAAGATGTTTTTGGCTTTTGAGGCCCCTTTCCATTTCCAATAAATCTGATAGTCAATGTTTCCATTTCTGAAAAATACATTTTTAGAGTTTTGTTTGGTATTGCATTGAATCTGTTGATCAATTTGGACAGAATTGACATCTTAATGACATGTATGTAGCCTTCCAATCTACCATGACCATGGAATATGTTTCTATTTATTTAGGTCTTCTTTGATTTCTTATGCAGTGTTTCATATTTTGCCGAATATAGGTTCTTTACATCCTTGGTTAAGTTTATTCCTAGATATTTGATTCCATTACTTGCTGTTGTAAATAGAACTTTTTCCTTGATTTCCTCCTTGGATAGCTCATCACTAGTGTATAGAAACAATACTGATTCTTGTATATTGAGCTTATATACCATTACTTTGCTGAACTCGTTTATTAGCTCTTGTAGCTTTGCCATAAATTTTGGGAGGCTTTCTAAATATAGGATCATGTTGTCAGAAAATAGTGAAAGTTTTACTTCTTCCTTTCTGATTTGGATGCCTTTTCTTTTTCCTGCCTAACTGCGCTAGCTAGAACTTCTAGCAAAATGTTGAATAACAGTGGTGATGTTGGGCATCCTTATCTTGTTCCTGATCTTAGAGGGAAAGCTTTCAATCTCTCACCATTGAATATGATGTTATGTATGGGTTTTTTTGTGTATGCCTTTTATTATGTTGAGGAAGTTTCCCTTTAGAAGTGTTTTCATCAAGAAGGGATGCTGGATTTTGTCAAATTCCTTCTCTTAGTCAGTCGAGGTGATCACGTAGTTTTCCACTTTCAATTTGTTAATGTGGTGAATTACAATAATTGATTTTCTTGTGTTGAACTCCCCTTGCATACCTGGAACAAGGTCCACTTGGTCCTTGGTGTCTACTTCTTTTAACGTGCTGTTGGATTTGATTTGCAGGCATTTTGTTGAGAATTTTTCATCTGTATTCACTAGACAGCTTAGTCTGTAGTTTTATTTTCCTGTGTCTTTATTGGGCTTTGGTATTAGGGTGATGTTGGTTTCATAGAATGAGTTAGGGAGTGTTCTCTTTTCTTCATGTTTTGGATGACTTTTAGCAGAATTGGTATTAATCTTCCTGGAATGCTGAATAAAATTTACCTAGGAAGCTATTTGATCCTGGGCTTTTCTGTATTGGGAGGTGATTGATGACTGATTCAATCTCTTAACTTGTGATTGGGTACTGAGATCTTCTGTTTCTTCTTGAGTCAATGTAGGTTGTTTGTGTATTTCTAGGAAATGGTCCATTCCATCTAAATTGTCTAGTTTGTTGGCACATAGTTGTTCATAGTATCTTCTTACGACCTTTTTCATTTTTTGGGGGTCTGTGGTAATGAACCCCCTCTCATTTCTGATTTTATTTACTTACTTCTTCTCTCATTTTATAATTGTGATTCTAAGAGCTTGTCAATTTAGTTGATGTTCTCAAAGAACCAATTTTTGTTTTATTGATTCTATTGTTTTTTTGTCCTCTATTTCATTTATTTCCACTCTAATCTTTGTTATATCTCTCCTTCTGCTTGTTTTGGGATTAGTTTGCTGTTCTTTCTCTAGTTCTCCAGGTGTGGAGTTAGGTTTTTCTTTTAGTTTTTTATTCCTCTTTAGTTTAGGTGTTTAGGGCTATAAACTTCCCTCTCAGCACTGCGTTCATAGCATCCCATACATTTTGATATGTTATATTTTTGTTTTCATTCATCTTGAGATATTTACTGATTTCTCTTGCAATTTCTTCTTTGACCCACTGAATATTGTTTAACCTTCATATATTTATGAAATTTCCATTTCTCCAGCTGTTACTGATTTCCAACTTCATTCCGTTATGATCAGAGAAAGTGTTTTTCATTTCTTCAGTCTTTAAAAATTTATTAAAAAAAATGTTTTGTGACCCAACATGTGGTCTATCTCAGAGAATGAGCTAAGTACACTGGAGAAGAATGTATATACTGCAGTTTTGGGATGCATTGTTCTACATATATCTATTAGGTCTGGTTCCCTTATCAAATTATTCAAATTCTCTGTTTCCTTATTAATTCTCTGTTTAGATGTTCTATCTATTGATGTGAATGGTGTTATTGGAGCCTGCAACTATTATTGTGTTTATGCCTATTTCTCCCTTCATTTTTGCTAGTATTTGTCTCATGTATTTTGGGGCACCTTGGTTAGGTGCATATATATTTAAGATTGTTATTTCTTCTTGGTGGATTGTCCCTTTTATTAATATATACTGTCCGTTTTTTATCTTTTATAACAGCGTTGCATTTAAAATCTATTTTGTCCAATATTAGTATAGCTCCCCAAGCTATATATATATATATATATATATATATATATATATATATATATATATATATATACTAAATATGAAGGCTCATATTTTTTTTTTATTCATTCTGTCAGCCTGTGTCTTTTGATTGGGCAGTTTAATCCATTAACACTTTCAATGCTATTACTCTAAAGGCAGTATTACTTCAATTTTATCCTCCAGCTTTTATATGTTGTATCTTATTTTTGTCTCGATACTCTTCATTTCTACATTCTCCTCCTAAGCCACTCTCTCACCTGTCTTTTTCTTTCAGCCTGCAGTACTCCCTTTAGTATTTTTTTGTGTGGCAATTCTTTTGTTAATGAAGTATCTCCAGTTTCTGCTTTTCTGTGAATATTTTAAACTCTCCCTCATTTATGAAGGAGAGCTTTGCTGGATAAAGAATTCTTGCCTTGCAATTTTTGCTTCCAGTATCTTAAATATGCCATACCACTGCCTTCTTGCCTCTATAGTATCTGATGCAATATCAGCACTTACTCTTTTTGGCTTCCCTTGTATGTGGTGAATAGCTTTTCTCTTGCTGTTTTCAGAATTTTTTGTTTATCTTTGACATTTGACAGTCTGATTAGTATATGCCTTAGAGGGGGGTCTATTCAGATTTATTTTGTTTGGAGTATGTTGGGATTCTTGATTTGCATATTTATTTCTTTTATAAGGGCTGGGTAGTATTTCTTCAAATATTCCTCCTGCCTTTCACCCATCTCACCTCCTTCTGGGATACTTATGATGTGTGACTGTCTGTGTGTTTCATGTTCTCAATCATTTCCCTGAGATCCTGCTCAAATTTTTCCATTTTTTTCTCCATTTGTTCTTTTATTTGAGTCCCATTGTTCTGTCTTCCAGCTTGCTGATTCTTTTGCTTCTTTTTCAAATCTACTGTTTCTGTGTCTCTCCTACATTTTTAATTCTATCTGCATTGTCTTTCATTTCTATAAGATCTGTTCTTTTTCTATATATTCTTTCAAATTGTTCTTTATGCATACCTAATGTCTTCTTAATATCCTTAATCTCTTTACCATTTCATTGAATTTGCTTAGGAATTCATTTTAGCATCTTTGATTAGTTACTCCAAATCTTTGCTTCCTCTGTCTTTTTAATTTGTTCCTTTGACTGGGCAATATCTTCCTGTGTTTTAGTGTGCTTTGTGATTTTTTTGTTGATATCTGGTTATCTCATTATCCTGATGGGTGTATTCTGAAGGTCAGTTTCTCACCCTTGTGTAGAATTTTGTTATTGCCTGGTTTTGTATTTAGGCACTTTTTTGGCAGTTGAATCCTCTGTATTTCCCAGCCAAAACAGTGCTAAGTACCTATGCAGGAGGCATAGACCAGCTCCTATGGGCCCTGGGAGAGGGTCTGGAAAGAGAACTAAAGGCCCTTCTTTTTTCCTGCACTTTCTGGCCTATCCAGCAATTAGTGCTCTTCAGCTATTTCACTTATTTTCACTGCTGGAGCCATTGAAACAGTTGTGCCTATTAGTGTCTGCTTGAGAAGGGCTGAAATTTCAGCCATGCCATGTTATCACTTTATCAGCCAATATCTGGCTCAGTGTTGGGTTTTGTCCCCCTCTGTATACTTGGGGCAGAGGACTCCCACAGCCATTCCAATCTGCAGCCACCCATCAAGCAAGAACTGAGCTGCCCACTAGTGCTTCTTTCAAGGCTAGGGATTGAGCACAAGGAGGAAAATACAGCCTCAGTCCATGATTTCTCAGTTTCTTTATTTCCCACTTCTGATGATGTACTATCCTCTTCTGTTTCCCAGATACCCAAATGGTTGATTCAGATAGTTTCTGCTTGGCTACTCACTGTTTTTTGGAAAGAAGTAGGCTCTACCCTTCTCTCTCTAATCTTCCATTCTGGAAACTCCTCCATGTGTCCCTTTTGTATTCAACCTGCCTCAGCAGCTTGTGTTTTGCCCTGTGTCTCTGTGGACTTGGGTCCCTGTGTCTGGATATGTGTGGGGATTTAACTCACTGCTGTGAGTGTTAGTGTTATTTTTTTTTAATCTGTGTCTCTGGTGGGAAGTTGGATGGATCTTGGCTGCTGCTTCTGAGTACCTCCTCTGCTGTGTGGGACTGAGTGAGGGGGTAGGAGAGGAGTGGCCAGTCTGGGATGAAAGTTTCCTAACTTTCTTTGATTCAGCATTTGTAGAATCCTTCTCCAAAATCTATCTTCCCCCAGAGTTCTAAGCAAGAAAATTTGTCTTTTTTCTTTTTCTCCTGAATCTCTGGGAAGGATTCTCCAGGGGATGTCTTACATTGCCATGTTGATGACCTCCCTCCTTTACTCACATTCCTTTTTATGACTGAATAATATTTTTTTGCCCATTCATCTGTTGATGGACACTTGGGTTCTTACATCTTTTGGCAATTTTAAACAATGAAGCCATGAACATTGGTGTGCAAATATCTGTTCAAGTCTTTGCTTTCAGTTCTTTTGGGTATGTACCTAGGAGTGAGATTGCCAGGTCATATGGTAATACTATACTTAACTTCCTGAGGAAGTTTCTCTGTTTCCCACAGAGACTGCACCATTTTACATTCCCACCAAAAGTGAACGTGTATTTATATTTTTCAAAATCCTCTGCCACACTTATTTTTTTTTAACTGATTATTCTAGTGGGTATGGAATTGTATCTCATTATGGTTTTGATTTGCATTCCCCTAATGGTTAATATTGTGAGCATCTTTTCTTCTTGGCAGTTTGTATGTCTTCTTTGGAGAAATGTCTGTCTTTTGCCCATTTCTTAATTGGGATATGTGTCTTTTTGTTGTTAAGATCTAAAATCAGAGACTTAACCTAAAATCTGGAAGATGTAGAAAAAGAAGAGCAAGCTAAACCATAAGTAAGAAGAATGAAGGAAATAACAAAGATTAGAGTGGAGATAAATGAAATAGAGAATTTTAAGAAAAGAATAAAGAAAAACAATGAAACCAAAAGTTGGTTTTTTGAAAAGATCAGTAAAATTGACAAAGAAATAAAAGGAGATGATGCAAATAACTAAAGTCAGAAATGAAAGGGGGCATTACTACAAACCCCACAGAAACAAAAATAATTATAAGATCTATGAACAATAGTAGACCAATAATTAGATAACCTAGATGAAACTGACAAATTCATAGAAACACGGAAACTGCCTACACTGACACAAGAAGAAATAGAAGATCTCAGCGTACCAATAACAAGTAAAAAGACTGAATCACTAATCAAAAAAACCTTCATTACAGAAAGAAGCCCAAACCTGGTGGCTTCCCTGGTGAATTTTACCAACATTCCAAGAAGAACTAACAGTTCTTTGTTGATATTTTCTGGATATTTATCCTGTTTTTTTGCATGGGCCATCACCTGGAAAGGCCATTCTTGGATTTCTGGGCTTAACAGCCATGACCGGGGTTCTTTTACAAGGTTCCCCTGTTGGAACTCTCTCCTACCTGGCTCTGAGCAGTGGTGTGGAGTGGCTTGACCTGCACAACATTGAGAAAGCCTCATAAGAATTTCCCAAAATACTGTGCTTTATGACTGCTGAAATCCTTGCAAAGACTGGAAGGGATTAACTTGTCATAAGGATCAAAGAGCCTGACAAGAGAGGTGCTCGATAGATGTCTCCTTAATCAGAGTACATGCAAACTTTCCACAGGGAGCATACCCCCAACACGCCAAAGTTCCCAGCCTCACAAAATGAGTAAATGGGGACTAGTTTCATTGCCTGAACCTCTCCCACCTAGCACTTTGCTGATGGGAGCACCCCCACCCCACCCCACCCAAATCGAAGAATATTACTGTTGCAGGGTTCTGAGAGGTATAACTGTGCTCTCATGTCAACTCCCATGTTTCAGGAGAGTGAACTGAAGTATAAAGGAATGGAGTGATTTATCTGAAGTCTCTGTGTACACTTCTTGGTCCCCTTTGTAGGCTCCCCCTCCTACACTCAATTTTAAATATCTACAGTCCTCAGAGCTCAGTCCCATGTCCTCTTCTGGCCTCTATCTACTTTCTTCCCTCTATTTTAATACAATATATTTGCTGACTGTCTTGAAATGTTATCTCTACATTTGGCTTCTAGAAAGATGAAGGGAGCAGAAGATTAGGTGAGTGGGCTGGGAATCAAGAGTTTTGCCTTTGGGATATCTAAGTGGAAATGATGTGTGGGTAGTTATAGAATTGAATCTAAAACTTCAACCTTAACAACTGACTCCACTCTCCACCCACTTCCTATATTCAGAAATCAGTTGTCCTTCTACAATCCATTTGCCAAGAAGCAGAAAAATCTTTAAAAATGTAAAAGGCATACAGATCGGAAAATCAGAAATAAAACTTTTCCTATTTGCAGATGACATATTTTTCTATGTAAAAAAAACCCAAAGAATCTATTTTAAAATTCCCATAACTAATAAGTCAATTTAGATAAACATACAAAAACCAACATATGAAAATCAATTGCATTTCTACATACCAAAAACAAACATATGGAACCCAAAATTTTAAATGTCACTTTCAATCACTCCAAAGAAAAAGACATACTGAGGTATAAATCTGACAAAATATGTATAGAATCTGTATGCTGAAAACTACAAAATGCTGATGAAAGAAACAAAAGAAGATCTAAATAAATGGAGAGACATATTGTGTTCATGGATTGAATAATTAAACATAGTAAAAATGTCAATCCTACCCAAATTTAATGTAATTCCTATCAAAATCTCAGCAAGTTTATGGATTTTTTTTTTGGTAGAAATAGACCATTTTTTTTCTAAAAAATTGTATGGAAAGTCAGAGGAGCTAGAATAACTAAAACAGTGTTATGAGAAAGAAGAATAAATTGGAAGAAATCGCTATCCCCCCCATCCTCCTCTACATGCAAAGATGTCACTGCCTGAAAAAGTATATATGAATTGTTTTTAGCTTCCACAGTTTGGGAGGCATATTTCTAGCCCCAAATGAGGAAATAAAACAATCGATCTGGCAGTAAAAAAAAAAAAAAACTGGGAGGAGTCACTCTGCCTGATTTTAAGACTTATTATGTAACTATACTAATTAAGACTGTCATACTGCAGAAGGGATAAACACAGATCAATGGAACAGAACAGAGAGCACAGAAAAAGAACCATGAAAATATGCTCAACTGATTTTTGACAAAGGTACAATAGCGTTTCAATGAAGGAAGGATAGCCTTTGGATATCCAAAGGCCAAACAAAGAACAAAAAAATGTCAACCTCGGTCTCACACTTGATACAAAAAATTAAATAAAAATGGATCCCAAGGGTGCAGGCTTGGTTCAGTGGTAGAATGCAGAGACCTCCATGCAGAGACCCGGGTTCGATTCCTGCACTATACACGCCCCCAAAATACAAATAAATTAAAATTAAAAAAGTAAAAGAATGCATCCCAGGGGTGTACAGGTAGTTTCATGGTAGAATGCTCGCCTTCCATGTCAGAGACCCGGGTTCAATTCCCAGGCCATGCACCATCCCCCATCCCCCCCCCAAATGGATCCCAAACTCAAATGTAAAATATAAAATTACAAAGCTCTCAGCAAAATATAGGAGAAAATCTTCAGGACTTAGGGCTGGATGAAAAGTTCTTAGAGTTGGCACCAAAATCCCAACTTATAAAAGAAAAACTTGATAAATATGACTTCGTTAAAATTTAAAAATATTTGCTCTGAAAGACATTAAAATAATGACAATACAAGCTATAAACTGGAAGAAAATATTTGCAAACCAGATACCCACCAAAAACCAACTATCTAGAATGTGAAAATTCAAAATTCAATAGGGGTTTCACAGGTGATTCAGTGGTAGAACATGCTTGCCTGGCATGCCAGAGACCCAGGTTCAATTCCAAGCCTATACCACCACCACCTCCCTCCCCCCCCCCCCAAAAAAAAACCTCAAAGGAAGTGATTCATCAATTGTAACTAATGCTAATGCAAAACGATAACAATAGGGGAAACTGTGTGAGGGAAGGGGGGCCATATGGGAACTATCTCTATTTTCTGATCAGTTTTTCTGTAAACCTAAAACTGTTCTAAAACATACACAGGAACATAATGGTGAGCAAAAAATACACAAAAGAATTCACCCAGTATGATGATACTATGTATTTTTTTTTATTTTTTTTTTACTAAAAGTAAATGCATTTACTTACATTCTTTTTAAAAAAGAAGAGTTGTTTTTTAAAAAATTTGATTTGATTGTTTTAAACTTTACTCTTGACCATGAAGGAAACTAAAGTTCCTTCTCTACCTCAGTCTTTATCCCATCTTCAGGAATTTAAAGTACTTGTTTTGTATAAGCGTTATCATGAATAAGAAATGTTTGGGAGAAATAAATCTGGCAAAAAATCCTCAATAGGAAGAAACCAAACAATCCAATGAGAACATGATCAAAAGACACAATTGGCATCTCACCGAAAGGATATGCAGATGGTAAATAATCACTTGAAAAGATATTCAACGTCAGTAGCCAGTAGGGAAATGCAAATTAAATCCACAATGAGATGGTGATAGAACAGTTCTGTACCTTGACTTTGGTGGTGGTTACATGAATTTACACATATGATGAGTTGCATAGCACTACACACACTCACATGTAAAACTGATGAAATCTGGATAAGCTTAGTGGATGGTACCAATGTTAGTTCCCTGGCTTGGATACTGTAGTATAGTTATGTAAAATGTTTCCATTAGCGGAAACTGAGTGAAAATTTCAGAGGACAAAGCTGTGTACTTTTTTTTTTTTGCAACTTCTTTGTTTCTATAATTATTTCAAAATGAAAAGTTAAAGACAAAAGTGATAAATATTAGTAGGATCATATCACTCTTCTGTCTGTTACTCTCAAGAGCAATTTCTCACCATGATCCACAAGGCCTATATGATCTGGCCCCTTCCTGCTTCTACCCCTTGTTCACAGTTCTCCTGTTGCAAGAGCAATTCATCAAATCCTAGACCATACCAGGAAGCTCTTTGCAGCCACAGGATGTGCATTTCTTGCCCCTTTTGCATGCATTTTTGGTTGTATTCCCTTTTTTAATATTTCAGCTTAAATATCTTCTCAGAAAAGACTTACCTGACAGTCCTACCTCTCAAAGCATCATGTTAATTTCATTCATTGTGCTTGTTACTATTTGAATTATCTTTTAATTGACTTTTTACTTTCTCTACAACTAATTTTTAAGCTCTGCAGAAGCAGGAACATTTCACGTCTCATTCTCAGTTTTATTTCATTGTCTGGCACTCTGTCCCACACATGGTTATGGCTGAATGAATGAGTGAATGAATAAATTCATGACTTAATCACAGAGCTATAATTACCATCCTGGTCTCCTATCTCTTATTGCAATACACCTTCCCTTCTACCTCATTCCTTGCCAGGTAAAAACATTGGCACAGCATTTATTTCCCATGGACACCATCCATCCCAGAACCTGGGCTGTAGGTCATCTGATGTCTGTCCTTCCGCTGACAGTGAAAGTGAAAGCACACCTTGTTAGTTTTGATCCCAGGATGATGGCTCCGCTTCCTGATCTGGCCATTTGCTTTGTGATCTCTATGATGTTCTCAGGCAGCTATCATTCTCCTTAGCTCACCTAATTGTGCCCACCATCTGCTTGGTATGGTATGCCTGTTTTGCTTATATGTTGTCCATTTTGGAGATCATGCCTGAAGCCCATACCTTGGCTGAATAACTTCCTTTCCAGAAAGTACAGAAGGTGACTTCCATGCAGTTTTAAAAAGTGGATATGCTTTTCTTTTTCTTTTTTCTTCAAAGACATATTAAACTCTTTGGTCAACATTTTTCATTGCTTTTCTTTCAGATACCCAAGGTCAGGTACTATTTTTAGCCATTGTTCTCCCCAATAGGGTTCTCCTCAGAGCATCCTGGTTACTGAGGATGTACTTTTATAAGATTCTTCAAGAGATAATGCACAGGTAGCCACTTCTCATTTCTCACCCTTTTAAGCAGGCTAAATCTTCTAAATCATTTGCTTGTTGCATGTCTAGTCATGAATAAAAGTAACTGATTGGAGGGATAAGAAGAAAAACATAACTGTGGTTGCTTTGAGACAGTATATTAAATACCACATATTCTCTTGGGGAGAACACTGGATGTGTTTGAAAGAAATACTTTGTTAAGCCATTAGGTATCAGGTAAGACCTGAAACAGCCTGGGTAAGAATGAAATAGTCCATGAAAGACAAGAGAAGAAATTCATGGGTTGATTTGGACCTGAGGAAGGAGGAAGTGGTGATGAATATAAGAGGGAGAGGGAGAAATAGGGGCTAGTCAGCAAGATGACTGAAGACCATGTGCTCCAAGGACATCATCTCTCAGATCCCTGGTGAAGTTTGGCCAAATCCCAAAACACTTAACATGAGTAGATTCTTGTGGAAACTGATGAAGCCAGGTTGGTGCAAGGCAAATCCAGGATAAAGTATGCTGCCAAGTCAAAAGCTGTGAGAAATAAGAGGACATAAACCACATGAACTCACAGAAACTATGGGAAGGAAAAAACTGAAGTAAGAAGTAGAACTGCCACAGTTAGTTCCAAAGCCATGAGTGAGAAATACTGTTTTGGGATAGGTTATTACACCTAGGCTGTGCAGCAATAGCTGGCCGATATAACCCTCCTCTTGAGATCACATTTCAAGACCTAGTTCTGCTCCTACTCTTCAAAAAAGTCTTCTCACCTATAACTCATTTTCTCAATGATGTCCCTTTCTAAAATTCTACAGCTGTTATCACCTTTGGTACACAATTTAGTGCTTAAAGTTGATATCTTCTCTTAGTAAAAAGAAATTACAAAGCAAGATGTCTACTTCCTTTATGGGTGTGTAACCAGAAGAAGCACTATGAATAGGCCAGAGGGATGCAGAAGTGGGAATAACAGAGAATTGTCCTTGGTGGTGGCAGAAGCAGGAAATCAATTTTCTGGGGGCTGCAATGGCAACCATATGATAAGTGGTGGGCAGAGTCTGGTGTCATTTGCCAGATAGGGGTGTTGGGAGGTATCACTAAATCATCTCTGTGGCAGGAATTTGGGCATCTTCTGGGCTACCTATCCTCCAAGGTTAGTTTACTGCTCTTCTGGACATTCCGTAAGCTACCTGATACCCCAATAAAATGCATTTCTGCTTAAATCAATCAGGCTTACTTTAAGACAACCAGGCTGTGTTGCTTGCAAAGTATAGCACAGGCTATATAACTATTGTAAACAATGCTGTGGTGAAAATCCTTGAATAAACATTCTCTGTACACATCTCTGATTATTTTCATAGAGTAAGTTCTTAAATCCAAGTTTCAGGTTCTGATTAAGGTGGAGTAAGCATACTCTACCCATCACTCTTACTGAATATAACTGAAAACCCTAGATAGAATGTATGACATAGCTATTTGAGAACTTTTGAAAAGTAACTAGCAGAATGTAGATTAGGGATGAATACAAGAAATCAATATATGAATAACCTGGCACTGAATTTGCCATTTTTTCCCTCTAATATCTCCCAGTCTGAACTCAGTACAGCCAGAAACTTGGGAATGAGTACTGTGGCATGGTGGAACTCCATGAGAATCCCTCTATTTCTGACTTGAGGAGTTGGAAAGGGAACTCTTAATACATACAGTGCCAAAATCCTCCTGGATTTATTCTTCTATTTTCTTCTCTCACACCCCAGGTCCAGACCATCTGAACCCTCTGGCATGGGGCAGTGGTAGATCTGTAATGCCAAGAGGGTGAGGCAATTTGTGTTGCCTTTTTATCACCGTCTTCCATCACGTGGCCCAAATATGGGTCCAGTCATGGAAGTGTATGGACAAGTGGGATAACTACAGCTCTGGCTGGAACATTGAAATGGCGAGCCCCGGGAAACCAAAAATACCAGGGAAAGGTAAAGACTCAGGAAAGGACTCTGTTTATGAACTCTAGGACTCACTTCTGCAGGTACGGATCTGATTGTAATCAGCATACCAAAGACTTTGAGAACTGACGTAGTGGATAGATTAGTGTCCAGGTTCTAGCCTGAGTGATATGATTCTAGGAGAGGTCTGAAGAGAATTTCAAAGGTTTTGAAAATTGAACTGACATTGGGAACAGCCCCCAGGTTGAAACTTACAACCTAAACCTTCCGGGTTCATTGCCTGCTAAAATATCAAGTAAAAAAGACATGTTTTCCCTGTATACAAAATACATTCATTCCATAACAATATCAGAAAACCTTAAACCATTCCAGTAACATTTCAAATACAAGATTAATACAAGATTAAAATCAGTACAAAGTGTCATCAAAGTCAGTTAAAGGCATGGACAGTCCTAAGGCAAAATTTTCTCCATTTGCTCTGGACCTGTAAAACTCAGAACAAGTTGTTTGCTGCCAACATACAAAGGAGAAACATTCATAGGATACATATACCCATTTCTATAAGGAGGAAGGAACACAGGGGTCACTGACTCTTACAGTTTCGAAAACCCACAGGGCAAAGTCCATTAGATTTTAAAGTCTGAGACTCATTTATCTTTCCGGCTTCTGAAAGCAGCAGTCCCACCCTTTCCAAGGGCCTATGCAGAGGCCTGCCTATCTCTGAATGTAACCTTGGGGGACATTGGGGAGACCACCTTTTTCTCGGCTCCACCCTCTCCAAGCACTGAGGCTGCACCTGGGCTCTCTGCTATCTCCGGGGCACACGCTCAACCCCTCCATGTGTTGGCAGCCAGGCTCTCCCCAAACCCCAAGGAAATACTTCAGCCTCTCCAAGGCCTGAGGTGGCATGACTCTTCCACTGCAATGAGGTGGAATGCCCATCCGCTGCCTTTGGGGCAATCTCACTCTCTCCATGGGCTTGGGTGGGTCTTCTCTCCTGGCCCAAGGCTTCTTGACTTCAGACCTCAGCCTGCATGGTTTTGCCTCTGAAGTTATTTTTCTTCCAATGTGTCCCTTCTCTGAAACCCCCAGTCCAGACTGGCAGTGGCTCTGTTCATACAGGTCCCACAGTATTCTCATTGGCTTTCTATGCAGTAGCCTTGGATCATGCCCATCAGACATAAGGAGTTTCTACAAATCCTTCCTGAATAACCCCATGTCTGATCTTGGCTTTCTCTGAAAAGGCTGACTGGGTCCACATCTGGCCAAATCCTCACATGGAGCACTATTCTCTGGGGTCTCCCTTTCTGGAAGCCCAGAATTTTCCAGGACATCAATTTCTGGGTTCTTCATACCCAAGAGTTCAGTTTTCAGCTTATCTCTCCCCTAACACATTTCACTATAAGCTGTGAGGAGAAATCAGGCTGCACTTTCCACATTTAATTTGGAGATCTCTTCTGCTAAATATCCAAGTTAATGGCTTTTAAAATCTACCTTCCAGCCAAAGCCACTAGTCAACGTTGCCAGATTATCTGCCATTTTAAAACAAGGCTCATCTTCCTTCCAGTCTATAATAACACATGCCTCATTTCTGTCTAAGTCTTTATCAGAAGTGTCGTTAGAGTCCACATTTCTACTAACAGTCTCTTCAAAGCATTCTAGCCCTCCTCTATCAAGCGTCTCACAACTCTTCCAGAATCTTCCATTTATCAATTTAAAAAGCCATTTCAACATGTTTGGTATTTGCAAACTGCAGCAGCACCCCACTCCTGGTACCAAAATCTGTTCTAGTTTGCTAGCTGCCAGAATGCAATATACCAGAAACGGAATGGCTTTTAAAAAGGGGAATTTAATTAGTTGCTAGTTTACAGTTCTAAGGCCAAGAAAATGTCCCCATTAAAGCAAGTCTATAGAAATGTCCAATCTAAGGCATCCAGGGAAAGATACCTTGGTTCAAGAAAGCTGATGAAGTTCATGGTTTCACTCTCAAGTGGAAGGGCACATGTTGAACACAGTCAGAACTTCTCTCTCATCTGGAAAGGCACATGGTGAACACGGCATCATCTGCTAGCTTCTTCTCCTGGCTTCCTGTTTCATGCAGCTCCCCGGGAGACATTTTCCTTCTTCATCTCCAAAGGTCGCTGGCTGGTGGACTCTGCTTTTCATGGCTATGTCGTTCTGCTCTGCTTGCTCTGAATCACTCATTCTCCAAAATGTTTCCTCTTTTATAAGACTTCAGAAACTTAAGACCCACCCAAATGGGTAGAGACACACCTTCACTTAATCCAGCTTAACAACCACTCTTGATTAAATCACATCTCTAGGGAGATGATCTATTTACAGTTTCAAACATTACAATACTGAATAGGGATTAGAAGAAATGTCTGCCTTTACAAAATGGGATTAGGATAAAAACATGACTTTTCTAGGGTACATACATCATTTCAAACTAGCACATCAACCTTTTGTATATTATTTAGATGAGCCCCAGAGTCTCATAACATAATGTTCAAAATGTCCAGGATACAACTCACAATTTTTCAGCATATGAAGAACCATAAAAATTTCACCTTGTATGGGAAAAGACTGATGCCTAATATTTAAAGATGACAGAATTATCTGACAAAGACCTTAATGCAACCATTATAAAAATGCCCAAATAAGCAATTATAGATACTCTTAAAACAAATGTTAAAATAGAAAGTCTCAGCAAAGAAAAAGAATACAAAGAATTAAGTGCAAATTTTAGAATTGAAGAATACAATTACCAGTATAAAAAAATCTCACTGTATGGACTCAATATCAGAACAGAGGTGACAGGGGAAAAAAGTCAGTGAACTTTAAAATGAATCAATAGAATTTGTTTAGGCTGAAAAACAGAGAGAAAAAAGATTGAAAAAAAAAATGAGCAGAGCCTCAGGAACCCATGAAATAATAACAAAGTTCTAATAGAAAGAGCAGAAATCAATGAAACTGGAAAAAAAAATAGAGAAAATTTAATGAAATCAAACACTGGTATTTTGAAAGAACCAATAAAATTTAAAACCTTTAAAAACAGAGCAAAGAAGAAAGAAGACAAAAATTACCAGTATTAGAATGAAAAGAGGAAATTTCATTACTCCATGGACATAAGAAGGATAAGGGAATATTACAAACTATTCTATACACATAAATATAACAGTTTAGATGAAATGGGCCAATTCCTCAAAATTCACCCTGTACAGAATACATGGCGTAGCTGTTTAAGGACTTTTGAAAGTAATTAGCAGCATGCAGATTGGGGAAGAACACAAGAAATCAAACCTCACCTAAGATTAAATAGTGAACCTGCCTATATCCTATAATGATTGAAGAAATTGAATTTTTAGTTAAAGCCCTTCCAAAAAGAAATCTTTAGATCTGGATGGTTTCATGGGCAAATCTGCTAAATACTAATTCAGAACATAGAAGAAGGGAATGCTTCCCAACTCATTTTATAAGCACAGCATTACCCTGATAACCAAACTAGACAAAGATAGTACAAAAAAGAAAACTACAGACCAACATTACTCAGGAACATAGATGCAAAAGTACTAAAAAAAAAAAAAGAATAGCAAACTATAAAAGCAACATATAGTATACTGTTTAATCCTGAATAGCTTAATTTAATTCCTGGATACATCCCAGAGTATATTTATGTATATATTCAGAGAAGCTTAGGCTACCTATAGGTATGTCTCAGAATTACCTTTGGGGGACTTCTTTTGTTGCTCAGATGTGGCCTTTCTCTCTAAGCCAAACTGTACATGAAATAATTGCCCTCTCCTACATGGGACATGACATCCAGGAGTGAAAGTCTCCCTGACAGTGTAGGAGATGACTCCTAGAGATGAGCCTGGTCCTGGCACCGTGGGATCAACAATTCCATCCTGATCAAAAGGAAGAAAAGAAGTGTAACAAATAGCGTATCAGAGGCTGGGAGAGTTCAAATAGAGTTGAGAGGCTACTCTGGAGGTTACTCTCATGCAGGCTTCAGTTAGACATTGCTACCAATCATAGCCTGAAACCCCAACCAAAACCATTCCTGTCAATTCTAAAGAACACCTAGGGGGCACTGCAGTGGTGGCTTAGTGGCAGGACTCTCACCTGCCATGCTGGAGTCCCAGGTTCAATTCCTGGAGCCTGCCCATGCAAAACAAAAACAAGAACACCTAGGGTGTTATGTAAGATTCTACAAATGTTCCACGTACTAGGGTAACTTTCCAGAAACCTACAACCTCCAGATGAGTCACTGGACCAAAAAAGTCCTGAAGTACAAAGGGGCCAGCCTCTCCAGAATATCAACTAGTTCTATTCCCCTATTCCGTATTACTGACAGCTCCTTCCAACATGAAAAAGTTACAATGGGCATAGCCCAAATACCCCTAAAGAGTGGGAGAAAGATCAAAGGTGATAGTGGAGTTATACAGAGAAGGTAGGTTTTAACTAATGAGCATGATTGCTGAATCATTATATTGATTATTTCTTTTAGTCTCTAGTACCTTAGAGCAACTAGAAATAAAAACCTAAAATTGTGGAATTGTAACCCATACTAAACTCTGAAATCTGTTCTACAACTAATTGTTGTGATGTGCTTTGAAATTTATTGCTTTTTTGTATATATGTTTTTTTCATGCAAAAAAGAAGAAAAAGTTGATTGTGATGATAAATGCATAGCTATATGTAAAGAAAAAGTTATTAAAACAGGAACAGGAGCTATTTTAGTTGTTTAGAAGCAGCCTTTATTTAGATACTAGAACTGCTTGATATCAGAGGTAAAGTATAATATTAGTTATATCTTTATTAGTTGTAAGGGATGTTACAGGACCCTGAATTCAATGCCTTATTTCTTATTCTGCTGTGTATGGTGAAGGTATGGTTCAGAGTACAAGCTTTTGTGATCATATAGGATTTAGCACCTGCTCTGCCACTTAATTACATGTTACTTTAGGTCTTGATTTCATCTTCTGCAGAAAAGGGCTTAATAATAGTACCTTCCTCATGGGGTTGTTGAGAGGAATTGGGTGACAATACATGGAAAGCTTTTATGATAGTGCCAAACATACAGGAAGTTTTCAATAAACGTGAGCTTTTATTATTATAAAGGAATAATGGGCAGCATATAAACCAATGCATGACATTGAAAACTGTGATTTATAAAATAATCTCTTTCTTATTCCTCCTAGAATCATTCTCCTATTTAATATGCTTATTCCTAAAGTTAACTAATGTGCAGGCAGGTGCATGTGTTTGAAATGGGATTGGGCTCCTGTCTGTGATTCTGCTACCTATGCGTATAAGAATGGTCAGAATGCAGCACTCCTAGACTTTTTATAATCCCAATACACTTAACTGTTACCTGTAAGACAAAAATTACCACTATGCATGTATTTACATGGATATAGCAATACAAAATAATGTTATATCTGTACTTTAAAATCTTCTTTAAAAAAAGAATCAATGGGGGCGGGCCGCGGTGGCTCAGCGGGCAAAGTGCTTGCCTGCCATGCCGGAGGACCTCGGTTCGATTCCCGGCCCCAGCCCATGTAAAAAACAAACAAACAAACAAAATACAATAAAACAAGAAAATGTTTAAAGATGTTTCCCTTTCTTCCTTCCTTCCTTCCTTCTCTCTGTCTTTCCTTCCCTTCCTCCCTCTTTAAAAAAAAAAAAAAAAGAAGTGAACCAATATTAGTGTTTCTAAATATCCAATTTCAAATTTGTATTGACTTAAGTTTTATTATATTGTAAATTCCATGTTTTTTGGCATTCTTAAGTTTAAAGCAGTTCAATGTTGTCAGTTTGTATATTATTCTGCATATTACAATAAAATTAAATGAAAAGCTTTCTAAAAAATAAGTATAGTACACTGTTGAAAGTGGTACTTAGCCTGGGAATGCATACTTGTTCAATTTTCAGAAATCAATCGTGTAACTCACCATATTAATAATATAAAGAAGAAAAACAATTGATCAAATCAATAGATGCAGGAAAAAGGATTTGATGAATTCCAACATGCATTCCAGATTAAGATAAAAAAATAACTCTCAACAAATGAAGAATAGAAGGGAACCTCTTTATCCTGATATAGGGTATCTGCAGAAACCAGACATTAACATATTTACTGGTGAACAACTGAATGATTTCAAGGAAACATCAAATGTTTTTATCCTTTGAAAAAGAATAAAGTTGAAGAAATTATACTACTTGGTTTTAAGGCAGACTATAAAGCTACAAAAAATCAAGAGAGTATATTATTGGTGAAGCGATAAACACTAGCTCAAAGAAACAGATTATAGAGTACAGAAATTACAACTATACCCAACTGATTGACAAGAGTACCAAGGCAATTAAATGGAGGAAAGGATAGTCTTTTCTACAAATGGTGTTGGAAAAATTGGGTATCCATAGGCAGAAAAATAATAAACCTCAACCTAAATCTCAGACCTTATACAGGATTTAACTGACAATTGATTACAGATATAAATGTAAAACATAAAATTATAAAACTTTTAAAAGAAAAAAAAATCTTTATGGGCATAGGTTAGGTGACCAGTTCTTAGACATGACATTAAAATCATGATCCATAAAATAAAATGTTTATAAACTGGACTTCACTAAACTGGAAGAGTTTATGTGTAAAAAGCACTGTTAAGAGAATGAAAAGACAAGCTACAGACTGGAAGAAAATATTTTCAAATCACATATCTGACAAAGGACTTATATCTAGAATCCATATACTCCCAAAATGCAACAGTAAGAAAATAAACAGCTCCCCAAATGGCAAAAGACGTGAATAGATACTTCACCAAAGAGGATATACAATGACAAATAAGCACATGAAAAGATATTCAACATCGTTAGCTTCTAGGGAAATGCAAATTAAAGCCATGATGAGCTATCACTGTACACATCTTAGAATGGCAAAAATGAATAATGTTGCTAATAGTGAGTGTTGATGAGGATATGGAGCAATTGGAACTCTTTTACATTGCTGGTTGAAATACAAGTCTAGAAAATTGTTTGGCTGTTTCTACTATAATGGTTTCTTATAGAGTTAAACATAAATTTACTGTATGACTCGGCAATCTCACTCCTGGGTATCCTAGAGAAATAAAAACTTCTGTTTACAAACAACCTGTACAGCAATATTTTTGTTTGTTAAATGCTACCAGAATGCAATATATCAGAAATGCCTTGGCTTTTATAAAGGGAATTTGTTAAGTTACAAGTTTATAGTTCTAAAGCCATAAAAATGTTCAAACTAAGGTATCCAGAAACAGATAAATTTACTCAAGGAAGGCCGATGTGGGAAGGCACATGGCTGGCATCTCCTAGTCCTTTGGCTTCTCGTTTCAGCTTTTCCAGGGGCATTTTCTTTCTGCATCTCCAAACATCTCTGTCTGTGTCAGCTCTGAAGATTTTACCAAAATGGTTCCCTCTTAAAGAACTCCAGTAAGGGACCTGTCCTGAATGCGTGGAGATATATCTCCAAGGAAACCACCTAATCCACCCACAGTTGGGTGGGTCACAACTCCATGAAAACAACTTTAAAAAGGTCCCACTCAAAAATATTGAATCAGGGTTAAACAACATGGCTTTTCTGAAATACACAACAGTTTCAAAACGGCACAACCAATATTTACAGGAGCTCCATTCATATTGCCCAAACTGCGACAATCAAAATGTCCTTCGATTAATAAGTGGATAAACAAACTGTGGCATATCTTGTACACCACTCAGCAATAAAAAGAAACAACCAATTGATAAATGCAATGAGCTGGATGAATCTCAAACACATTACACTGAATCAAAGAAGTCAGTCTCAAAATGTTACATCCAGTAGTCTTTTATATGGCATTCTTGAAAAGATGAAACTATAAGGATTGGAGACCAGATCAGTGATTGCCAGAGATTATGGTGTGGGAATAGGGTGACTATACTGGCATAGCACAAGATAATTGTGGAGGTGATGAAGCTGTTCTGTATCTTTATTGTGGTGGTAGTAACGTGAATCTATATATGTATTAAAATTCACTGAACTGTAAACCTCCTAAATTTCCTAAACATGGATTTTGGGGATCAAAGTATGTGAATACATTTGAGTCCTCAGTAACATGTTCCCATATTGCCCTTCAGAAACATGGTAATAATTTACTTTCTCATCACCAGCACCTAAGAATGTCTATCATCCTGCACCCTCACTTGCTATCACTGGGACTTATTCTTTATCATGTTTTGCAATTTCATAAGTGAAAATTTTAAAAAGTATGTATTTCTGTGTATGAAGCAATCAGTCTTCAGCCCTAGTTTGTTTTAAGTTGCCTGTATCCATCTCAGGCCATATTATCAAGGGTATTTTGTTTTTGTTTTTGTTTTTTTCCTGCATGGGTAGGCAGTGGAATTGAACCCAGGTTTCTGGCATGGCAGGAGAGAATTCTGCCACTGAGCAACCATTGCACTGCCCTGTCAAGTGCCGTTTTATGTTACACAATGTATATGCTTCTTCCTGAGTAGGTGTAGAATCAATTTGGTGACAGTGTCATTCCATACTGAGGATCAGGTAGATGATTTCTGCTCAAGTTTTTGAGTTTGAGTGTGGAATAAAGGGTCTATCAGGAACTCTTATGGATTTTATTACTTTCTCTTGGGATTTTCAGAGACTTTTGAACTACACCCTTTTCTGGCATTGTGACAGCCATGAGAATGTCACCTTAATCTCTTGAAACAACTAATAAAAATGTGCAGGGGAAGGAGAGATGTCAAGTCGTTTCCTGTGCAAAGGGCCATAGGAATAAGTGGCTTGGAGTAATCATTTTGGACTTCCAAGCAAACATTTTTTAGAAAGGGCAGACACCATCAGCACTCCACCATGTCCCCTTGTATCCATTCACTATTTTTGTGCACATTAGCTCCTTGAGTGCTTCCACACTCAGTGGTCACCACCTGCCCCTCTTGTTGGAGTACTGCCCACAAGCTGCCAGACCTGGCTCTGTCTATGTATGTGAATGGCTGGAAGTGCCAAGGAATTTATGTTCTCGTAGATATAACACTAGACTGGTAGGTGCCAGAGTGTAGATTCTCCCAATCCCTTGCCTGTGATCAGAACACTCTGAGATACACTCTACACCATCCCCAGAACTGTCCTGATGGATTGAGCCACAGTTATCCTTTGTGGGACTTTATCTGATATTGCACCCTTGCTTGGCCCCCTTCCCTCCCAACTTCTTTAATCCACTGCCAGTTTTTCCTGGAAATGTTCTATTATAAATCATAAATCACTCTGATCTGGATCCTCATCTTGGGGCCTTTTATGGGAAATCCAACCTGAGACAGCCTCTTTTCTCTTTACCCATGACACAATTGGAAAATGTACAATCCTACTGCACTGTAAGGAACTGCATTATTTAGAATATTTAACAGTTTTAATAGAAACCCAAAATAAGTTGGCTTACCTGACTAGACTTTTCTCTGTCTCTCATGAAACTGTCTGATCACTCCATGATCCTGAGGAGGTGGGATTCTTCTGTCCTTCAGGGGTAGCCCTCATCGACATGGCTTGAGATGGTGCCCTGCCATTTCCACACAGGCAATGGTCAGGGGGAGGCATGACCACTGGCTGGAATTTGTGGTGACATCGAGCTGGAATGGAGGCAGGCTGCGAAGTCTTATCCAGTTTAAAACTGGGACTGCCATAGTCATGGGAGAGACAGTAGCTAGTGGCCTCTGCCACGGATGTATTTGTGTGTTATTCATGGCTCTGGAGAGAGCAGAGAAAGGCACCTGACTGGGTCATTTCCTTCACTCTGGGTCTAGTTTTGCCCTGACTCCATGCAGGCCCAGGGGACAAATGATGAGCTCACCAGTGAAACTGCTGATATTCAAGTAAGTAGGTCCTTCCTATCCATCTAGACCAGCTAAGGTTCATCATTCACCTCAGAGTAAAGCATTTACCTTCTATATTGAGATTTAAGACCTTGTAAGCATCCCATTGAGTACAAACTTTGGGTGTGATGGTGTCTTAGGTGTGGTAACTGAGAAGCAGTGCTTTTTATAAGAAAGAGAGAAATCACTGAAGATGTGGGAGAAGCTGGAGAGGGATGGGGAAGAAACATAGAAAGAGGGTGATTTCAGGCAAACTCACGGCCTTGGCTTGATCTCATGGAGGAAATCTGGAGCATGAAGGAAGAAACACAGAAAGGGGGTGATTTCAGGCAAACTCACGGCCTTGGCTTGATCTCATGGAGGAAATCTGGAGCATGAATTCTACTCGAACTAGAAACAAAGGAACTGGGCTTTCATTCTCTTTCACCAGTCAGCTCAGTGCAAGGCTGAGGCTGCAGGGGTGGGGATGGACAAATTCCCAGTGCCTGCAAGGCAAGGCTGCTCCAGCAGCCCCAGCACAATCCTTCCCAGAGAGCTGTGGGTACAGGCTTGAGAAGCTAAGAGAGAGGCACACCTAGGGGATCTGGGAAGAACCCTGACAGTGTCTGCTGCAGAAGAGGTTTAGGACAAGTCCTCGCTGTTACTTTTATGGACTGCTTTCTTGGAAGAGGCAGCCTTCCACTCCTGCATGGGCTGGGGCGTAAGCTTTGTGGCAGCTCTTTGGACAGTGGTTATGGCCCAAAGGCCAGGGTCTTCCCTTTTGGTGTCTTCTTGGAACTTCTCTTGCTCAGGTGTAAATTGGGATGTATCCATGAAAACCTGAGCCCGACAGAACACAGGGAATTCTGTCCATAGGGACGAAGAAAATGTCATGACCTGGGGGCTCCCACCCAGGCGTGTTCCATCAAAAGAAGCGGGTGGTTGATGTAGCTTAAGCAATTTACTCATGTAGTTGTTTCTAGGTACATCTTTTAAAATTAGTTGTGCTTAAATTAGCAGTGCTTTACTTTTCTTATTTCTCTCTCTAAGCAGCTAGCACTGCTTCAATCAGAAGCCTGATTAATATGCAAAAAATGATTTGTTTTGATTCTGGTCTAGTGGGTTTTTTTTTTCTTTGCCAGGCAACTTATCAAATTCCTCTGCTTTTAAGGGATGAGAAGAAATATATCTCCTTTAAGTCAGAGGGCACTGTTTCATTGAAACTGGAGATGGGGAGGCCTCTCTGGGCACTGGTCTGAAATTCTAACAGCCTAAGTTTTCCTAAGTTTTCCAGCAGCACAACCTCTCTTCACAAGTTTCAGTCCATTAAAAAGTACTAATACCATGCTTCCTGAGTGTATCATGTGAAGTCTTGTCCATCATAATTCTCAGTCTACATACCTGTCCCATTAAAATGTATAATAGTTCACCACTTATTGTATAACCCCAGGCAGGTTATTTAACATCTCTAAATCTGTTTTATAAAGATAACACCCAGCCCTTGGGATTTAGTGTAATACAAATCTGTAAGCCCATATCCAAAACACTTAATGTATTCATGAGGTCAGAATTTTGGGTGAGGGGCGGGGGTGTTATAGGGAGGTAATTCAGCGTATATATGCAGATATTATTTAACACCCCTGGGGAAGTACCCTGCAATCAAATGTGATAAAATTTCTGCAGCCAAACCTATGAATATTAACACTGAGTGTCATTAAGGCTAAAAATAGCCTCCCATAAGTCCAGGGCAAGGTTAAAGCTGCTTTATGAATAAATCAGTTTTCAGAGCTTTTTGGACTTGGGGGATGTGATCTGTGATGAGGCAATCTCTGTCCATCCATCCTTTTCCACCCAGTTCCAGATGGATGAAGCAATGGGTGATGCACATGGAGAGGCTGCTCCTGAATGCCTGTTTTCCTCCCTACTTGTGATGTGAATTTTCCTTTCCTCTTTGACATTTTTAATGCTGATTTGCTTCTCCCCGCCTGGCATCTGAGTTCGGGCATAAGTCTACACTTTTGACACAAGTAGAAGAGGACACACTTAAAAACGCCGTTCTAGAAAGAGGAAGAAAAGAAAAATATAAACACATAATTGGTGGGCTTATTAAGCAATAAATCAAACTGTCTGAAAATTGGTAGAACTTCTAAGAAACTCTCTTATTGGCAAGATTCAGAAAATTCAAAACTAAACACACAGCAAGTGTTTGTCAATATACACAAAGGACTGGAGGCCTATGGCAGACCTCAGGACTCCTAGGGTACTCTCTCTGCTCCTACATTGTTAGTAATCCCTGCTTAGCTGTGCCTGGGCAACATTCAAGTATTACTTACTATAATGTTGAAATATATAATATATAATATTTATGGAATAAACCTAACATGATAAGTTTTCTACAAGATTCATTAGCTTCTGTTCTCACCATACATTCCCTTGAATTTTCACAAGCAAATTTAACTTGGGGTCAAATTTTGCCAAAGGGGTATTAAATCAATGGCATCAGGCACTTTGGGGGGATATTTTTTTTTATGCTTAAAAAATTGCTACATTTGTATTTATCTTAGTAGAAAATAATAATAGTTTGCATTTAATGAGCTGTTACTATATGTTAGAGACTATTACTAGCACCTACATTTACAGACCCACAATCCCTTATGCAAATTCCTTGGAGTATTTTTTGGTTTTAAAGAGGTAGTGGGCGATAGACTGACACCCCCTGTCAGGAACCATCCCTGAAATCACACATAAGAAAATGTATGAAAATTCCCACTAACTGGGGTTTTAAAAATATAAATAGCCTCATGTAAGTTTTTCTTAACTTTTTATTTTGAAATACTTTCAAATTTACAAGACTTTTATAAAATAAAACAAACGCCAAGCAGAGAACTTCAAGATATCTCTATCCACCGATACACAATTTTAACATTTTGCCGTATTTGCCGAATCATTCTGTCTAGCCATCAGTATATCCACCCATCTATCTATCCATTTTCTGGACACTTACATGAAGGTTGTATACATCATTCTCCTTGAACACTTAATACTATCAAAAGTGTTTCCTAAGAACAAGAATATTCATTTATGTTACTACTTTAAATGCAGTTATCAAGCTTAAGACATTTAACATTGATATAAAGTTTTAGTCTATATTGCAATTTTTTCATATGTCCCAGTAATGTCCTTTTGAGCCTTTTCTCCTTCTTTGTTAGCTCCCTCCAGTATCATGTATTGCATTTAATTGTCTTGTCTCTTTCATTGCTCATTCTTCTTTTAATTTTGGGAACATGTTACAATATAAACTTTCTCATTCAACCACCCCCAAACAGTGGGATTAATCATATTTACAATGTTGTGGTATCCTCACCACCTTCTATTACTAAAACATTCCCATTTTCTCAAACAGAAACCTTTCATTCATGATGCATTACCTCCCCATTTCCCCTACCCTAGTCCCTGGTAACCTGTACTCTATTATGAGTTTGCATCTTCTCCAATATTTTCTTTGTGGTTACCATCAGGCTTAAATGTAACATCCTAAATCTGTAAAATTGTTGATTGCTTAGATACCAATTTAACTTCAACAGCATGTATAAACTATATTTCTATACCGCTCTGTCTACCCACCTTTATGTAGTTGTCACAAACTACACATTTATATATCAAGAGTACAAAACCCTTGATTTGTCATTACATTTTATGCATTTACTTTTTAGACCCTATAAAAGGTAAAAAGTGGAGTTACAAACCAAAAATACAATAGTTCTGGCATTTATATTTATTCATGGCATTACCATTACTGGAGTTCTTTAGTTCTTCATTTCTTCATGCAGTTTGGATTTATTGTCCTGTCCTTCCAACTGTAGAACTCTCTTGTAAAACGGGTCTAGTGGTGACGAACTCCTTCAGCTTTAGTTTATCTGGGAATGTCTTAATCCCTTCCTCATACTTGAAGACAGTTTTGCCAGATATGGAATTATTGGTTGCCAGTTTTTGCTTTCAGCACTTTAAATCTGTCATCCCACTGCTGTCTTGCCTCCATCGTTTATGATGAGAAATTTACACTTAACTTTATTGGCGCTTCCTTGTATTTGACATGTTGCTTCCCTCTTGTGGCTTTCAGAATTCTTTCTTTATTGTCAGCCTCTGACAGTTTGATTATAATGTGTCTTGGTGTTGAATCTATTTGGGTTTATCCCCTTTGGAGTTTGTTGAGCTTTTTGGATGTGAATATTCATATCTTTCATCAAATTTTGGAAGTTTTCAGCCAGCATTTCTTTGAATATTCTCTCTGCCTCTTTCTTTACTTCTTCTACTTTCAGGATTCCCACAATGCATATATTGGTATGCTTTATGGTGTCCCAGTCTTCTCAGATTTGTTCACTGTTTTCCATTCGTTCTCCCTTCTCTTCAAACTGGATGATTTAAATTGTCTTATTGTCAAGATCACTGATTCTTTCCTCTGCAAGTTCTAATTTGTTATTGAAACTCTCTAGTGAATTTTAAATTTTTGTTACTGTGGTCTTCAGCTCTGTTTGGTTTCTTATCATAATTTCCAACTCTCTATTGATATTCTCTTTCCTTTAGTTTTTTGTCCAAGTTTTCCTTTAACTCTTTGAGCATATTTAAGACTACTTATTTAAAGCCTTTGTAATGTCAGCCAAAAATATAGTTCTCTTCATTGCTACTTTCTAATACATTAATCTTTGCCTGAACCACCACTTCTTGTTTCTTTGTATGTTTTGTAATCATTTGTTGAAACCTGGACATTTTGCTATATTTTAATATATTGTGGCTAGAATTTAGATTCTGAGACATCAATTTCTTAAGCTTGTGTCCATCTGGTGTTATGTCAGAGTTTTCCCTGAATGCCAGGAGCTAACACACACACACACACACACACACACACACACACACACACACACACACACACACAAGCACAAGAAGGAAAAAAAGAGAACACCTCTCCCAGACTTTGCAGGTTGACCTGTGTGGGTACTCTCCTTCAGAGCATATCTAGATAATGAATTTAGAGAAAGTTCCAGGCCAGAGTCTAGGAGCCACTCTGGTCCTTCCTGTGCTTGCCGCTTGTCTTGGGCATGCATGTGTGGGCCTAGGAATTCCTTCATTTACATGAATGCAAATGTCCACTCTTCCTTAGGAAACAGCTTCCCCATGGTTCCAGGCACTGTACTTTGTGTCCTACAGCCAGTAATCCCTTGCCCCAGGCAGTCTGATTTGGCTGGTCTCCCACAACATTCGGTCAAAGAGCTTTGTGAGCTGCCTTCTACACACAGGGTAAATTATCAGATGGTGAACCTCTGAAGATTGTCCAGGTTTAGAACCTCAGGCTACCACAAGAGAGATTGGATCAAACATACATGTTCCCCGTGTGTGCATGAGGATTATTCTTCCTCTAGAACTGGAACCAGGGATCCAGATGGGGAGCACAGGTCATCTCCACACCAAGTTGGTGAAGGCATCGGAGGGGCCATTCAGTGTATCAGGAGATTGTACTGCTTTTAAGTACTCTTTTTCTTGATTTAGCACTTGCTCTGTAACTGCAATCCTTTAACTTTCTGGAGTTTTGAAATAGATATTTCTACCATTTCTTGCCAGTTGTTCAAAGCTTCTTTGGGGGAATGGAACCCTGAAGTCTATTATTCTGCCATCTTGATCAGGGCAAGGCTCAAATAACATCCTCATATAAGTTTTGCCTCTAAATGATATATAAAAATACTTCATTTTCAGAGCATTTGGAAATTTGGAATTGCAGCTTAGTGATGGTAGATAACTGTTATTTCATTTAATCCTCACAGAAAAATCCATGAAATAGGAACAATTATTATCTCTATTTTCCAAATGAGCAAACTGAGGCAAAGAAGATGAATAACCTGCTCCGGGGCATAAGGCAAGTAATTGGAGGAGCTGATCCAAACCCTGCCATTGGCTCCAGAGCAGAGCTGTGACCTTAACTACTATGTGACTCTTGTACAGTATGAATAGCTCTTAGTAGCAGTTAGCTTGTACTTCTTATTTAGAAGGAGGAGGAATGTATTTTGGATGGATTCAGCTAATTAATGACTTAGCTAAATAAACCCATATTAAACTATGTATGGGACATATTGATGAGCCTTTTTTTTTTTTGAAGTTTTATTGAGAAATATTTACATACCATACATTCCATCCAAAGTATAAAATCAATGACACACAGTATCATCACATAGTTGTATACTCATCATCACAATCAATTCTACAACATTTTCATTGCCTTCCCCCCAAAATCCCATACCCTTATCTCCCCCTATTATTGACCCCTAGCATTGATGTGGTGCATTTGTAACTGATGACATGCAAAATATTAAAATATTTCTGTTAGCTACAGTCCGTAGTTTGCAGTGAGTGCCTTCTATTACCCATATGCCACTCTATTATTAACTACTTGTAATAGTGATAAAAAATTTGTTCCAGTTCATGAAAAAGCATTTTTATATTTGTACTATTAATCATGGTCATTGGCCACTACAGGGTTCACTGTGTTCTACAGTCCCATGTACTTTCCTCTAGCATTCCTTCTAGGGACATACTTCCCTGAACTTCCCCTTTCAACCACAATCATATACATAATTCAGTGCTGTTAATTCCATTCACCATAATGTGCTACCATTATTTCTATCCATTTCCAAACATTTAAATTTAAGCAAGTTAAGAATTCTGTACCCATTAAACATCCACTCCCCATTCTCTACTCTCATTCTATCGCTTAGTAACCTATATTATACATTTTATCTCTTTGAGTTTACTTATTATAATTAGTTAATATTAATGAGATCATACAATATTTGTCCTTTTGTGTGTGACTTAGTTCACTCAACATAATGCTCTCAAGATTCATCCATGTTGTCTCACATGCTTCAGGACTTCATTCCTTCTTACAGCTGAATGATATTTGATCATATGCTTATGTCCCATTTTGTTTATCCATTTATCAGTTGATAGACATTTAGATGGCTACCATCTTTTGGCAATTGTGAATCATGCCACTGTAAACATTGGTGTGAAAATATCTGTTTATTTCCCTGCTTTCAGTTCTTCTGGGTATATACCTTGTAGTGGGATTGCCAAATCATATGGCAGTTCTATACTTAGCTTTCTGAGGAGCCACCAAACTGTCTTCCACAGTGTCTGTACCATTTTGCATTACAACCAGCAATGAATAAATGTTCTATTTCTCCATATCCTCTCCAACACTTGCGGTTTTCTGTTTATACTCTCTCCAAACCTCTTTCTCCTGTTTTTTTCTTTTCAGCCTTCAGGACTCCCTTTAGTATTATTTTGCATTAGAGCTCTTGTCCTGTTAATGAACTCTATCAACATCTGCTTATTTGTGAATATTTTAGTCTCTCCCATTTGTGAGAGACTGCTCTGCTACATAAAGAATTCTTGACTAGCTATTTTTCTCTTTTAGTATCTTAAGTTTATCATAACATTGCATTCTTGCCTCTAAAGTTTCTAATGAAAAAGCACTTACTCTTATCTGGCTTCCCTTGCATGTGGGGAATCGCCTTTCTCTTGCTGCTTTCAGAATTCTGTCCTTCTCTTTGGCACTTGACAGTCTGATTAGTGTGTGCCTTGGTGTGTCTATTTATATTTATTCTGTTTGGAGTAAATTGGGATTCTGAGATATGCATATTTATGTATATTATATGATGTGTTGGTTTGAAACTGTTATGTACACCAGAAAATGCCAAGTTCTTTCAATCCATTCCAGTGAGTGCAAACCTATTGTGGATGGGATCTTATGGTTAGGTTATTTCAGTTGAGATGTGACCCAGCCCATTCAATGCGAGTCTTAATCCTTTTTACTGGAGTCCTTTAAGAGAGATGAAATTAAGAGAGAGCTTAAGGGAAAAGCCCTGGAGAAGCCAGAGAGGACCCACTGGAACCAGAAGCTGAAAGCAGTGAAACCTGGGAGTGAAGGATCAGCAGATGCTGGCCATGTACCTGGCTATGTGACAGAAGAACTCCAGATGCCAGCAGCTTGTCTTCAGAAAAGACAGGCATTCTGTTGATGCCTTAACTGGGACATTTTCATGGCTTTAGAATTGTAAATTCATAAGCTAATAAATCCCCATTGTAAAAGCCAAACTGTTTCTAGTATATTGCATTTTGGCAGTGTTAGCAAAAGAAACATACAGGTTGGGAGATTTTGGGCCATTATTTCCTCAAATATTCTTTCTGGACCTTTTCCTTTCTCTTCTCTTTTTAGGACAGCCATGATCCATATATTTGCGTGCTTCATGTTGTCAATCATTTCCAAGACCCTGCTCAAATTTTTCTATTCTTTTCTCCATTGTTCTTTTGTCTGTTCAAGTTTGGCAGCTCTGTCTTTAACTCACTGATCCTTTCTTCTGCCTCTTCAAGTCTGCCCTTGTTTGTCTCGTTTGGTTTAATCTATTGTGTCTTTCATCCTCAAGAGATTGGCCATTTTTCTTTATATGCTTTCAAACTGTTCTTTATTCTCACCTGGTGTCTTCTTAATCTCCTTTATTTCTTTAGCCATCTCTTTGAATTGATTTAGGTGATTTGTTTGAACACCTGTAATTAGTTGTTCCAAATTCTGTATCTTCTCTAACTTTTTAGATTGTTCATTTGGGTCACATCTTCCAAGTTTTAGTATGCCTTCTGATTTTTTGCTGATATCTGGTCATCTGATTATCTGATGTGTTTATTCTTAAGATTGGTTTCTCTCTCTTGTCTAGAATTTTGTCGATGATTGGGCTTGTGTTAAGCCTCCTCTTTGACAGATAGTTCATAAGTATTTCCCATCCATAACTGGGCAGATACCCATACCGGGAATACAGACCAGGTCCAAAGGGCTCTGGAAGAAGGTCAAGAAAGGCTCCAATAAGCCCTTTTTTTTTTCCTTCCATGTCACAGGCAACAGTTTCCTGCCTGCCAGCAGATGGTGCTTTTTGGCTACCTACTCCCCTCAGCCCTAGGAAGGCAGGCTGTTATGGTCTTTGCCAGCTCCACATCTGACACACTTGAAACAATGGCACCCAGCAGCAACTGCCTGGTAAGCTCTGAAACTGAAGGATCCCATGCTCTGACTTTGCCAACTGGTATCTGGCTCAGTACTTGGCTGTGTCCCCCTGTATAATTGGGATGGAAGATTCTGTAGTCATCTCAGTTTGCAGCTGCCCCCCTCCCCCAGACAAGGATCAGATCCTCATTGCTACTTCCATTGAGGGTGGAAGATGGGAACCAGGTGCTGCAGATGGGATTACTTGCAGTTCCTGACCACAGTTTCTCAGTGTCTTTGTCTCACACTTCCCTGGATGTTGTACAAAACTCCCCTGATCTCCAGAGCCCCCAAACAGTTAATTGGACAGTTTCTGCCTGGCTACTTGCTGCTTTGGGGAGAGAAGTAGGATCTACAGCTCTGAGCCTATTGCTTAACCGAATTTCTTTCTCCCCCTTCTGTGGGTTTTTAAATTATGCATGTTGCTTGGTTATTGAAAAAAAACTGGGAAATCACATAAGTAAAAATGTATTTCCCCTCCCAGAATGAATGGAACAGAGAAGGCTTCACAGTGACTGATTGTTTATGCAACCGGCTGAAGGGTGGGCTTAGGTGGCTGTGTGTTGTTCCATGTGCTGTCCTGGTGAAAAATGATTTGGTAAGAGGTAGGTGGAGCCAGCCAATCCAGGTATTGGATGCCACGGCAATATGGAAGCAGATTATGTGAGCCCATAGAGGAGAGTGACACAGAAACCCAGAGAGAACCAGAGATACCAAATAATATCCCACTTTGCATATTGCTCTTTCTTTGCAAATCTAATGATGTTATTACCTAGCAAAATATTGTTTTAAACGTATTTTATTAACAATCAATCTGAACTTTTAAAATTTTATCAGTCCTCTGAATTTCCTTTTTTGTGAATTGCCTGCCCATTTTTCTATTGGTGTATTTGTCTTTATGTCAAAATGGACTATAGTTAATAATATAATTATAATTATATTGCTATATCAATTATAACAAAGGTACCAAACTAATGCGAAGTATTAATAATAGGGAAAATGATATATGTCAAAGGGGTGGTATATGAGCATTCTGATCTTTCTTCATGATTTTCTTTTAACCAATAATTTTTCTAATTAAAAAAACATAAAAAATGAGTATAGAATGGTGCTTAATGAAATATATAAAGATTATAAAAGAAAAGGGAAAACAAAACAAAAAAGAATGAGTATCCAATTACAGTAATGGTAATATTGTAGAAAATATGAATTTAAACCTTAAAGGCTGACAGAATGTCATTTTATAGTTAAATGAAAGATAACATGAAACTCACCATTCTGAACATAAACTTTTTTAAGCTTTATCACAAAACTAACCAGCAGCAGTGTTGTTCCAACTTCCATTAGTATTAGCGTGGGTCAGTTTTGTGTGCCTCTGACAGCCCAAATTTGGTCTCTAGTACTAGACTCCACTAAAAGGCGCCCAGGCTTCTTAATCAGGTGCTCATATCTTCTTGCATGTTTGTTAAGAAATGAATCTATTCATGCCTGAGACATCTTGTTATTTTTTGAAAGCAAGAATACTTTAAAACATGTCTGGGCTAGCAGTGAAAGGACAAAGAGGTCAGTTTGAAGGCCCTCCCGCTTACCACATTGTGACAATTTGAGAAGTAAAGAAAATAATAGTAAAAAATAACTGTGACAACTTGAATCTGCTTTGTCATAAATTTATAATGATCATCAACAAATAAAAAGTTAATGTGAAACATTAAAAAGATGATGATATACTATAATACTTTTATTCTTTTTAATATTAAATATATGTCTCTTCATAAAATGTAGCCAGCTACATTTGCATGTATCAGACACATCTTGTGCAGCACTTGAGATCCTTGTGGCTTCACCTATCTCTTGTTCCAGAAGCTTCTGCGGCGACCATCTCTCCCAGGGCACTGATCAACTTTATGCAGCCAGTGCAAGGAAATCTCCACAACACAGCTCACCACTTGCTTCCTGCCCTGAGGCTTGATGTTGAGACATTACAACACCTGGGGCCTGCTCTCGTGCCACCCTGAAGTGTGGGGAAGTTAACAACCCTGTGAGGCTACAGCTTAAACAAGGGGAGATGGGAGCCCATGAATAAATGGTTCCCGTCTTTGTACTTCCACCTAGAGAATCCTGAGACATGGTTTATATATGAATTATCAAAAGGAGCAACCTTCTTGTGAGATGGAGCAATAGTTATATAGGGTAGAATCTGCAGGTACAATGTCGCTTTCTTGAATCTGGGTCAGGATTAAAGCAATTCCATTTGACAAACTATATGCATGCCCTCATGACATGTTTCTGGGAAAGGAATGCCCTGTTTGTTACCAAGAATCTAAAGGAGTCATATGAGATTTTCTACAGTATTCCTCAGTGTAGCATCAAAATTCTTCCATGGGGGGACGTCTTCCACTCACCCCTGGGGGTTGTCTCCTGAGTCGTGTGCTGTGTGCTGTGTGTCTGTGTGACTGACTCAGTACGGCTGCTTACCCCCAGCCATCAGCTAACCAGCCATCAGCTACCCAACAAGTGGCGCCCAACATGGGGCCACCCCCCCTTCGGCGGTTCTCCGTGATAGCCGCCTCCTCGGCGATTCTCCGTGATAGTCATTCCCTTTGGTGGTTCTGAGTGACAGCCACCCCCTTCTCAGTAAGTGGCCCCCTCGGCAGTTTCTCTGTGCATACCACCTCCTCTAAATTCTCCCTATCATGGGCAATACTCCCTCTTCTGATTTTGCACCTCAGGCTTGGGCTATCCAGGCCTTATTGGCCGCAAGGCAGGTTAAAATCTCTGAAAAAACCTTGCGCGAGTACTGGGAAGTCCTTAAGCGATCCAACCCCTGGCTCGAAACTGCCTCGATATGGGACCCAAATACTTGGTCTAAACTCCTTCAGTGCATGCGTGCTGCTGAGGAACATGAGGGAAAAACCTTTCCCCTAGGTCTCGTTCCCACCCTCCTAGCGATACATGCATACCTCACGGGAGCCCCTTCTGAGGTGCTTTTGCTTTCACCTGCCACGCCGGCTTCATCCTCTCCACCACCCACCTCCGTGCCCAATCCTCCACCTGCTTCCGAACCCAAGCCTCCCCTTTCCGAGCCCGAGCCTCCCCCACCTTCATATCCTCCCTTACCCCCACCCTCCTGTTGCATCATTTCCCACTAAATTGTTTGTTTAAGATTCATTGCAGACGCAGCTGAGAGGAGATTAAGCGCTGGAGAAATCACGAGCTGCCATCAACAACCCCCTGTGCACCCTTCCCCCCTGCTCTCCCACCAGCTGCTGTGTACCCCTGAGTCCCAAGGGAATCCCCAGGCTCCTTGAGGCCCCCATCCCCCTCCTGAATACTAGTGGTTTCTAGCCTATCCCCTCCTGCATGCACTCCCATTGTCTGGGCTTTGGCTTTGTCATAAAGATGCATCGCCTGCATATCCATGGCCTCCATTATAGCCAGCCTACACTGTGCATCACAATCCTCCTGCGTGATGATCAGCAGGCAGCCAGTGACAGGTAAGACCTCCTGGAGAGGCAACCTAAGACAGGTGCTGCTGACCCTCGCTTCCGGTGGCTTAACTGGTAGCCAAAGACAGGTAAGACCTCCCGAGGAGGCAACCTAAGACAGGCACAGTTACCCGGAAAGCTAAAAAACAAAAAAGGAGGAATTGTTGGAGAAGCCATAAAATATTGCTAACACAGCTGCCATGGCTGATGCAAGGCAACACAAAATGGCTGACCTTAAATCTGCCCTCCGCCCTAGCAACAACGGTGACCAATCCCAGAAATCTGCCCTCCACCCTAGCAACAATGGTGACCAATCCCAGAAATCTGCCCTCCACCCTAGCAACAACGGTGACCAATCCCAGCCCAACATGAGTCCCTGCATGCTCCCAGCCTATATAAGCCTGTGCACTTCCTCAATAAAGCAGAAGCCTTCCACTCAAAACAAAACAAAAACAAAACAAAACAAATTCTTCCATGGGATATTGTACAACATAAAACTAAAATCATTTACATCTCAGCCATCTTATAAAACTGTATTGAAATACCTGTAAAGTATCTTTCCTGTATCCAGGTCACTAATATAGAAGTCCAAAGAAAAATTCAAAGAATTGCTTTCAATTTGGAGTCCAAAGGGAGGAAAAGTTTTGCAATTCAATACAAAAGAGAGTGTGGAGAGATCAGTTTTTCAAGGTGGCTGAGGAATCTGAATATATAGCATTAGATCATTCCCTTGCTTATCACATGGTGTGACCTCTCTTTCATGAAAGAGGAAACCTGGCTATCTACTTGCATAAATGGGAACTTAGCATCTATTTCTGTAGCTGATTAAGGATTGTGCATCGGATGTGCCACTTAAAAGTTTTCAGGAAGCTGGTGTAGGGACTAATTATGCCATATGCTATCTTCCACTTTAAAAAAAAAAAAGAAATCACCAGTTACCTTCTTATAATCCCTTTTTAGAAAGCACTTATTTTCACTTTATATAGGGTAATGTTTATGAATAAAGCTTATCTTACATATATAAAAAGTTCTATTGGCAATTATAGCATATTTGTTCTTCCAGATGAACTTTAGCATAATTTTATCAAGTTCCAAAAAGTGCATCTATTTAAAATGACTAATAAAGGCTCATGGAAGTTCAAGATAATTTGGCATTAGGCAGCAGGCTGGGCCCACCATGTGGTGGGCTTTACCAGTAATTTGGAGTCAAAGCAAATACCACTATTTATAAAGCCAAGGAAGAGAGGAAATGATTTAGACATGGTGTTCTGAGAAGGTGGCATTCATTTTGAGTAAATACAGTGTTTTAGTTTCCTTGGCTGCTCAAACAAATACCATGCAATGAGTTGGCTTAAATAATGGAAATTTGTTAACTCACAGTTTTTTTGTTTTTTTGTTTTTTTTTTTTTTCATTTTAAATTTTTTATTAATTAAAAAAATTACAAGAAACACAAACATTCCCAACACATACACTCAGCAATTCACAATATCATCACATAGTTGCATATTCATCATCATGATCATTTCTTAGAACATTAGCATGAATTCAGAAAAAGAAATAAAAAGACAACAGAAAAACATAACAAACAAAGAAAAAAAATTTTACATGCCATACCCCTTACTGACCCTTTCATTGATCACTAACATTTCAAACTAAATCTATTTTAACATTTGTTCCCCCTATTATTTATTTATTTTTTTAAAAATTTTTTTTTATTAATCAAAAAAAAGAAAAGAAATTAACACAACATTTAGAAATCATTCCATTCTACACATGCACTCAGTAATTCTTAGTATTATCACATAGATGTATGATCATCATTTCTTAGTACATGTGCATCGATTTAGGAAAAGAACTAGCAAAACAGCAGAAAAAGATATAGAATGTTAATACAGAGAAGAGAATTAAAATAATAATACTAATAAAAAAAAATATATATATATAAAGGAAAAAGAAAAAAACAAAAACAAAAGATACAAACACACAAACAAAAAACCATATTTCAGGTGCAGCTTCATTCAGTGTTCCAACCTAGTTACATTACACTTAGGTATTATTGTGCTGTCCATTTTTGAGTTTTTGTATCTAGTCCTGTTGCACAGTCTGTATCCCTTCAGCTCCAATTACCCATTATCTTACCCTGTTTCTAACTCCTGCTGGTCTCTGTTACCAATGATATATTCCAAGCTGATTCTCGAATGTCGGTTCACATCAGTGGGACCATACAGAATTTGTCCTTTAGTTTTTGGCTAGACTCACTCAGCATAATGTTCTCTAGGTCCATCCATGTTATTACATGCTTCATAAGTTTAGTCTGTCTTAAAGCTGCATAATATTCCATCGTAGGTATACGCCACAGTTTGTTTAGCCACTCGTCTGTTGATGGACATTTGGGCTGTTTCCATCTCTTTGCAATTGTAGATAATGCTGCTATAAACATTGGTGTGCAAATGTCCGTCTGTGTCTTTGCCCTTAAGTCCTTTGAGTAGATACCTAGCAGTGGTATTGCTGGGTCGTAATCCATTCTGCCATTCTATGTCTTTTGATTGGGAAAATTCAGTCCATTAACTTTTAGTGTTATTACTGTTTGGATAATATTTTCCTCTACCATTTTGGCTTTTGTATTATATATATCATATCTGATTTTCCTTCTTTCTACACTTTACTCCATACCTCTCTCTTCTGTCTTTTCGTATCTGACTCTAGTGCTCCCTTTAGTATTTCTTGCAGAGCTGGTCTCTTGGTCACAAATTCTCTCAGTGACTTTTTGTCTATAAATGTTTTAATTTCTCCTTCATTTTTGAAGGACAATTTTGCTGGATATAGGAGTCTTGGTTGGCAGTTTTTCTCTTTTAGTAATTTAAATATATCATCCCACTGTCTTCTAGCTTCCATGGTTTCTGCTGAGAAATCTACACATAGTCTTATTGGGTTTCCCTTGTATGTGACAGATTGTTTTTCTCTTGCTGCTTTCAAGATCCTCTCTTTCTCTTTGACCTCTGACATTCTAACTAGTAAATGTCTTGGAGAACGCCTATTTGGGTCTATTCTCTTTGGGGTGCGCTGCACTTCTTGGATCTGTAAATTTAGGTCTTTCATAAGAGTTGGGAAATTTTCAGTGATAATTTCTTCCATTAATTTTTCTCCTCCTTTTCCCTTCTCTTCTCCTTCTGGGACACCCATAACACGTATATTTGAGCACTTCATATTGTCATTCAGTTCCCTGATCCCCTGCTCAAGTTTTTCCATTCTTTTCCCTATAGTTTCTGTTTCTTTTTGGAATTCAGATGTTCCATCCTCCAGTTCACTAATTGTAGCTTCTGTCTCTTTAGATCTACCATTGTAGGTATCCATTGTTTTTTCCATTTTTTCTTCTTTGTCCTTCACTCCCATAAGTTCTGTGATTTGTTTTTTCAGATTTTCTATTTCTTCTTTTTGTTCAGCCCATATCTTCTTCATGTCCTCCCTCAATTTATTGATTTGGTTTTTGAAGAGTTTTTCCATTTCTGTTCGTATATTCAGCATTAATTGTCTCAGCTCCTGTATCTCATTTGAACTATTGGTTTGTTCCTTTGACTGGGCCATATCTTCAATTTTCCGAGCGTCATCCATTATTTTCTGCTGGTGTCTGGGCATTTGATCAGATTTCCCTGGGTGTGGGACCCGGCTGGTTGAAAGGTTTTTCTGTGAAATCTCTGGGCTCTGTTTTTCTTTTCCTGTCCAGTAGGTGGCGCTCGTGGCGCTCGTCTGTCTGCTGTGCAGTCGGCCCGGGAAACCGCGTGTGGAGGGGGGGTCGCCGGCCGCCGCGGCTTGGGGGAGTGCCAGTCCAAATTGCCCAGCTGGCCCGAGACGCCAAGTGTGACGGGAGGGCCCCGCTATCCAATGTTCCCAGTCAGACCGGGGAGCCACGTGCGTGGAGGGGACCCCAGTCGCCAGCCGCCCCAGCCGGGAAAACGCGCGCCCTCGGGTATCTCACCGCAGCGGATTCTCCCTGCCCGTTCAGCCGTTCCAGAATGGGGTACGCTGTCTTTTTGGTCTCTGTCGTGACTCCAGGAGCTGTTTCGTATTGTTTCTGTTTCTTTAGTTGCTTTTCTGGAGGAGGAACTAAGACCCGCGCGTCTTACTAAGCCGCCATCTTCTCCGGAAGTCCTCTTAACTCACAGTTTTGAGGCTAAAAGAAAGTTCAAATCAAGACAATGCTTACTTCCCGAAGACTGTGGTATTTTGGGACTGGCTGCTGGCAATCCTTGGTCCTTAGCTTGTCTTATTGCAAGGCACATGGCTGCATCTTCTGATCTCTTCCTTCTCTTCAGGGTTCTATTGATGTTCAGCTTCTGGTTCCTTCCTTGGTGACTTTTGCTCTTTCTGTCTGAATTTCATTCTGCTTATTACGGATTCTAGTAATATAATTCAGACCCATCCTGATTGAGGTGGTGGGCCAAACCTTAACTAAATAACCTCTTCAAAAAATTCTGCTTGCAGTGAGTTCTTGACTCAGGAATGGATTAAATTTAAGAGCATGTCTTTCTGGGGCATATACATCTCAAAACCACCACATTTCACTCTCTGGACCTCCAAAAGACATGGTCTTTCTACATGTGGAATACATTCATTCAATCATAACATCCCCAAACCCTTAAGCCATTTCAGTAACAATATTAAGTACAAAGCCTCATCATAATCGGTTATGGATGGGGTCTGTCCTGGGGCACAATTGCCCTGTCTATAGACCTGTGAAACTAGGAGGACAAGTTATCAGCTTCCAATGTACAATGGAGGGACAGGCATGAAATAGACATTCCCATTCCAGAAGGGAGAAATTCCAGAAGGAGTTACAAGTCCCAAACAACTGTGAAACTTAGCAGGGCAAATTCCGCTACACCTCATACAAATTTTGTAAAAAAAATTCAGTTGTGCATATAGTTTACCAACTATATCCAAACAATATCCAAACCATTAGACAAAAGGACTTTCTTCTGAACCTTCTTGGGTAGCTGCACTTCTAATTCTGACTTCCGCAGAAATTGCTGACTGCTTCCATGTTCAGTTAAACCCTAATATGTAGTCCTATTCTCCAGGGATTTGCTTTTCTGAAGTGCTGGGAGGTCCCTGATAAAGGCTTATTTGTCCCTAGAATCAAAGAAAACTATCTGAATAGGCACACTTTCCCAAGCCATTGTTTCTGGTTTCTTTGTGCCCATGGTTCAGTTCTCAACTTATCTTTTTCCTCCATCATTTTACTATATCTGGAAGGAGAAATCTAGCTGCACTTTCCACATGCTCAGCCTCCTCAGAAAAATATACAGATTCATTGCTTTCAAGTTCTGCCTATCATCCAATGTCAGAGTTCAATTTTGCCAAGTTTTCTAACACGTTCAAACAAAGATCACCTTTCCTCCAGTTTCTGATAACAAATTCATCATCAGAAGTACTATTAGCATCCCATACCTACCAACAGTTTCTTCAAAGCAATCTAGGATTTTTCTGTCACAAATCTCACAGTTCTTCAACCCTCTACCCATTGCCAAATTCCAAAGTCATTTCCACACTTTTGGTATTTGTAATAACAGCACCCCACTCCTGGTACCAAAATATGTTTTCGTTTCCTTGGGTGTTCCCCTTAACCAAGGGGAATTTATTAGTACACAATTTTGAAGGTAAAAGAAAATCCTAATCAAGATTATGTTTTCTTCCTGAAGACTGCAGTGTTCTGGGGCTGGCTGTCAGCAACCTTTGATCCTTCATTTGTCACATGGTAAGTCACATGGTCTTTCCCTTCTTTTCCATTTCCATTGATGTTTAGCTTTTAGCTGCTCCCTATGTGGCTGTCTCTCTTTCTGTTTGAATTTCACTCCATTTATTAAGGAATTCAGTAATCCTGATTGGATGGGCCACATCATACTGAATAGCCTCATCAAGAAGTATCATCTCCAATGAGTTCATACCCATAGGAGTGGATTAAGTTTAAGAACATAATTTTGGGGGGTGCATACAGCAACAAACTATGACACATAGGCTACAGATTTTCTTTCCTCCATCCTTTCTATGTTTTTCATATGAAACATTTAATGATATCTTAGCATGAGTTTCCTAGAATATGTAACCTGGATAAAAACTTATGTGCTAACGTTATTTTGGTGATACATTTCCAGGGAAGCAAGAGTGAGGAGTAAAAGTAAAGAGATGCAGGAAAGGAGGGAGCATCCCTTGCTTTAGCTGGACACAGCTTCACAGTGAGTATAGCTGGTTGCTCAACCTTCAAAGCATATCCAGAGAGGTCGTGGGAAACTACTGAAGCTGAGAAC
This sequence comes from Tamandua tetradactyla, assembly GCF_023851605.1. NCBI lineage: Eukaryota > Metazoa > Chordata > Mammalia > Pilosa > Myrmecophagidae > Tamandua > Tamandua tetradactyla. Next base: position 43,017,215 of record NC_135341.1, read on the forward strand.
AGTCTATTGCACAAGAAAAGGTGGACAATTGATCTGCTGGCTCCTTCCAATCTATCTTATTGATCACAGACGCTCCCTAGAGTATTAACTCTACTACATTCCTAGGAAAACCACTGGAGAAACTGGGTCAAAGGCACAGTGACCAGTCTCTCTAATTGTGGCATGGGAACTTCTCCTCAGTCTTTGGTGAAGGCAGCAAAGGCAGCAGTCAAGCTTTGACAAGCAAGGAAATAATGCAAACAATAGCTAGGACTCCATCCAGGAAGCAAGGAAAGTGACCAAATCCCCAATGGAGTGGATAGGCAGGGCCTTTGCATAGTTTAGGGTAGTGCAAAACTGGGTCCAGAACGAATGACCAAGGACTGTAAATTTTGTTAAAAGTGTATTATAAACCAGAAAGATGTTATCATATTACCCCATGAAGTCTTTGGTAGGGAGTTAGGTACATTTGGGTATAAGTAATTCTGACTCTAAAACAGAAGAATTCTTTATTCTCATGTGATTATTTGTATTTTTGGAAACGTTTTTACATTCTACTTCTACTTATTCCTTATGCCACTCTAAGATGGGCAAGTATCAGAGTTGAAATAGTATAAGTATTGAAGCCTGGTGGATGTATATCTTGAGCCATTTATTTGTTGAGTAATATGGTGTACTGCTAATCTTCTTTGAGCCTCAGTTTCCTCAGGTGTAAGATGGGGACATTGGTGGCATTTCTCTTGCAGAGATGGATGTAGAATAGGTCTCTTACCTGGCACATCACATATAAGTATTTGTTTATTCATGGCTTCGTAATTTAACAGATGAGAAGACTGAGTCAAAGTTTTCAGGTGGCTTCCCAAAGTTGGGGCAGGACCCAGATTTTGATTCAAGTCCCATAGACTTATGGAAGATAAGGGTAGAAGGGGCTTTAAATATCATTGGGCTTAAAGTTTCTAGTCTTAGTTTGCTTTGGCTGCTATCACAAATATCATAAAATGGGTTTGGCTTAAACCACAGAAATTTATTGGCTCATGGTATCGAGGCTAGGAGAAGTCCAAAATCTAAATATTGACAAGACTTGCTTTCTCCATGAAAACAGCATTCTGATGCTAGCTGCAGGCAAGCCTTGGGTTTCATTGCTTCCCTTTTACATAGTAATATCCTCTCCTTTTTTTCCAGATTACCACTGACTTCCAGCTTCTGCTTCCTCTCTGTGACTTTTTCTTTATAATGTGTCCAATAATCTGGATGATGGTCCACTATTTTAGTTTCCTTTGACTGCTCAAGCAAATACCACACAATGGGTTGGCTTAAACAATGGGAATTTAGTTTAATCACAGTTTTGAGGTTAAGAGGAAGTCCAAATCAATGTGTCACCAAGATGATGTTTTCTCTTGAAGACTGGCATTCTTGGGCTTGCTGCTTGTTATCCTTGGTCCTGGGATCCTCTGTCACATGATAATTGATTATGGTGGCCTCTCCTTGCCTCTTCTAGATTCTGTTAAATTTCAGCTTCTTGTTTCCCATGGTTTTCTCTCTCTGTCTCTGAATTCCATTCTGATTATAAAGGACTTTATTAATAGGATTAAGACCCATCCTGATTAAGGTGACCACATCTTGCCCAAACTAATCTCATTGAAATATCCTGTTTACAATATGTTCATACCTACAAGAATGGATTTGGTTTAGGAACATGTTTTTCTGGGGGTATAGACTGTTCCAAATCACCTTATTCAGCTCACCACACCTTAACTAAAATGGCATCTTCAAAATATTATAGTTTACAATGGATTCATACCCATAAGGTTGTGGGTTAAGATTAAGAACACGTGCTTGTTGGGCTACATAATTCAACCTAACATAGTTTTAAAACTTTTATTTTTAGCTTCATAGTAAACCCTAGTAAACCCTAAAATAGGAATTAGATAAAGATAGGCTACTCTCTGTCAGTTGGATTTGGCCACCCAGACTCCTCTGTAACCCTTCAAGAACTGTGGTGCCTTGGGTTCCTTGGAATACCATTGGAAAATCTTTAGTCTCATCCTAACTCTGCCTTACTAATGAGGTCACTGAGGTAAAAGTTGTCACATTACTTGTCCAAGGTCATATTGGTCCATGGCAGGGTGGGATTTAAATCCTGTTGGCAGGATCCAAGCTCAGTGCTCTCCCTTCTCCACCTCACCAATTCCAGGGGACAAAGACAGCTAACCCTACCTGAGATAGTGCCAATCTGATGACGACTAAAGGGTACATTGTTCTCCAACCCAGGAATTGTCTGTGGCTCCTCAACCTCATTCCCATAATCCAGTGACCTCTTTTGCAGTCTTCACTGTGATAGGTTGATGTGAAGAGGCTGCATTTCCATGTTCTGGCCAATTGGGCTCCTGTTAGGCTTTGCGTAGGAATGCAGAAGGTTATCACACCCTTCTTCCTATTTCAGAGCTGTAAATGACTTGGGGAAACTTTCAAAACTTCAGCAACATCCATATTTCCATATCACCCATGGAAGCCATTATTTGTGGTCTTATGACTATTCCATTGTCTTTTTCTCCTTAACATTTAGAGATATCTTTTAAGGTACCAGATATTTCTCCCAGCTAAAGAGAACCAAGAAAATACATCGCACCATTTAACGAGTTACCCAAACATGGAGGGAGAACACAGTGTTTTAGTTTTCTAGCTGCCAGAATGCAATATACCAGAAATGGAATGGCTTTTAAAAAGGGAACTTTAATAAATTGCTAGCTTACAGTTCTAAGGCCAAGAAAACATCCCCATTAAAGCAAGTCTATAGAAATGTCCAATCTAAGGCATCCAGGGAAAGATACCTTGATTCAAGAACGCCGATGAAGTTCAGGGTTTCTCTCTCAAGTGAGATGGCACATGGCAAACACAGTCAGAGTTTCTCTCTAATCTGGAAAGGCACATGGTGAACACGGTCAGGATTTCTCTCTCGTCTGGAAGTGCACATGGGGAACATGGCATCATCTGCTATCTTCGTCTCCTGGCTTCCTGTTTCATGCAGCTCCCCAGAAGACATTTTCCTTCTTCATCTCCAGAGGTCATTGGCTGGTGGACTCTGCTTCTCATGGCTAAGTCATTCTGCTCTGCTCTCTCCAAATCTCCCATTCTCCAAAATGTTTCCTCTTTTATAGGACTTCAGAAACTAGTCAAGACCACTCAAATGGGTGGAGACATGCCCCTACCTAATCCAGCTTAACAAGCACTCTTGATTAAATCACATCTCCAGGGAGATGATCTAATTGCAGTTTCAAACATGCAATACTGAATAGAAATTAGAAGAAATGACTGCCTTTACAAAATGGGATTAGGATTAAAACATGGCTTTTCTAGGGTACATACATCATTTCAAACCAGCACACACAGGTACATTTTGTGCCTTCATCACATCTTCCTGATTGTCTTCTGATCAGAACTATGGAGGTGGACAGTTCCAAGATAGCTGAAGGTGTCCTGCAACTTTATGTCAGTTCACATCCTCCTAGAAGCAGATGCCAAAACTGGATAAAATGAGATTAGATAAGCAAGAAGTTTATTGGATAAACTCTAATTAAGGGTAAAGAGGAGAGAGCAAAAGTAGGCATGGAGAGCCTCAGACTGCAGTACAGGTCTGATACAGATGAAAGAAGAGGGAGAAGGAAGGATTAGATAGGAAGAGCCTCAGATGACAGCATAGTTCTGACACAGCCTTGACTAGACTGATAGGGAATCCCTCAGCAAAGATTGCTCATGGGAGATGGAAGTTCAGTGGGCAAGTGTGCACACTTCCATTCTTGAGGGTTTCGACTTTATATGAAACACATTCTGAATGGTTCCTTACAAGGTCATCAGCAGGATTGAGCCCCAGTTACCCACAGCAGTAAGCCACTCATTAATTAGCCATTATTATCATTCCTCCCATTTCTCACTTTCTCTACTGCTTCCTGGGACCACTTTCCAATTTTGTTTCTTAAGGGAGGCTGGGTTGTCCAATATGCCTTATTTTAAAGTGTCACCTTATTTATTTGCAAGGTGGATCTAATATACTTCACAGGATTCCTGCTTACATGCTCTCTAGTCCCTTTGTCCTTGCTTATACTTAAAAAAAAAAGCTTTTTAAATTCAGGGTGCTCTTTGATAACCATCGAATATCTCAAGATCGTCCACATCTCCCAAGAGTCTGTTACTTAGGGCTGTACAGCTTCAGGATCACTATTCTATTTTCTGTGCATGAGAAACCCTGAGATTTCCTTGAACTTTTCTTTTTATATCTGTATTCTAAAAACACAGTACACTCTAACCCATGCGAAATCATATTGCAATGTTTGCATGCTAGTTGACTTCCCTTGGAAATCAATCTTTCCCTACCTTCACCTTGAGGATTGCTACATTAGAAATTAAGAGAGTAGATTTTCTTTCCCCTTCATTCCCTTACTTCCTTCACTTAGTCTTACTACTGATGGGAAATATTTTTTATAAGACAGTAAAGCAACAGAGAATTTTACACACCTAACAATTTGCATCAGCCACTACTGGTGCTCAGCCTGCATCCTGTTGCCCTTATCACATCTCATCAGACTCCCATTTGCCTGTACTTCCATTTCATTACCTGAGGGTTTGTTCTGGCAGCTGAAGACAACTTCCTAACCATGGGCTGGCCTGAAGCCTCAGGGAATTAATGGTCACTGGGGTAGGCTTCATCTAAGGAAGACTCCTGATCTTGTCTTTGTTCTATACCAGTTCCTAGAGCATCTCAGTGGGTGGCATTGAGGACCAGTAGTCCCCAGGGGTAACTAGCTTGATACAGAACACTTCCCTAACCCACCTTTCCACTTACCAATGTTTTCTGAGGTCACTTCCCCAGTAAAATTTCTGGCACTCAAACTTTAACTCAGGATGTGCTTCTGAGAGAACTCAAATTATGATGTAACTCCTCCAAGCTCTGCTTAGAAGGAAGTCAAGTATTCCAAAGGGAAAGTTGTTAGAGCACACAGGTCCAAAACATCCTCCAGAAAATGACATGCTGCCTTTCCAGATAGAGCTAGGACTTTGGAAAAGGAAGAAGCAAAATGCTGGGGAAGTCAAGGAAAGGAGGAAGGAAGCAGGAAGGACACATAGTGATATTGGAATCTTGAACCCCATCTCAGGGAGGGAGATATGTTGGAAATGTAAAGCAATATATTATACCATGAACTCAAATCTTATTATTAAGAATGCCCCCTTCCTTGCAATGGGCTGGACCTGCCACCTCTTTGGAACCATGCAGACTTAATGAGAGGTTACCATCCATGTCTGTGTGTGTGTGTCTGTATCTCTCCCTCTGTGACAGAATCAGTTGAGCAAAAGGAAGTTATGACAACAGACCACTCTCCCTCATAACCTGGAAGTTTAGGGCATCTAGACTGCAGACCCTTCCCTTTCTATCAGTTAAATCTACAATGCTAGCCTAGAATATGTGTTCATACCAGAAGGCTACTGTGGCTGAAAGTATATCTCTCAGTACACAGTGAAGGAGTGAGCTTTTGCCTAGGTGCCCATTGGGAGTTAACAGAGCAGCATTTTTGTATGATGTCACTAGGCTGGGTCATGCTGAAAAGTGATAACTTCATCACTTTGAGCCTGGCTTTTTGAAACATTTAAAGAATCAATTAGTTATTTTTATGCTGATTTTTAAAATCCTCCTTAATATTGATCCAAATAAGGATGATTGTGTGTCAAACAAAAAGCCAAGGAGTCTGCAGGTGTACTATTTCTGAGCATAACTAGCTAAGACTATTGGCTGGAAGTGGAGATAGATATTTCCTTTCCGATGTCAGGAAACTCCAAAGGAATCCTGTCTGTGGAACATATATCTGCCCAGTCCATGCCAAACACCTCCAAAGGACAACCTGTTGCATTTCTTCAGTTACTATTTGATGTCACAATTTTTCTTTTGAAAGTGTGTGCATTATAGGTCCTGGAATGTCTATAAATAATCATGGATTAAAAAATCATATTCGTGGTGCACAGATCAAGATGACAGTGAGAAGATTTAGGGCTGTTTCTCTTAACAGAAGCTTTAAACAGCTAACAAGAACTGGAAGAAAATCTTTCTCAAAGCTCCAGAAAATAGTTATAGGACCACAGTAATAGGGCAAATGCTGAATTTTTTTTTTTTAAAAAAAAGGCTACTCCAAAGTTGTAGCATCTCCTGGTACCCTAGTTAATCTCTCTCTCATCCCTCATCAAAGTGTTCAGCACAGAGCTGGAAAGCACTCCCAGAGCAGATCCCTGGTCCAGGTTCTAGAAGGAACAGAGTAATCCTTGTGCACATTCTGGGAGCATGTATGTCTGGCCCAATCTGTCTGTTGGTGACCTACGAGACTCACCATACCAGAACTAGCCCTTGTATGTAGAAGGAGACTCACAGAGCTCTCCTACAGAACATTATAGAAGAGAAATAAGTGGCTTCCTTGGGCAAGGGATTGCTGGCCTCAGGACATATAGTATAGTACCTGAGACCATTAGGAAACTGTTTCCTGGGGGACAGAGGACATTTGTAACCATGTAAGCAAGGGAATACTTATGGCCATACATGCATGTCCCAGACAGGATGTTTATGCAGAATGGATCAGGGAAGACTATTAATTTTAGCCTGGAGCTATTCTCTAAATCCATTCATTGTATGAATAAGTGCTGAAAGAGAGGCCTGCACAGGTCAATCTGCAAATACTAGGAAAGATGCTTTTCCCTTCTGGTTTTTTATTTTTGTTAGCTCCTGGCATTCAAAGAAAGCTCTGTCCTAACACTAGCTAGATACAAGCTTAAGGAACAGATGCCTAAGTATAATAAATGTTCACGTTTCAACAAAATATTGCAAAACAAAGAAACAGGAAGTGATGGTTCAGACAAAGGAGAAGATGAAAGCATTGCAAACTACCATGAGAAGGATCAGGCTTGGGAATTCAAGACAAGACTTAAAAAAAAAATGGCCCTAAATATGCTCAAAGAACTACAGGGAAACATGGACAAAGAACTAAAAGAAATCAGATTAACAAACAAACAAAATGAACACAAAGAGAATATCAATACAGAGGTGGAAATTATAAGAAGGAGACAAGAAGAGGTGGGGCAAGATGGCAGCATAGTGAGGTGTCGAATTTAGTTCATTCTCCAGAGCATCTAGTAAATAGCCAAGAACTGTATGGAATAACTATGGGGGGGGGGGGAACATCAGTGACCAGACTGGAGTGGGTGGAATGGCTGAGATCCCACACAGAACTGTAAGTCTCCCAAGCCTTAGAGGCCAGTGCCCCTCCCACTCAAGCATAGCATGCTGGTTCCCTGAGGGGAAAGGAAACAGACTTTACTAGTAGCAAAGAAGTTAGCTCAACCAAGCTCCAATTGCAGAATTAATTAACAGATTTAACTGCTAAAAACAGGCCCTGAGCAAAGATAAACATGGAGTAAGCACTAAAGGAACCAGGAGTTTTTGCCCCAGAAGAGAGGGGGTGGGGTTGATGGAAAAAAAAAACATAGACTTTTTGACTTGGACAGCACAAAATACAGGAAAAGGGCTGGACTTCAAGGAAAGGGGGCACATAGAGCCTGGGGACACATAAAGTCATGTGCCAACTCCAGCTCTTGACTGACAAACCCAGGGAGCTGGGATCTAGCTCTGAAAACACTTTTTTTCTCTCTTTTTTTTTTCACTTCCTAACAGCTCATTAGATGGAACTGCTACCATTCTCAGACTTCAGCTCATCCCCAGGCAAGGGTGGAATTAAGGTATATCTGAAAGACAGAGTAAATAGTCAAGTGAATGGGAACAATTCCCTAACTGGTGTATCTTCCCCAAGAAAAGGGGAGTGAGGTCCAGTTCAAGTGGTTGTCCTACTTCAGGGAGTTCAGGCACCAGGGGCTGAAAAGCAGAGGCAACTTAATCCCACCCTTTACCTCAACCTCTTTCTCAACCACACCACTGGCAGGTAAATGTTGCTGAAATTAAAGGCACTGCATCACCTTACACTGGTGGAAAGCTTGCTGGGCAGAATAGGAAAAGCACAGAGTCTAGAGGCTTCATAGGATAGTCTGACAGTTTGCTGGATCTCACCCTCAGGGAAACTTGATACTGGCTACTCTCTCCTCCTGAGACATGAATCTTTCTGGTTCAGGAAAATCTGCCTGAGGTTGATCATATCTGAGGAGACCCTCCTCAAAAAAAGTTCAATATAGGCAGGGCAATAACCAGAAAAACAGCTGAAAAATTCTGATCAGTTAAACAGAACCTATACTGGAGGTCTAGAATAAGTTGAACTGAATGTCAAACAACAGATAGAGAAAAATCCAGCCAACAAGAAAACTCTAGATAAAAGAGTGAAAATGACCTCCAGAATAAACAAAGGAAATGAAATGCCTAGAAACCAGCAAAAGACAACCAGTCATAATACAAAAATCAAAGATATGGCCTGGTTAAAGGAACAAACCAACATTTCAAATGAGATACAGGAGTTGAAACAACTAATTAAGGATGTTTGAACAGACATGAAAAAATCAAATCAACAAGTTGAAGGAAGATTTGGCAAAAGAAATGAAGGATATAAAGAAAACATTGTGTGAACAGGAAGAAGAATTCAGAAGTTGAAAAAATAAATGGCAGAACTTATGGGAAGAAAGGCACAATAGAAGAGATAAAAAATAAAACAATGGAAACCTACAACAACAGATTTGAAGAAGAAGAAGAAGAAGAAAGGATTCATAAACTAATCAGATTGTCAAATGTCAAAGGCAAAGAGAATTTTGAAAGCAGCAAGAGAAAGCAGTTCATCACCTACAAGGGAAGCTCAATGAGACTATGTGTGGATTTCTCAGCAGAAACCATAGTGGCAAGAAGACAGTGGAATAATATATGTAAGATTCTGAAAGAGAAAACCTGCCAATCAAGAATTCCATACCAAGAAAACCTATTCTTCAGAAATGAAGGGGAGTTGAAAGTATTTTCAGACAGTCACTGAGAAAGTTTTTGACTAAGAGACTGGCTCTACAAGAAATGCTAAAGGGAGCACTACAGGCAGATAGGAGAGAGAGATCTGGAGAAGAGTGTAGAAATCAAGACTATCAGTAAAGGTGGAAAGAAAAAAAATATGTATATATGACATATAAAATCCAAAAGACAAATGCTAGAAGAAAGTACTACCTGTTCAGTAATAACATTAAATGTTAATGGATTAAACTCCCCAATCAAAAGACATAGACTGCTAGAATAGATTGAAAAACAGGATCCATCTATATGCTGTCTATAGGGAATCAATTTAGACCCAAGGACTAAAACAGACTGAAAGTGAAAGGTTGGAAAAAGATATTTCACACAAACAACAAACCAAAAAGAACAGGTGTAGCTATACTAATATCTGAAAAATTATACTTCAAATGTAAAATAATTAAAAGAAACAAAGAAAGACACTATGTATTAATAAAGGGAACAATTCAACAAGAAGTCATAACAATCATAAATATTTATGCACTGAGCCAGAGTACCCCAAAATACATGAGGCAACCACTGACACCACTGAAAGGAGATATAGGCACCTCTATAATAATAGTTGGAGACTTCACTTCACCACGGTCATCAATGGACAGAACATCTAGACAGAGAATCAATATGAAAACAGAGATTTTGAATAATAAAATAAATGAACTAGACTTACCATACATTTACAGAACATTATACTCCACAACAGCAGGGTACACATTTTTCTCAAGTGCTTATGGAGCAATCTCAAGGATAGACCATATGCTGGGTCACAAAGCAAGTCTCAATAAATTTTAGAAGATTGAAGTTATACAAAGCACTTTCTTGGATCTTAATGAAATGAAGTTGGAAATTAATAATAGGTAGAGGGCTGGGAAATTCACAAATATATGGAGGATAAACAACACAGTCTTAAACAACCAGTGGGTCAAGGAAAAAATTATAAGAGAAATCAGTAAATATATTGAGGCAAATGAAAACAAAAACACAACATATCAAAATTTATGCAGCAAAGACAGTGCTGAGAGGGAAACTTATTGTCCTAAATGCCTATATTTAAAAAGAAGAAAGCAAAAATTGAGTAACTAACTGTTCACCTGGAAGAACTAGAGAAAGAACAGCACACTAACACCAAAGCAAACAAAGGAAAGGGATAATAAAAATTAGAGCAGAAATAAATGAAATTGAGAATATGAAAACAGTAGAGCTAATCAACAAAAACAGAAGTTGGTTCTTTGAGAAAATTCATAAAATTGATGAACCTTTAACTAGGCTGGCACAGAAAAAAAGAGAGGATGCAAATAAATAAAATTACAAATGGAAGAGGGGACATAACCTGTAGAAATAAAGCCAGTAATGAGATGTTACTATGAGTAACTATATGCTAATAAACTAGACAATGTAGATTAAGACTTCCAGGAAAGGCATGAACAACCAACATTGACTTAAGAAACAGATGACATCAACAAAACAATCACAAGTAAATGATTGAATGAGTCATCAGGAAGCTCCCCAAAAAGAAAATTCCAGGACCAGATGACTTCACATGTGACTTCTCCCAAGCATTCAAGAAAGAACTAGTATCAATCCTGTTCAAACTCTTCCAAAAAATTGAAGAGCAGGGAAAGCTACCTAACTCATTCTATGAAGCTAAAATCACCCTAATACCAAAGTTAAACAAACATACTACAAGAAAAGAAAATTGCAGTCCAATCTCTTTAATAAATATAGATGCAAAAATCCTCAACAAAATCCTCACACATTGAATCCAGCAGCACATTAAAAGAATAATGCATCATGTCTTGATCATGATGTATACATCATGCCAATCTGGTCCACATAAGAAAATCAATTAATGTAATACACCATATCAATAATTCAAAGCAGAAAAACCTACATGATCATCTCAATTGATGTAGAAAAGGCATTTGACAAAATTCAATGTCCTTTCTTGATGAAAACACTTTAAAGGTTAGGAATAGAAGAAAATTTCCTAAATATGATAAAAGGACTATATGAAAAGCCCACACCTAACCTCATCCTCAATGGAGAAAGACTGAAAGCTTTCCCTCTAAAATTGGGAAAAAGACAAGGATGCCCACTGTCACCATTTGTATTAGTTTGTAAGTTTACAGTTCTAAGGTCATAAATATTTCCTAACTACGGCATCCTGAGAAAGATACTTTGGTTCAAGGAAGGCCAGTCTTGGAAGGCACATCTGCTGGTCCTTCTTTCTGGTTTGGTTGCTTCCAGTTTCTGATACCAGTCTAAGCATCTGTGGGCCTTTACTTAGCTTCTCCAGGATACAACTCTGGGTTCTGGCTTAATTAGCATCTCATGGGAAGGCACATGGCTATGTCTGCTGGGCTCTGACATGTCTAGGTAATTGCTCCTTCTGACAGCACTCCAAGCATCTCCAAATATCCATGTCTCTGTCAGCTCTGAAGCAATTGTTCTCCAAGTGTCTGTATCTGAGGTTTCTTAAAAATATTTTCCCTTTTAAAGGATTCTAGTAAATGAATCAAGGCCCACCTGGAATAAGTAGAGTTATGTTTCCATCTAAGCAAAAGATCACACTCACAATTGGGAACGTCACATCTCTGTAGTGATTTTCTAATCAAAAGTGTTTTCACCCTACAATATTGAATCAGGATTAAAAGAAATAGCTGACCCCACAGGATTGGCTTTTCTGGGATACATAATAATTTCAAAAGAGTACATTCCATGCTCTGGACCCAAAAAAGAACATGTTCTTTCCATATACAAAATACATTCACTCCATCACAATATCACAAAAGCCTTAAGCCATTTCAGTAAAAATACAAATGTCAAACAGTACAAAATCTCATCAAAGTTAGCTACAGGCATAGTCTGTCCTAAGGCAAAATTCTTCTCTGGCTCTGGACCTGTGAAATTCAGAAGAAGTTACCTGTTGTCAACGTACAAAGAAGGGACTGTCATAGTATACATTTTTCCATTGCCATAGGGAGAAATTGAAAGGTAATCAGGGGTCACTGGCCTCAAAGAGTTCTGAAAACCTGCAAGGCAAACTCCACTGGATTTCAAAGTCTGAAAGTCATATATCCTCTGGGCTTTAAAAAGTGGCAGTTCCATATTTTCCAAGACCTATGGCAGCCTTGCTGTCTCCAAATGCTGGGGTGAGGGTTGCTAGGCTGGGGCTCATTGAGGGGACCTCCTTTTTCTCAGCTCCACCCTCTCCAAACATTGGAACAGCACCCAGGCTGTCTGTCATCTCCATGGAACACATTCAACCTCTCCAGAACAATGGATTGGCAGCCAGGCTGCCCCAATCCCCAGTGTATGTGCTCCACCCTCTCTAAGGCCTGGGGCAGCACAACTTTTCCTGAGCAATGAAGCAGAAGATCTGCCCTCTCCTTTTAGAGCAAACTCACCCTCTCCATGTGTATCCAGACCTTAGCTTCCATGGTTCTGCCTCTAAAGTCATTTTTCCTTCAATTTGTCCCTTTTCTGTCTCTTTTAGTCGACCGGCAGTTCTGTTTATACAGATCCTATAACACTTTTGCTGGTTTTCTATGTAGTATGCAAGGATCATAACCATTAGACAATAGGACTTCCCACAAATCCTTTCTAGGTAACATCATCTCTAATCCTCATTTGTCCTAAAATGGCTGACTACTGCCACATTTGGTTAAATCCTCACATGGGGTACTATTCTCTGGGTTCTCCCTTTTTGGAATCCCAGAATTTTCCAGACCACCTATTTCTGTTTTCCTTGCATGCAAGAATTCAGTTCTCAATTTACCTCTTTTCTCTTGCATTTTACTATAAGCTTCAAGGAGCAATCATGCTGCAACTTCCACATTTGTTTGGAAATTTACTCATCTAAGTACCCTGGGTTATTGCCTTTACATTCTAACTTCCATCCAACTGCAGTATACAATTCAGCCAAAAATCTCTGCCACTTTAAAACATAGGTCTCCTTTCTTCCAATTTGCTATAGCACATTGCTCATTTCTGCCTAAAGCCTTGTTGGAGGTATCTTTAGAGTCCATATTTCTAGCAACAGTCTCTTCAAAGAAATTCAGGACTTATCTATCAAAATCCTCACAACTCTTCTAGAATCTTCCCCTTATCCATTTAGAAAGCCATTCCAACATATTTGGTATTTACAAACCACAACAGCATCCCGCTTCTGGAACCAAAATCTGTATTAGTTTGTTAAAGCTGCCAGAAAGCAATATACCAGAAATGAAATGACTTTGAAAAGGGGGATTTAATCAGTTACGAGTTTACAGTTCTAAGGTCATTGATATGCCCTAACTAAGGTGTGCAGAGAAAGATTCTTTGGCTCAAAGAAAGCTGATCTGGGAAGGTATGTGACTGGCGTCTGCTGGTCCATGTTCCATTTCCTTTACTTCCAGCTTCTGATGCCAGTGGTTTCTCTCTAAGCATCTGTGGGCCTTTGCTTAGCTCCTCTGAGACACAGTTCAGAGGTCCTAGCTTACTTAAATAGCTCATGGGAAGGCACATGGCTATATCTGCTGGGCTCTGCCCATGTCTAGACATCTGGTCCCTCTGTCAGCACTCCAAGCATCTCCAAACATCCATGCTTCTGTCAGCTCTGAAGCAACTGTTCTCCAAATGTCTGTATCTGAGGTTTCTTTAAAATCTTTCCCCTTTTAAAGGACTCTAGTGTACTAAACAAGACCCACCATGAATGGATGGAGTTATAGCTCCATCAAATCAAAGGTCACACCCACAGTTGTACATGTCGCAGCTCTGTAGAGATAACCTAATCAAAAAGGTTTCTACCCTACAGTATTGAATCAAGATTAAAAGAAAAGGCTGCTGCCACAAGATTGGATCATATTTAAAACACGGCTTTTCTGGGGTACTAAGTTTTAACCTGGAACACCATTGTTATTCAACATTGTGCTAGATGTGCTAACTACAGCAATTAGAGAAGAAAAAGAAATAAAAGGCATTCCAAATTAGAAAGGAAGAAGTAAAACTCTCACTGTTTACAGATGACATGATAATATAAGTCAAAAATCCCTAAAAATCAACCAAAAAGCTACTAGAGCTAATAAATGAGTACAGCACAAAGTGGCAGGGTATAAGATCATTACCCAGAAATCAGTAGTGTTTCTATACCCTAGTGTGCTATGTGATCATACCAGGAACCATTAATTTTCACTTAGGTTGGATTGTATGATGTGTAAATAAAACTGTTTAAAAATGAACAGAGAGGGGCAGGCCATGGTGGCTTAGCAGGCAGAGTTCTCACCTGCCATGCCAAAGACCCGGGTTTGATTCCCAGTGCCTGCCCATGTGACAAAAAAAAAAAAAAAAAAAAAAAAAAAAAAGGCAGAGAGATACAAGTGTTGGAGAAAATGTGGAGAAAGAAATGTACCTATTCACTGTTGGTAGGCAAGCTGAGAGGTGCTGTCCCTTTGGATGGCAGTGTGGTGTTTCCACAGGAGGCTAGGGGTGGGTTGCTGTTCTAGTTCACTAGCTGCTGGAATGCAACACACCAGAGATGGATTGGCTTTTAATAAAAGGGGATTTATTTCATTAGTTCTTCAGAGGAAAGGCAGCTAACTTTCAACTGAGGTTCTTTCTTACGTGGGAAGGCACAGGGTGATCTCTACTGGCCTTCTCTCCAGGCATCTGGGTTCCAATAACTTTCCCCAGGGTGATTTCTTTCTGCATCTCCAAAGGCCTGGGCTGAGCTGCGAGTGCTGAGATGAGGTATGCTGAGCTGCTTTGGCTGTGCAACATTGCAGTCTCTCATTTAAACACCAGCCAATTAAGTCAAACATCATTCATTGCCCCAGGCATGCCTCCTAGTCCACTGCAGATGTAATCAGCAACAGATGAGGTTCATGTACCATTGGCTCATGTCTGCAGCGACAGAACTAGGTGCCTTCACCTGGCCAAGCTGACAACTGAATCTAACCACCACAGTTGCCAAATGATCCTGCAATCCTATTGCTATATATATACGTGGAGGAACTGAGAGTGGAGATATGAATGACATTTGCACACTGGTGTTTATGGACATTTGTACATTGGTGTTTATGGTGGCAGTGGATGGAGGTAGCCTAAGGGTACAAGGACTAGTAAATTGAAGTGGGAACTGTGATGCATACATACAACAGACTACTGAGCAGCTGCAAGAAGGAATGAAGTTGTGAGGCATGCAACTAGGTGAATGAACATTGAGGACAGTATGTCAGAAACAAAAAGATGAATATTTTTATGCCTCACTCATATAGACTAACTATAATATACAGACTTGGAGAATTGAAGTTAAAAGCATGAGTTATCAAGGTTGGGGCCTATCATAAAGGTTCCTAGATCGCAAGCTCCTACAGCAGTCACATCTGTTCTAGAATTGTAACTGTTATTTCTAAATTTTGAGATACCGAGCTATTTATGTATATACCTGGTCATTCGTTGAAACATTGGGTATTTGGGTGACCCCTGAGACTCAGAGCTCTGAAGCTATGAAAGTCAGCATTATCCCATACAGCAACTAT
Organism: Tamandua tetradactyla; assembly: GCF_023851605.1. Classification (NCBI taxonomy): domain Eukaryota; kingdom Metazoa; phylum Chordata; class Mammalia; order Pilosa; family Myrmecophagidae; genus Tamandua; species Tamandua tetradactyla. The sequence continues at coordinate 43,032,731 of NC_135341.1, forward strand.
TTTAAAAAGTTGAAAAAGTGATCAGACTTCAACTAGAGATATGAATGAAGCTGATCTGGATAGGACCAAGGTAAACCAGATACAGGGTAAAGGATGATATGGTCTGTATTTCAAAACTTCAATTTCTGTATGAGACCAAAGGAAGAGATGTTTATTTGGTGCAAAATTTATATTTTGGGTAGCACAACATCTAATTTAACTTGTATGACCAGTTTATTTTTACCCCATAATTATGTGGAATCTTGAATAAGGCATGAGATCTTGTTGGATTATACAGGTTAGTGTGATACCCTGATACATCGCAGAGTAATTTGGGGAGGAAATAAGACAGTATTTGCAAAGTCCCCTTGGGGAACTTGGGAGAAAAGAGGAAATATTCAACTTCCCCATCTGTGGAATTCCTGATATTCTCACAAGCATAGGAACAGTCATTTCAGTAGGCTGAGCTCTCTCGATCTTGGGGCTCGCCCCTATGAAACTTATCCCTGCAAAGGAGAAGCTAAGTCTACTTATAATTATGCCTAAAAGTCACCCCAGAGAACCTCTTTTTTGCTCAGTTTAGCCTTTCTCTTTAAGCCAACTCGGCAGGTGAACTCACTGCCCTCCTCACTATGTGGGACATGACTCCTAGGGGTGTAAATCTCCCTGGTAACTTGGGACATGATTCCCAGAGATGATCTGGTACCTGGCATCATGGTATTGAGAAGCCTTCTTGACCAAAAGGGGGAAGAGAGAAATGAGACAAAATAAAGTCTCAGTGGCTGAGAGATTTCAAACAGAGTTAAGAGGTATCCTGGAGGTTAGTCTTATGCATTACATAGATATCCTTTTTGGGTATGGTGTATTGGAGTGGCTTGAGGGAAGTACCTGAAACTGTTGAATTATATTGCAGTAGTCTTGATTCTTGAAGATGATTGTATAACTATATAGCTGTGACTGTGTGATTGTGAAAACCTTGTGGCTGATACTAACTTTATCCAGGGTGTGGACAAATGAGTAAAAAAATAAGGACAAAAAATATAAAGAAAGAATGGGAGAGTGAGGGGTTAAAAAAATTGGGTAGATTGAAATATTAGTAGTCAATGAGAGGGAGGGCCAAGGGGCATGGGATATATGGTTTTTTTTATTATTCATTTTTCTGGAGTGATACAAATGTTCTAAAAATTATCATGGTGATGAATACACAACAATGTGATGATATTGTGAGCCATTGATTTATACTTTTTTAATGGGCTGTATGTGCAGGAAAGTATCCCAATAAAAAATATTTTAAAATGAATCAAATAGAGCTGAAGACCACAGTAACAAATAAAAAATTTCTTAGACTCCTCTACCTGTCAGCAGCAGATTGAAGATGGCAGAAAAAGAATCAGAGAACTAGAAGATAAGACAATTGAAATATCTAGTATGAGGCAGGGAAGGAAGAAAGAATGAAGAAAAGTGAACAGAACCTGAGGAAACTGTGGGACACCATCAAGAGTACCAACATACAAATTGTGAGATGCCAGAAGGATAAGAGAGGGATAAAGGGGCAGAGAGAATATTCAAAGATATAATGGCTGAAAACTTCCTAAATTTGATGAAAGACATAAATAGACACATCCAAGATAGTCAATGAACTCCAAAAAGGATAAAGTCAGATAGGCTCACACTGTGACATGTTATAATCAAACTGTCAAATGCCAAAGATAGAGAATTCTGAAAGCCCTAAGAGAGAAGCAACATGCAAAGCGCCCTGATAATATTACGTCCCGATTTCTCATTGGATACCAAGGAGGCAATATGGCAGCAAGAAGGCATTTAAAGTACTAAAAGTGAAAAATTGCCCAAGTATTTTACATTTGGCAAAACTGTCTTTCAAAAATAAGGAAAGGACTAAAACATTCCCAGATAAGCTAAAGCTGAGGAACTTCATCACCACTAGGCCAGCCCTATAAGAACTGCTGAAGGTCATAGGTTAAAAGGAAAGGATACTAGGCAATAGATCAAAGTCACATTGAGAAAATAAAGATCTGCAATAAAGATAAGATCATGAGAATATAAGATACCAGTACTATTGTATTTTTGCTTTGTAATTCCACTTTTTAAAAATGTAGTGTCTAATCAGTGGACTCACATTGTATAAATACCTAATTCATGGTAAGAACTACATAAATGTTAAAGGATAAAGGGGTATAGGAACATAGTTTATACATGCTATGGAAGTTTAGTTGGTATCTAAGCAAATGAGGTTGTTATAGATTTAGGATGCTACATTTAGGCCCCATGACAACCACAAAGAAAATTCTTAGAGACAGAAAGCAGAGTACAGGGAGCGGGAGTCATGGTAATTAATTTAAAATGAGTGTAGGGTCTCTGGTTGAAGTGAAGGGAGAGTTATAGTAATGGATATTGGTGAGGATATTGCAACACTGTGAATTTGATTAATCCCACTGAATGGTATGGTTGGGAGGGCTTGGAGTTGGGAAGATTTATGTTGCATATATGTTTCAACAATTACAAAAAAAAAAAAGAGAGACGCTAATGATAATGACAAATAAATGCAACACATGATAATGGGTAGAATCTAACAATGGAGGATAAAAGGCTTAAAAGGACATTGTTGGGGCACATGAAAAATTATAATACAGACTATAAACTTTATATTGAGATTAAGTTTCTTAAACGATATCGGCATTTAAGGTGGTAACGTAAGTGAATATCCTTGTTCTTAGGAAATGTTCATGGCTGTATTAAATGTTCATGGAACACAATGTATACAACTTACACTCAAATGTTCAGAAAATGGATTGATGAATAGATGGATAGATAGAATGATAAAGCAAAGGTGGCAAAGTTGGTGGATCTGAGTATCTGGGGGCTGGGTACGTTGAGGTTCTTTGTATGGGGTTTGTATTAGTTTGCAAGTCCTGTAAGTTTGAAATTACTTCAAAATATAAAGTTAAAAAAAGATATTCATGTAATAGAATGACTTTGTAGGTTTCTAATGCTTGAGGTACACAATTCCTTGTGAAACATCAGACTTTCAAGATCTATGCGGGACATCTCTCTTTGAGAAACAGTAATTTAAAGGAACTAAGTGAGAATCCAAAAATGAATTCCATTAAAATGACCAACATCCCAGTTTGATAAAGAATCTCAAATCCTACCCCCACACCAACAGAATCAGTCTCCAGGATTGGGACCTGGGGATCTGTAAGTTTAAAACTCCTCTCAGAGACTCTCATTACACTGAGGTTTGAGAAGCTCTGCTCTAGTTAGGAGTGGGAACTGTGAATGGAGGAGTCTAGGCTCTCTTTAATTTTCTGATGTTAATATTTTTGCCATGTGTCTTGATTTTTTTTTCTGATTTTCTTTTCTGAAAGCACACAAAGTAGCCCTGTGGAGAGAACCCAAAGGCCATGAGCCAAAAAAAACACTTTCAAGGGGTTTCTGTATTAGAAGTCAGGCATTTGACCTACATTCAACGTGTTGGCAACTTTGTGCCACAATTCTATTTCTCTAAACTATGGATACATTATGAAGCAAAATTCAAAAAGCATATCAAAGTGTCACCTGAAACAGAATTCTGAAAGGAAATTTATTAATTTTTTAATTTTTAAAAAATATAACGACAAGCACAAACATTCTATATAATCAGTAATTCACAATATCATCACATAGTTGTATATTCATCATCATGATAATTTCTTAGAACGTTTGCATCAATTCAGAAAAAGAAATAAAAAGAAAACAGAAAAAAATTCATACATACCATACCCCTGACCCCTCCCTTTCATTGATCACTAGCATTTCAATCTACTAAATTATTTTAACATTTGTTCCCCCATTATTTATTTTTATTCTGTATGTTTTACTCATCTGTTGATGAGGTAGATAAAAGGAGCATCAGACACAAGGTTTTCACACTCACATTGAGAAAGCTATATTATTATACAACCATCTTCAAGAAACGTGGTTACTGGAACACAACTCCACATTTTCAGGCAGTTCCTCCAGCCTCTCCATTACATCTTGACTAACAAGGTGATATCTATTTAATGCATAAGAATAACCTCCAGGTTAACCTCTCAACTCTGTTTGGAATCTCTCAGCCATTGAAACTTTATTTTGTCTCATTTCGCTTTTCCCCCTTTTGGTCGAGAAGGTTTTCTCAATCCCTTGATGCTGAGTCCCAGCTCATTCTAGGATTTCTGTTCTATGTTGCCAGGAAGATCTCCACCCCTGGGAGTCATGTCCCATGTAGAGAGGGGGGCGGGTGGCGAGCTTGCTTGTTGCATTGGCTGGAGAGAGAGGCCACATCTGAGCAACAAAAGAGGTTCTCTTGGGGTGACTCTTAGGCCTAATTGTAAGTAGACTTAACTTATACTTTGCAGGGTTAAGTTTCATATGAAGAAACCCCAGGATTGGGGGCTTAGCTTTTGCTTTGGTTGTCCCCACTGCTTGTGAGAATATCAAGAATTCTCCACTTGGGGAAGTTGAATTTCCCCCTGAAAGAAAATTTTAAGCCTGGTTCAAGGATAATGGGGAAGACCTGCTTCCAATATGCCCACATGGCCAAGGAGATGGCTTACTCTCCTTTTCAACTAAATGTCCCTTAGTGCAATGGAAAACTATCAGTCAGTCACACATTCATATGAATTTGCTCATGATCTAGTTTTCTATTTTTATAGCTGAGTGAAGTTAAACTTGGGGAGCACAAGGATTCACCTACATGGGAGGAGATCTCTCTTTGGACAGCAGGAAGGAATGTAAGCTTGAATGGTGAGAGGTAAAGGGTGGCTACTGCACCATATTGCCTAAGGCCTTACCTATTCCATGTACCTTCTGTTTGGGCTAAGGAGAAATTTATTGAAAAACTGATTTAGAAGATGAAGTTTTCCTCGGTGATCCATGTGAGGATTAAGAATTAAGTAAAGGATCATCCATAGCCAAATTTCATCCCAGCCTATAGGCCTCCAAGGCTTATGGAATGTGGAATACTTAATGGACTCATTAGTTTACAAAGTAAATTCTCAGCTAAACCTTACAACACCCCAAGTATGTATTGGTTTTTTTTTTTCAAAGAGAGAGTTTATTACTATGTGTGTAGTAGGAGAGCAGATGGCCTGATGGCCCAGATTCTGTCTTCCCCAAACTGCAGTAATGTGTAGTTTTATTAGAGAAAAAGTGGACAGGGTTTAGAATAATGAGTACCGTGGTCCCAGATGATGTAATTATAGGTGACCTAATTATTGAGCATGTACAGATTGATGACATGCTTAGTCATTGAGTGTATGAAAGAAGATGGCAGAATGGGGCATAGGTGACTTGTAGGTTAAAGTCTAAGCTACTGCACGTCAGGTGGGTCCACTTAGGTTAAATCCAGTTTCTGTTGTCAAGGTAATTTAGGACTTGGGGTGGGTTAGTTCTGTGTAGATCCAAGACCCTTCATTAACAGCCATTAGGGGCTATCTTTAGTGATTGCAATACTCTAAAGTTGAAAAACTCAATACCTAGGTACAGATGAAGGTTAGTCACAAGGTTTTTACAATCACAGGGGCAGAAGATAAGGGCTCTACAATTGTTATCAGAGATCAAGGCAGTGGCTGGATTACAATACAGAGATTTCAGGTATTTTCCTGTCTACTCCAATATTCCAGAAAGCAAAAAAGGAATATTTATATAAAGATTCACTAATCAAAATCATCCCTTAAATCCTGATTTCTTGGTTACAATTTCTCCCTGTCCTTTGACCATTCTCCAATCTTGGGGTATATCTGGCCAAAGATCACTCTGGCTACTTCCTGCTGACAAAGGCAGAAACCCCTAAGGGTTTGGGGAGTGGAACTTCTTAGATTGTCGTTAGATATATTCTTTAACTTCAGTTTTTTTTTTTTTTCTGGAGCATTAAGATGTCTCCATATTTCAGTTATGGCAGGGCTGGGATAAGAGGCAGAGGCTTGTTTTAAAAATGAGTATGCTCATAATTATTATTAGGTCCATTAGCCCTCCTTGTAATACTGAACAAAATCAGGACCCTATTCCTGTGGGAAGCCAGCAAAGCAAATCAAATATGCCAAAGGAGGTGGAGCTACTATCTATGGCATTCATTTTATTTTTCATGTTTTAATACTTTAGTTTCATTTCCAGATTCATCAGGTATATAGGTACAACATTCAGTTTTTATTATAGCATATGCCCCTCCCTGTGAAACTGTTAAGACATCTAAAGCCATTTGGTTTTGTATTGCTGCTTTACACATTAGGGTCACTTTAGTGTTTAAAAGAGATAAACTCTTGAGGCTGTCATTTAAGCCTTGCTGTGTAAAATTGTTCAGTGCCTCTATCCTAAGTCTGCTTTCCAGTATTGGTCCTGTGAAGGAGTCTAGGAGAGAAAAACTGGTTAGAGGGTGCTATTTGTATTCTACTATGGCATACCTATGGTTTTACTCCTATCAGTTTGACAGAGCAGTAAGTTGTTAATAAGGTTTAAGGGGCAAAGGGATGAACTGATGAAACCAGTCGTTATTCTTGAGAGCCCAGTACCTCCGGGTTTCAGAACTTCTCTGGCATTGGAACAATCTAGAGGTTTCAAGTCTCCAGTCAGATGTCTGGACATGGAACTGGAAACCACTTCTCTCCTTGAAGCTTTCTCAAGGTGCCAAAAGTCTCTAATGCTGCTTGGCTGGGGCTCCAGAGATTCAGGCATTCATCCCAGAGTGTCACCAAATTGTTACCAAAGGCCACGGATTCTTCTGCCTGAAGTGCTCAATTACCAATTCCTGAGACACTAGGGTTTCAAAAAGAGAAAGAGTTTATTACTACATGCATAATAGGAGAGCAGATGGCCTAATGGCCCAGAATCTGCCTCCCAAGTATGTGTTCTATATGACAAGAGAGTTTAAATGGTATTAAAGTGTTCACTTTGCTAAGAGCTTGACATACCTTCTCATTCAACCTTTCCTAACTGTATGACGTGGTACCTGCGGTTGGATTCTCCAAATGCAGGCCCTGAGATGAAAGACTTGGGTAGTTTATTTGGCAGGTGACCCAGGAAGTATGGTGATGATGTGGATATATCAGGGAGGGATGGAAAGCTGATCCAGGGCACATTAACGGGCAGACCACAAAGTGGGCAACCAGAGCTCCTTTCTGATGGGAACCCCTGAAAGCACATGTGCAGCACACCTCAGACTCACATCCCATCAAGGGCAAGGGACAGGGCTAGGTCTCTATGGACCCTCATCCCTCACAGGTTGAGAGCCCCAGTTAAGTTCACTGCTATGGCCAGAGAATGCCCTCAGGCAGGAAGCTCTGGGCTTTCAGGAACTGTCCCCTTTGTAACCTCCAGTGGAGGCTACATGGGACCCCAACAGCATCTGCTATGGGTGGGCATTATTTCCATTTGAAAAATGAAAATACCAATGTCAAACAGCTAGTCTTGCCCAGACCTGCTGGACTAATACACTGCTTGATGACTATTTAGTTTGATTTTGCTTGTCCAAGGGGAAGTGATGGTGGGACCTTAGGGTCCATTCTCTCTTCTCATTCATCTTCAAGGCTACACTAACAGCCACCAGATCATAGGAGGGTAGATTCCAGCTATGGCAAGGCCCTGCTGTATTCCTGGAACCTTCCCCTTCTGTGTAATGCTCCATATCAATACTGTGGAGAAGTCTTTATGGCAGCCAAACCAGGTCCGGGGTAGAAGACTCAATAACAAGGGCAGGCTAAGAGCTAAGACTAATACTACCAGGCAGCCCTTCACCCCTGACCCAGAGTACCTCATCCACAAAGCCAGAGCTGGTCTCTCCCTGCTTCCACATCCTCCACCTGTGCTTTTGTTACCATCTTCCTGCGCAAGGCAATGCTGTGTGATTACTCTCATGACATGATGCTTAAATTAAGGAGTCAGCCAGCTCTGGGGTCAAGTCCCAGCTCCATGGCTTCCCAGCTGTGTGACTTTGGGCAACTTTTTTAACCTCTGTGATGAGGAAACTGGAGCTTGCCCATTTGTGCACTGCACATGACATTGACCCCTGGAAGGTTACTGAGATCATTAAATGAGTCAGACCCTTGCACATATTAAATGGTCAATAAACATCAGTGGCTGATATTGTAGTTATTATTGAAATGTTTGGAGGAGAGAGGCTGTGTGCTTTCTTCTGCTAGAGCTCCTCTGAATAATATTAACAATCACTAATCACTGAGAGTGCTGTGTGTTAGGAGCTTTAGAATCATTATTTAATTCTCAAGGAAAAATACTGTGAATGGAGTACTGTTGGGTCCAGGCTACAGATGAAAACCGGTGACCCAAAGCCTGGGATATAACTGGCCCAGCATAGCCAAGGCAGGGCATGAGAAGCTGCTCAGGGAGCAGGATAGGTGACCCAAAGCTGTGCTCAGCCTCTACGGCCAGGAGGACCTCTGTCCAAACCCTTAAGAGTAGGACATTCCAGAGGTCCTCAGAGTCTTTGAGGGTCTCAGAGGTTGGAATTACCCTTTGGGGACTTATCATAATGCGGAAGTAAAGACACCACTAGAGGAAATCAGAAACCTCCAATCGGGCTCAGGGTCAGGGAGAGCATGTCTAGGTGGGGACCCCTGGAGCAAGCTTTTCCTCTGGCCCTTAAAAGCCGCTCTTTTTGGATTTTCCCTTTTTCCGGGGGACAGGGTGGCCTCCAGGTGACTTGGCACAAGCCGGGCAAACAACCAGCATCGCGAGAGTGCTGTGGCGAGGTCAGCGGCTCCGTGAACTGGTCTCTGTGTCCGCTTCTTACCGCTGTGCCAAGGCTGGAAGGTTGTTGTCAGCAAACCTGTTTTGAGCCCTGGCTGACGTCACTCCAGTAGACATTTCTAGCCTCCTAAGAGGAGCTGTGATTCATCTGGTCTCTGGGTTGATTGCAACAGGCCACAAGGCCTTTGAACTTACTTGTTTCATGGGTTGCAAAATAACAGTGAAATCTGTGGGCAGGTGTTTGGAGGGTGATCTCAGAGAGGTGGGGCTGGCACTGCCTTGTCTTTTCCAGGCGACTGCCTGCTTGCTGTTTGGGTCCCAAAGCTGCACTGCACTCTCATGGGACTTCTCTCTCTCTCTCTCCCTTCCCAAGGGTATTTACTGCATGACTTAGAATAAATATTAGGCCGTGAGGATGTTACTATGGCAACTGATGTTTTAAATAAATATAGTCCTCCACCCCCCCAGTAGCATGTCAGTGTGAAATGTGCCTATCGGCAGTGAAAAGCCTCCCTTTCTTGCATCCCTTCAATTCCTAGCAGCAGCATCCTGGTGTCCCCCAGGCCTTTAGAGCAGAAACTGCTGGGCACATAGGGGTGGGGGTCCCAGATCATTTAGGGGAGGGGTTTAGTTTGAATGGACAGGTTTCTCATAAATGCCCAGGGGGCACTACCTAGTGCCTCCTCCCCAAGACTTTCATGCCTGGGGGTGGGGGTGGGGGTGGGGGTGGTGCTCCTGTTCTCTAAGTCTTCTGGGACAGAAACTTTAGTTGATTAACCATTGGCTTTGCCTTAGGGTGTACTTCTGGGGAATAAAAACTGAGACAAGGATATGTGCGCAAGTAGTTTATTTGGGAAGTGATCCAAGGAACCAACAGTGCTGTTGGAAAGCAGAACAGGAGGGGAAGGCAGCTGATAAAGGTGCATTTTCAAAAGTGACTGCTGTGGAAGAGTGGAGCTCAGCCCTGCAGAGGAACTTTGGGAGGCCACGTTATCTCACCAAGGGGCAAGGTGTATTTATCTAGCAAATTCCCGTATGTCACTGGTTGAGGGCTTCTCCCTGAGATATTAATTCTGTATTTCCAGTTCAATCTATGAGCAATCAAAACAAAAAACCAAACAAACCCCTTGGGAGTCCTTTAGCAGAGTTGCATGTGTTGGCAGGAGCAGGCTTTAGCACTTAAAGGTGAATGCCTACCTAGAGAATGTGGGTAGAGTACCACATCTGCTATGGGCCTCTGGACTGAGCTGTCAGCCTTCAGCATGTTAATGAATCTCCCACCTATTGGAAGTCTTTAGGGTTGGTGCAAGGAGTTTAATCTGAAAAGTCAAAGAAATGTGAAATGGTCATTAAAGATTTTAATAAATCCCAAAACCTTTGCAAGGTTGCCAAAATCCCACAGGGCCTGATGATGACATTGGAACATCCAGACCAGTGTCCTCCAGCACCAAGGAGAGTGGAGGGAGGGGCTGGGTGGAGAGGAGGTTGTTTTCTTCTGCAGGAAAGGGAGACAGTTTACTAATCCCAGACAACTATTTCTGAAAGAATTTAATTCTTTGACTCCATATCTGATACGTTAGGAGATGAAAACCATTAAGATTTTGCATAGCGGTACTGAACTCAAAACACTCAAATACTTAGGGGAGGAATGAATGGTAGTTTAGGCAGGAGAATAAGTGAAAATGCACTGGAAATATATTGCTCGGAGCTCTTGGCATGAATTGGGACAGGGCGGGCACTTTTCTTTCTCTCATTAAGTTCTATCAAATTCTGTGAATACAGTTAGCTGCGTAGCAGACCCATCCCCCCTGGATTACAGCCACTCTGCTCTTGCTTTGGGTACAGTGTCAATGGGTCTGTCCATCAGTGTCAGAATTGCTTTCCAAAGTGCTTCAACAACTCCTGGGCCAATTAGACACCTTCTCTCTAGAATCTGAACCCTCACTACGATGTTACAAGGCCAAAAATTAACTGCAGTTTATTAATCTCAATAATGGTGTCCTAAGAAAAGAGTTCTCCAATTCCAGGAGATTGTGAGCTGTCGGGTTCCTCTCCTTTCTGAGCCTGGTTCTTTAAATTTTCCTTAAAGTTTCTGAGTATCCCACAGCATTCTTACACATTATTAAATGACTAATACATTTGCAATGGAAGAACCCTGATTGATACTGTTTCCTTTTCAGAGATCTCACTTGGCATCAAAAGCCTAGAGACCCTCCAGCAAAGTCCTTTGAAAACTGTCTGGCGCTGCCAAAGAATAGAGTATTTCATGCAGGCCTATTCAGAAACAAAGGAAGAAGAGAAAAGTATGTCAGTGCCATCCTTCCAGAGGACCCAACTGACAGGGTGGTAGGAGTGAAAGAGCATTACCTGCAGTGGGGAAGGGCTGTGCGTATGAAAGATAGAAAGAGGAGGAAGGAGGATTGGGCAGGAAGAGCCTCAGATTCCAATGCATGTACAGAAAGTCTCAGCGAGTCCTTTGGGGAACTCTTGAGCAATGATTTCCCCTTATAGAAATCTGTGTTGGGTGGAAATGACCAGGCCCTAGTACCCTGTCACCTTCGCTCATTAGCTGGGGGTTGCCTAGGAAAGAGCACATTGTCAGCTGGAGAGTGAGGTGGATGGAAAGGTGCTGCAGCTGAAGCCTTTCAGCTCACTGAACTCCTTGCATCAAAACAGCAAGCTCTTTCTTGAAGGGAGATCTGAGCAGTTCAGCCCTATGGCTGCCTCAGAAAGGAGGCTGGGCTTCCTTCCAAAATATACCCACCGTGTTCCTTGTTCAAGCCTCTCAGACAATCCTGTAAAGTTGGTGCTGTTTCCACTCCCACAGTTGAAGAAATGGAGACCAAGCTACTTCTTTAACCCCTAAGATTGTACTATGAGTAAGTACTGAAGCTGGGATTTGAACCTATGTCTATCTGGCTCAAACACTCCTGCTTTGATGTCCTGTGGAGGCAGCAGTCGTGTCAGCTGTCAGCTTCAGTGGCTGTTTAATGCCCTAAATGTACTGTCTAGCTGGTGTGCCTCTGTGTGTACCTGGCTTTGACTCAGGTCAGAAACACAACTCTCTTTCCCATATGCCTTAGTTCGGGTTCCCTCAAAAGCAGAACTTGAGACAAATACTTTATTTCAGGCGGCATCCCTGGACACAGGAGTGAGGGAGGAGGAGAGTGAGAGAGGGGAGGATAAGCCAGTTATGAGCATCAAGGAATCAGCCAACTGGGGTTTGATCCCAGTGGCGAGCCTCTGTGCAGTATCTTGGAACAATTCATCCTCCCTTGTAGAATGCAGCTCTATGCTTCCATAGGGAAAAAAAAATAACCTAAAAAGACTGAGAATGAAAATGACAACAGACTTCTCTTAAATAGCACTAGTAGCTAGACTACAGTGTCACAATGCCTTTCAAATTGATTTTCAACCTAGCATTCTCTACTTAGCCAAGATACCAGTCAAACAGAAAGGCAGCCTAAAGATGTTTTTAGAGATGCATGATCTTCAAACATGACCTCTGATGCACCCTTCTTTGAGGAGATACTTGAGGATGTTTCCCAGCAAACTGACAGTCATTAAAGAAGGAAAACCAGATAAGTCACAGGATGACTGGATTAATACATTCAAATCAGCATTAGTAGATGGATGATGATGTTTTGCTAAGATGACTGCAGTGTGTTCCTTCTGCTTAGTCTGTTTATTTCTCCTTTCTACTGTAACAGTGTAGTTCCATTCAGAAGACAGAAATTACAATGATACAAAGTTTAATCTAGATAATAAACCATGACAAAAGTTACTATATAGGATATAAGAAAACTCTAGCAAAGGTTGCTCCCAGCACGGAGAGACCTGGATTGAAGGCTCTGGAAATGAGTTTCGAAAGAGAGAGTGTGTATGGGGGGTGTAGATGTAATTCATTTTTGAAATTTTTTTTTTTAGGCAGCCAATGTATTTATCTATTTTATTAGAGAAGTGTATTTACAGAACAATCACACATAAAATACAGGATTCCCACACACAGCCCCACCATCCACACCTTGCATTTGTGTAGAATACTTATTACATTTGATATTTTTTTTATCATTGTCCTTTTCTTTTTTTAACAGTAATTACCTTTGTTCTTGTTACCAAGCAGGCTTGCTGCCTGATGTGCATAACAGGCAATCTCTGATAAGGGTTTCAAAGACAGAAAGAGCTTTTGTTGGAAAGTGCAATGCAATTAGAACAACTGATTATGGAGCATGTACAGAGACCTCAAATACTTGGTCATATATATAAGGAAAGCAGCAGTTTAATATGATTATGGTCATGATTTTTTAGTATTATGTTGCACTATAGGTTTCTATGGGTTAAAGTTTTGGGCTACTGTGAATGTCAGGTTTAACTAGTGTGATAAGGTAGGAATTGGGGTGGGTTGGCTTAGGTTCTTGATTTAAAAATATTAAGAGGGTGTCTTTCCTGTCCCAGTGGAGTTTGACTCTCCTGCTGCAGTGGAGTTTGAAATTATTTCAAAGCAGTTTTATTGAGATAAATTCATATACCATACAATCCATCTAAAGTATATGATTAAGGTCTTTTAGTATAATCAGAGTTGTGCATTCATCACCACAATCAATTCTAGAGCATCTTCGTCCTCAAGAGGGTTCACTATGGTATACTGTCCTATGATTCATTATCTGGCTTTCCTTCTAGTGACATCCATGGCCCTAAACTTTTTTTTTCAACCAGCCACATCCATATGCCATTGCTGTTAGTTATTCTCATTATAATGTGCTCCCATCATCTCCATTCATTTCCAAACATTTACAATTAACTTTATTACATATTAAATGTAATTAAACATTTAAACAGAAATTAAACATTAAACATCAGCTCCCCATTCTCTGCCCTCATTCTATCTTCAAGAATTTGGGGGGGGGGGGAGGGAATTAGGTATTAATACCATGAGTTTGTTAGTTATATTTAATTCATATTAATGAGGTCATTCAATATTTGTCCTTTTGTGACTGACTTATTTCATTAAACATGATATCCTGATGGTTCATCCATGCAATCACATGCTTCATGACTTTATTTCTTCTCATAGCTGCATAATCCATTCATCGGTTGATGGACACGGGTTGTTTCCATCTTTTGGCAATAGTAAATAATGCTGCTATGGACATCAGTGTCCTAACTGTCTGCTCATGTCCCTGCTTTCAGTTCTTCTGGGTATATACCTAGTTGTGGGGTTGCCAGGTCATATGGCAGTTCTGTACTTAGCTTCCTGAGAAACCACCAAACTGTCTTCTACAGTGGCTGCACCATTCTACATTCCTACCATCAGTGAACAAATGTTCCCTTTTCTCCACATCCTCTCCAACACTTGCAGTTTTCTATTTTTGTAATAGTGGCCATTCTAGTAGGTGTGAAATGATATCTCACTGCAGTTATAATTCGTATTTCCCTAAAAGCTAGTGATGTTGAACACCTTTTCATGTATTTTTTAGTCATTTGTAGTTCCTCTTTCGACAAAAGTTTATTCATATCTTTTGTACATTTTTAAATTGGGTTGTCCTTTTATCATTGAGTTGTAGAATTTCTTTCTATGTACTCTGGATATTTAAACCTTATCAGATATGTGGTTTCCAAACATTTTCTTCCATTGAGTAAACTGCCATTTTTACCCTTTTGCCAAAGTCCTTTGAAGCACAGAAGTAATCAGTTTTGAAAAGGTCCCATTTATCGATTTTTTCTTTCATTGCTAGTGCTTTTGGTGCAAGGTCTAAGAAATCATTGCCTATCACTAAATCTTGAAGATGCTTCCCTAAATTTTCTTCTAGCAGTTTTATGGTACTGGCTTATATTTAGCTCTTTGATTCATTTTGAGTTAATTTTTTGTATAAGGTATAAGACTGGGGTTCTCTTTCATTCTTTTGGATATGGATATTGTTTTCCCAGCACCATTTGTTGAAGAAACTGCTTTGTCCCTGTTGGGTGGACTTGGCAGCCTTATCAAAAATCAATTGACTACAGATATGATGGTCTGTATGAACTCTCAATTCTATTCCATTCATAAATATGTCTATATTTATGTCAATATCATGCTGTTTTATCACTGTAGCTTTGTAATAGGTTTTAAAATCAGGAAGTGAAAGTCCTCCAACTTCATTTTTCTTTTCAAGATGTTTTTGGCCCCTTAGCCTTCCAAATAAATTTTCAGGGCCTTTTAGCCTTCCAAATAAATTTGGTAATTGGCTTTACCAAATCTGCAAAGTAGTCTTTTGGAATTTTGATTGGGATTGCATGGAATCTGTAAATCAATTTGGGTTGAACTGACATCCTGGCAATGTTTAGGCTTCCAATCCATGAACACAGAATGTTCCATTTACTTAGGTCTTTTAAAATTTTTTTAGCAATGCCTTGTAGTTTTCTGAATACAGGACCTTTACATCCTTGGTTAAGTTTATGCCTAAGTATTTCTTTTAGTTGCTATTGAAAATGGAATTTTTTTTTCTTGATTTCCTCCTCAGATTGCTTACTACTAGTATATAGAAACAGTATTGATTTTTGCATGTTGATCTTGTATACGACTACTTTGCTGAACTTAAGTCTAGTTGCTTTGTAGATTTTGGGGGACTCTCTAGGTATAGGAGCATATCACCTGCAAACAGTGAAAGTTTTACTTCTTCCTTTCCAGTTTGGATGTCTTTTATTTCTTTTTCTTGCCTAATTGCTCTAGCTAGAACTTCTAGTACAATGCTGAATAACAGATGACCGTGGGCATCCTTGTCTTGTTCCAGATCTTAGAGGGAATGTTTTCAGTCTTTCAACATTGAATATGATGAGATTTTCATATATATCCTTTATTATATTTAGAATGTTTCCTCCTAATCCATCCTAAAACACTTTAGAAGTGTTTTTAACAAGAAGGGATCTGGATTTTGCCTTTTCTTCATCAATTGAGATGATCATGTGGTTCTTTTCCTTTGATTTGTTAATATGGTATATTACATTGATTTTGTATTGAAATCAATAAAACCCGGGTATGCAAGGGTGGATTTGATTTGCAAGCATTTTGTTGAAGTTTTTTTTTTATTCATTAGAAAAGATTGGTCTGTAATTTCCCGTTCTTGTAGTATCTTTATCAGGCTTTGGTATTAGGGTGATGATGGCTTCATTGAATGACTTAGGTAGCTTTCCTTCCTCTTTAGTTTTCTGAAGAAATTATTGGTATTAATTATTCTTTGAATGATTGGTAGAATTCACCTTTGTAGCCATCTAGTCTTGGGCTTTGTTAAGAGGTTTCTGATGACTGTTGCTGTCTCTTGTGGTTGGTTTGTTGAGATCTTTCATTCCTTCTAGAGTCACTGTGGGTTCATGAATTTCTGGAAAATTGTCCATTTTACCTAAATTATCTAGTTTGTTGGTGCAGTTGTTCATAGTATCCTCTTCTATTTTTTTCATTTCTGTGGAGTCAGTAGTAATGTTCTCTCTTCACTTCTGATTTTATTTATTTGCATCATCCTCTTTTTGTCTTTGTCAGTCTAGTCTAAGGTCTTGTCATTTTGTTGATCTTATCAAAGGATTAGCTTTTTAAAAAAATATTTTGCTCTCAATTTCACTTATTTCTGCTCTAATCTTTTTTCTTTCTGCTTGTTTTGGAATTCGTTTGCTATTCTCCTAGTTCCTCCAGAGGAAAAAAAAAAAAAGAGGAAAAAAAAGTTCCTCTTTTTTTATTTTAAAAAGATAAAAGATCTTTATATTTTATTTTCTTCTTCCTTTTCTAATGTAGATGTTTGGGCTATAAATTTCCCTTTCAGCACTGTCTTTGTTGTGCTCCATACGTTTTAATAGGTTGCATTCTTGCTTTCATTTGTCTTGAGATATTTGCTGATCTCTCTTGAAATTTCTTCTTTGACCCCCTGACTAAGAATATCTTTAAACTCCATAAATTCGTGCAATGTTTGGTCCTATGCCTGTTGTTGATTTCCATTTTCATTCCATTATGATCAGAGAGAGTACCTTGTATAATTTCAATCCTTTTATATTAACTTAAGACCTGTTTTGTATCCCAACACACGGTCTATTGTGGAGAATGATCCATGAGCACTTCAGAAGAATGCATATCCTGGTGTACATTGTTCTGTGCATGTGTTAGGTTTAGTTCATTTATCAAATTATTCAAGTTTTCAATTTCCTTATTGATCCTCTGTCTAGATGTTCTATCTATTGATGTGAGTGGTGTATTGAAATTAAACTATTATTGTAGAAATATCGATTTCTCTCTTCAGTTTTTGCTAGTGTTTACCTCATGTAATTCGGGAACTCTATTTCTTCTTGGTGGGTTGCCCGTTTTGTTAGTAGCATATAATGTCCTTCTTTGTCTCTTCTAACAGCTTTGCATTTAAAGTCTATTTTGTCCCATATTACTATAGCTACTCTAGGTTTTTTGATACTATTTGCATGGAATATCTTTTTACAGCCTTGCAGTTTCAACCTTTTTGCATCCTTGGGTCTGATCGGTCTCTTGTAGACAGCATATAGATGGCTACTGTTTTTATTCATTCTGCTGGTCTATGCCTTTTGACTGGGGAGTTTGCATTCAATGTTATTACTGCAAGGTTTTTATATCCAACTATTTTATCCTTTGGTTTTTATATGTCATATCTTATTTTTGTCTCTCTTTTTACCCTTTTAGTTACCTTTACTGATAATGTTCATTTCTACCTTCTCCTCCAAGGCTCTCTCCTCTGTCCTTTCCTTTCAGAATCTCTTGAAGGACAAGTCTCTTGTTAATTAACTCTCTCACCTTCTGCTTATCTGTGAAAACATTAAACTTCCCCTCGTTTTGGAATGACACTTTTACTGAATACTGAATACTTGGCTGGCAGTTTTCCTCTTTCAGTATCTTGAATATATCAAACCACTGCTGCCGCACCTCCATGTCTGTGATGAGAAATCAGCACTTAGTCTTTCAGGCATCCATTGTACGTAGTGCATCGCTCTTCTCATTTCCAGAATTCTCTGCTGATCTTTGGCACTTGACATTCTGACTAGTATGGATTTGGGGCAAGTCTATTCAGATTTATTCCGTTTGGGGAACATTGTGCTCCTTGGACCTGGGTATCAGTGTCTTTCATGAGTTGGGAAGTTTTAGGCCATTATTTCCTCAACTGTTTCTTCTGCCCCCTTTCCCTTTTCTTCTCCATCTAGGATACCCATGGCATGTTTGTTGTGTGCCGCATGATGTCAGTCTGTTCTCTGAGACTCTGCTCATTTCTTCCCATTATTTTTTCTATCTGCTCTTTTGTCTGTTCAAATTTGGATGCTCTGTCTTCCAGTCACTGGTCTTTTCTTCTGCCTGTTTAAATCTGCTGTTGTGTGCTTCCAGCGTACTTTTAATTTCACCTGTCATTTCTTTCATTCCCATAAGGTGCTATTTTTCTTTGCATACTTTCAAATTCTTCTTTATGCTCACCCAGTATCTTCTTAATATCCTTTATCTCTTGAGAAATCTCATTAAATTTATTTAGGAGATTTATTTGAACATCTTTTATAAGTTGTCCAAATTTGGTATCTCCTCCAATTTTTAAATTTCCTCCTTTGACTGGCCCACATCTTCATGTTTCTTAGTATGGCTTGTGACTTTTTGCTGACATTTGGGCATCAGATTATCTTGGTGAGTTTACTCTGTAGGTCAGATTCTCTCTCCTGTTGAAGCTTTTGTTGATTAAATTTGTTAATGCTTTTCTTTGACATTTGGTTCATCAGTATTACCCTACCAGGGCTGAGCCAGGGACCCACAAAGTGTGTGCACACCAGCTCCACAGGACCCCAGGGAGGTCAGGTAAAGATGCCTTAAAAGCCTTTAATTCTATTCTCCAAGGGTGCACTTTCGTGGCCTACCCAATATATGGCCCTCTTCACCCAAAAGCCTTTTTGGTGTGTTCCTGGAGGTGCACTTTTCTCACCTGCCAGCAGATGGTGCTCTTCTGCTGCCTATTCCCCTTGGCCCACAGAAGCAGGCTCTTCTCATCTCTGTAGGGACTACAGACAATGGAGTAGCTGCTCTTGGCAGGGTGGGCTGAAACCACCTGTGGCCCCAGCAGTCCAAATTCACTGGTCAAAAGTAGGCACAGTGCTAGACCATGTCATGTCCTGCTCCTGGGAGAGTGGACCTACACTGCCCTTTCTGTCTGGAGCTGCCTGCACACTGCAAGCGGAGAGACTGGAGAACTGTATGCTTCCTGAGCCGAGAGTGGGGGATGAGTGTGGTTACACAGGAGCCAGGGCTGCGTGTGGTTACTCAGGACACCTCGCATCAGCTTCTCCGTCTCTGTTACAAACTTTCCTGGGTGTTATAGAGCACTCATCCAAATTGAGAGCCCTAGATCTGTTGCTGCAGTTTCTACCTGTTCCTTAGTTGTTTTCCTGGGAGAGAAGTATGTCTAGCCTCTCCCTAACTGACCATCTTGGATGCCTGTATTTATTTTTTTGCGTGGGGCAAAGTTATGGGAGAAACAGGCACCTACTAGAGGGATTGTGCACAGAAACAATACATCTGGGAAGGCAATTTGGTAGAATCTTTCAAAAGCTCCAAAGAATGTGCAGCTTTAAGATTAGTCTCTAATGATAAATTCCCTGAAGGGGTCAAAGGTTTTAGCTATGAGGCGCTACTAGTGTTGGTTTCTAGCATTTCATTATTATGGACATCTAAATGCCCAACAACAAGAGACTGGATAAACTAATCATGGTACCTTGTTCAATGGAACATGCAGACATAAAAAGTGATTTTGCAAATAATATTTAATGATGTGGAAAGACTTTTCACAGTATCAGATAAGTGAAAAGATTGGTTACAGAGCCTTTCAGTACAGCTTCGTCCATGTTAAAAACTACAAAGAAGAAAATCTGGAAGGAAAATAAACCAAGAATAAAGAGTGGTTACCTCTATGTGAAGGGATTACAGAGACTTACAGTACCTTTTCTTCTAAAGTAACAATGTCCATTCATTGCTTTTATAATAAAAAACCCTGCAAAACAAACCATTGTATTAAAAAATAATTTACATGGCTGGCTAACACTATAGCTATTACTGGCCTCCTCCCCTCCCCCTCTTGCCGCTTCAACTTTTCCATTCTCTATAATGGAATCCTTACCTATCCAGCTTCCCTGACAGCCAGGGTGGCCAAATGATGGTGTTCTGGCCAGGGAGATTAAAGTAGAAATCTGCTGGGTGGAGGTAGTAAAAGGTTTGTGAGAAGGCTATGCCTCCTGATGAAAGGAATGGATATCACTGGCTCCTCTGCTTCCCCTTTCCTTCTCCTGGAATGTGGAGGTGATATCTTGAACAGCAGCAGCCACCTTGTGACCATACGGTAGAAACAACAATGGTGCAGCAGGCCCGGCTTTTGTGGCATCTTTGAATCATTTTATCATTCCTGGACACCCCTATCTTCAGGCATCTTGTTATGGGTGATAGTTAATATAGTGGTTCTGGTTAAACCAGTTATGAATGCTTTGGGCTGCAAGTAACTGAGTTCAGATTTCTCTTCTAGGTCCTAGATCCCTCCCACTACTCCATACTCCCTCCACGGAAATAGGGGTGTCCTCACCAAGATACTCTTTGCAAGCTGGTGTTGCCATCTATTTGACATCCATTTGTTTTGTGGCTATGTGAGGAGGGGCACTGCACATATTTTACAAGATAGGGAAAGCATTTACATAAATGCTTTAGCATTCTGAGTGCCAGGACACTCATAAAACATTTATGCTCTAGCATTCTGAGTGCCTGGGCAGAGCAGGGCACCCCACAAGACTGAGTCAAGTCTGAGTCCCCCAAAGCATCTACTATATCCTGGAAATCAAGCAAGGTGCTGGGAAGGGAAAAGGGCAAAATAGACTTAGACCCTGTTTGGATATTACAGGTACAAGTAGTTAATTATTTGCTTAATTATGCAAGCGGTGTTTTAAAATACAGGAGCAGGGAAGGGGTGTTATGGGAGCTTGTAACGGGGAACCTGATCTTGTTTGAGAGATTCAAGGAAGGCCGTCCAGAACCCTTTTCTGTGTCCTTAAGCTTAGCAAGATGCATCCAAAATTCCGGGACTTGTCTGACAGCTTCCTTGTGGAAGGCACTCTTACCATTGCCTGTGGGTTTTATTGTCTATATCAGTAAAATGGGACAAGTCTAGATTAATTTTTCACTTCTCCAGAGCATAAATTAAGAGCTGACAAGGAAGCTGTCCATTGTACTAGTACAGATGCGGCCAGGGTGATGACGCTGGGGGCTGTTGGGAGATAGGCTGTTGACTTCCTAGCCTTGACAAAGATGGGTCTCATCATTCATCCATTCAACAAACATTTATTGCACACCTATTATGTGCCAACCACTGCTCTGGGAGCTGGAGATTTATTAGTGAACAAAGCAGATAATAATCCCAATAATCCCTAGTCTAGACCATCGCCAACTGAAAAATCACAAGTAAATTATGTAGGAGTTTGAAAAAAAAGGCAGGTGACTTTGCAGTATTTATAAGAGAGACCTGAAGATTCAGGTTATAAGGTGGAGTTCCTGGCATAGTGAGAGAAAAAGTGTCTTCATGGTGACGTACAGAACTTACAAACAGTGAAAGGAAATGGTTCTGAAATAGCACTGAATTTTAGGAGGAAAAGGCTCATGCTGTCCAGTATAGGAAATTTACTTTGCCATTTAAACTGACTGTGCAAAAACCAGAAGAAAAAAAAAAGCCAAGCAGTTAAGAACTGTTATTCCTGGGAAGAGCCTGCCAAATGCCAGGGCATTTCTCTGAATTAACTGTATATTTTATGAAGAGATTTTGAATCTTGTAAGCTTCATTTTGTGTGGCTGCAGCGTTGTATCTTAGACTTTGTTTTTATTTGTGAAGTGAAAAAGTTGATTTTGTCTAGATAATTAGTTTTACATAACTAATTAACCTCCCCCTTTCTTAGGACAAACTTGAGGGGATTTTATCTTGTTCCTTTTTACATCTCGTACGTGCATCTTCTCCCTGAAAGCTGTAGAACATCTTCATTAAACAACTGTTGGGCTTCTGGTTTACCTTGCTGTGTGCCAGAATGCACAGTGATGCGTTGATAATTCTGTTTTTCTTATTTGCTGTAGATAATGCCATGGCCAGCTACTAACGATTGGGGCAGCTGCCTCTGCACTGTCACCTTTAGAGCCTCTGCCTTCCCCAGAGTTAGTGGGGAATTACTAAGGACACAGATGGATTTCTAGCAGGCTCTCTCCTGAGGCCTCTGTGCTCCACTCTACCAACGTTCCAATGTGGCAACAGAATTCAAGCCAACTTCTACATGGTCTTCTAAATTCTATAATAGAACCGTAATAGGACCGACCATTGCATGTACATAGACAAAAGTCTTTGCTATGAAAAATATTCACTGCTATTCTTACGTTTTTGGTAGAAAGGTTTAATGAGATACCACCAATAAGGAATTGGAGAGCATGGATGCCATTGTATTTTCTAAGTTTTCTTTATGCATGTTTATCAAAATGACTCAGTGCTGTTTCAGCTTTACAGTAAAAAAAAAAAGGCAGGTGACAGAGAGAGGGTTCCTGCTGTGGATGGGTGGTACATACTGAATGCAGAGTTTGGGGGCCTCACTTACCTTTGTCTGTAAGACTTGTAAGGAGGAGAGGAAGATCAGCTGACACCTAGGGGAGGAGAAATCTCCGAAGGGGACCAGAGTGTGCAAAGGTCTTTTGCAGAATGGCAGGAAGGACAGTAAGAGGGGGTGGGGAGCAAGGTCAGATGTGTGGGGCTGTGAGCAGTGGAGGTCAGAGTGATGCAATCCAGCTTGGATTTTAGAAGGATTACAAGGTCAGCCCTTGCCCATTCTATCTACTCACAATAAAAAATCGCAGGGGTCAGCGGTGGGAAGACCTGGTAACCTAGGCTGCCAAGCTGCACTGAGAGATGTGCCCGCAGACCCTGAACCTGCCAAGGTAATCTGAAAAATGAAGCATTTATTTATTTTTAATTTGTTTTGATGTAGGTGTCTTGAAATATGTATTACTTCATAATCTTAAAAATATTCAAATTGTTTAAAAACGCAATGCCTATCCCTGGGAATGGGCTGATAATACACTTTCATTTTTTCATCCTATGTCTGTAATCTTTTTTTTTTTTTTTAAGTAAGAGAACTGTATTTTTTTGTTATCTTGTTTTTTGCCTCTAAGCAGTGATGAATGTTACTCTAGGCAACATACAGGCAAAAACAAAACAAAACAAAATCACAAGCAAAGGTAGAAAATACTGAGTTTCACAGTCATAAGTCAAGTCCCAAAACAGACACACACACAAAACGATGCCTCTTCCAGCAGAGACTCAGGCCTGAGGGAGCAGCCTCGGAGTCCTTCTCCAAGAGGGCACTGGCGCTTTCTCCTCACTTGCAGCGCTTTGCCTCCTCTTGCTCCAGTGTCTCAAGCCAAAGTAACCTCTTCAGAAGTCCTCCCTGCAATGTGTCCACACCCACAGCAATGGATTAAGTTCAAGAGCATGTTTTTCTGGGGTAGAGAGCTCCAAACCGTCACAGGCCTGAAGGTAAACATCTAGTGATAAATTACAAGCAAGACAAGAAAATCTCTCCCATAGCCCCTGCCGTCAAAAAAGGGCACCCACCTCAACGTAAAAGAAAAACAACATGTTTTTTGAGTTTAGATGAAATTACAGCCCTGTGAGTTTATCTTCACGATGCTTCGTTTTAGGTTCAGGCTTTTCCCAAGTTAGCTCTCAACGGCTTTTCAGTGCTCAGATGGCTCGGGAGCGCTGAGTTGGCCACAACTGACTTTTCTGGTCCCCAATTTTTCATTGTGGAGGTAGCCAATCAAAGGCAGTTCCCAGCATGGGTCTGGGTTCAAATCTCTCTGCTCCACTGTGGAGATGCTCATACCTCTGGAGAACAGGTACTTTAACCTCTCTTTGCCTCCAGTTCCTTCTCTTAAAATGGGGTTGTTGTGAGCAGAGATTAAAGGACAGGCAAGCACTTAAAATGTGCCCTGTACTGATAAGAACTAAACAAATTATAAGAAAAACATATTTAAGCCTTTAAATTGGTGGAAAGTGACTTTTACATTCCAACTTCTCCATTGTGAGGGGTAAAGGAGAATGCCATGCATTTCTAGTCAAGTGAAGATGGGAAATGATGGGTTTCCACAGCCCCAGAATACTTGGGGGGTTGCTTGAAAAGTTCACTTGTGTTTTTTCAGTAAGCGACATACAGTAAATGCCCAAAATGGTAGGCACAGGCCCTCCACTACCTCACCCTTTCACCACTTGGTGGTATGTATGTATAGATACATGCAGCTTGTAGGTATGTATGCTCTCTTACTCTATTTCAGTAGTTCTTAAACTTGAGCCAGTGTTGGATCACCTGAAGGGACTGTTAACACACAGATTGCTGGACCCCACCCCAGTTTCTGATTCAGCAGGTCTGGAAGATGTGCATGTCAAACCAGCTCCTTGGCATTGCTGGTCCAGAGGCCACACTTTAGGAACCACTGCTCTATTTGATATTAAACATTACTCAGGAAACTTCCCTTCTAAACCCAGCTCTCCCAAGAGTGGTGACTAGGGTCAGTAGGTGGTAAACAGTTTGAGAAGACAAGGTGGCATGTTTCCCACCAACTCCCTGCATCTCCAAGGCTTCTGGTTGGCTACACTGGCCTCTTGAGAGAATCCCATAATGTGGACCATGGCTAGCAGCAAACGTAGGGCCTCAAGGAAGTTATAAAACAAAGATCTTAAACTTAGGGCTTCCAGTGGTACAGATCACTAAATCCAGGCTTCAGAAAAGGGGCAGGGGGAGGGCGAGGGCGTGGCGAGCGCTCTAGTGTCTGCCTGGTCAGGCCCACATCGAGTCTACCCACCTGGAAGGTCTGGGATGTGCTGGAAGAAGGGAGGCTGTTCCCACTGAGGCAGGGTGACTTCTGGAAAAGAAGCTGCGCTGTGGTCAGAGGCATGTGGACCCGGGCTGAAACTCTGGCTGGCACTGGTTGCTGGGAAGGCCGTCCAAGGGCTATGCACCCCTAGGCCGGGTGCCCAGAAGCACTCAGCTCTGATGGACACGTGTTTGCCCCTGCAGCCTCAGCCCTCTGAAGTTACTGTGCAAACCTCAAATGAGTTCACCAGCTTAGCAACAAAATTAAGTGGTGCTTCCTCTGGTTCTTAAATGGTTCTCAGAACTCTCGTTCTCTCTGGACTTGGCCCCATTTTATATTTGATTAGGTTTTTAATCAGGTTCATTATGAAGTGCTTTAAACAAGGTTAGAATCTAGCTTCTAGAAAGGCAATGGGGGAGAACACTCCCTGGTCTTCCCAGTTTAAGAAAGCAGAGTGGAGGCCTCTGAGAGTGGCGAGGGCTCTGTGGGGTGCCTTGGAGCCCCTTGGGGGGCTTCTGGGCTCAGCTCTGCCCTTTACTCTAGTCCTCAGGAGCATGAAGCAGCAACTCAGGGTATGGACAGGCCTTGTCTCTGTCCGTCTCTCTGGCTTTCTACGGGATAGCAGCAAAGTCCCATCCGATGCTGCACACCACTGAGGTTACAGAGCTGGGGTTCATCCGGGTGACCCTGGGGTCTGTCCTATAGAAAGCCAGTGGTGGGCATCCTCTTTCACTTAGTGCTGCAGAAAGGATCCAGCCACCCAGGCTTGGAAACTCCTACCTTGGCTCTGAAATATGCGGTGTCACAGGTGAGATTTAAATTAGGCATAAAAATACTCATACTCTGGAGACCCCAGTTAGTTTACTGACTGCGGGTCCTGGCTGTGAGGCCCTGGGAAAGGAAGCCCATCTGTCAGCACAGGTAACCAGCGTGTCTCATGCCGACAGGAGTGCTTGGCAGGCTGATGCCCTAGGAATGCTCTTTTTGTGTCTGGTTCTCATCCAGCGTTCATCACTTCACAGGAACACACGCCCAGTGAAGATGCAGAACCACAACCCCAAAGAAAGGAGCCTTCCTTCTAGGGAATCTAGGAAATAGACACATTCCCTGTACATGCTGTTACAAAAGGCCCTCCCCTCTCCAGGAGTGTCTCCTGAAGCCACCATCCTTATAACCAGCTATTCCCTTTCCTCCCACTTTGTCCTATTCAAAGCTTGCACTGCTAAGTGTCAAAACAAATGCCCCGGCTCTGCAAACCGCCGTGGGTTTCTAGCATCTATGAGGAAATGTTTAGTTTCGCAGCGCTTAACCCTTCTAAGGGGCTCCATTTTCACAGCGGGAAGTCTGGTGACACTGCTTTCTCGGTGGGAAGCTAATGCTGCTAGGAGTGACTCTTCCTTTTTTACAAGTGGAGCTGTTTGCGTTGGGGAGCGTGGGCTACCGAGCAGCCTCCGAAGGACCGCGCTCGGGTGGAGCCCCCCACGGGCCGGATGGCCGCCGGCGATGTAGAGCTGAGCAGCGTGTTCCAGCGACGGGCCGCGGATGGGAGCTCAGCCCCTGGCGCGCTGCGGGCGGTGGGGTGCGACCCTGGTGTTGTGAAGTAGCCGTTCTCTGATTGGCAGCGGCCTGATTCACAACACCAGCTGCCCCACCACACCCTGCCAGGAAGGTCGTAGGGGTCGCCTCTTGCCACTGCGGCTTCTGGGGGGGGGGGGCGGGTGAAGTGGAGAAATGGCAGAAAGCAGCCGTGGGTTAGAACAGGAGGGCAAGAAGCAGAGTCAATCAGGAGGGCAAGAAGCAGAGTCAGTCATTTCCTCTCCCTCCCTACCCCCAGCCAAAGGACATTACTCTTTTTTGTTTTGCCCTTTGCCATTTCTCCCATCTCATGAGTACATGGGTGGGTATCAGTGGCTCCAAGAAGCCGGAGCACTCAACACAAAATTATGCATTGGTACTTCTCTGGGAAGAGGGCCTACTGCCTTCGACAGTCCTTAAAGGGAAACACAACTGTCCAAAGCATAAGTATCTCTAACTTGGGAGGTGTAATGATAACCAGATAGCTTTTAAGCCCTTCGGTAAATTTCCCCCCAATACTCAGAGAGTCCTATTACTCTGTTGCCAAACATAGAAACAGAATGCTCTTGCCTGGTTTTCTACTGAGACGTCCACCCTCTTAATTGGTGAGCCCAAGTGGGGTCCCCGATCCTGAGGACCACACCCCCAAGTTAGAGATCAGCGCCAATGGCTCCTGAGGATGACTCGGGGTCAAAATGAAATCCTTTTCCACTGGAAAATGTTCCATATCAGAGCAAAGCCCCACCCCCGGCAGGTTAGTTGATATGAGGAGTGTGCTAGGTGTCACCTCCATTTTTCCTCTCTCTTTGGTTTCCTGTGAACAAAATCAAGGGACATTTCCAAAAACGCCTTTTCCCCTCTTCTCTCCTCCTTGTGCAAAAGAAGCAAACCAAGCCTGGGACTCTGACCTTGGCAGCCCCATGCATGCAGGGAACTAACCAGGGATGAATTCCCTGATTCCTCCTAGTTTCTAGATCTTGTCTGGATCTCTGCATCCTTCCTCCTGCATGTCTGAAGAAAGACATTTACGTCACAGATCAAGAGGGCAAATAGGTTTGTTCCTGGGAAAACAATAGCAATTGGGGACTGGGATTTGTGCCATAATCATCCTTAGGTCCTCACACCAATGTTTGTTCCCCTCGTTGGAGGCACAAGCCATAGCCACTGTTCCACACCTCAAAAGGAGTAATTCTGCGGGAAGAAGGGTGGAGAAGCATCCCAAGTCTACTCAGGGAACAGCTGAGGAGATAACTTGCTTGAGGTCAGGGCCGTGGGGGGAACCCTGCTCCCTCTGGACCTGCCTGTCCACACTCATCCATTCACTCCAATCCTTCTTGTCCCCACTGGATGTCACTCCCCAGAGGAGCTCATGGAAAAGAAAACAGGTACTCACAATGCAGAGGTGTTCGCGCTCTGGGTGGTGGCTGAGGCCATCTAAAGCACCCTTTGCTTGGTGGATCCTCCTGACGGGAGACTCACCGTGGTGCAGCCTCCTGGGTGAAGGTCTCTACCATTGCTGACGCCATGGCAGTGTGTGCCAGGTGCTCTCCAGGTGTGATCCTCAGTCTCCCTCTCTATAAAATGGGGGCAACTCATGGAGGGCCATTAGAATGCAGATGAATTGCCCAAGATCTCACAGCCAGGAAGTGGCAAGGCTGGGATTTGAACTTCTGACTTAGAAGCCACGTCATTTCCACCACTGCCCCAAGCACTCCCTCTCCCTATGAAGGGAAACATGACATGGCTGCAGTAGAAAGCACAATGGCCTTTGGCCATACTTCCCAATCCTGTCCCACATTCACAGTGCTCCAGGAGCCATCAGGGAAAGAAGCTTACAAGAGAGCCCTTGGCAAACTGCTTCACGAGCTACCACACAGTGGGTGCAGAATAATTGGGGTGGGGATAAAAAGGACACCATCTCAAAAGCCATCTGTGCCTGGCTCAAGATAAGAAAGGCTGCATGTAACTCATGACACCTTTAATCTCCTGAGTGGGGGCTGCATCTTTGGGTCAGTCTGGGGAGAAAATGAATCAAATGAATGATTCAAAGGAATGACTCAAATGCCTGATGCAGTGTGGTAGGCAGAAGAAAGGGGGTCATTTTGGCAGTTCTTGTAACATAAATTCTCTCCTCCTGCCTGCTAATATGTGATGCTTTATGACAAACCCCTTGTGCTTACAATACTGACCCCACAAAATCTGTTTGACTACTCTGAATTTGAAAAAGAGGGAAGGAGGCAATGGAGTGGGAAGGGTGGGCTTGGAGTTAGACCCAGAGACAAGTCCCATCCTGGCATGTTCCAATATCAGGGCCTTTGGACAGGTTATGTAACCTTTGGGGGCTATGGGTCTTTAACCCTTTTGCAAAAATGAGGAAAGTACTTCATCAGGTTGAGAACCAAATGAGATGGTAGACAACGCATACCTAGAAGGGTGCAGGAAGCTGAAGCTGTCGTTATTCCCTTAAACACTTATAGAGAGGAGAAGGTTGTGTGGCTATTCCAAAGGCAATCAAAACAAACACCTCCAAGGAAGTAGCAAATCTCCCTGACTCAGTCCCCTAGTGGGTGGGAAACACAACCTGAATACAAAGTAAAGGGATGATTGAAGAGATTGAAGACTCAGCGCATTCATGTAAATCAACAAAAGCTGAGGCTTGGCCAAAAAGAAATCAGGCAGTTAACATAAGAGCCACGTGTCTTGCTTTCCTCTAGGCAGATGCCCGACCTGGGCTCTTCCTCTGAGAGTTGCCACGGATCCAGGATGCCAAGTCTCTCTGCTAAAGAACCCAGCAGTAAAGTGACATTGGAAATTTCATTTTGGTTTCTGCTTGGATTTTATCACCATTGTGAAATTATGTAATGTCAATTGATGTGAAAATAGCATTTGAAGTTTAATCCCTATTTCCAGGTGTCAAAAAAACACTTTTAAATGAACAGCTCTTTGGCCCAAAATGGCTCCTGCCTGCTGCGTGGTTCTTAGTTACCCAAACGAGAAAAATCACATTTTCCGCTTTCTGCCATCTATCTTGGAACCTGCTTTATTTTAAGGATGCAAACTTGGCAAGTTCCTAGTTCTGGATGTGGCACAGAAGTTCTGCCAAAGTTCCTGCGGGAGTCGGGGGAGGCAGAAACTTTGACTAATCCATTAATCATAGGTTAACGGTATGGCCTTGGAGAAGAGAAATGTCTGGATTTTCACATTTATAATCAAAGCATCCCTGCTGGAACATTAGGCCATAATCTTTACATTGGGGCTAAATTACTATGCTGGGGATTTCTATCAAATGTAGATGGCTCCATGCCAGCCTCCCAGGACATGGAGCCAGGAGTGCAGCTCACGGCGGGTCAGTGACAGGGGGACAGCTGACATTGGGATCAGGCGTGGCTCCAAGCATGTCACATGCTTTAACTCCCTGAATCCTCACCACGTCATGAGGTTCACGATCTATCGTCATGCCCAACTGATGGAGAAGTTAAGAGGGGTGAAGGGGTTTGGGTGAGGTTAGGGAGCAGCAAGAGGAGCTGGGGGAGTGGGCCTCGGCTCGGCGACCCACTTGCTTCCCACATGGACATGTTCGAACCTGGTACCTCTCCCGGAATCCTTGTCTGTCTCTCAGAAGACGAGGGTCTTCTCAGGCTCTTATCAGTCTGCCTGAGACACAGAGTATGGTCCAGTGGGTTGCACCAAGGTTAGGCCCTGGGACTCTGAAAACAGACTGGGCTGGGTCTACACTCTGACTCTGTACCTTCCTACCTGTGCTCCTAGCGCAGGTTATCGAAGCCTTCTGGGCCTCAGTTTCAGCATCTGCAAAACAGGGTAATAATAAGATCAGAAAACCTAGCATATATCAAATATATCAAGTATTTGATGAGTGTAGGGACTGAATGAGTTAGTGTGGCTGGTTTTCTGGCCATCAGATAGAGACCTTGAAATTCTTTTTCATGGGCCTGAACTTTCTGCAGACTCCTGAGGACCAAAAGCCTCTATTCTGAGCAAGTTCTGGAAAGCGAGATCAGCTTCTTGTAAAATGAAG
Source organism: Tamandua tetradactyla (assembly GCF_023851605.1). Taxonomy (NCBI): domain Eukaryota; kingdom Metazoa; phylum Chordata; class Mammalia; order Pilosa; family Myrmecophagidae; genus Tamandua; species Tamandua tetradactyla. The sequence goes on from NC_135341.1 coordinate 43,062,955, forward strand.
CAGGGGGCCCTGAACTGCCATGGCAGTGTGCCCAGAGCCTTCAGCAAAGTTCTTTGGGCAAGACTGAGTATGCAGGAAGGACATGTTGGTACCAAGTGAAACCTGCACAAACCCGAGGAAGTGAAATACCATGAGGCCAAGTACTGATACCATCCTTGCATCTGAGGGGCAAAAGGAAACCCAGGAACAGGTGATGAACTGGGGCCATGAATACTTTTATTCGCAGCCAACTCTGCATTTTGGTTCTGACTCAAACTCCCCAGAGCTCAGGGGGTAAAAGAGAAATCAAGAGATGATCATCTCAATTGGGTAGATTGGAAAACTAGTGTTCAGTGAGAAGGAGGGATTAAGGGATAGGAGATGTGAGTTTTTTCTTTTTATTTCTTTTTCTGGAGTGGCACAAATGTTCATGGTGATGAATACACAACTTCTGAGGCCCCTCACTTCCTCTTAGTTCCTTTTCCTGTATGCCTCTCACCCCTCTCCCCCATTTTACAGGGCAAAGCTGTCAATGCCTCTATTACATGTCATGGGTATGCTTTGGTGGATTTGAACCCTGATCGTACACCATGAATGACTATGTGTTTGAAGATTTGTCAATAAAAATATTTTTAAAAAGAAGATTGTCTCAAAAATAACAAATATCCTTCATGTTTTAACCAAATGCTTGCAAGGAAATGGCATCCCTCAAGTACCAGATCTTTCTTTTCCCTTCTTCCCTCCTCCTTCATCTTTCTTCCTTGATTTCTGGGGTGTTTTTGAACTGCTCAAATGTGTCAAGTTCCATTCCAACTCGAATCCTTTGTGAGAGCAACTCCTTCCACCTAGAAGAACCCCCACCCCTCCCCCAATCTCCATATTGCATAGTTTAATACCAACTCCTCCCCTAGACCTCAGCTCCAAAGTCACTGCCTGTACACCCAGCCTCCCAGACCAGATCAGATTCCCCTGTAACATGCTCTCCAGGCATCCAGTACTTTTCCTTCAAAGCACTTACCACGTAGTGTGCGAACTGCTATTTCCATTCAACTCTAAGCTTACCACTGGATCCCCAACATCAGCCACATAGGAGATGCATGATAAATAACGGATGAATGAACAATTTAAACTAAGACTTTTGTGGCCCAGTTACTCTTTTCTATGAGCTTAAATGAAACCCTCAGGAGAATAAAAATGAGCACCAAGTAGCTTACAAATGTACACAGTGTTATTTTACAATGACCCTGCATCCAGGCAAACCCTACCTTGATCCATAGGGAACCAGAGGGATTCTTCCAGAGGGTAAACCTGACCTGGCTTAACCTCTCCAAGTCTCCACATCACCCCCAGGATAGAATTCCAGCTTCTGAGGCCCCTCACTTCCTCTTAGTTCCTTTTCCTGTATGCCTCTCACCCCTCTCCCCCATTTTACAGGGCAAAGCTGTCAATGCCTCTATTACATGTCATGGGTATGCTTTGGTGGATTTGAACCCTGATCTGAATGCTCTTTGGTCCCCTCTATTTGGTGAACTTCTGCTTCCTGCAGTCTGAGCTCTCAAGGAGGTCTTCCTTGACTAGGGCTCAGCCTCAGCTCCTTGCCTGACCTCTGTGACCTTGGACCTTTTGTGTATTTCCATCATCATTTAGCTTTTCAGTTTGTCTTATCAGATGGTGACCCTGAGGACAGAGGCCATCCTGGCATCCTGGAGCCCATACAGCAAATCCAGAACACAGGGGCCTTCAGCCTGGACATGCTTTTGTTCAATAAGGAAGTGCTGGAAAGCTCGGGTGGGGGGTGTGGATACCATGACAGTAAATTTTTTTTCTTATCTTATAAATCATTAGAATGTTCTGAAATCCTGATATTTCGTCACCTAAGTGACATTTCTTCGTATCCATGGACACCCACACCCCTGGCCTTGACCAGCTAGACTTGCCTGGACAGTGCAGTATCTCACTTGTCTCCCAGAACCCCCTCCTGCCCGTCTGTGATTCATCCTTCACACAGCAGCTTGAATGATCCTTTTTAAACATGAATCAGATCATATCACTCTCCTGCTTTGGATCCTCATTCACTTCCCATCACACCCAGAATAAAATCCATATTCCCTGTAAAGGCCCACAAGGCCCTCATGGTCCAGCCTTGCCCATCTACCCACCATCTTCTCCCCCACCACCTCGTGGACTCTGTCTTTCCTCCAGATCTTGAAACATAAGGCTGGACCATATGGTGCCTTTTGCGATGTAAAAAAATGGTGCCTTTTCTGTGGATGGAGAGCTTTAAGCAGATTCAACCCTATGTCAGGGTGGACCACTTGGGAAGTGGAGACAGGGCTGGATTTCAGCTCTCCCTTGTCTCTGGAAAGCGTGCCCTTGTGATACAGCCATACCCACTGGCCCTGCTGAACCATGCTCTGCTTCCCCCCACCTCGGGGCCTCAGGGGTATCGGAAAAGAATGCAAGATTTCTAGGGTTCCAAAATTCTGCACTGATTTAAACAATGCCTTTAAATCTCTTATTTTCCCACCCTGGACTGCTTATGTTATTCCTTCCTCACTTTTAGCTTGGCAGGGTCAAGCTGGCTAATTCTGATTTTTTTTTAAATATCATTTGGTGATGTTAAATGGTGGTCACTTGGGGAAATAATGACTTGGTATAAGCAACCCCAAAACATGATATTTATCTAAACTTTATAGCATCAGAGCTCTCACATCAACGAAACATTTTTCTGCCGGTTACACGTCTGGAAAAAGATGACTACAACAGAAATGCAGGATGTGTTTCCTCATCACCCATCTCCCAGGTTCGTCATGGGTCAACACAGATTCCATTCAGTAGGTGACATCAGCTGCAAATCTGGCTGGTGCAGTATCACCTGGAGGGTTGGGATGGGGGCTTGAAATTGCACAGACTCTGCTCACCCTTATTCCAAGACCCTGATTCACTCCGTCAACCCGGGTTTGGGAACAGCTGCTGTAAATCCAGGGATATGTTAAAAACCAGTGTTCCTATCAAGCCACAGCACAGTGGGATGCTGATACACCTTTGACACAGTCACAGGAAAATTAAATCTCGAGCACATGGCAGGCACTGTTGGTGCATAGCACCACTGCAAGTACACAGGATGCAACTTGGCCATGGATTAACATCCCTGAGCAGCCCTCAACCAGTAAACTGGCCCCCATGTTCAATACTGGCTCCCAGAGGTCCCTGACCTTGCTAGCGCTTAAGCCAGACCATGAGTGCCTCTTGAAACTCTGCAAACAGGGCACCTCACTTCCTAGTCGCACCCTGACTCTCAGGGAACTAGAATACACAAATCAGTCTATTCTACACTTGTATTTTCTATAAGCGTGAGCTTATTAAGGGTTGCACCTATGTTACCTCATTGCTTTTTTATAGGCAATAACACTCTAAATGGAAGACCTTTTGGCACCAGAATTCTGAGGTATTGGGATCGTTCTGCAGGGTTATTAAATCACGCCTGCTGTGGCAGGCATTGAGACAGCCTTTCTACTTTAATGTGATGGCAAAAATAAACCAAAAGGAAATTTCTGAAGTCCACTTGCTCTAGCCCATCTTGGCAGATGCTGTCTAGGTGGGCTTTAAAATAAAAACTCCTGGTTCAGAAAAAGGGCTGCTGGGCCTGCCAGGCCAAGTTTATTAGCACAGTTAATACTGCATGTAAATAGATTTCCCCGCCTTCGTCATGGCAGTCCATTAATTCAGCTCCTTGTCTGCTACATCTTTATCCTTGGCAGGTTAATCCTGCCAAATTCCTTCGCGGTAGCACATGTCATGCTGCGACTATGCCCAACAATGCAATTTTGCTAAGCCTGTTGTCTCAGCTTTGTGGCCCTGTCTGGTCAATCCAATGGTGGAAAAAGTTGCATATAAAGTTTATGCCAAGATCTTTCATCACCTTATCTCTTTTTTTTTTTATATTACCTTTAAATACGGTTTCATTGAAGTGGTTTGAAAGTCAACCAGTGTTTGGATACCTGCCAGTGTCTTTCCGACAAGAATGTCAAGGCACTAGGGGGCCTCCAAACTCTTCTCACCAACCCCCCAGCTGCCAGCTGAATATGCTAAATGGAAAGGGTTAAAACAGGAAAACGGGAAGTAGCAGAAAAGGGAAAAACATCTCTTTTTGCAAGGTTCTCCACCCTTCAAATCCCCGAAGATGACTGAATGGAGGTGATACATCATGTTATCTTTGGTGCCATCTTCTTTTCAGTCTAATGGCATCATCACTGGCATGAATTACTAGAAGAGGCACATCACTGCAATCACTTTTGCCAGGTAGATACACAGGGAGAAGGTCTCCAGGCCCTACAGTGTATTACAGTTCCTCCAGCCTGTGGCCCTGTAGGATTAAGAGCAGGGGCTTTGTAGCCAGATTTGTCCAGGTTCAAACCTTAGCTGGTCACCTTTCTACCTTTGCGACCTCAGGCAAGTCACTTGGCCTCACTTTTCTCATCTGTAAAATGGGCATAACTATAGCACCTGCACTAGGATTGCTGTGAGGATTCAGTGAATTAAAAACGTTGATCACTCAGCTAGGTGTTGGTACACACACAGCAGGCACAGGGTTAATGTACAGCATTGATAGGAAATCTGCCAACCCACTACCATTTACAGATTATGCTGGCGCACAGGCAGAGTGCATAGTCACATTCCACCCAGGCCTATCTCTTAAGGCCCTTACTCTTTGGCATGCTAATCACAGAAATGGGGCTACAAGGAACCCTTCCTAAGCCCTTCCTAACTTAGATTTCAGTTTTGCATGCAGCAAGCAGCCTTTGGTGGGTTTCAGGCAGCATACCAGGGTGGAGAAATTTAGGATGTGTGATCAGATCTCCCGGGGGGGTCTGCTGCTGTGATTTGGGGCAAGTTACTCAACATCTAGGACTCTTACATCCCTTATTAGCAACGTGGAGACTCGGGTCTACATTGCAGGCTTTTATTGTGAAGATTAAATGAAGAAGCACTGACGAGGTGCTCTGCACCTTGCCCCATAAATGATGACTCCTCTGGTCCAGGAGCCCTGCAAGGCACCAGGGCTTCTCTCTCCCATCCTCCATCCAGCTGCCTCTTCAATCTCCTCACAGCCTTCAGAGGATCATGCAGGGAAAACTATCAGCACAAGGCCCGGCTGCTCCCAAGAAGCATCAAGAGATGGGGCTGGGCTAACTGCCATTAAGCAACAGTTCACCCTGGCTTGTTTCTCATCCCAATGTCTTCAGCTCCATTTAGTTCCTTTTGTGCTCCTCTAAACTGAATTTTGTTAAGACTTATGAATGGTGTTTAAATGACAATGTGCATGTGTGGATTTGTGTTTGGACAATATATGCTCACCCTGATGTAAGCACTTTGATATTTGTGTGACAACCCTAAGGATGGAAGATTAAAACTATTTGGTATCAGATCTGTCAGGACAGGATTTTTGCCCTTGGTGTGAAGAGAGTATTCTGCTAGGAGGAAGAGCTGTATGTTTCCTTGGTAATCCAGCCACTAAATACCACCCACTCCCTCCTACTTGTCTTAGGTCCTATTAGACCTTCTAATAAACGAAGATCTGATCATTAGTTGAGCACTTATTATATGCTCATTATCAGCTTGACACTTCAGGTCAATTCTAGCATTTAAAATGCCCCAATTAGAAAAACGCCCAATCCAAGGTATTTCGCACTGAACTTAATCCAGTTTCCATTTGCCAATCTCTTGAACAGAACTGGTTTGCAATACTCTGCACTAATTAAAACAATGGAATTAAGCTTACTTGCAGAATTAGCAGTTCTGAGTCTCTGGCCTCCGTGGCTCAGGCTCAGTCCTCCAAGGCTCACCTACTGTGTTGTCTTGGAGAGAACTTGTGCCGATGGGACAGTTCATCCACCTTGTGTGGAGAGAGCCCTGCCTAACTAACAGAATCAAACATCTCTGAACTTTGCTCACTGGATAAAAGGCAGCATTAGCTTCTCATTGCATTTCCGCCTACAGGATCAATCACACAGCCCAGCCAGACACGTTGTACCTGCCTGCTTGTAATTAATCAATGTGCTATATTTGAGTGCAACCTTCTGGTGGGGAGGGGTGGGAGAAAAATAAAGGCTGGGAACAGACTAATAAATACCGATGTTTCCAGAAGGCTACTCCGGGCCATGTGCCACAGAAAGCTTTTTTTTTTTTAGTGGTTATTTCGCTGTCAGAAAATTTCCTTTTGCTGTGAATGCTACTTAGCATCCGGGAGGGAATTGATGATTTATTCTTTTCTACAGTGTGAATCGGGTGCCTTCATTTTTGTTTGTTTGCATGTTTCTGTTCTTTAGCCAAATCAAAGTCTGCTAAATCCTAAGTCTGGTGGTTCTAGGAAATGTGTGCAATACTGTGTTCCTGTCAGAGGGAGAGAAAGTGCTTGGGTTTCTCTACTCAAAAGGATTTAACTATGGCCGTTTCATGCAATTTAGAGGGACCAGCTTTTGATTTAGCATTCAGAAACTCTGCTCTTCTAATTCTTCTTTGAAGCTAAAATATTTCCTTTCTTTTCTTTTTTTTCCTTATGATCATTTTAGTTGCTAGGCTTGTTGCGGGGGCGGGGGGGTGGGGGTCGTTTGAAGGAAGGGGATAACAGGAAATAAAAATCCCACATGTATTCATCAGAGGTAAGCTAAGAGCTTCCAAATGGGCTGTCAGCTCCTCACCTTTCCTATTGTTTGTTACTATTTTAGGGACCAAGCAAAATGCAGGAAATCTTGCGTTAAAGAAATCTAATACATGGAATCCTATATTTATACAAATACCATCCAAGGAGTGACTTCTTTAAAGGATTTACACTAGGAGAATCCTACAAAAAGCAAGTTTCCTCACTACCCTAAATGTCAATGAGTGCAACAAACATGGTTTTGGAGACACACCCATTGTGTAATGAGAGCTCACAGCACCTCTACATTCATCTCTGAAAAGGGATTTTTTCTTAAAAGCACCCCCCTCCCACCAAGCCGGGGGAGACATATTGACAACAGGAGGATTAAGACAGATTCACAATAGGAGGATTATTTCCTAACCTGGTGTGTGACAAAAGCCCATTAATAAACAAGACAGCCCCATCTCCATTTTCTCTCAAACACAAAGCCCTATTGCCCACTGACCAGGACTGGGGCCCCTGTGGCTACTGACCTTAATGGCTCTGCTGCCTGCCTAATACGTTAGGGGGACCCTCTACCCAAGTCTGAGACCCTCAACTTAGACCACAGGTGGCTGCAGCGGGGGGCCCCTGAGTTCCACCAACTGGATGGGGTGAGCTTTCTTCCCTCCTCCTTGGCATTTCCGTTGTCAGAGGACAAAATGCGTTCTCATAGGACAAGACGCACAGTTTTTCTCATGGAAGGCAGTAAGTCGTCACTTGAAATATCTGACTGTCACTGAGCCTCAAAGGCCTGCCTGGACATTTCTAATATCAGCAGAGACACAATTTTTCTTTCTGAGTACTGCTCCCTCCATATAATGACTGACCCCTGGAATTTCCAATGAGAAATTCTTACGGCCTCTGTCCCAACAGGTTTACATTCTCCTTTCCAGTAGTTCTCCCAAGAAATTCTCTTTTTAAAAATGCACCAACTAATACAATCAAAGGGAAAGAAAACCCTGTAATGAAACGTGGTTTTTAGGGTATTCAAAAACAGAATGACTTACCCAGAGAACAATACAAAATACTCAGTAAACAAGTGAACGGGCTCCTGAGAATGACTAAGTTGCAACTCTTTCACACTCTGCCACACAAGCTGGGGGACCCAATGGCACACACACACTCATATCTGTGCTCACACACCCGCCAAGACTAGTTTCAGTCTCACTTTCACTGGCTGTCTGGTGATTACCTGGCCATGATTTATAGAAATCACTAGCAAACTTGAGGACCCAATCACGAGTCCAAATCCTTCCATGCTTATCAACCAGCTTTTTGGAGGCTAGGAGCTGTCGGATGGTGGGGGTCGTCTCCCCAGAATCTAGACCCAGGCACCTTCACACATCCGACTCTTCAAGAATGCCATGCGCAGCTCAAGATCCCCCTCTGTGGAAGTAAACCTGATATTGTTGACCTGTGTTCCAGTAGCCTTGATTTTTGAACTTGACCGTGTAACAATATAGCTTTTAGATTGTGACCATGTGATTGTGAAAACCTTGTGTCTGATGCTCCTTTTATCTTTGTATGGACAGAGGAGTAAAAAATAAGGATAAAAATAAATAATTGGGGGGATAAAGGATAAAAAATTACGTAGACTGTAATACTAGTGGTCAACGAGGAGAAAAGGTAAGGGGTATGGGATATAGGACTTTTTTCTTTCTTCCTTTTGTTTCTTTTTCTGCAGTGACGCAAATGTTCTAAAAACTATCATGGTGATGAACATAACCATGTGAAGCTATTGTGAGCCACTGATTGTATATTATGTATAGACTGTATATGTGTGAAGATTTTTGCAATAAAAATATTGCTTAAAAAAATAGATTCACCTCTGTTAGCCACTAAGAGACACAGGCCAATGGAAGCACAGCAATTCTTGGGAAATCCAGCCCTAAACCGCACACTGCAGAAGTGCCTTTGAGTGCTGGGGCATACAGTGGGGTGGGGGTGAGGGGCAGGGGCAGCTCCCCTGCAGTGGAGGTGTGTCCATGCCCGGGGCAGGGCCTCCTTCAGAGGCATGAATGGGGGGAACGGGAAGGATGGGCTGGGCCAAGGCAGAGGGGGAGGGCCATGCAGTTTCCTTGGTAACACTATGTATTTTAAGAAAATCTTTCTGTAATTATTTATTGATGTCACTGAATACAGAATGTTTAGACATATATCCCTGACACACTACCCAAAGTAAAGCACTTTCATAATCCTAGGTACTTTTATGTAAGCATTTAAAGATAGTATTCTGAGCAGGGGTCTAGGATGTAGAGGAGATTAAGGCCCCCTTGCTCCTGAGAAGGTGATACCCTGGGGGCAGGGAGCAGCATGGATGGAAAAATGTGCCCTCACTCCCCGAGCAGACCCTTGTCTCCCCTGGCTCATTCCACACCCTGTAATGCTATTCACATTCACTCCATACCTCAGTTTCCTTATTGCTAGAATGGAATAACAGCACCCCTGAGCGTCAAAATCAGATGACAGGTGCCTCACCTGAAGTCACAAAGTGCTGGGCTTGGGCTCACTCTGATTTCTCCACCACTGAGGCCACCTCACCTGTCAAATGACACAAAAACTCTACCTACTTCTCGGTACTGCTGAGCCTCTCCATCCTTGTTCTGGATAAACAGAGTAGATGTCCAGCTTCATTCTTCATTCTGTAAGAAAGTTTCAGAAATTGGTCTCTTTTGTAGTTATCCTGACTTCAGGGCAAGTCCCTTAGGCATAGCAAAGGGAATTTGAAGTTCCTGGGGGCCATTCTGGCCCAAAGCAGGCCCACCTTATGACTGACCTGCTGCCCTAATTCTGGGCTAGAATACTGGGTAGAAGCAGGTGGCTGTGCGAAGGGTGGGCATGGTAGGTGTGGAATTCTGCCAGCCTGGGCACTCACCATTGGATTCTCTCCTGCACCTGCTTGCTCCCTGACAAAGTGACAGGGTACAGCTAACACTGTCACAGCACCCTGAAGTCCCTCTGCACTCTTGTTGGATATGATGCTTCTAGTAAAATGCTTTCATGGGCCCTGTAAGCTTAGGTGGTAAGAGATGGGTAATAAAAGAGGACAAAGAGTTTCCTGTTTTAGGGCTGGGATGCTCGGACTGTGCTTGTGACACCTCCCACCTCCAATGCCATTCCACATCCCTAGAAAGAAAAAAACAGGCAGGAGGATGATTCCCTACTCTTCAGATAGAGGATTGAGCCCACAACCTAGCTGATGTGTATGTCCCTTTACCCCCAGAGGCCCAGGCAACTGCTGCAGAACTGGGAGGGAATGGGGCCAGGAGAAGGGGGGATTTTCAAGGTTCACTGTCGCTAAAAGGGCAGAATGAGAAGACCCTCTGTAAAGCTCAGCTACTCAGCTGAAGATGCATCTCAGCTAGGGAGATGGGGAATGGGCCACAGTTTTGCCCCCTTCTGCAAATGGGAAAAACTGAGGTGGTGAGGTTTAAAGCAACCCTTTTCTGGGGGGAGCCTATTTAACCTTTATGAAAATCTCAGGTTGGCAGGAAGCAATCACATATATTTTGTAGAAGTCTTTAAGTTTCTCTTTTCAAGCAAAATTTGTTTCACAGCTGTGGTAATTTTTAACTATGTACCCCAGAAAAGCAGGTTCTTAAATTTAACCCATTCCCGTGGGTGTGGACACACTAAACAAGACCTCGTCAAGATGTCACTTCAATTAAGGCGTGGTTCCACTGAATCAGGTTGGGTCTGAATCCGAATTACTAGCACCCTTTATAGGCAGAGTGAAAGTCAAACACCAAAGTCACAAAGACTAGAAGACGAAAGTCACAAGAACCAGGAAGAGGAGGGAGAAGCCAGGAAAGGCTGCCATATGCATAGCCATGAGGCAGAGGACCCAGGACCAAGGGTCAGCAGCAGCCACCCCTACAACTCCAGTTCTTCAGGAAGAAAGCATTGCCTTGGTGTCACATTGATTTGGACTTCTCCTAGCCTCAAAACCATAAGCCAATACATTCCCATTTGCTTTAAGCCAATCCATGCATAGCATTTGTGTTACCAACAAGGAAACTAAAACAGGTTTTGGTACCAGAGGAGTTGGGTACTGCTATTGCAAGTACGAAAAATGTGGAAATGGCTTTGGAATTGGGTAATGGGTACAGGCTGGGAGAACTGTGAGGCACTTGATAGGAAAAGCCTAGATTGCTTTGAAGAGACTGTTGGCAGAAACATGGATGTTAAAGATACTTCTGAAGAGGCCTACGAAGGATATGATGAATGTGTTATTGGAAACTGGAGGGAAGGCATCCTTGTTTTAGTGGCAGAGAACTTGGCAGAATTAAGTTCTAATGTCAGATGGAAGACAGAACTTGAAAGTGATGAACTTTGAGTTAGTGGAGAATTCCAAGCTAAATGGAGAAAGTGCAGCCTGGTTTCTCCTTGCAGGAGATATAGGAAAGTGATCCTTGAGAACTGCATGCAGAGCCAACGTTTTTGCAGAATTTGTATGAATGACACCACTGCCAGCCTGGACTGAAAGGGACAGAGAAGGGACAAACGGGAGGAAGAATTACTTCAAGGATAGAACCACAGAAGCCGAGGTCTGGACTAAAGCGACCTCTTCAGGCCAAGAGAGTGGGTCCTGCCACGTGTGTGGCAAGGGGAGACTCACCCCTGCATTTGGAGGGGGCAGGCCATCTGCCCTGGCACTGGAGAGGGTGGCCTTCCATACTGTTTTTCAGGGAGATTATTCAGAGGAGATAGAACCTATGTCTTGGCATTTGTGTAGAGACTGGCGGGCACCCCAGTGCTTGGAGAGGGGAGAGCCTATACCTCAATGTTTGGGGATAGTATGGCCACTGAGCAAGTGCTTGGAAAGGATGGGACTGCTGCTCTGTCAGGCCTAGAGGGGAAAACACTGATCTATAAATGACTCTCAGACCTTGTAATCTAATGCAGTTTTTCCTGCAGTGTTTCGAAATTGTTTGGGACCCGTGATCCCTGTTTTGTTCCCAATTTCTCCCTTCTGGAGTGGGGGCGTCTATCCTATGCCTGACCCTCTCATTAACTGGAAGCAGATAACTTGCTCTCTAGGTTTCACAGGTCTACAGACTGAGGGGAATGTGCCTCAGGACAAACCATCCTCATAACCAATTTTGATGAGACTTTGTACTTAGTATTGTTACTGAAATGACTGAAGGTTTTTGAGATGTTGTGATAGAATGAATGTTATTTTTTGCATGGGCAGGCTCTGAGAATCGAACCCGAGTCTCTGGCATGGCAGGCAAGAATTCAGCCACTGAGCCACCATCGCACCATCCAGAATGAATATATTTTGTATGTGGGGAGAACATGTTTCTTGGGTCCAGAGGGTGATGGTTGTGATGTAGGGCTGTATGTACTCCAGAAAAATATGTTCTTAAATTTAATCCATTCCTGTGGGTGTGAACCCACTGTAAAGAAGATCTCTTCAAGACGTTACTGCAGTTAAGGTGTGGCCCAAATAAATCAGGTTGGGCTTTAACCCAAATTATTGTTGTTTTTTATAAGCAGAGTGAAAGTCAAATTCAAAAGCCACAAAGGGAGCAGGTAGAAGCTGAAAGACAACAGAACCAGGAAAAGAAGGGAGAAGCCAGGAGAGGTTGCCACATGCACTGCCATGTGACAGTGGAGCCCAGGACCAAGGGTCACCGGCAGCTAGCCCCAGAATGCCCGTCTTTGGGAAGAAAGCATCACCTTGATGACAACTTGATTGGGACTTCCAGTCTCAAAACCGTGAGTGAATAAATTCCTATTATTTAAGCCAACCCACTGCATGGTATTTGCTTGAGCAATGAGGAAATGAGAACAACTGCTAATGCTTTTTATTTTCTTTACCCTTACAATGGGCTCAGATCAGCAAATTGTAGAGGTGATGAAGAGGGAGGTAGATGCCACGATATGTTTTCAGAGAAGTGGGCAGGGATGTTCAGGTGAGCAGGAGGACACAGAGGGAAGGTGCATCACAGAGGTGTATCCAGAGGCCTGACAGACCCTCCCAAACACCTGTTCTGCTGCCTTTTCCAGATGGAAACTGGTTCATTTTATTTGGGTTGGAAGAATAGGGGGTACAATGAATGCCAAAAAGCAACCTGCAAGCCATCATTTTGAAACTGCCTTCTGATTTTGAAAAAGTTAAAATGTGAAATAAAAGAATTCTTCCTTTTAGAGCGGAGGAAATGAAAGGTATATATTTATAGATGTAAAATCTATAGACTTAAATTTGTCTTCTTGAGATTCAGCTTGATACCTTACCCTCTTACAACTCCCCAAGCATGCTCCACATGTTAAATGAAGGAAGTGAGTATTTCCCCATTAAGTGAAGACCTGTTTTGTCCACAGGCTACAAATGGACAATCCTGACCTCATGCTCTATCCAAGCAAGACTCCCTGGCAGTAAGCCCTTCTGCCCCTCTCTCCACTCTTGGGTCCTGGGGAGCAGAGTCCATCCTGTCCACTCCCATGGGGGAGGGGTCTAAGCTGAGGCAGGGTCCTGGGCCCCAAACCCTTCTGCTCCTCTAGCTACCACTTGTGTGTATCTGTCTCGGGAAACAGTTTTTCAGGAAACAAAATTTACTAATAGATGCATACTTTTATTTTGGTATTTTGCCAGAGATTTTACTTTGATTTTGAAACTGAAGAATCCTTCTATCATGAGATGGTCCCAGAAGAATAAGCTTGAGGAAATGCCTTGGAGTTCTCTAACTTGAAGATGCTGCTTTTCTAAATTTCTCAAGCATTATTTACTTCCCTGACACCTTAAATGCCTACATTTATACTTCTTCCAAGGGCCAGAAGAAGATCTTGAATTATTATTAAAGGCATAAAGACAGACTTTGAAAACTTAGCGGTAGCTGAGTTCAGGTCTTCTGAGAAGGGATAGAGATGGCTGGAGGAGCTGGTAGCTTCTGTAATATCTCTGTTCAAGACTGACTATGCCAAGTGATCCACACACCTTCTCACAAAGCCGCGTGGTGACTGGTGAGATAGATATCAATGCCTTACTTTTATGGGTGAGGAAACAGAGACTTGGTCTGACCCATGTGCTTCTCCCACATACAGAGATACTGGCTTGCCCCCAATGACAGTGAAGAAAAGTTCTATGAGTAGGAGTGGGGAGGGAGGTTGACTTTGCATTTTCCAGCTGAAGAGACAACGAAATGTACCTCCAGACCATGGAAGAGCATGGAAGGGAAAAGAAAGTGGGCTTCTAGATCAGTCCCAGGGGATATGAATTGTGTTCTGGCTACAGCCCTCCAGCCTCTGGGCCTACTCAGGAAGCAATCCCGAAGTCCTCATTACCCTTCCTGCTCACAGAAGCCACCTGTTCTTCCTTTTGCTTTTCCAGATTCCTGCTGCAGAAGGACACCAAATCAAGGCGTTCCATTTTACTCCTGTTTCAGAAGTACCTCCTTAAACTTTCACTTTGCAAAGCCTGGAATTGGCAGCAAAATGAAATCTTTCAGATTATCTGGGAATTGAAGAGAGTCATGTGCTTCTGAATTGTACATGAACAAATGTATGATTCTTAAAATGTGACTCAAGCCCCTGCTGAAGGCCTCTGCTCTTGGAAGTCATGTTTTATGCCTAATCACTGACTTAGAGTGTGCAAGGTAAGAATTTTCAAACAGGTTTCAGCATCAGTATATAAATAAAAAGAAAAGAACTTCCTTCCCCAGGCAGTTTATTAGCAAGCAAACTCAATCCGTGAATTATAGTTGAACTTTTCCTAAAAGATAAGTATTTGATGAGAGAGCTGGGGATTGTGTTAGATTGACCCAAATGTTCAACTTCTCGCTCCATCATTCTTAGCTCTGATGGTGGGATCTTGACCAAACCATATGAGCTCAGCTTCTTCATCTGTAAAATGGGGATTGTAACCCCCTCAGGGAGTTGTTGTGAGGTTCAAACAAGATGAGGAACTAGCACAGGGAACAAATGCTATTAAACTGGTAGCAATTTGGCCCAAGAAAACTTAATTTTATTTCCCTTGCCTTTGGGACTCCCACCTAGTCACAGGAAGAGATTTTTTTCCCCGACATGTCCAAAGAATTCCTGCAAGTCTCTTTCTGATTCAACGTTCCAAAATATGGGTTGGGTACTACAAAATTTGGTAGCCAATGATCCACAAAAACAAACACACAAACAAAAAACATGTCAGCACCAGAGCCAAGTGAACAGAGGCTGATCCATACTGGCTGTCTAGGGAAACAAATTTAACCTACCAGACTTCAGAGACTTTGTTCCCAGTGATTTCTGGACAGATATGTTAATTGGTACCCACACAACCATAAAATTAGTCAGCGATTTCCAGTAAAAGCGCCTATTCCAAACAGTAAGATAATAAAAGAGAACCAAATCCTTCCAACCAAGCTAAAGAGCAGTACGAGGGAAATAAGTTCACTGCATGTGACTACAAGGACGAAGGTGAGGATTTAAATCCCTGGGTGACAGAATTCTGCTGGTGATTCAGTTTTTATCCTACTCTTCAAAATTACCCCACTCTGGGAGTTTAGAATGCAAAACTGCAAGGCAGTGATGTGCAGGGAAATGAGACAACATGGTTCAGCCTGTGGTTTTCACAGGGTCTGGTTTTTGGCAGGATGGACCCGTGTAGGAAAAGTGAAGACTCAAAAGTACAACTTCTGAGACTGGCTGCAAAAATCCCAGTTGAACTGGAGGCTTGGACCCCTGCCGTGAAGCTACCCCTTTTCCTTCCACTGAAGTAGGGTCTGCCTGAAAAACACCTTAAATGCAAAGAAATCTTCCTTTGAGTGGACTCAGTTCTTGTGGATTACATTTTATGCTTTGAGCCTAACTAACAACAAAGGGTCATCTTATCTTGGCATCCTGATTATGTTTTTGGTTCTCTTTCAATCTGGATTATCATGAACCAAATCAGGCACAAAAGGGGTTCTGGAATAATTTTTCCCATCCTTCTTCTATAAGCCACCCCACCCCCACCCCGCGCTGCAATTTCTTACTCCTTGCTGCTAGGACCGAATTTACAAGAGTGTAAGTGCCATTAAATGACATTCATCAAAACACTCCCTATTGTTTTCAGACAGGAGCGGCCGAGAGGTGGAAATTACTTGGCATTTCACTTTAATCTGTATTGAAGACTTGCCTGACAAAACATATTAAGTGTAAGAACTGCTGGCTTGGGAATGAAACTACGTTTGTGGCTTATCCCATATTCTTCTCTCCTACAGGAAAGGAAATGACACTTCCCCTATCCTTCCCAGCCTTCTGCATCTCCCCCGCCCCCATCAGCCATGAAACGTTAACATTTAATTTTCCTTGGTGAGTGAAGCTATTGTTAGGACTGTCTATAAAATCGGAAGAAACATCTTCCGCTTCTGCACCAGCACCCAAGATTAAAATTAAAACAAAAACAAAAACCCAACAAACTCTGCCTTTAATAAGGTGTTATTGGTAGGATCTCCCTTGGGGAGTTATGTTGTGGCCAGCTAATTACAGCCCACATGGACTGTGCTTCTCTGCAGAGACAGTCACCAAGTGCCTCTGAGAAAGAATGGACGCCGTGCTGATGGATGCGCGTAATTACCGAGGGACAATGATGCTCCCTGCTGAATTCTGACAGTGGTTGAGCGCAAGAGTGTGTGTACAGTGCTTGCTACTACAGTTCGTATTCTATGGATCCTCAAAGTTTTCACTTTTATCTTTCAGGTGGCCCTCACTTTCTACACCGCAGCTGGCCAAGCATCTGAACAGGGATCCAGGAGGAGAAGAAATGGAATTGAGGGGGTGCTATCCATGTGTGGGTAGGGGTGAAGAGGTCCTTCCTTGGTGTGCTGCTTAAAAACTGTTATGCAGCCCAGAAAAGCACTGTTCTTCTAATCCTAATCCAATTTTGTGGGGGAGACTTACTGTTTAGGGTGGAACCTTTTGATTAGGTTGTTTCCATGGAGATATGACACACCCAAATATGGGTATGACCTTCTGGCTAGATGATTTCCATACAGGTGTGACTGCCCATTCAAGGTGGGTCTTGATTAGTTTACATTTTGGAGAAAGTTCAGACGCAGACATTTGGAGATGCTTGGAGAGCTCATACAGACACAAATGTTTGGAGACAGAGACAGAAAAGGCCCTGGTGCTAATCAAGGACTCAGAGAAATAGCCAGAACCTGAAGAGAAGAAATCGCCAGCCCCAGGATATCCTAAGCTAAGAGATAAACCCAGAGTTTTGTCCCAGAACAGCTAAGTGAGGCCCCACAGGTGCTTAGAGAGGAAGCCACTGGAATCAGAAGCTGGAAGCGACAGAACTGGGAACAAGGACCAGCAGATGCCAGCCACATGCCTTTCCATGTGACAGACATCGGTCCTTCCTCAGGGTCAAGATATCTTTCTCTAGATGCCTTAGTTGGATATTTTTAAGGCTTTAGAACCGTAAACTTGGAATTCATTAAATCTCCTTTATAAAAGCCATTCCATTTCTGGTATATTGCAGAAGGCAGCATTAGCAAACTAAAACACTGGTGAAGGTCAACAAAGCAAAACCCACTGTGAGAATGGAGATCCAGTTCACAAAACAGACTGGGGAAGCTAGGATGAGTGCCTTAACCATTCCCCACTATCTTTCACATCATATAGTTTGATCTGCATTATAGCATTTATCACCTTCTGGAATTATGTTCTTCCTGCATTTATGCACTAGTTTATCAAATGATTCCCCACTGGAACATAAGCGCCATGATTGTGAGAATCTCATCTGTTCTTTCCAGTTCTGTATCTCTAGTACAAGAACAGTGCTTGACACAGTTCATGCTCAATAAAGGACTGTTGAATGAAAGAATGAATGAATGGAAAACAACATTTCTGGTCCATAGAACTGCCTATTCCTTCCCTTCCAGTCCTGATTTTTGCAAGAACCCTGGATTTGCACAGAGCAAGAGAATGAAGCAGCAGCTGAGGAGGTTCTTATGGAAGCTGAAGGACAGCAGGCGATAACCTAACTCAGAATTATGGCAGAGATAGTTGTGAATCAGAAGTATGTCCTACATATCATGGTTAAAAAGCCCCAAGAATCTGGCATCCCAGCCCAGAAACAATTGCTATGATTTGGGGGGGTATATATTTTTAAGACAGAAAATAACCGCAAAAAAAAAAAAAAAAAAAAAAAAAAAAAGGCAAGGGGAGAATGAAAGAGAAATTTTGATAATATTCAACATACTAAATTATACACTGAGCAAACAGCTCTCACAGAGAGGCTGAAAAGAACTATGTGATACTGTCCAGAATTTATATTGTGTGGGTACCTGTAGGTGTGGGTGAAAATGGTTCATGTCAGTGGAAAACTGTGTGGCTTTGGAAAATTCAGACATGAACTTCTTTAGTTCAAGGGGCAAGAAACATTTACTTAAATGTTTCTTCTTCCAAACCCAAAAGCTCCATGTATAAATAAACACTCTTACACACACACATATTTCCCACAAAGACCTTCCCTATCCCAACCTATAATTAAAAACAAAAAACCCCAAAAAACGTAAATAGGATAAAGTTTGATTTGAAAATACACAGGCTATACGTACATTTAGTTTACTAGACCGAATGTGGACTTCTCTTTTAAATCTCGTTTACTTACTCTGTTGCATTTCCAATGAAGTTTTCTCATAATTCTCAGCCCTCAATTTAGGAGCCAACTTTTCTTTAGTTGCAGCTAAAGTTGGTATCCAATAAAAAAAAATAACTTGCTAACTTTTTATAGGCATACCCCATTTTATTACACTTTGCAGATACTGCATTTCTTACAAATTGAAAGTTTGTGGTCACCCTGCATTGACCAAGTCCATGGACACCATTTTTCCAACAGCATGTGCTCACTTCTTGTCTTTGTGTCACATTTTGGCAATTCTTGCAATACTTCACACCTTTATTTTATATCTGTTATGGTGATCTGTGACCAGTGATGTTTGATGTCACTATTTTAATTGTTTTGGAAGCATGAAGCATGCCCACATGAGATGGCAAACTTAATAGATAAATGTTGTGTGAGTTCTGACTGCTCCACCAACCAGCCTTTCCCCATCTCTCCCTCTCCTCGGGCTTCCCGATTCCCTGAGATACAACAATATTGGAATTAGATCAATTAATAACCCTACAATGGCCCTCTAAGTGCTCAAGTGAAAGGAAGAGTCCACACATCTCTCACTTTAATTCAAAAGTTAGAAACGATTAAGTTTAGTGAGGAGGGCATGTCGGAAGCAGAGAGAGGTTGAAAGCCGAATAAGTTGACAGGTAGGCCTCTCGCACCAATCAGTTAGCCAAGTTGTGAATGCAAAGGAAAGGTTCTTGAAGGAAATTAAGAGTGCTACTCTAGTGAATACATGAATTTTGAGAAAATGAAATAGCCTTATTGCTGATGTGAAGAAAGTATTAGCGGCCTAGACAGATGATCAAACAAGCCATGACACTCCCTTAAGCTAAAACCTAATCCAGAGGAAGGTCCTAACTCTCTTCAATTCTATGAGGGCGGAGAGAGGTGAGGAGGCTGCAGAAGAAAAGTTTGACGCTAGCAGAGGGTGATTCATGAGATTTAAGAAAAGAATCCACTCTACAATATTAAAGGCAAAGCAGCAACTGCTAGTGTAGAAATTGCATCGAGTTATCTGGAAGATCTAGCTAAAATCATTGAGAAGATTGACTCCAATTTTCAAGGAAGTTCTATTGTGGGTAAAATGCTATCAGTGTCACATGCTATAGGGAAATTTTTTTGTGAAAGGAAGAGTCGATCGATGCAGCAAACATTGTTATTGTCTTATTTTAAGAAACTGCCACAGCTACCTGAACCTTCAGCAACCACAAACCAGAATCTCAGTCACTGACATTTAGGCAAGGCCCTCCACCAGCAAAAAGATCACGACTCGTTGAAGGCCCAGAAGATGGTTAGCATTTTCTAGCAATAAAGTATTTTCAAATTAAGGTATGTACAATGTTTATTTAGACATAATGCTACTGTAGACTTGGACCACTGTATAGTATAACATAACTTTTCAATGTACTGGAAAACCAAAAAATTTGTGTCTTGCTTTATTGCGATATTCGCTTTATTATGGTAATCTAGAACTGAATTTGCAATATTTCCAAGGTATGCCTGTATAAGTGATAAAAGAACATTTAGATAACCTACATGTTTTTGCCAATGTGGCCTTTTCTTTTATAGCTTTTTACATCTATAAAACACTTATAAAATAAAGTGAAAAAAATGGGTTTTAGACTCAAACGAACACTTTCCTTTTTCGAAATGGATTCATGTATACTTGGTTGGAAAATGCTTACTGTGTGCTGAGGAGTGTCACATCAGAGAGCCGAGGCCAGAGACCTTGGCACACAGAGCCTGGCTGGCAGGACACGGACAACCAAAAGGCATGCCTGACTCAGGCACTCTGTGCAGTGCCAAGACTGTCATACTTGCTAACCATCCTCTACTCGACAAACTCCGTAAGGACCTAGGCTATCCAAAAAATGTACTGCAATTAATGATCAAAATGTGTCTTCTCTCTAATCATGAGGAAACATCAGAAAAATCTAAAATGAGGGACACTCTATGTCCTCTTCAAATAATATCACATTATGAAAGACAAGAAAGGCTGAGGAACTGTTCCATATTAAAGGAGATCAAAAGGACATGATGATCAAATGTAGTGCACATTCCTGGATTGGATCCTGGATCAAGAGAAAAAGAAATGACAGTTAAGGACCTTATTGGGAAAAAAAAGGCAAAATTTGAATATGGACTGTATGTTAGACAGTAATATTGCATCAAGGTGACATCATCAAGGTGATGTAAGACATTGCCTGGAAAAGTCTCATCACTCAATCAACTAATAAAAGGAAATATCCCACTTGCTTGGATCTCTGGAATACGATAAAGACTGGAGAAGGACTCCACAAATGCTGAATCAGAGGAAAAGAAATAAAAGCACCCCAAACAGGTAAGTGATCTATGACCCAGGACCACCTGTGCAGACCCCTCCCCTTGCTCAGTCTCATGCAGCTTAGAAGTCACACAGAGGCAGCACAGCTTGGGTGCCTCTTGCCATGGATACAGACCATAGAAATACTCACAGTGGCAAGTTAGAGCCCCATCCATATCCTGGCACAGGGAACAGGTCTGCAGAGACCCAGGGCTGAGCACCATCCGCAGAGGAATACCCATTCAAAAGTGTCTCCAGGAGGAACTACCGGCAAAATGCGCACACCCTCAGTCCAGCCTCCGTGTGCTGGGCCACCTAAATGCAAGATGGAGCTTTCAGGATTGACCCCATCGGGTTGGGATCCGTAATGAGAACTGAAACATGTAGTGAAAAGGGGACACCAAGTGAAGCAGAGAATTTAAACAAAACATAGGAGCTGGGGAAAAAATTCTGTATAAAAATGAACAGTACACTCCAGAATACATGAGGGAAACAATGGGAAAACTGAAGGGAGAAATAGATACTTATACCGCAATAGTTGGAGACATCAATACGCCAATATCATCAATAGACAGAATACACAGAAGATAAATAAATTTGAGTAATATGATAAATGAACTAGACCTAAAAGATATATTCAGAACACTGCACCCCAAAACAGCAGGATATCCATTCTGTTCAAGTGAACATAGATCATTCTCCAGGATAGAGCATATGTTGGGTCACAAAACAAGTCCCAATAAATTAAAAAATATAGAAATTACACAAAGCATCTTCACTGACCACAATGGAATGAAGCTAAGAAACCAATAACCAGCAGAGAAATGCAAAATCAACAAATATATGGAAATGAAATAACATACTCTTAAAGAGTTAATGGGTCAAAGAAGAAATTACAAACAATACCAGTAAATATCTTGAGATGACTGAAAATAAGAATACAACAAAATTTATGCGCTGCAGTTGCGAGGGAAATTTACAGCCCTAAATGCTTACATTTAAAGAGAAAAACTAAAATCAAAGATGTAATTGCACATGTGAAGGAATTAGAAAAAGAACAGCAAACTAAATCCTAAGCAAGGAGAAAGAAAGAACAAAGACTATAGCAGCAATAAATGAAACAGAGAATAAAAAAGTAGAGCGTTGGGCAGGCCACAGTGGCTCAGCAGGCAGAGTACTAGCCTGCCATGCTGGAGACCCAGGTTTGATTCCCGGTGCCTGCCCATGCAAAAAAAAAAAATTATATATATATATATATATATATATATATATATAGAGAGAGAGAGAGAGAGAGAGAGAGAGAGAGAGAGAGAGAGCATTAACAAAACCTAAAACTGGTTCTTTGAGAAGATCAGTAAAATCGACAAACCCTTTAGCTAGACTGAGAAGATGGAAATAACTAAAATCAGAAATGAGAGAGAGGACATTACTACTGTCAGAAATAAAAAGGGTTACAATAAGAAGATACTATGAACAACTGAATGCCAACAAATTAGAAACCTAGATGAAATGGAAAATTCCTAGAAGAATTTGAAAAACCTACACTGACTGTAGAAGAAATAAAAGATCTCAACAGACCAGTTACAAGTGGAGAGAGAATCAGTCATTAAAAACCTCCCAACAAAGAAAAGCCCAGGACCAGATGGCTTTACAGGTGAATTCTACCAAACATTCCTGTAAGCATTAATACCAATCCTGCTTAAACGCTTTCAAAAATTTGGAAAGGAGTTAAAGCTACCCAACTCATTCTATGAAGCCAACATCATTCTAATACCAAAGCCAGATAAAGATACTACAAGAAAAGAAAATTATAGACCAATCTCTTCAATGAATATAATGCAAAAATCCTCAACAAAATACTCGCAAATCAAATCCAGCAACACATTAAAAAATCATACGTCATGACCAAGTGGGATTTATTCCAGGTATGCAATGATAATTCAACACAAGAAAATCAATTAATGTAATACACCATATCATAAGTCAAAGTAGAAAAACCACATGATCACCTCAATTGATGCAGAAAAGGCATTTGACAAAATTCAACATCTTTCCTTGATGAAAACACTTAGAACACAAGGAACAGAAGGAAATTTCCTCAACATAATAAAGCACATAAATGAAAACCCCGCAGCTAGAAACATATTCAGTGGTGAAAGACTGAAAACATTCCCTCTAAGATCTGGAACAAGACAAGGATGCCCTCTGTCACCACCGTTATTTAACACTGTGCTGGAAGGTCTAGCCAGAGCAATTAGAAAAGAAAAAGAAGTCATCCAACTTGGAAAGGAAGAAGTAAAACTTTCCATATATAGTATCATATCACTTGCAAACAGGGAAAGTGCCCCCAAAATCTACACAAAGCTACTACAGCTAAAAATAAATAAATAAATATTCAGCAAAGTAACAATGTACAAGATCAACATGCTGGCCACGTGCCTTTGCATGTAACAGAGGTGTCCCGGATGCTGGCAGCCTATCTTCACAGTCCAGTTATCATCCTATTGCTGCCCTGAGGTGGGACATTTTCATGGCCTAAGAACAGTAAATTGTAAGTTAATAAATCCCCATTGTAAAAGCCAAACCATTTCTGGTATATTGCATTTGACAGTTTTAACACACAAAAATAGTAACAGATGGTGGTGATGGCAGCACAGCATTGTGAATGTAATATTAGCATTTAATTATATATATGAATGTGGTTCAAAGGGAAAATCTGGGATCATGCTTGTTACTGGAATAAAAATGAAAAGATTAAATACAGGACTGTACAACACAGTGAACCCTATTGTAGATGATGGACTGTAGTTAATAATGAAATTATAAACATGCCCTTTCATGAATTATAACAAATGTATCACACTACTGCAAGGTATTAATAATAGGGTATTATACACCTAAGGCTTGAACTGAGACTCTATAAAGGTTTCATGAACAGGTTTGCCTTCCTGAAACATATAATTTCCAGACAGTTCCTGGGTCAGATATATTCTGAAATTCAGAGGGATCAGCTGTTCCAAGATTATCAATTAATTTCCTCCCCCTATCCTTTAGTGTGGACACTTTCTTAACATGAAAAAGTCAGACCAGGCATTGCCCAAAGTTCCCTATAGAATGGGAGAAGTGTTAAAAAGGAAGGAGGAGGTATAACAGAAAAAATGGAATTTAACAAATGAGTATGGCTGCTGAATTGCTATATGAATGTTCTTTCTAGCCTCTAGGGTTTTGGAGCAGCAAGAAGGAAAAATCTGAGATGATGGAATGGTAGCTCATAACAAACTCTGGGATCTGTTCTATAACTACCTGCTGAAGTACTCTTTGAAAATTATTGCTTTTTTATTTCTTTTTACTTTGTATACATGCATATTTTACAATAAAAAATTTTTAAACAACAGGGTATTATATAGGAATTCTGTATTTTATGTATTTTGTATGATATTTCTGCAAACCTACAACTTCTCTAATTTAAAAAATTAATTAAATAAAAATAACAAGGCAGGCCACGGTGGCTCAGCAGGCAGAGTTCTCGTCTGCCATGCCGAAGACCCAGGTTCGATTCCCAGTGCCTGCCCATGTAAAAAAAAAATAATAACATAAGCAGAAGATGAAGGTACCTTGGTTTGCTGTGACTAGTTTGCCAGATTATCCCAAATATGCAAAAAAAAGTTTCAGTATTAAATTTCCTGAATTTGATAACTGTCCTTGATTATGTTCTCAGGAAACACATGCTGAAATATTTAAAGTAAACTAACTCTCAAATAGTTTAGAAAAAAATGTGTATGTGTAGAGCGTACCTATGCATATGTGAATGCATATGTAGTATGTGGTTGTGTGTAGTAGCCAGCCTTTAAGATGGTCCCTAATAATCCCCATCTCCTGGGGTTCTTGCCCTTGTAGGATCTCCTCCCTTAGAGAGCGAGCTGGACCAAGTTACTTGCTTCTAATGAGGAGAATTCAGCAAATGTGATGGGCTATTTCTACTGACACTGGGTTTCGAAGAAACTGTGATTTTCATCTTGCCTATTCTCTCTTGCTGTCTTGCTGTAAGAGAAGCCAGCTTCCACGTTGTGAGCTGCCCTAAGGAGTGCCAAAGAACAGATGTCTTCATCCAATAACAAGCAAGGACCTGAGGTGGCCAAAGATCATGTGAATTAAGAAGTGGGTCCTCCCCCAGTCACGGGCCACTGAGAATGGCGCTGCCCAGGCCGACACCTTGATTACAGCCTGGTTAGAGACCCTGGGCTTGAGGTACCCAGTGAAGTCATATCTGGATTTCTGACTACCGAAACTGTGAGATAAAACTTTTTGCCGTTTTAAGCTGCTAAATTTTGGGGTAATTTGCTACGTAGCAATAGACAACCAACACACACTGTGTGTATGTGGAAGGTGTGTACGTGTGTGTGTGTGTGTACGTGTATGAAAGACAGGGGAAAAGTGATAAAGCCATTAATCTGAGTACAGGTATATAGGAATTCGATATATTATTTCTGCAGCTCTTCTAGTTTAAAAATATTCTATATTGGGGGAAGAATAATTTCTCTCTCTTTTTCTTTTTTCTTTTACTTTCTATTTTGAAATATATCAGCCATAATATCATGCTATTTTTTATTCATTAATTTTTTAGGAAGGCAGAAAAAAGTAATGTTTTTAACTAATACCACATTTAATGTCAACTTATTTATCATGGTATTTCTTGGGACTCCACAATTACATTATCTCAGTAATTACATCACATGAACCACTCAATCTTACACTGCTTATTAATTTTCTTGGTCTTGTTGAAAAGCTGCCTGGATAGAAATACGGTATTTTTATTTTGCATGAAAATGGATAGAACAAATGGCTCATGCTTTTCTTCTAACCGTATAATGTGGCTTAAATTACATAATGCCCTTTGGCTTTTTAATTAAATCAGAAAACAAAATTCTTAGTAGTTAACCTGAGATTCTTACAACATTTCTTGTCCCCACTTGGTGATCTGGGGGACTGGATGGCTAGCGGTCCCTGGGAAGCATATCTCTCATTTATGTTTGCCTATCATGGGGTATTCATTTTTAGCAAGAAATGTCAACATAAAATATTGTCTATTTGACACTAAAATACTCTTTCTTCCATTCAAATTGTAGATGATACAAGCAAGAAAATTTTGCTTGGCATGTGGCCTAAAAGTTCTAAATTTATGTATTCTATTTTTGCTTCTTTCCCAGATTGGATTAGTTACTAGGCAACAGAAGTATTTGATTTCATTTGCTAATAGTTACATGTTTAATAGTGGCAGCCAGTATATATGACCAAGGCTGCCAAGACAAACACAGCTCAGGACCCAGCTTCTGTTGGACAGCAGTTAGTGCTCACTACTTCACTCCAACACAGACAAGCATTGCTTACACCCTTGTATTTTCTTTATTTGACTTATATTTACAGCAAAAGGTGATGTCTCTTTTGGAACTATTTATAGCAAAAGTATTTTAGTAGTTTGCTTTCCTCACTCAAAAAGCTGTATGTTTGTAACAACCTAAATCCTCTTTTAGACTCCTGGTTCATGATGGTAGACCAAATACATATGTTTTCTTATCCTCCCCCAAAAGAAAATCATTGCTGCAGATACACTGATGAATTTCGGCAAGACAGAAAGTAGGTGGGGCAGGTTGATAAAAAAAATTTAGCATAGTGAAAATTTCTACTTGAAATAAACTTAGCAATAGGTTCACTAGAGGTAAGAGAGCCTTCCTAACAGTATCGTGGAAAAACTCCCATTTGGAGAAAGGGCAGACCATGAGGCACTTGTCAGGGATATTATTTAAAAGAGTCTACAGATACCTGGGCCAACCCTTCCAGCTCCTTCTCCCAGGTTACATACAACTGTGGATACAGTGTACGCCCCAGGTTTGCCCTGGGAGAGGGCTCATGAGGAAGGCTGGGGGTTGGTCAAGATGGGCAGAGGCCGTCCTCCTGGATGCTGGTCAACAGCACTGGTCAGAAGAGAGAATAAGGTACCTCAGCACAAAGAGTCAGGTAAAGGAGAGGAAAAGAGAGGTATAACTCTGTCCAGAAGTAAGGTCTGGGAAATTGCTCCTCTCCAGGGCAAAGTTTCCTTATGGGGCCACTATGAGGGTCCTCAGCTGGCCTGGCTGCTCACTGCACAGGCACTCTGAAGGACACCAACTGACATGTGCGTTTTTGTCATACCTCCCATTCAGTGGTCTGACCTACAGTGGAAGCCAAGACATATGACTGCTGAGGACAACACATGACAGTTACCAAACAGTCCACATAGTTTTGCATACGAAAATATGAATGGACAAGCAAGATTTATTAGACATTCAAGGAAATCACTTGCAAAATAGAGAAAGGTAAAGATAAGCAGAAGTGGACTCCAAGGAAAGAGACAATGCAGAGAACAGCATTTAAACACGTGTGCATGCCTGCAAGCACACACAATTAGGATCTTCAGAGAGATAATTGCATTAGTAAGAAGAGGCTATTGTGAAAAGGGAGCAATCAGAGAGTTTCTAAGAAAGAATTCTTGGAAGTTAAAAACATAAAAATGTGTTAAAGGTTTTGTCTTGTGGGACAGGTAAGTTTACAGATTCTGATATAAATTATATCTTCCTATCAATCATGAGAATTAAATGATGATGAGAATTAAACCTCTAGAAGAAGATGAGTAGGATTCCAGGGCAGGATGGGTGGAGGAAAGAGAACGTTATCAGTACAGCAATAAATAAAAGGAAGGCAGGGAGAGAAACAAGAAACATGGTAAGCAGGAAATGAAAGTAAATGTCAGGAATAAGCCCAAACATTCCAATATTTGTAATAAACACAAATGGCTTAAATTCCTCTATTAAAAGATAGACTATCAGATGGGAAATGTGTAGAACACATTTGTACGCTATTTACAAAAGACATAAAACACCACCAAATAAGATGGATGGAGATAGATCTATAAGCATTATCAAAAAGAAAGCAAAAATGTAGTATTATTATAAGACAAAAATAGAATTCAAGACGAAAGGCAAGGGAATTTAAAAAATTGATTAATGATACAACCCAGAAGATAATGATAGTAACAAACCTTTTCCACCTAGCAACACAGCACGGAAATGCAGTGAAAAGCTGATAAATTCACAATCATAGTGGGAAACTTCAGCACATCTTTCTCAGATATTGACAGGTTAAGAAGAGCAAAAAAAAAGGTAAGGAGACACATGATTTGAATACATAATCATCAAGCTAGTTGAATTTCACATTTAAATTAAGTTCACAGCTAACAGCAAATACATTTAAATATCTACACCACATTTTGTAAAATTATGTGCTTGGGCACCAGTAAAATTTCATTAGAACCCTTGAAGGAGAAATACTATAGGCCTCTTGGACGACCCAAAAGTTATTTATGAAGTAAAATCAAAGCTGAAATTAAAGACGATATAGCAATGAATAATAAGGAAGGTACTCAGCTCAAAGTCTACAGTATGCATCAAAGGGGAACTTGGAATTTGAAATGTATTTGGAAAACAAAAAAGATAAAATGCACTCAACAATCAACTGAGAAATTTAAAAAAAGAGAGCTAAACAAAGAAGAGAAGGAATCAACAAAGGTAAAAACAGGAACTAATGAAAGAAACAAAGAATAGGTTTGATCATTACAACCAAAAGTGATTAAAGATAAATAAAGAGACCAATAAAACAAAATGAAATCAGGAATAATAAAGAGGATATGCTATAGATGTGGATTACATTTCAAAATTATTAGAATATATAAACAAATACCCATAAATTTGAAAATAGAACTTAAAAAAAATTTCGAGGGACATATAAATTATTAAAATGACTCATAAAGAGGCAGAAAACCTAAAAGACCTATAAGTATAGAAAAAATTGAAAAGGTAGTCAAAGACCCTGGTTCCCTGGCCCATATACTTCCCAAACAACCAACCAACCATAAAAAAAAGTAAAAACAAAGCAAACAAAAATTCAACAAACGGTGCTGCAATAACAGATACTCACATGGAAAAAGAATGAAATGTGACCCCTGCCACACAGCATACAAAAAAAAAGATACTGGCTCCCTCTCCATATCCCCTCCCAAAACCAACCAGGTTCCCAGACCCAGATGGTTTTACTACTTATTGCTTTTTTTATTTTTAACAACCTTTAAAGTTTAAAGTATATATTAATTCCTGTGCTAGACTGTTTTAGAACATAGAAAATATGTAAAGCTTTTAAATTTATTCTACAAAGTTAGTATAACCTTGCTACCAAAAGTGGATAAGATGGCACTAAAACAGCAAACTACAGACAAGTTTTCAACCACTCAAAATGCCTACAAAAGCCAGGCAGGAAATTTAACAGGAAGAAATGTAACATTTAATAGAAAACTTAATACTAATGTAAGGGAGTGACCATAGAGAATGGCCCCAGGCAAAATGGACAGCATATGCCCCATAGGAAGGAGGTCACCAGTTTGGTGTGCAGCAGGGGTTATACACAAAATTCTTTTAATGTATCTGTAAGCAAAATTCCTAAATATAACGACAAATCAAAATCAGTAGTGTCTTAAAGGAGTAATATCACATGATCTAGGAGGGTTTATCTTAGGAATGCAAGGATGAAATTCAACATTAGAAAAATCTATTACAATTTAACTCATTAATAGATCAGAGGAGGAAAAACACATGATTATCTAGGTAATTTCAGCAAAGGCACATCCATTTCTACTCATTCTTCATAAACTAAGTTCAGAGAAAACATTGATAAATGGTATAAGCAGACACCTACATGACATTTACTTAACATTGAAAGATGAGAAGTAAGGGAGGGAAGGCCATCATAACTACTATTCCGTATTATGCCAGTGGTCTTGGGCAAGGCAGTGACCAGAAAATGACGTGAGACATAAATATTAGGAAGAAAAAGCACAGTTCTTTTCAAAGTAGGTGACTGCCATCCTCCAAAATCCAAGACCATAAACTTGGGTTAGAATGTCTAAAATTGTTAAGTGAGATGTCTACACACAGGATAAGGATATATATATATATATATATTTACACCTATACATTTTGGAGGTACATAGCTGAAATGTGGAGATAAGGCAGCTCAGCTTGGGACCTTGGGACTGAAGAAATGACATGGTTGTGAGTTCCCTGGATGCTGTAATGTGTACAACTGTATGTACCTCAGAAAATCATAAAGCTAATACATTACTGTGGGTATAAAGCTATTTTAAGCAGGTCCTTTTGATGAGATTACCTCATTTAAAGCCTGGCCCAGTGTGGGTCTTAATCCTCTTACTGGAGTCCTTTATAGGTAAAGGAAATTTAGACAAAAAGAGAGAAATCAAGGGAAGCAAGAAGCTAAAAGCAATGAAACCTGGGAGAGAAGGAAGAGTCCAGCAGATGCTACCATGTGCCTTGCCATGTGGCAGAGGACCCAAGGATCACTGGCAGCTGATCTTTGGGAAGAAAGCATCGCCTTGATGTATTATTTGGACAATCTCATGGCCTCAAACTGTAAGCTAATAAATTCCCATTGTTTAAAGCCAACCCATTTCATGGTATCTGCTTTGAGCAGCCTAGGAAACTAAAATGCTGTGTTTTCTTTTTAACTCATGTGTCCCAGACTTGGATGTGAAAAAGCTGGCAACCTGAAACACCAATGGGCACGGTGCAAAGAAGCCCAACAAAAGGGGCAAGTCTAGCAAGACAGAAAATAAACCCTTAGACAATAATCACTGTACTCTGTCTATCACAGTAAAAATGTGGCCCCAATCCTATTCATACCCGCAAAGGTCAAGTGGGGAGCACAGACTTCCACCCTTGTGAGGCTGTAAAGAAAAAAAAGTAAGCCCTTATATATCAGTAATTACATTAAATGTAATTGGTCTAAATATGCCAATTAGAAGGCAGAGACTGGCCAAGTGGATAAAGAAACATGGCTCAACTATATGTTGTCTACAAGAAACTTACTTAAACCATAGATTTAGACTGAAAGAAAAGAGATGGAAAAGATGTATCATGCAATTATTAATCAAATGATGACAGGAACGGCTATACTAGTACCAGATAAAGGAGGTTTCACAGCAAATACACAATTATAGTTGGAAACTTTAACATCCCTAACTCAATAACTGACAGAAAACCCAGACAAAAAAAAAAAAACAGTAAAGACAGAGAACTCACCATCATCATCAACCAACAAAATCTAAAAAACATGTATAGAACACTCCACTTAATGACAGCAGACTGCACTTGCTTTTCAAGTGCCCACAAAACATATACCAAGAAAGATAGTATCTTGAGTCATAAAACAAATTTCAACAAATTTAAAAGAATTGAAACCATACAGAGTATATTACTGACCACTATGGAATTAAAACTAAAAGTCAACAATAGAAAATAACAGAAACGTTTTTAAACACTTAGAAACTAAAAAACAGATTTCTAATTAAACCATGGGTCAAAGAGGACTTATCAAGGGCCATAAAAATAATACATAGAACTGAATGAAAATCAAAATACATCAAAATTTTTGAGACACAGCTAAATAGTGCTGTGAGGGAAATTTATAGCATTAAATGCTGGCATTAGAAAAGAAGCAGCATCCCAAATCAACAGTCTATACTTCCAATTGAGAATCTAGAAAAGGAAGGACAAAATAAACATAAAGGAAGCAGAAAGAAGGAAATAATAAAGATAAGAGCAGAAACCAGTGAAATTGAAAACAGAAAATGAGTAGGGGAAAACGAATGAAACAAAAAGCCAGTTCTCTGAAAAACAACCAAGAAAACTGGCAAATCTTTAGAACAACTGGCAAGTAAAAAGACAGTAATAATCAATATCAGAAATCAAACAGAGGATATCACTACAGACCATGTAGACATCAAAAGGACGAATAACTCAATACATACACATAAAATTGACAACTCAGATGAAATGGGCCAATTTCTTAGAAAAAAAACACAACATACTGCAACTCATCCAATATGAAATAGACAATTTGAATAGCCCTAAAACTATAAAGGATTTGAATTTGTCCTTTAATTTGAATTAAACTCTCTCAAGAAAAGAAATCTCCTGGCTCAGATGGTTTCCTAGGAGAATTCTAACAAAAAAAAGTTAATACCAATTCTATACATTTTCTTCCAGCAAAGAGAAGAGGAAGAAATACTAATCATTTTATTTATGAAGTCAATATTACCCTGATAGCAAAATCAGACAAAGGGGGCACAACAGAAGAAAGCTAAAGAACACTATAACTCATTAAACAATCTATTACAAAATATTAGCAAATAGGGTTTAGCAATATACAAAAGGAATAGAACACTATGACCAAGTAGCATTTATTCCAAGGAATTGAGACTGATTCAATGTCCTAAAATCAATCGATACAATCCACCATTCTTAAAAGGCTAAGGAAGAAAAATCACATGACCATATCAACTGATAAAAAAGCATGATAATCCAATTCCCATTCATGATAAAAACATTCAGAAAAATAGGAATAGAAAATCATCCATAAAATGTCCTACAGCTAATATTATATTTCATGATGAAAGACTGAGGGCTTTTACCCTAAGATTAAGACAAGGCTGGCATGTATGTTTTTACCACTCTTATTCAAAATAGTGTTGAAAGTTCTAGCTAGTACAATAAAGTGAGAAAAAAAAATAAAAGGGCTACAGATCAGAAAGGAAGATAAAACTATCTTTATTTGCAGATGACATGATTGAAAATCCCAAGGAACCTACAAGTAAAATCTTAGAACCAGCCCATAAGTGAGTTCAGCAAGGTCACAGGATACCAGATAAACATACAAAAACCAACTGTATTTTTATATGTTAACAATGGACACTGAATTTTAAAATACAATATTATTTACAATTGCTAAAAAAAAATTCTAGTGGAAATCTAACAAAAAATGTACAGAACTTAAATGCTGAAAAGTACACAATGTGGATGAGAGAAATCAAAGATCTAAATAAGTGGAGAGACATATCATGCTCATGGAATGGAGGACTCAAATTTGGTAAAGAGAGTTCAGTTCTTTCCAAATATATAAATAGGATTAGCACAATTCTTATGAAAATCCCAGCCAGATATACTGTAGCTATAGACAATATTATTCTAAACTTCTTATGTAAAGGCAAAGGAATTAGTATGGTTAAAACAATTTTGAAAAAGAAGAATAAAGTGAGATGGGTTGGTTTACCTGATTTCAAGGCTTACTATATATATATAGCTGCACTAATCAAGACTGTATGGTACTAAGACATAAACACATAAATAAATAGAACAGAACAGAGAATCCAGAACATGTAAATATATCCAACTTATTCTTGATAAAGGTGAAAAAGCAATTCAATGGAGGCACTATAGTCTTTTCAACAATGGCCATCCACAGGCAAAAAAATAAATAAACCTCAATTCAAATCTCATACCTTATATAAAAATTAACTCAAAATGGATCAAAAACTTAGGTTTAAAATGTAAAACTAAACAACTTTTAGGAAAAAAATAGGAGAAAATCTTCAGGACTTGGGGCTAGACAAGAAGTTCTCAGATTTACCTGATACCATACAAGAAAAAAGACTATTAAATTGGACTTAAAACAAAATGAAAACGCTTTGCTCTGTGGAAGACCCCAGAGAATGAATATACAAGCTACAAACTAGGAGGAAATATTTGCAAACCACATATCTGACAAAGGACTATATAGAATATATATAAAGAACTCTCAAGCCTCAAAATAAAATAATAAACAATCCAATTAGAAAATGGGAAAAAGACACGAACAAACTTTTACTGAGAGGATATGAAGATGGCAAATAAGCACATGAGAAAAAAAGCAGCAGCATCATCCACTAAGGAAACGCAAATTGAGACCACAGTGAGATAGCTCTATATATCTGTACTATAGCTAAAATAAAAATTAGTGACAATACTAAATGATGGAGAGGATGTGGAGAAATTACCATACACTGCTGGTGGGAATCTAAAATCGTTCAGTCACTCTGGGAAACAGACTGGTAGTTTCTCCAAAAATTAAACGCATATGTCATAAACACATATAACCAAGCAATTACACTCCTGGACACCTGTCCCTGAAAAATTAAAAATTATGACTACACAAAAACCTGTATGTAATTGTTCAGAGCAGCTTTTTTTTGTGATAGCACCAAACTGGAAACAGTGAAAATGTCCTTCAAAAGTAAAACTGGTTACACAAACTGTGGCACATGCATACCATGGAATCCTATTAAGCAATAAAAAGGAACCAACTATTCATACATACAATAGCCTGGATGGCTCTCAAGGAAATCACTGAGTGAAAAAAATCTGATCTCAAATGTCATATACTATATCATTCTTCAAATAACAAAATTATAGGTTAGTGGATGACAGAGGTTAAGGATGGTGAGGGGCACAGGGTACATGTAACTATAAAAGGGTAGCATGATGAGATTCCTCTTGATGAAATAGTCCTGTATCTTGATCGCAGGTCTAGTTATGAGAATGCACCCATGATAAAACAAAAGAGAACTATATGAGCATGTTGTATCAATGTCAATTTCCTGGTAAGTTATAACCACTGGGGAAAACTGGATAAAGGGTGCATGGGATCTCCCTGTACTATCTTTATGGCTTCCTGTGAATCTGTAACTATTTCAAAATAAAATTCTTTTAAAAAATTACCAAACATTTAGGGGTGCAATGGTAGTTTAGTAGTAGAATTCTTGCCTGCCAAGCAGGAGACCTGGGTTCAATTTCCGGTCCATGCACTTCCCCAAAAAACAAACAAAAAGCCAACAAATGGTGCTGCAATAATGGGATACTCACATGGAAAAAATAATTAAAATGTCACCCCACCATACAGCATACCAAAAAAAAAAAAAAAACCTATCAAACATTACAATACAAGGAACCTAAGTCCAGTGACCTTGCCATCCTTCAGTGTTCCATCCTCAGCACCAAAACAGCACCCAGCACACAGGTAGTGATCATTCAATATTTGGCAATTGTATGAACGCATGCACACGGCATAATCTCAGTTTTTGGGTTTTGTTCTTAAATGCACATGATTACAATTGGGAAATGTTTGGAGCCATAAGTACTACATGGTTAACAATGTTATTTCCAGGGATGGGACAGAGATAGGGAGGAGATGAAATTGGGAGGAAGTGAGGGAAGGATGATCTTACAAACAATACAGAAATACACAGAGCTAAAGAGTATGTTTTCCACACATTTATACCTTTTCCTCATCTCAGTGATTTGTGAAAACACACACTTATCCTAAAAAATTTATGGATATATACATATAAGGTAATTCCTTCCTTGTCTTAATTCTACTTTCTGACAAGTGGAAGAATCTCATGGAACAAACACACGAACAGTGAGTGAGCTGCGACAGTAAATAGGACGCGATGCCGACAGCATTTCCCAAGCTGTAACATCTCCCTATTTTCCAGGCTATCTATGAAAAAACAGCCAGAGAATAATCAAGCTCAGAATGGAAAATGTATGTTCCATCCCAAACAAGTTCAGGTAATAAACTCTGAAATAACTTTAAAAACTCACTCAAGCAGCGTTTTATATAAAAACTAATTTCTCTCTTATCCCAACTCGCCCTGCCTTTCTGTTATGAAACAGAGTGCATGGCATTTTTAAAGCATTGCTCTGAATGATACTGGGTGTTTCAACCGATTAGGTGCCCTCTGCAGGTGTGATATAAAGCTCCTACCATGAGGGAAAGAGCACTAAAGAGTTACGGGCTATATTATAACTTTCCCCTTTAACCTTTTTTCTTCTGGAAGATAATTTGTTGAATGTGCCTATTTTAGGGCAGCACTGTAATCATGTACAAACAATGCCACAGCAGACAGTGAGACCTTTATTATGAACATTAAAAATTCACATTATTTCACTTACTGCTTTCGGCTCTTCAAGTGCCATCATCTACAACTCTCTGAAACCATACAACAGTCCTGTGCGGTAGGCAGAATAGAAACAATCTCAAGAAATTACATAATACACCTATTTTACATTTAGACAGTGGTTGAATTAAAACTTGAAGCAGAGACTTCTGCCTCCCATTATTCCATACTTCAGTTGTTTAAGAAGGCACACTGGTGGGGAAATAAGCACATTGTTTGTTACATAAAAAGATCAACGGGTAACTGAAAATTATGGCTTTTTCACTTCACATAACACCCCAATTTACACCTGTACTTCTCTCTGAAAAAAAGTTTTAAAAATATACTTGGCAAACATTTATGAAAGCTCCAATAATTTAGAGCACCCAACATACAAATTGTGAAAGCATTTAAGTCACTTCCTAAAGAAACACTACTGGGAGAACTCTAAGATGAAAGAATCTTCTGGCCCAAAGGCAGAAGGCATCCTTAATTTTAAATAATCTATATCTATACCTATAAAACAATCTTCTAAAAAGCAAAAACCCAAACACATCCTTGTTTTAGAAAAAAAATCTGATAAAATACAACAAAATAACTACAAATGAATTGTGAAGCTGCTTTAACAATAGTGAAGCTATTGTTAAAAAAAATGCATCTTTACTGATTCAAACAAAAAGTATCAGTTCATGCACTGCTTAAAATTTTACATCATCTTCTTAGTGAGAAATCTATTAGAGGTTGTGCCTGAATAGCTCTGGAAGGAAATAGAGCTGCAAGAAGCAATGTGTTTAAAAACAAAAAAATCATTGAGAAAAGTATAAAAAACAGTGGCCCAGAGATCCTATTAAATTATAAAAGAGGACTAGGACTCAGGCAGGCCTGAATAAAACCACATCTGATGCTGACTCAGAAGGTCCTTGGAGATCAGTGGTTCCTAAACTGAGTTGCACAATGGAATTACGTGGAGTTTTTTTTTTTTTTTTTACTACTACTATCTGTATCCCACTTCAAAAGATACAAATTAATTGATCTGGAGTGAGTCTGAGAAAGCATTTTTAAAAGCCCCCTGCACCCCCCATGATTCTAATGGACAGCAAAGTTTGGGCCTTACTGAGCCTGAGATGCTACAGAATTGGGGGGGGCCCTATCCCCATCCACCTGGTACCTGGCCCTCAGGTTACTGCAAACCTGGGAACCATGATGATCTGAGTACCTGGGAGCAGAAGGGCCAACCCTCCAAGCAGGCCTTCTACCTGTGCAGGCAGAACCCTTCCTGAAGCATTTCAGGAAGCCCTGCACATTCACAGCTTCCTCGGGGTTCAGGATGCCTCCTGCCCCTCTGGCTTATAAATCAACAATCCTGATGTAAAGCAGAAAGTACCACATGTCCTGTGTGTCTTGACAGGGGAAAGCTTCAGGGTGGGAAATGTGCTAAAAGTGGGATCTTCATTATCTCTTCTTAGTTTTTAGAGGCCCCCGTTCACTTTATTTTTCTTTCAAAGTAAAAAGAAAACAATAATTGATAAGAGTTAGCAATTCATCATTACCCAATCTGGATTTGGGAAAATCAGCTTTGTACTTAATCAGACAAGAATTACACTTCCCCTGCTGACCCGGCAAATGCACTTCCAATATCACTGCTTAGAAATCTTCCTTTTAAAAATGGAGTGAGACAGGATTAAGGGAGAACAGTATCTCTTTCTCCTGCTATTGCTATGAATGAATTCCAACACTTTGGTCAAAGACACAAAAAACTGTACACCTTGTAAACTAAATAAGGAACAGTTAGGTTGCTGAATGGAGCAAGAGAAAAGGGAAAGAAACATGAAGAAAGGCAGTGAAACTGTCATAGCTAACCACAAAAAAAGAAAAAAAAAGAAAAAAGACTGTCAGCAAAAGCTGCTCTGGAGTGGAGGGGAGGAGAAGGAGATAAACCTTAACTTTCCAGGCCTGGCCCGAGGGGAGCAGGAGACAGAGGTCAGGGACAGACTCCTGGCAAGAGCGCGAAGAAATCACCGGAGATCAACATCATCTGACTTAATTATCTAAGAGGCAGAAATTAAGCTCTTGATTAGGACCTCCCAATAAGAAGGTGAAATCACCAAAGCTTTTACCTCTTTCTTGCTTGTTTTTCTGCTCTCTTCTCTGGCAGTCATTAAGTCATAAAGCGCACAGCAGCAGCCAGCCATCCGAACTTCACCATTCGCCCTGGTGACTCAGAAGCAGTCCTTAAGTTCTGATTGGTTTAAAACACATCTAAAACTTGCTCTGCATCGAGAAGGTGACTTGCACACTTCACCAGCTGATTTTTCTTCTTCCAATTAAGTATTGCTGTTGTAGTTCTTTTTCCTCGTGCATTATTCATTGAGCATTAATCCCCCAACAACTGGTCTTTGCAGGGAAACTTTGCTTTTTAAAAATCAGTATGCATTTAATAAACAGTTGGGCTTGGCTCTGCTGACGGGCACGCAGCTTCTCAAGGCAAAGCTGTGAGCTTGTCTCTGCTTGCACTGCTGGGCCCCTGTCTCTGCCATTTGGTGAAATACCCTTTCTGCCTCTCTCGACTAATAGACTCTCTTCAAAAATGGAAGTCAATCCATGGGCAACACAATGTTAAACCGCCCAAGGAAGAATTAAATATTTCAGAAGAGAATATGGTAAAAAATGGTAACTGCTATTTTAGATTCTTTGAAAATTTAAGTAGCAGAGCAAAAAATAGAAAGTGGCTTATGCTTGGTACAATGGATCTAAGTTCGCTTTTGTGAAATTCTTAATTGTGCACAGGGA
The DNA here is from genome assembly GCF_023851605.1 of Tamandua tetradactyla. Lineage (NCBI taxonomy): Eukaryota > Metazoa > Chordata > Mammalia > Pilosa > Myrmecophagidae > Tamandua > Tamandua tetradactyla. The sequence goes on from NC_135341.1 coordinate 43,101,248, forward strand.
AGACAACGAAAACAGCAATAAGCTTGAACACCAAGTGTTAATACTGCTGGCCCCCCAAGACTAAAAGGGGGGCCTGGCTGCTCCAGTTAAAGACGATGTGCTTGAATTTGGGGGGCCCAGAAACTGTTCGAATCCCTTAGGTGCGAAAAGAAAATGTGATTTGAAAAATGAAAATTGACCTACTTCCCTTCCCTCTTCACAGTAATGTAAGAAAAAACAAAACCTTCACTCTGGGGACGAATGGGCTCTGGAGGTGGGCACCCTAGCTGGGGTCCTGGCTCCACAGTTACCAGCCCCAGCCTTGAATATTGCTTAGCCTCTGGGCAGTTCAACGGATCTGGACAAGGGGCAATGCTGGGGAGAGCCCGCCTGGGGGAATAGGTGTGAGGGTTAAACAGGTTGCCATGAATCCCGGCCCGGGGTGAGCAATCAATATGTGCTAGATTATGATGATACAATAATGAAATGGACTTAACCTGGATCCGTTTTTCTGCAGAAGTACAAAGAGAAAGCACTCTTTCCTCTGTGGACCGAGGCAAACCAGGTAATTGTAAAAATGCTGCAATCATTTTTCTATTCTGCACTTTTACAATCCAATTTATTGCTAGGGTCCTCACAGCTGCTTTCCCAAGCCCTTCCAGAGCCCACAGACTGTGGTTAAAACATATTAGGTGGAATCAGAATAGCATGTTCAAGTATTTATGTATTTATGGCTTGCCTCAAAGAGGCACAAGTGATGTGACTCGAACTGTTTTAATTTGCTACACCTTGTTTCCCTCCGCCTCGGGGTGCTAGGAGGGACAGGAGCTGCCTGGCGTAGTGAGTTCTGCACACTGGTGTGTGTGGTTGAGTGGGGAGAATGGGTTGCAGCCAGCGAGGGGAACGCACAGTTCAGAGGTGGCCTGCTTCTCAGCAGTTGGTAGCACCTTCTCAGCACTCCAGCCCACGGTATGGCTATTTGACCTGGAGGCCACTGCCATCCCAGGCAGGGGCCTGTGTAGGTCCTGAAGGTGCCTCCATCTCCTTCCTTGTGCAGGCTGCGTGTTTACAGACCCATCGGGTTGAAGAAGCCTCCGTTCACACATGGTGTGGGGGTGTGTGGGGTGGGGCAGCCTGCACCGTGTTGAAGACCTGTGGTTCTGCAGACCAGCAAAGCCACAGGTTCTCACGACAGGGGTTAATGACAGTGAGGCCAAAAGCCCAGTCAAGGAGCACGGCCACTTGAGAGGGCCTGCTGGGATTACACTCCACACTTGCCACTTCTTAGCTGTGAGGCCTTGAGCCAGTCCCTTAGCCTCTGTGGGCCTCAGTTTCTCTGTCTGTGAAATGGAGATGATCAAACCTACCTCAGAGAGTAAGGGGAGGAATTAAATGCTTCTGAAGCACTGGGTGGAGTAGGACTTTGGATGTTGGCTCTAGCATTAGAGAATTTAGAAGTCTGGTTCTCCCCAAGTCCACCTGGCAACCCAGCTCTGGGCTCCCCATCTAACTGACATTCTTCCAAGTCCCTGCAATGCCTCACTGAAAGTCTTTGTCCTGCTGTGTCCTAATGCCTCATTCCAGTCTACTCTCAAATATCACCTTCTTTATGAGACTTTTCCAGTTCCCTGCAGCCAGCTATCTCTCATCCCTGGCACGTTACGACACCACCATGATGCAAGCTAGGAAGTGCCAGGTAGCCTCACTGCCAGTGCCCTGGAGGGCCAAGAACACAAAGGTTGTGTCTTTTTTATCCCTCTCTCTGCCCTCTCCACTTCACCCTGGCTGTGGCTTGCACTCAGTAGGTCCACACATGCTTTGACTGAACTGTAAGTTTGCTACCCCAAACTAAATGCCTCGGCTTTCAGAGATCCCCAAATCCAGGTCTGGTGGGATGTTATATTAGGTGTGCAACCCGATCAGACATAAAGGAACACACCAGATCCTCCCAGGATATAAGACAAGTCCCTGCTGCCGAGGGCACCACGAAGAGTGGCTATGTATGGGTATCAGGAAAAGGGCACCGAACGTGAGACTCCCTCAGGATCCCCAAAAAGGCACACAGTGGCCTAGGGCGGAATTCCTTCATTTATGAAGGAATGTGCCTAGACAAAAGCCCTGATGTGAAGAAGAAATACCCGTCCATTTCTAGATATGATTGTTTGTGAAACAGGGGAGGGGAAGACAGACTTTGATAATTCAGTCTTGTGCTTCTGGCTGTGCCTGGCACGCGATGAGCTGTTGTATATAGAGTGCTTGGTTCTGTGCCTGGCACATATGTGCGTAATAATGCTTGCTCTAAATGCGCTGCCGATGCTGCCCCTTAGAGCTGGGGGTGGGGAGCTTTCTCCAATTCCTCCCGGAGTAAACTAAGTCTCTGTAAATCCAGTGCGAACAAGAGATTAATGGTGATCCTGTTTTCCTTGATGAGCTTGAGTGGGTGAAAAGAAATAATCAGGAAATGATAACTAGACCCAGGCATGTCTAGGTCACTTATGCTAATAAATGCTGCAACCTGGCTTTCAAAGAGAAATTTTAAGAAAAGACAGTGGAATGGAGGTGAGGATGGGGTGGAGTGGAATGAAGAGGTTGGATAGCGGTTTTCCCACCTTCTAGATATTAATTTTCAAAATAAACTATCTCATGTCAGTAAAGATATCTCTAGCTCTCAACTTGTTACCCAAAGATGAAGAGGCGAGTATTAACAGGTAACAAGCAAAACTTGGGTCCTTCTTAGCAAAGGTGGCCCCCGTGAGAGTCTGAGAAATCACTCTCCTCAAATGCCCTTTGCTTTTCAAATCCAGTAAAATATAACAGCCCTCTTCAGCTAATGAGTGAAATGGGTGCTGGGGATGTGCCTTTTTGAAATTTATTGGTAACAATCTAGGGGAGGGGAGGCTAGGCTTGCAGAGAACGGGTGCGTTAAGGAGGCGTTGAAGGAAACTGGTGAGATGTCTGCCTCCATCCATGGACTCAAATCACCCCAAGGAGCTGAAGAAAAACACTTTTAGTGTGTGTGGTGGGTAGAAAAGGGGATGAAAAAATGTCCAGCGTATGAATTAGAGAACCATTCCAAGGCGACGTTAATCAGCAAGCCCCACGGCTGCGAGGAGGAGCCAGGCCTATTAGCAGGTAACTGACAATGTGCAAGAAACGCTTCACCCCTAGCAGAATCTGCAGTGAGGTGCAGGGCGTTGTTTGTTCAGAAAGGCTGCTGAGGGCAATTGGCAGTGGGGTAACAAGGGCTCACTGCCACAGGATGCATTTTTTTCATATAGGAATTCGCCATCTGGTTCTCATACCTGTGATCACCCGGCTTCTTGTTTGTTTTTGCCTCCTTAAGCTTTAGAGACGGTCTCCCTCGCTACTCAGAGTGGCTCCAGAGACCAACAGCATCTACCTGGGGAGCTGCTTGGAAATGCCAATCTTCAAGACTCTGCCTGCTGCACCTAACAAAGACTTCAGCTCACAAATGTGCATGTGAAAGCTTGGGAAGCCTTGCTCTAGTGCAATCCTTGATAAAATGCAGCTTCTGATGGACTGAAGAGGAGTGAGAAAAGGGCTGCTTCATTTAAGAAAATTATTCCCAAGTTCCAGAGGAAAGAAACAAAGAGTTTGTCAAGAGTTTGGAAAGTCTGGCTTCTGCTAATTTCATAAAAGCAAGTCATAGGGCAGAAAGGCTCATAAACTGCTGGGAGCTCACCTCATATTTTTCATGAGTTACTAAAGTATATTTCTTCTTTTCTCTTTAACTCGGTTTTTACTTTTCTTTTCCTGGAGGAAGTCTGACCAGTGATAAATCCCTGGCACTGGTCAATGAATTCAAAGCCATCCCGTCCATCTTGGCTGTATTCCATCTCCCCTTCCCCCCACACCTTACATGGCTCCCTCCCCTGAGCACAGGCATCACAGTTTGCTCTTACCTCCCACCATCACCTGCTCAGGCCGCCTACAACCCACCCCCTTCTGCCTTCATCTCCATTAACCTGCCGCTGCACCCGCATCATCTCCTGCTTCTCTCACCCTGCAGCTTAGCTGCTGGTGAGCCAGGGTCTTCTGCGTGCACTTCCAGATCTCTCTTTGTCATCCAGCTCTGGGCTCCCAGTCACCCCTGGCTCATGAGGTTGGGACACTGATTCCGGGGCTCACTCTCTGCAGGTCCCTCCCACACAGTCCTTTCCATCTCAGGGATCTGGTGACAGTTTGCTCCTCTTTCCCTACAGGGGGCCTGCTCTGTTCCCAGTCCTGGGTACCATCTACCTCTGTGGCTCCCCCACACCTGCCTACACTTCTGCACAAGTCCAAGTTACTCAAATTCATTTGAGTGTGCCATCTCTTTCCTCCTGGGCCGCTACCCTACACATCTCATGCTCTTGAAGGTCCTCAATGGCCTTTTCTTTCACCTTCATTCTCTTTGTCCTTTCTGTTCCATCTGATAGACAGTTCCCCTTGACTGTCCCCTACAGCCATAGTCAGAGGCTTCTTTTGCTTTCCAAACAGACTCCCCCCAGCCTCCCTCAAGAGGCAGCATCGTTTTTCTGTCCTAGGCTTCCCCACTGCTAGCATCTCATCCCTCCCCCAGTCCATCAGAGGGTCTCAGATTTGTTATGCTCAGAGAGGCCTTAGACCTCCTGGTCCAACCCAACCAGGGCACTGAAGCTCAGTGAGTGCCCCGCCCAAGGCCACCTGGATGGTTTAGAATTACAAGGTCATGCTCTTTCCATCTCACTCCTGTTTCCTGACATGGGTCCCTGACAATGAACGTTACACCTGCACCCTCCTCTCTATGTCCATTGTCCATGCCCCATCTCCAGCCCTTGATTCTCTCCCAACATTCTCTCCTCAACCTCCCTGATGACTTCTCCATTCCAGTCTCAGTCACCCCACCCGCTGCAACAAATGAATCATTTGAAAAATAACATTTTTAACATTTCGCTCCTTAACTCAAACCTGCTTTGGGTTTCCTAGTTTGCACAAGCCCCTCTCCCTGGCCTGCAATCTGGGTATCCCACTAGCCAGCCCCACGAGGGCCTGCAGCCTCCTCTCCCCTGTGGGGATCCTCCCCTTGCTGCCTCCTCCCACCAGCCCTTGGCTCACCTGGACCCTGGTGAGAATGTGGCCTCATTCACCTCTCCGTCCCCATTCCAGCCCCTGGCCACTGCAGGAAACCCAAAGGGGCTCTCCCTTTGTCTTCATTTCCTACAGTTCCTTATTTTCTGTCCCATTTATCATCACACAATTAATCATGTCCTACTTTGTGACTTCTTGTCTGGCTGCCTTGAATGGCTACTAAAGTCACACATTTAACTCTTTAGCAGCCCCTGTCTAACTGCCCCAACTGGACCCACAGCTTTCTGAAAAGTGGCTGTTTATTTTGTGCATCTCTGTATCTCTCTCAGCATCTAGCAGAATGTGATATAAGCAGAAGATGCCTAAGACGCAGCTATGGCCCTCCATTTTATGACCGGGACATAAATAAATAAAAAGATGGCCAGGACCTTTTGAGTCTCTGAGTGTCCTGTGAACCACAGAAGGTAAAGGAACTTTCCAATCCCTGCTGTCTTTCAAACTGCCTAAAATAAGATTTCTAATGGCTGGTTTCTGTTTTCTATATAAATCTGGCCTCATTACAGCTGATTAAATATAGTACAAATTCCATTTAAATATAGGTTATGACTTACAGATGAAATGTTTCTATTTTCCAAATTATGTGAGACAGTAGCCCCCTGGCCCAGGCTTTCAGGGGCAAGCCACCCCGTCACATCTTCCCTGGAGAGTTACAACCTCTTCCCAACTGTCCACCTCCCTTGATGTGTGCCCATTCCAATTCATTCTCCCCACTGCAGCCAGAGTGATTTTTAAAAAAAATTTGCAAAGTTAATCATGTCATTCTCTACCAGCTGACTTTTTACCTTCTCCAGGCCTCCAGGTTCACCCCTCTCGCAACTCCTTCCAAATCCTTCCACCCAGCAGCCTTGGTAACCCACTCTTCCTGTTTTTGCCTAAATGTCACCTAGAGTCCATCCACATGCCCTCCAGCCTGCGGGGCACAAAAGAAGAGGCAGAGATTTTGATCTGATTCCCCAATGTGACGGGCACACAGCAGAGGCCTGCACAGGAAAGGTGCTCAAAGAGTCAATTTCACTTTTTTCATGATGGCAATGGGCTTAAACTATTTAACTATATTTAAATATATATATAGGGACTTCAGAGGAGGGGAGCTACTTGAAAGGGTTTATTCCCTGATGTGCTAAAATGCTTCATTCTTGTCCTAAATTAATCTGACCTATAATACCCTCCAAAATCTGTTCTTCCTTTGCAATGGAATGCTCAGAGTGTTGTGGAGGTGACAAGGCTGAGTGAGGTTCCAGTATCTGCCAGAGGTAGCAGATACATGTCACTAAGGAAAACCAACCACTGAGTAACCTTGGATAAGTTACTTAGATGCTGGGCCCTGGTTTTCCCTCCTGTACAATGGGTTTAATCTTAATCTACCTCAAATGACAAATCTAAACAACTCTTCTCCAAATCAATGTAGCAGATACTACTGGTGCCCAGCCCACAAGTCCTGGGCAAACTGCACCCTTCACCCCGCCGCAAGCCTGGCTTCTCTGCCCAAGGCTTCCTCCCGAAGTGCTGGTACATCAATAGCACAGGAGCAGCCCTTGGCCAAGGAGGGTGGGAGCTTCTGGATGAATGCCTGACCCCGTTCCTCAAGCCCAGGTGGCCAGAGCTACCTATTCCATGATGAGTGCTGCTGTCTGGATACCTTCCTCCCCTGCCTCATTTCCCTCCAACCCTGACCAGCACTGTTGGGGACCACCTTCCAGGCAAATCACATGCACTTGAATCCCAGTTTCTGTGTTGGCTTCTGGAGGAATCCAAACCGAGACTTACAGACCAACCACCCAAACACATAGAAACCCAGCCACCCACCGCGCTGAGAGCCAGCACCACGCTCATCATGCCTGAGGGCAAAGCTGAAGGAGGAGATGGGGAGGCAAACATGGACTCTGCGGAGTGAGAACCTCATCATTTACCCAATGGCTGCAGGGCAGCTGCTCTCAGTGGGGGAATCCTGACCTGAAATCAGCCTAGAAATGTTCTTGGAAAATGAGTGGGGCTCAGGATGGCAGCTGCAGGTTCCTGCTAAGAAACACCAAGCTGTCCTTCTAGCTAATGGCTGGCCTTGCCCACCAAGTGCACCACTAGCGTCCCACCCCAGGGCAAAGCCACAATTTTCCAACACCATCCTCACCTCTGGTGGAGACCTGAGGGACCAAGGCCTGAACCAAACAACGCTCCTGAAGAGACACTCTCCCTGCCTTGCTTCTGAGGACGCCAAAAACATCCAGGGGCATACCACAGTCTCACCTGGGCTTAAGCAGCCACGGGGAGACACAAACTAGGAGGATGCATCAGTCTAGATCAAATACCAACTGGGCCAGGCCCCCAGGGGCAGAATCTGCTCACACAACACGTGCAGAAGGCCAGGTCTGACCTCTCTTGCTGGTGCCCTTTATCTCTTCAACGGCAAGGCTTGCTCTGCTACACTAAACCCTTTCCATCAAGCTGCCACAAGGCTCTGTAATGTCAAAGCAGTAAGACATGAGAGAGAGCAAGACTTTAGAACGAGTGGACATCTTTAACACCCATCTGTGGAGCTGCCGCTATCATTTTAAGTTGATTTCATGTAGTTAAGGAGGTCACGGATATTATCTTCTGTCCTGCTTCAGCCCCTGCCATTAGGAGAATGACCAATTTTCATTGTTTCAGCTGAAAATCCTCAGCTATGACCACCACAGTTACTCTTGGACAGTTTCGTTTGTTTTAAGAAACTGAGGCACTGATTACAAACTGGAGCCTACTAAATTCAGCAAAACCAATGTGTAGCACTGCTTCTTCGTCAGCTGATAACTTATTTCACTTGGCCCACCAGGGTCAGGAGTCATATCTGCTCATTCAACAAATCTTATCAAATGCCTGCCCTCCATCTGGAGTACTGGCTGAGGGAAGAGGGGACACAAAGCAGCTGGGGATAGGCGCCTGCCCTCTGGGAGCTTCCATCCAGTCCCAGACAATGGGGTGAGGACCCACAACAACAAGCACTTACAATGTGTCAACAGGTCTTTTAAATGCCTCACATATACTAACTTACTTAACGCCCTTTGAGGATAATTATTACTATCCCCACATCACAGAAGGAGGAAACAACAATGCCCCTAATCCAATGTCTCAGAGTTCTGCAAGGTCCTTGGCTCCTAAGCTAGCCTTGATACATGAATGAAAGGTGACCCTGTGGGTTTTATGTATAACTGCTCTTGCCTCCTGGCAGAAGAATATGGGAAAGTAAATAGTAGCTGATGTGCTACGATAAAGAGCCAGGAAGAATTCAGAAAGCTCCAGTGAGCACAGAAAAAGTATATCTTCCATTAGCTTTTCGGGGTCTGTTATTTCAATGGTTACAACCACTGAGGCAGGGATGTGAGGCAGGAGTGGAAACTTGGCTTTGATGGAGAAAGGAAATTTCCACCAAACTCGCGGTTACTTGTAGCAAGCTGCAGAGAGCTGAGAAGCGGAAGCCCCAGTTTCAGAAAATAATTCACAAACAAATTGCCAATCAACACAGCTCCAACTCCCTGGCAAGTTCCTCTTCAAAACACTGAAGGAAATTTATAATCTCTTTTTCCTGGGCATATATCAGCCTACATTTTTGACAGGCAGTAATGGAATATAGGTTTCCTGCATGCTTCTATTTTCCTTGTTGTTGGTTCTTTCACTTGCTTTCTGTCCTTTCTGCTCTCGTAGCATTGAATCTATTTTGTGATCCTGACATATCTAGTGACCCAGACTTGCATCAGGCTTGCTCAGAATTTTAAGTACAGTTTTCATCCTGACTTTCCACGGTTTACAAGTTTCTCCCTTTTTCCTGGCCCCTCATCCTTGGCATGAAAGAACATGTGGTCTCTTTACCTAGAATGGGACACTAAAAGTGAGCATCAATTTTTGACCATGGAGAGACCAGAGACAAGAACCACCTTCAAGACAGGCTTTCTCAAAAGGTATGAGAGGAGAATACTAGGAAAGGCACAATAGAACAACAGTGGTTTCAAAGGCACAGGATTTGAGGTTCCTAGAAGGTACCCTATAGATCAGGGCTTCTCACTTCCATGTGAGTCTCCTGCAAATTCTGATTCAGCAGATCTTGGGTCGAGTCTCAAATTCTGTTCCTCTAACAAGCTCCCAGGTGATACCAGCACTGCTGGTCCGTGGACCACACTGACTGGCAAGATTATAGATACCCTAATCACTTCCAGATGAAGACACTGAGGCTCTGAGTGGGGAAATGACTTGGGGTCAGGAAGGTGAGAGTAAGAAAGAGATTGAGTCTAAAATATGGATCTGGGATTCCTGGCCCAGGGTACTTGCAAAAGACTAGTTTAAATAGCAACAGATGATAGGGGTGAGGAGTTCATCCTCCCCTCATATTCAGTCTTGGGGAGGACTTTACTTGGAGATCTTTCGTAGATTTTAACCCTAGTGGGTGATGTGAAGAACCTAAAACAGATGATTAGCGTTTAGAGTCACTGATTTCTCTATGCCCTCAATTTTTTTCTTTTTAACTGGAGCTCTTAAAAGAAACAAAGAGGACTGATATTAAAACTATAGTGCTTTCAGGGAAAAAAAAAACAAAAAACAGCTGTCTTCTATTACCTGCAGCCACAAACAGAATGATTCAGACCCTGCAGGAATTTGAACTTCCTATGTTAATAAGAAGACATTTGTATAACACTCTTTAAGGACACTGTTTTTGTTTTTTTTTTTTTCACTGCTCTGAATAACAAAAAACACAGGGTTAGCAGGTATAGTTTCTGGAAGAGATTGGTAAATGAAGTGACTGAATGGCTGGTTCCCAAGTGAGCATGTCCCCCACCCAGGCCCAGAAACCTGAATCTGTACTCAACTACCTAACTGATCCTAATGCCAGGACAATTTAGGAACTACCGGATTAGACGGCCTCTCAAACTGCCTTTCAGCCTGCAATGGTGCCGATGAAACAGGAAGGGGACGGCGTTTCTCCTGGGCCACCGGTGCTGAGGTGGTGAAGGCACATCACAGGAGGGGACCCTTCTCAACAGTTAACGCCCATGGGACCCTGCCCTGTTTTCATGTGAAAAGGACCAAAGCCACTCATGGCAAGGAGGGGCCAGCCATGGGCAAGGGGATCTGGATATTTCAGAATTTATCAGAAAAGAAGAAAGCGAGCAAAGCTGAGGTTGTAATCTCAAAGTGTCGATGGAGGCATTTCTAGAAAACAAAGATCCCTTGTGAGAGCTTTTGAGAATCATTCAAATGCAAAGCATTTGATATGAGACACATTTTCTCTAAACATGTGAACAGCTTGCTGGGTGATTCTGTGCAGTGAGAGCAGGCCCAGGAGGACAGTGAACGGAGGAGGGTGACTCCAGGCTCTCCCACTGCCTGCAAGGAGCGGAGGCCAGTGGAGGGAGGTTCCACCAAATGAGCCTCCAGGGATGGGGAAACTCTGGTAAGAGGCATTACCGGCACCAGTTCTTACCCCACCCCCATCCCGCACTTTGCAGGTGAACTTGCAGCTCCCCCCACTGCAAGGGGGAGAGGAGTACGCATTTCTGCTCCTTGACTTAGGGTTTGGCTAAGTTGCTGTGGCCACAGAACTAGGCAGAGTGATGGTGTGCTGTCCTGAGCCTAAGTCTCAAGAGGTGATGTGTTTCCTTTGCCCTCTTACTCCTGGTGCCATTGCCAACATTCCAACTACCTCACCGGCCTATGGAGGACAAGAGGCAGGAGGAACAGAGCTACGAGGAGCACAGCCACCCAGCTGCAGCCGAGGGCTTCATGTGTTATCTCTGCAGACATGGGATATAACACATGATTAAGTCACTGAGTTCCGGGGTGGATGGTGCATAATACAGCCAGAGCTAACCAGGACAGCAACCTTGGAGAGGAAGCAACTAGCACAGGGCCATGCTCAACATGCCAAGTCCCTGTTCTCCTCAGGGCAACTCCACACCCCAGAAGACAGATGACTTGCTGCTAATAGAGGGAACACGATAGAGTAAGAGGTCATCACTGACGCCAATGTCATGATCCCTTCCTCTAAATGGAGCTCTTTGCTCACAATCCTACATACAATGAAAAACAGAAACCGTGGTTGGCTGGAAAAGTGACACTTTTGCTAATAAAAAGCACGTGCTCACCAACACTTTACCATGTCACATGCCTTTTGCCCAGGTCTCCTGGTGCTTCAAAAACACTTACACATTCATCATTTGGAGACCAGAGGCTTCTCTTCCTAACACCCCAACAAAGAGAAGCAGCTAACTCTTGGCCCCAGGGCCCTTTACTAGGCTTCTGGGCTGATTGTTTCCTCAAAAAGAAGGACAAGGAATCCCACGGCCTTAGAAAAGGAACGCAATTACTAAATAATTTCCTGTCTATCCAACTGCTTGTCATGTCAGAGTTTCTCATGGAACCCAATCTGGCTCAGATTCTTTCTGGCTGTGCATTCTCAGAGAAACCAAACTTTGTTTCCTCAACATAAAACCTTCAGAGATGCTGTTGCAGCTATAGGTAATAACTATGTAAGAAATAATGACTGGCCCTGTCCTTAAACATGTAGGTAACTCAAGGGTAGTTATCTTATCAGAGAGCAAAGAAAGCAGGGCTGCCATGTGAGACTGTGTAGGTTGTTAACTGCACAATGACTCCTGGCCAAGGACAAGCCTTGCTTCCTGTGTGGCCTGCAGCTGTCCAGAGAGAAGGGACCCTGTCCAATTTGGGCAAAGGGGATATGACAGCCCTTAAATTCAGAGTGCTGAAGGTTAAACATACATTTGGACTGAAAGAAAAATGATCACTCTTAACTCAATGACTTGCAAATAATACAGCTTAAAAAAAAAGAATTGCCAGCCAGTTTCCCTTTAGCCTGGAGGTTCTAACGCAGTTGCTCTGGAATCTGTCCTTTAAATCAACACCTGCAGTGTTATTCATATATGCACCAATATCTGAGAACCACTGCATTTTCCCCAGTCTCCTTGGCTCAGGCTTGGGCTCTTTGGAGCCAAGAGCAGGTCAAACAAACAAACGAGAAAACAAACGAAGGAATACGCAAACAGGAAATAATCTCCAGCAGTTCAAGTTTAAATTCTAGGATTAAAATCTAGAAAAACCCTGCGTCTTGTTTGTTAGAGTTTCAGGAGACCAGGGCTCCCCAAGGTTGGGGTGGGAAGAAGCCAGGGCACGGAAGGTGGCGTGTGGCTGAGGAGGTAGCTTGCAAGAAGCAGGGTCCCTAATAAGTAGCCTCTGATGCACACTAATGACAGGAAAGAGCCTGGCCACCAAAGACAATTAAAGAGGATGAGATTGCACACTCCAGCGAGTCGGGGAGCACGGGGGGACCTTATTATCCATCTGTCTTGCTTAATAGGAGCTAATAGTTGGAAAGGAATAAAAGAATGGTGTGTGAAGTTTAGTGCCAATATAGTCTAATATGCATGCTATGTTTTTATTTCAAAGAGGATAAAGGCCCAAATTTTATACTGAAAACAAATGTTGAAAATTAATTATAAAGAAGACACCAGAGGACCTCGAGCCTGTTCCCTGGGTGACTGATTAAATGCCTGCCTCATTTAGACTGGTATAAACCCAATCTCTTGGAAGAAGGCCAAAACTCTTTGCCAACGTCCACAGAGACTCTCCAAGAAAATGATCCTGATGCCAGGAAAGAGAAAAACATACTCACCACTGCTGCCCAGAGCCAGCCACCACCACAGAGTGGGATCTGGCCAAGAGCAGGAAAGCTGAATGACTCTGCAAGGTCAAAGAAGGTCAAGGGCATCCTTCTAAATCTGAAATTGATCATCAAGGAACCAAATGAAAGAGGCTTGCTCAGGCCCATGACAAAAGTGTGGCCCAAAGAGTTCCTACTCTGCAGGCTTAGGAGGTATGGGGGCTTATTATTTTCCCCCCTAGATTTTGTTGCGTTTCAGAGACTACCTTCCCCATTCTCAGAATGTGCAAGCTCTAACTGAAGATTTTAGAGCTAGGAACTAAGCCAATGACTCCATTATCTTTTGAATTCTAAAATTATACTTTCATGGCAAGATAATATTTTCCTTGTCAAAATAAAACTAAAAGATTACCAAAAGGGCGACGTCCCACTTCAAAAGACATTCCCCATCCCCAAATACTTGTTCTTTCTTTCTTGCCCCAAAGGTAACGGCTATTAGCAGTAGTCCTTCCAGACCCACAGAAAATTTATAGAATTGTTTTATGTAGTATTTTTCCACTGATAATAACACACTGGGCATATTTTTCTACAAGTCACATTTGTCTTAAACAGTTCTTGGAAATAATTCATGTTGGTACATATGCTAACTGCAGCATAATATTTGAAAATGTGAATACGGTAACTCTATGTTCAACATGAAATGTCTACATTTCTTGTACTGATATTTAGGGTTGTTCACAATAGGTCCCAACCTATGTTTTCTACTTTATATTCTACAGTTCTCCCCTCCACCTCCACGGACTCCAAACCAAGTGGAACCATTTGCAGTTTCCCACTACAGGAGGCAGGCATTTCAGTGGAGGACTGTGTCATTTATCGTCCTTTCCCATCCTTTAAAGCCAGCACCCACACCACGTGGCAGTCATCACATCCCCTTGAACTTCTGGTTTATTTTATATGGATGCCCTTGAATAGGGCCCTTACCACTTCTGCTGGGATTCGAGTAATTAATGGGCTATTCTCATCTCTCCTTTTAAGACAGTGAGTTTCTTCAGAGAAAGGACATAGTCGGTGTTCAACATGTTTTTATTGAATTTTTTAGAAAGGTATAACAAAGCCTTACTGATTCTCTGCACTGCTTAGGGAGAAGAAGAGCAAAAGCTCAAGAAAGAAATTGGACTATGGATATATTTTGTTCCCTCTTCCCTTTCATCATACATCCTTCAATCCATGTATCTTCCTTCTGTCCTTCTACCCCTCCCTCCATCCTTGAAAATGCACCTCTCAGATCTCTGACTACAAGGAACTTATGACTGACCACCTCATGGCTTGGAGTGAGTTAATTCATGTAAAGCGTGGACAGTGCCCGGCGGGTAGTGACCCCCCAGGTCAGTACTGTACAGACGTGCCAAATGAAGTGAAAATAATGGCTACTACTTGTGGGGTTCATGTCCGAGCCGGTACTAAGGTGCCCTACTTCCTGGCAGCTCCCTCACCTGGAAGAGAGTCTTCTACTTTTCCTAACTTTCATTGTATTCTCACAATCTGGGATTTTGATAGTTTCCGTTTGAGAGTTAAAGGAAGCACCTGCACAGAGAAATGAGTGGACTGCTTGAACGGTCACAATCGGTAACCAGGGGAGCCCTTGGGCACAAAGACTCTCAGTGAGCTCCTCCAGCCTGAGGAAGTGGAGGCCAAAGGATATTTGGAGGTGAGGTCTGTAGAGTAACATGGGCTTCATGATTCCTTTTCACCTCCATGTGGTTGCTGGAAGGCATAATATGCTCAATACATGCTAAAAAAAAAAGCTGGATTTTTTTTTTAACCAGACTATACCATCAGGAAAAGATGGGGTCCTACTCTCAGCTGAAGTCTCTTAAGAGTCTAAGATTCCACAGCCTCCCCAGCATAAGCCCTTTCAGTTTCAGACATCTAGTCTAAAGCGCTTCTGCTGCAGCTGCCTCCCCTGCAGCTGAGTTTCTCTGACTTTGAACGGTGTGAACAGTCTTTTCCTGGCCATCCAGGCTGGTCGGGTGTCTCTCCCTATGTGCTCCTGGAGCTCTGAGGTATCTGGTCACCTAGTCTCTTACCAAGTTGAACCATATCACCTCCTTCCTGGAGAAGAAAAAGAGTTCCTGGAGGGCTCGAGGGAGAAGACGGCCCCGTGACAAAGTGGGCCAGAGAAAATGTGCAGGAATACCACTGGGGTGCTGCCTGGACTTTAAAGATCAGCTAAAAACGCAGATTCAGCTGAAGGAATGAACAGCCCTCTCTGAGCTGTCACCCCCAATCCTAGATGCTACACTCTGCTCCCCTTCTCCCACTTAGCTCCCACGCCTCACAGAGCTGACTCCCTCTTCTCAGACAATGGTGATTGGCCCATCACTATCTGCCAACTCTAGGCTCTGCAGGCGGAACCTGTCCGTATCTTCATTTCTCAGTTCTTCCTGCATTCATTCTTTGAAAATCAGCCATTAAAAACATGCCTGTTTATCAGTATCCTTAGAGCTATTTTTCTGATTGGTTGTTTCTTGTTTTCCACCTGCTTCCACTCATCTGTGTCTGAGACTCTATCCACCTGCTTACACGTCTCTTAGAGTGCCTCTACCCCTGCTCCTTATCATTCTTTTCCTGTCCCCTGCGCATGGATACCTGCCCTGACCCCCATTCTCATCCTCTCAGCAAAGCTGGGCGGCTCACCTGAGCAGACAGGACCCAGGTGACTTAGACGGAGACGCTTGCAGCTGGAGGGCTGGATGACTGGCCCCAGACCTGCTGAGCCCCTCAGCAAGTCTTCACACACCATCAGTTTTCAGGGATGCAGGGAACATATTTTGGCAAACAAGTGCCTGAGAAACAGCTCAGGAGTTACTGGGCAGGAACCAGCAGTTTGAACGGATTAAAATGAACACAAACAAGACCTACCCCAAGTGTTTCAGCTGACAGAACTGGCAAAAGAGAGAAGGTAGACAAAAATAATTCTCATCAATTTTGTTTCTCACACTACAGTGAATGAGCTATGAAGGCTGGCAATAAAAATTTTTAAAAAAGGATAAAGGGTAAACCAAGAAATTTAATTTTTTTTAAAGTTAGATGAACACTAAATATATTCCTATGTTTTAATGGATAAAAGGTAAGTTAGAATCTAGGAGAAAATCAGAAAGTAAACTCAGTAATCTGTGGTGCTCTTCATCAAAGAAAAGGGGAAAGAAAGCATAACTTTTTTAACAGAAGCATTCAAATCCCTCAATTGAGTTAATTAATTAGCTACCTTAATTTTTATTTCAAGTTTACTAAACACACACGAAAAATTATTCAGATCTTTACATGGAGAAGAAATTATTTTCAAGTTTGCACTGTGCTTCAGCTTACTGAACACACCTCTAAATAATTTATAGGACCTATGGGGTCAGCATCTACCACGATGCCAGGAGAAGACCCGTCCCCACCTTTGTATTTTATTCTTCTTTGATGAGACTAAGACATTATATGCTGCCCGGAGGAGAAGATGACAGGTAACAGTTTGCTCCCATCCCTCCATCAGCATCATTCCTAAATATATTTCAAATGTGACTCTCTCTGTCGGTTGGATAAGGACTCTGATTCTTCCCACGGAGAGGCAAGGCTACCCCAAAGCATCACCAAAATGTATTCCGGGAGCCTGTGCTGGTATCAGGAGTTAGCAGCCCTGGGAGAGCTGGATGTGATAAGGACCAACCCCTCCAGTTCACATGCAAAACCAACCCGATCAGCCTTTTAAAATCTGTCAAATAAGGTGCTGACTGATTCAGGCACAATCCCTGTCCCCTCAAACCATCAGTTTTTGGTATTCCGCTTTTTCCTTTCCATTAATACATCTCAAGGTGACCCTCCATTAAGGGGCTGGCATTTCCACAAGTGTGTTTCTGGGAGCAAGGGCTAACCCTCTCTAAAACAGCATCCTATGAAACTGCGGGTAAAGGGGTTCTAATACTGCTTGTTATCGGCAGGGAAAGTTGGGATTCACAGCAAACATAGACCTTCACTGGGGTGAACCCCCACCCTATAACCGACATATGTTTTCAGGGATGAAAGGCAGGTCACAGTTGTATAAGTGAAGAAGGACCGACATTACCTCCGTTGTCCCATTAATCACATTTAATGCCTAAGTCTAATAATGTTATCTTTGCTCCCAGTTCTAAGAGTCTATAATTTAACCTGAGCACTCTTCCCCAAAGTGTGAATCGGGTTCATACACACTCTCTCTCAACTTTCTTTGTGCTTCTGTATTAGAAAAGCAAAATGTCACTTCTCTCAGATATGAAAGGCTCAAGGTCAATTTAAAAGAATAGAGAAGGGCGGTGCCACGGTGGCTCAGTGGCAAGAATTCTCGCCTGCTGAGCCAGAGACCCGGGTTCGATTCCCGGAGCCTGCCCATGTGAAAAAAAAAATAGAGCAATTAACTTCCTAGCAATTAACTTCCTAAACTGTAGCATGTTGGTAAAAACACCATACGCTCAAAAGTTATGAATGTTTGCGTTTGTTTGGTGGTTTTTGGTATTTTAAAAATAATAATAATAATAAAAAAAACACCATACGCAAAAAAGTGGTTTAAAGTCCTTTCCACAAATGACATCCCTTGTTTAAGACCAAAACGGTGAGTGCCGTTTCCCAGGCTCCTGACAAATGAACAACAAGGTAGGGTGTGCATTTCCTTCCTGTTGCCAGCTGGCCACAGGCATGGGCTGTGTTTACGCTGCTGGGCACACAGCTCGGCAGTTTGATGAGGCAGATCTGTGGCTAGTGTCTTTGCTTTTCTTTCTTTCCCTCCCCTTTGATACCTTCTTTCAAGTCCTCTAATAAAACAGCTCCATTTCTGAATTTCCAGAGGGGCCATTATGGGCTAACAAATAAAGCGAACTCTATGTGCTGACTAAATACACTGCGTTTTGTTATTGAGTCTAGTAATTATGAGCAAACAAACAAAAAGAGAGAGGCAAGGTTCCAACTAGTTGCTCAAACCTTAACATCTCTTCCAGGTTTGACTAAAAATGGGATTTAAAACTTGCCATCTTGGTGGTGAGCACAGCACAACCCTGTGAATGTGATAAATCTCACTGAATTGCATGCTCAGAAGAGGGTGAGATGGGAAATTCTATATTGTATACATGTTTCCACAGTTACAAAAGAGAGAGAGAAAGGGAGAAACTAAAGAGGTGATGACAATTAAATGCAATACATGATCTCGGACTGGGTCTAATAACAGAGGAGAAAATGCTCAAAAGGACGTTATTAGGACAATAAGTTTCTTGAAACCTGATACAGCTGTACTTAATGAAATTATATTAGTGAATATCTTTGTTCTTAGGAAATGTACATGGAAGTATTAAGTGTTCAGGGAGCTTGATGTATGCCACCGTATCTCAAATGTTAAGAAAACAGATAGTAGGTAGATAGAAGGAACGATATAACAAATGTGGCAAAATGTTAAAAATTGGTAATTCTCGGTACGTGGGTATGGGTTATATCAGAGTTCTCTGGATGGGTTTTGTATTATTTTTGCAACTGTCTTACAAGTTTTAAATTATTTCAAATTAAAAAAAAACTTGCCCTTTCCTGCTTCTGCATAAATAAAAATGAAAATCCATTTTTTAAAAAATATTTCTTTAAATAGTCAGCATGTGACCTGGAGACACGAAGGAACTCTGTTATCACATTTGACTGGATTTCCGAACTACAGCTTGACAGTATACAGGTCCTAAACTCAGGTCCTGGAGTTTCCATAGCCATGGGAGGCTCTCAAGTCTCTCCTGATACTCAATTTCCTAAAACCTGTCCAAATGCAGGTCTCCAGAGGTTTTCCAGAGGAGGCTGACTTCAGAATACAAAGTAGCATTCATGTATGCTTCTGAACTCAAACAGGAGGCACCCAACGGCAGTTTTATATCAAGGCATCACGCGGACCTATCACCTTAACTCAACAGCTATCAAGTCAGTAGAAAAGGTGAGGCACACTCAACTGAAGGCCTGTGTAGTCTGTTCTGCCCACGCCAGCCCCATCTTTCCTCAGCCCTCTAGATGGCTATAGCTGTGTCCATGTGGTGTGGCTGAGACCCATGGGCTTTCATTAGACCTTGGAGAAAAACAAACACAGGGCTGAGAATCTCCATTCAATTAAGCCCCTTGAAGAGCTGGAGAAGGGGATACAGGCAGAAGAAGGCTTGCTCAGCAGCTTGCCTAGGCCCCTTTGGGGAGTCCCAAGATCTTCTCCAGCTGCTCCAACCTCAGCTCCCCATCAGTCACTCATTTCATTACTCACCAGCCATGCCCTGGACCAAACGTCTCAGGATTTCCCCTCCCACAAATGAACGGTCTCTGCTTCTTCCCACTTCATCGTTCACTGCATTTACTGAAAGAGCTCTGAGTATTACCAAAAGACCTCAAAAAGCACCAGGCTCTGCAAAAATCATCCCTTTTACCACCAATATGTCTAGTTCCCTGTTCTACAAAGGACTGTGCACAACGCTCCTCCCTCCTCCTGGGCGCAGAGACATCCAAACCTGAAAGGCAAGGAGAATGCCAGGGAACAAAGTTGGGTGCAGATAATCAAGAGAACAGGCACCACCATTGGACTAGCATTTTGAGCCCACACTTCCCTTAGTTACTGAGTGGCAAATCTTCTCAGTCATTTTGCAGGTACTTGTCTAATCTCTCCCCCTCGGTGGGGCCATACTCCCCTGCTGCTTCCCTGTACTGCATGGTGACAAACAGTGATTCTCGTCTCATCCTTTGGGAATCCTACCTGGCAAATAAAACCCTCGGGAATCAGTTGAGCCCAGCAGGGCATGCAGTGGGCCAGGGGCTCTGTGTGTGGTGGCAGACATGTGCTGTGGGGGGAGGAGCGCGAGAGGGCAAAGAAGGGAGAAAATCACACCCACCCTGAAAACCCGTTTGGCATGAAGTGTGAGCAAATGAGGATCCAGGAGTCGAGCTTTGCAACCCGCTGCTCTCAAAGGCTCTGGCAGGCTTGTTCTCTTGGTGACTCATCCTGCTTCATTCCTAGGACTTTTTAATGCCTTTTATCTGCCATAAATGTTCTTGTCGGGAGCTGGTAGGTGTTAGATGTTCAAGCAGACTCAGAGGGTGTGAGCACACACACACTGTCTTTTGAAAAGCACATTTGTCTGACTTAAAAACAAACAAAAACAACACACCTGCCTGCCTTAAAAGTACTTCTCAGTATATTAATAGCTTTCCTCTGACTTCTAAGCTCCCATTGCAGTACCTTTAATCGGGCAAAGCCCTTTTCCCCAAAAGGAAAGCAATACTTTGGAAGTAGACTAGCAGTTCCTACTGTAGCAGACCTGCTGGCCGCAGGATGGAAGCAAGGATGAGTGTAAGGAGGAAGGAGGGACAATGGGTGTGTTTGAGCTCAGCTACCGTCCATGCTGGCCAACATATTAAATAAGGCCAGACCAGGGCATCAGGGAGTGTGCCTGATGTGACACTCTTCAGGAGCAGCAAAGGAAAGCAGAGCATACTAGTGGAAATAAAACATGATTTTAAAAACAACTCTACTGCCTATCCTCCTTTAACAACTGACAGCAAAGGGTTGTTTCCCAAAACTTCAAGGAACGTTTATATCCCTCAGTGAAGTGACCTGATCTAAGAACCCCAAGTTGTTCACCTTCCCAGCACAGGGGTGTGGTCCGACTCAACCCAAGTTTCTATTTCACTGCATAGACATCTGAAGGGGAACAAAGAACGGCTGCTTCCCTTAGGAAGCCGATGGTCGGGAGTGGGGAGGGCAAGAACCTGAAACTGCAGAATAAAGTAACTGATGTGGGAGTGGTGCTGAGAAAGTATCACGGAATACAGAGGAGGAACTCTGTTTCCCTGTAAAGAATCCGGAGAGGCGAACCCTGGGGAGAGCACTGGGACCTTCAAGAATGACGGGGGAGGAAGGAGGAGGAGGTGTGGGGAATGCCAACTTCCCAGGCATCTGGAACCTCCAGCCGAGGCCCAGGACAGGCAGGTGGAGGCCACACCCAAGGATGGCACGCTGCATGCTGGGTGGTCACACAAGGCTGGGGAGGCAGCTGGCGGTGCGGTGTGGGCGCCTGGCATGCCTTCCTAAGGCCCCTTCTAAGGAGACAGTCCTCAAATGCTTTCAGGCAGGGCATGTGCGGAAAGGTTGACCTGCTCTGGGGGTGGGAGGTTGACGGTGGGGTGGGGAGAGGAGGATTAGGGTAAGAGGGCTGTGGGGGCAGAAAGGAATGGGCAGAGCCAAGAGATGCTTTGAAGGCAGAAATTCACAGGACAGAGCTCGCGCGAGAGGAAAGAGGCACAAAGGGTGTGTCTCCAGTGGGGGCTGAGAGTGGGTGGCTGGGATTCAGGGTCTGGTGGATTGGAGGGGGCAGGGAGGGAGCCAGGACAGGAAACGCACAGAGGAAATAAGCATCTGGTGTAGAACTTCCCACTGCAGAGCCCTGGGCAGCACGGCGGGGAGGAGAGGGGCAGGGAGTGAGAAAGCAGGGGCCCAAGTCCAGGCTTACCAACAGCCAGCATCATGAAATGCTTTGGGGCTTAAAAACACAGACCAGAAGTCAGCTTGAAACAAGGACACATGTGGGAGTGAGAAATGAAACGGAGCACAAAGGGACAATTTTTAAAAAGTACAACAAAGCAGAGGACTCTGTCAGCTTCCTGAAGCAAATGGGAGGACCATTCTAGCATCCAGGAAAGCTGGTTCTCTCATCGCCAGGGAGAACAGTTGTTGGTGCGCTCTGGTCCCCAGAAAGACCCAGGGGCTGCGTTCAGGGAGCATCAGGTACTTCCCCGCCCTGACTCCTAGATGAATATGCTGAAGCTATTACAATCACTGGGTTCCTTCCCAGCGAGAAAGGGACTAGAACGTCAGTCATGTGTACCGGCTAGTCTCACTTCAGCCCCTTGAACCTCTCCCCGAGGTGGTTCTGATTCCATTTTGAACCTGTAGGCATCCTGAGGGTCACATAAGTGGCCGGTGACCACTCTGGTCTCAGGACTGGTCTCTGCTCTCACCCCTCGAACCTGGAGAATCTCTACAGGTATAAAATCTCCCGCAGAACTGTCCACCGCGATGTTAGGTGATCTTTACAAAAGAAAACCACCCACCTTTTTAACCTGAATTACAAAATGCACATAACAGGGGGAAGACACAGGAATATATTCCAAACCTGCTATTCTGGGGACTGGCTGTGCTTTTGGCTGATCCAATGTGCTCGCCTTCTCTCCCAGAGAGCACATGAGGAAAAGTGAAAAAGACCACAATTTCACTTGACAGAGAGACTGGTTTGCTTACACAAACACATACTTGTAAGAGGGCTATTTGGCGCATCTCATCAATCCCACAACAGCTGCAGAATATTCTATCTTAGGCTACTGCAGTTGGGTAAATACCACCTATTTTAAGAATTGAAGTTATTAGTTGAAAGAAGGCCTCTGCCCCAACTTTTTACAGGTCATAGAATACTGCTATCTCAGAAACCACCTAGCAGTTTCAGGATAACAACCCATATGTCAAAATGAGGATACAGTTATTATCCCAAAAAGGAAATTATGTATTCTATGGGTCTATTTAAAGTCTGGTCAAAGGCCTATATAATTAGCTTCATTCTGTTGATCCTTCAGGGATTTCTCTTACCTTTACCTCCTTTCTTTACCAAAACCATTATTCCTTACACCTTTCAAGGGAAAAAGTCTAGCTGGTTTCAAAACTTTACCCCAAAACAAAACCAAGCTTCACCAATGTATAAAGTACTCATCAGGTACGAAGCAAATGCCCACCCCGAGACACTGAATTCCATTCCTGTTTTATATCATAATTGTCATGTTTTATAATTAGTGTTTCCTCGTATTATAATTAATTGTACCTTACATTCTGTCTCTCAAATTTGATGCTAGGATGTTTAAAGCAGTGAGTCTTGTTTCCAGCATTCTGCAACATACTCCGCCTGGTATCGTACTTACAGGCAGCACGTGATAACTCTATGCTAAGTTATTCACTGCAGCTTTAACAGGACAAGCTATGATTTTTCCTTGTGTACATTCATGAAAATCTTCTGGGGTGGGGAGAATGAACTGGAGGCTTTGGAAAAGACTGCTCAGGAAAGAAGGCAAATGCTTGGCACTGAAGTCAATCCCCCTGTTCACATAGCCTTGAAATACATTACCAGTCAGTTATGGTACTTTTTTGCTGAGCCTGGGTTAGAGCTCAGATGCCAACCCAATCAACTGGTAACAACTACACTAAGTACCAAGTAGAGAAGGATGTATTTGTCTTTCTCTGTGCTAGATCCCAAGTTTTTAAAACAATACTTTACTGGAAAAAAAGAAAGAAAGCAAGGTGATTTCTCCTGTTTCAAAGTCACATCTTTTATTTTTAAACCCCTTCTTCCTTTCCTCGCTGATTTTTTTTCTCATTCTACCCCATCTCGTTTAATCAACTTGACTTTCTTCATAGACATTATTTGTTTCTGCACAGTGTCCATGTCCCTGTCCACACAACCACCCCATCCCACAGGTGGAAGGGCCCTTACTGCAGGGAGCTAGACTCTGCAATGGGAGACACTGGCTCATTTCCTCCACTCCCTCTGACAGCCTTAATCAACCCACACTGCGGCTTACCCCAGGCTTGATCCTAAGCATTCCATCCCCCTTCATTCACTCCAGGGCTTGGTGGAATCAGACGGTTCCAGGTGAGACCTTCGGCCATTGCCATATCACTCCCTGACTGCTGCCATATGTCTACCTTTCCCCAAGGCCTCAGTGCATGACGAGGATGCAGACACAGGAGCTATCTATCAGTAATGCTCGTGACTGCCCTGATGAGGCACAATGAACAGATAAGAAGGAAAGATATCAAGATCTTGTCCCTACCCTCAAAAGGCATTTCACGGGGCAGATGAGGCCACACCATGCAGCTGAAGGGCCCAACTAAGACCTTAACTTGGCTGCCTTGTCTTGCCAGCTGGGAGATCCTGATCATGGCTGTTTCCCTCTGATGGTGGCAAGCTGGGGAACAGGAAGCCTGAAGCTTCCTTGGCATCTGGAGAAAGTTAAGAGCTTCTTACATGTTGTATTTTCAAAACCAAGATAGAAAGTTAGATGAGGGAGGGGGTGAGTATCTCAAAGCTTAGACAGGCGATGCAGAGCCTGAGAGAGGGACATGGGCTCTGCTCCCTCACACTGATGGAGAAGTCCTGGGGAGCCGGGCCCTGAACTCTCAGGGCCATCAGGTTTGCGGCCTGAATAGGCACAGAGGAAGAGGAGGGCATCGTGGACACTGTGTGCACGGCTGGACCACCACCTGTGATACTGCACATCTCAGCCTGACCATGACAGTCCTCCCCCAGCAGTGCTGACCTGCCTTCCAAGACTTGCTCAACTTGAGGAAGGGGGACCCTCACCCAAAAATGATTCGGACATTGTGGCATACCTATCAGCAGGGCCATGAAAGCAGATGTATTTTTATTTTCTCAATCAGGCTAGTTATGATCTTTCATGGGCCCTCTCCTCAAAGGCCCTCTTTATTATACCACTTAACACTGTGTTCAGTTAAACAGGATAATGAATTTCTTGCACATGAGTGCCACGGGGCAAATGTGAGGTCGGTTTGGACCCTCTGGTTTTGAGAGATCCATTTCTGGCCTAGATCCTCTTGGCCACGATTTTGTATCAGCATGTAAAGTTTTGCTCGTGCATGTGAAGTTGACTTGAATTATCCTCGCAAGTACAAGTCCTAATATCAAAACATTAGGATGGGGAGAGGTGACTTCCATTTGTGAGTAGCTGCCACATACCAGGCACTGCCGGAGGCCTTATACTTCTAATCTCTAACTGCCACCATCCCTACATGCAGATATTATTGTCCCACTTTTACAGAGAAGAAACAGAGACGGAAGAGAGCTCAGAAAAGTACAGAAGCTAAAAACCTGTCCACAGTCCCACAACTGGTAAGGCCTGGAGTCAGGCTCCAAACTCGGCCTGGCTAGACTTCAGGCTTCTCTTTTCCATATCACACGTTACCTCCTGGCTTCTAAACGGCTCCAGGTTGGACGCTGGTGGAAGGAGCTCTGTGGCCAATTCTTTTTGAAAAACATCTGCCCAGCTTTTGAAGGGGTCTATGGTTCACAGCAGTGTTTGGAACCAGCACCCTGGATTCAATTCTGACTTCGCCTCCTGCTCACCATATAACAAGAGCCTGGGCCTCTCTAGGGTGTCTCTCTCCAGTAAAGTGGATTTGCATCGCACACGTCCAGAAGAGCCTTGGGAGGGAGTTGGAATGTGGTCTGTGTTCACAAGGAAAAGGCTGCTGGAAGTAGTTTTGTCTATGTGCTTAAAAGAATGGTCCGTAATAAGAGCTGCCTTTTTATTAACTTATTTGCCTCTTATGTGTGTTATAAGTGCGGTTGTTATTTCTGTTTCCTCTTACAACGATGGACGGGACTGCCTTGTATTACACTTGGCTGGCTCTGGGGCTGGTTATGTGCCCTGTGTGTGGACAGGTGTGCTTCCTCCTCAAGCAGGTGCCCACGGGGAGGAGACCGGAGGCCCCCAGGCCCTCGGGAAGGATGGTGAGGCCAGCCCTAAGCCCCCACTGGCTGAAGTCCCTGGAGGACTGGCCCCGAGGGGACACACACCTGTGCTGTCCCCCTGAACAGACCGGGCTGCGCTCCGACAGTACACTGACTATGAAGGGGTGAATACACCGACCATGGAGAGGTGCACCTGCCTTAAAAGCAGGAGGCTCTCTGTGCTGGGTAGGTAAGAAAGCACTCGTCTGCTCAAAGTTTCTCGTGTCCCTGAGTCTAGGTTCCCACAACCCACCTTATGGCAACTTGTTCCACACGGACCATGGAGTGAAACATGTAAACTAGTATCTCTAACAGTGCATGGTTTATAATAGATGATAAAGCAATGAAAGATTACTCTGTTGTTTATATATTTTTTTTTTAAAAAAGTAGGGGGACTGGAAAGGGACCATTGATGAGACTGATGGAGAGCTCTTGGGCCTAAAGGTCCTTCAGACAGCAACAGGCTGTGGGCCATCGGCCCTGTTCTGCTGCGGGGAAAGAGGACAAGGCCAGCACTGGGGGAGCTAATGGGGTTTTTTTCTTGGAGGAAGGATTGCTTCCCATTGCCAGAACTGAATACAGAAAGCTACTATTTAAAAGGTCGCTCTTAGGCTGGGGACACTTTTCTCTCCAGTTGGGGGAGCAAAGCAAAAAGACCACTCCGACCTCTCGGGAAGGAGCTGGGTAGAGGTACTCAGTGGTGGCGCCTGGGTGGGGGCTGATTCTGTCTGTACCCAGTGTCTACTGGTACCAGTCACCTCCGTCTCACAACTGCACTGCTGCTCTACGTCTACACCCGGCAGGCAGGGCCCGAGCTGTGCTGGCGGAATGGAGTGAAAGGAAGAGCAGCCTCTCTGGCCCTGAAGGGTGACGGCGCGGATCGGGCCAGGGAGGTAGGAGGCCCTGGCACTGTGGAGACCCTCGCACAGGCAGGGAGAGGGGCAGACACTGACACCAGGCCTGGGCAGCAGGGGTCTATATAGGGCCTCAATGTCCCCAGGTGATGCAAGAGAGCCTCCTCACTGGGGAACTGGTCAAGAGGGCTGGGGCTGGGTGGTATTATAGGAAATGCTTTGTGTTTTCCCGAGGTTGGTGGGGCTGGGCGTAGCAGTTACTCTGTACAGTTCATGTCAGTCTCCAGAGTCCTTGGGCAGGGAGAACAAACTCCCTTGCTGGGCAGACACTTCTCTGGAGGAGGAAATGGAGCCCCAGGGCAGGGGAAGAAGGTCCGGCCCACCCTAGACAGGGAGCCCTCACTAGGCCCCAGTCACCCAGAACTGCAAACGTTTTGGCCTAAAAGCATTTATTCACAGAATAAACAGAAATCTCCAGTTTCTCCCTCTGCGGTCACCATTTCCCCTGCACTCTCCTGGGATGTTCAGAGCTCACTGATAAATTAGCCCCAAGAGTGCCCATGAGTGAAAATCAGAGCTGGGTTCTGGGGAAGGGGAGGCTGTGCCATTTTCCTGTACGGGCCTCTCTCTCCAGCCCCTGCCTCTCCTCTCTTCACCCTACAAAGCCTCTTCTTGTACCAGCGCTAGGAGCCCTGGACACTCAGCTCCTACTGACCTCCATGTGGCCTGGCACCTCTCCAAACCTGAAGGCTCCCCTCCTCTGGTTCCCAAAGCAACAAAGAGCTCAACGAGCAATTTTAAAACGTATTACTGAGGGTATAATTTGCATTTGCTTGGTTTCTTTGAAACACATGGCTTTTGCCCTCAAAAATTTTCTATTTTATTCTGGATCATGCTTGAGGTTTGCTTCTCTGTACAGTGAGGGTAGGGATCAGCCAGACACGTCTATAGGATACCTTACAGCTCTAAAACTGGTTTTATACTTCACACACTGCAGAGGGTTATTAATTTTTAAAATGTTAACATTGACCTAAAGCTCAAGACTGAACACGTCCCTACAGCTGCAGATGCACTGGGCTTGTATCAGCAGCATCATGGGGACAGTGAGGGTTTGTTGGGGAAAGTTATATCCGACTCCCACCAGGGCCTCCTTGGCACTGTCCTTTGTGCCAGCGACAGTGCAGATGTGCTGACTGGCAAGGGGTGGGGTGAGCAACTGTCAACACTGGGGATGTCTGAGATGTGCTAATGACTAAGGGCTCCATGGAAAGCCCTTTGTGACAGTTCCATACCCTGAGGCAGGGATCTAAGCAGCAGGGATGAAGGACCCATTTCAATTCAACAGAAATGTATTGAAGCCCCACCAGGTGCAAGGCACTGGCTCAGCTCTGGAAGAGGCCAGCAGAGAGGGACAGAAGCTGGTCAGTGGTGTCAGGGCTGCAGCTCAACAGGGTCTAAGCCAGCCGAGCTCCTGGCATCACACTGCACAAAGGGAACAGTGGGGTTCTTTGCGCACCACTGTCCCCACAAGTCGAACCACTCACTGTGGACTCCGAGCGTCCCTGAGGAACAAACGGACATACGGTGGTTTCTGTGCAGGACTGTCTATTCTGCATCATCTCACGGTGCGTGACGGCCTCTCTGCAGGCAGCAATGCAGAGGTCACACAAGGTAAAGGCGCCCAAAGGGAGCCGATGTCTCCACCAAATGCTCTCTACTCCTCTACCCTTTGCTTCCTGGCTCACAGAGCACACCCACGTGATGCTTTTACCGTCCGCCCTTGTACTTTCACACAGTGATCTCGGTGGTCTAACGGTAAGTTGATTCCTGACTGGAACTGAAGTTGGTTTTTGAAATTGGATTAAGCCTTCCAACACTTGAGAATTAAATCATCCTTAAAATGTGAAGACTGATAAATAATATCAAACAAGTTTGTAGATAAAATTCCTTTAAAAGCAGGGAAAATCTTTCTTACATGAGCCAAATGGACCTTTATAAAATGATATATAAAAATTTACCCTTGGCAAAGAAATAAAATACGAATATCTACTTCGGTAAAATATTCCAGAACTAGTTTTTAAAAAAGAAAATTTTGTGCAAAAGCACGAGTGGGTCAAAATCGTAAATGAAATTTTATCCAAAAATCAAATCCTCATAAAAACTGTTAGCAGAAGATCTCTGTTTAACATCTCTAAGCCCCAGCCAATCCTTTGATGCCATCATGTTCTTGTACAAGCAAAGAAACTAGACAGTCTCCTGGAGTTTGCTACCATGGGGTTTAATCTGTATTGTAAGTTCTTATCTCTGATAGAGATTTCTGGGGGGAAGCTTTGATCAAACTCAACAGTCTGCCTCCAGAACAGAAATCGACGCCAACACCTGTATCTGGAAGATACTTCACAGAACTACAGTCTGTACTGCTGCAAAGGCTGTGAACATACAGGATGAACAGACGCCATGGTAGAAAAGTTACCTTTCATTTGGGAGAGAAGAAAATGCTTTGGTCAGACATGGCTCAGTGTTTGGCAATCTCAGGTATTGTCCTTCACTAATAAAACCCCTCACAGATACATGAAATGCCCACAGCTGGCTTCAAGGGTTTATGGGGCAGAACCGCACACTGGCAGGTTGGCTCTGGGTGACAGGCTGACGGCAGGTGACCACTTCCCTGCCTGCGCCTGTGCAGGCGTAACTAATCAATCAGATGCAACCCCACACCTCCTAACAAGGACCACAGGCAGCAACTTACTTCTGCATACCTCAGTGAAGTCCCCCTACTGTGACAAGGAAAATCCCCTAGTTCAAACCCAGAAAGCAATCTCCTCATCTACAACTTTTGGACTACAAGCCTCAGGTCACAGCTAAGGGAAATGGATTAGGAGGGCTTTGCGCTTAAAGGTAGAATTCAGATATCTAACCAGCAGTCATGTTTAGAATTCCAAGAATGGGCTGGTATGAAGAAGGCTGGCTCAACTCAATACACTGGGCCCTTTGTTTCTGCTGAGCTGTTGGCAGAGAATTGTCCCAATTCAGAAGTATTTACAAAGAGCTGAAATGACCATTCACGGCCATTCACCAAAGCCCTCTTGGGCAGCTCTGAGCTGATTAGCAATGGGAGGCTGGCCACTAGAGAAGGCTGATAAAACTTCAATTATTTGGAAGCCAGAACCTTCCATCAAATTGCATTCAAAAGATAACCAAGGGTGCAAATGTTTAAACTCTACTGAAACCTGAAGTCCAGGGTGCCTATAATTGCTTCTGTGTTGTCTAGATCTCCCCATCAACCCTGAGGACAAGCCTCTGTTGGTTAATAAAGGTGGAACCCAAAGAATGTCTTAAAGACTGCCTAAACTCTTTTGCCCTTTTAATCTAGGGGACCTGATGTTTAACAAAGGGATAGGAACCCATGGCTTTCTGCAAACACAACTATGTTATTAATTGAATGGTGTATAGAAAATGTGGGTTCTGAAGACACTTCTGGACTATGACAGGATTGAAAAATCCAAAGAGGTCCCTCTAAATCCTAAGCCCTTCTTCCTCTGTAGGTGAAATGGGTTTCCCTGGTAAGAGATCAACAGCAGTTGAGACTTGGGATGAGAAGGGGATTATCCACAACTAAATTTCTGTTGCATGGTGCTGTACCATGTGGTAACTGGAACCCAATAAGAGTTAATAAAGTGTTAAAATTTTGAGAATAAAATTTGCTTATAAAAATAGCATTGTCAGGTCTATCCATATAATCACATCCCTTGCATTTTGATGAGCTTGCTGGAGTGGGAGAGAAGGGGGTGACTTTCGGTGACTGTCAGGGAACAGCTCATAGCTGGCAGCCTTCTTTGTGCTGTGGCTCTTAGTGAGTACCAGCTAATCCCGTCCTTGTTAAGAGGGGTGGCAATTACTAAGTACTTTGGTGCTTTACTCTCCTGCCAAAGATTTTTGTTGTTGTTAGTTTTGCTGGAATCTAAGGATACCCACAGAAGTTACATTTCACATGTCACTATTACCTGATGCCTGTGCCTGGGGTGGGGGGTGGAGTGCCGAGAACTTGTCTGAAGCAGTCAGAAGTCCTTTGATGGAGAACTTGTTATTGGAAGAAGTAGGCCACACTGCTTGGAGATGGTTACAGCTCGGCCGGGGAGTCTAATGTCCAACCCGGCTGGAAGGAAATCTAAGTACAAGTATCTAATTACCTTCCAAAGTCTTCTCATCTCAAATGGTCTTCTAAGGTGTTTTTCAGTTGGGGAAAAAAAAGCACTCCTGGTCTACTGAAATCACAGTGCATGTGGTAACTGCATTTCTCAACACAAAGCACTTGATGAGGTTTTGTTTCACAATGGATGTGTACGCACGAAGGGCCGATTTTCCAGAGCCTAACTCTCAGAACCAAAAAGCCAGACTACCAAAAATGACCTTCAAAATTACTAACCTGCTCCCATTTAGACAGGAAGATATAAAAGGAGTGAATAGGTTTGGGTTATAAAACATCATTCAATATAATCATAATTTGGTAATTCAAATTAGCAAAATATTAGTAGTGGCCCCTTCTTCTGACTACCCCTGCAGTTTTTATATCCTATAGAATAACAGTGGCTGTTGTACTGTCTCCTCTAGAAAGTTCTAGGGGAGAACTTTGACAGCATTTATTCTATGATGCTCATAAAGAGGCTAAAATGAGACATCTCACACCCTTAGATTGCTGCAGGAAATAAAGAATGCTATTAAGTCCACGCCAACACTCCGTGCCATAGAGCAAGGAAAATTACCATATACACAACGAAGTCTCTCAGCATTTTCATCCATTCAGTTAAAAGTTTTGTTCTAGAGTAAGGGCAATTGGCTAATGCAGTAAGCTTCAAACTCTTTTGAGTGCAAAACCCCAATAATAAAAGAAAAATTGTGGTCATACCACTGAATCATGCATATCTATTTACAAATTAGGTGCATATGCACTACTATACTAACATTATGTATATTATCAAATGTATGAGAGCAAAGCTGTCCTATTTCTAATGTGCTAGAATCATTTGTACTTTCCTGGCACCACAATGGGTTATCTTGTATGTACCCCACTCTGGAGATCTAGTTTAAACAACTGAGAGACAAAAGCAGTCAGTGACACAGCTGATGTTAATTCACAACCTGGGAGGCTTCCAGAGCATGGGTGCCAGGAAGCCCTACCCTATACCCCTCCCATGGCAGAAAGGCTCTGCTAGCTAGTAGTCTGGAAACCCCAGGCAGAGGAGTGGTGTGCACCTGACCATGTCCCCTGGCAGGTGACCAGCAGGAACACCTGGACTGAGGCTCTCCCTGCAGTGAGGCATGGGGCGAGTTGAATGGGGACCCCAACGCAGCTGGCAGAAGTCCAAGGAACCTCTGAGAATTAAACACATCCTCATTTTTTTTTAGATGGCTTCCCTAGAAGATGATTAAATAGAAAAGCTGTGATTCTTTTTGTGCTCAGAAATCTATAAATAGATAAAGACAGCTGTCAGATTAGTATTATCACAGATTTCTGAACACTTTTATAAAAATCTGATGTCAATTAGGACATCAAGAAAGTCAAAACACCTTGGTATAATGCCTCATCCAAATTTGTCTCTAAAACAGTCAATAAATGCTGAGAATCTGTGTGGTTCTCTATTTCCTCCAAACAAGTTCTGAGGGATGTGGGGGAATTCATTCAACTTCAAATCTGGGAGGTGATGGAGGTTAAGAGTTTGAAAAAATCAACTCCAAACAAATGTGCACCTAAAACAAAGTCCAATAAAATGGTTTTTAACCTGATTCCATCTTTGCCAGGTGGACTTTCCAAAGAGTCCCTGGGATTCCCAGCACCTAGTTTAACATCCAAGTATTAGGAGAATGCAGGAATGTTAGACTGTGGAGGAATGAATGAATGAATGCTCAGCTGATATTCTGAAGTATATGACTAAGGTGAGATATAGGACATATACACCAGGGATCTGTTTTACAGATTCTTACGGCTTTTCTAGATTTTTTTTTTTTTACTAGATACTGAGAAGGAACACAGATGAAAGAAAAGACTCCTGCCCTGAAAGAGCTTATAGATCAGTGAGGAAGATAAAATGCGAATCTGAACGAGCTGCAGGGGGTAGAGAAGGAATCCTTAGCACCAGTGAGCAGAAAGGCTTCAGCAAGGAGCTGGCCCTCAAGTAGGGGGTGATGGGGGAAGGAGAGGTGGTCAGCCTGTGAAAGTCGAGGTGGAGGTGGTGGAGGGCAGTATCGATACAGGAAACAGCTTGTGGGGATGCACAGAGGCAGGGCACAGTGTGATGAGGGAACAAACTGTGATGAGCTCAAAGTGCTCAGCCTGGATGAGATGACTGACTGCTGGAAGCACCTTGCAAGCCATGGCATTTTCATTTTATTCTGCAGGAGATGAGGAAACACAAGTTGATTTTAAGTAGGACACAGACATCTTCTCTATTTTTTGGAAATATGACTGGATTTTTAAAAAAATAGGTAACTAGCAATGTGAAAATAGCAGATATCCAAAAATAATTTATCAGCTAAGATGTGTCAACATATCTTTTCTGTTCCACATTAAGATCCCAAATTCCAAATCATTAATAATGGAGCAGAATCACCTTTTGACTGCTCAAAAGGGGACCTGTTCTATAAAGTGGTGCTTAGCACAAGCAATCTGTGTGCGGCACACACTCTGGAGATGTCTGCTGAGTTGAATACAGTAATTTAAGATTTGGATAGAACCTAGTTAAAGAAAGGGGCCTCACTTTCTAGAAACGCTATCACTGAACCCTGCCAGGAGAAACTGACTATGGTGGTTTAGAAGTGGGTGCTGGATAAGCTGCAGTGGAAGCAACTGTGGGTAAACAATGTTTTAGATTTCTCAAGAAGGATACATAAAGATGGAATGGGACAAGTCTTGTTATACTAAAATTAGGAAAAGAAAATCATGCGCTTCCATGAAATATCACAGAAATTACTTCTCTGGTTGCTTTTGTCCTTTATAGTCACCAAGGAAAAAAGGCAGAAAGTTCTGTTTTGGAGAGTCTGTTTGGTACAGAAATGCTGCAGCCCGTTGGCTGGAATGAACTGCCATCTGCTCTTCTGAGGGGTCTGCTTTGGTGACTCCAAGAACGTAGGTTTGTGTGTTCTGCCTGCAGGCTGGCTGAGGTTCCCAGGCTGAACATTACCGGATTCCCTAAGTGCTCTGGACTGAAGGAAGGTAACAGGAAGGAACTCTGAAGGTTTTCTCTTCAGGCTGGCAGGACAGATTCAGCTCTACAAAATTATTATGCTCAGAGGACAGGGTCTAGGGCTTGTGAGAGCTTCTTTTGGCAAAGAAGCCAGAGACCATCTCAACCCCAGTCATTTAAAGTGCTGTGGGCCCATGGACCCCAGGGAGGACCAGGAGGCAGCTGGGCTCTGCTCCACGCTACCCTTTTCTGGATACCCAGGGGTACTGGCATTGGCTTTCCAACCTGGGGCAGTTCTCACTGCCCACCAATACTCCCCGGCCAGCTGACTTTCATAAGCCAAATTTTGTCTATCCAGATGTTAATGAAGACATTTTATAATCCTCTCACACTGAAAGGCTTCTTCCAAAATTTGGAAGCATTAGAGGAAACTGATGAAAGTCTGCTGCTAAAAGAAAACCAGGGTGGGCATGTTAGGGGTCAGAGGTTGATTCACTTTTCTCTGTAGGATGCCAAAATGTCTTCTGGGTTTCCTGAAGCCCCTCAGTCATAAGAGTAAGTTTATACTGACATCAATAAATGAGAGACATAAGGTAGCACTTGTGGAATAGAGTATAGTACCTCTTTCTGTAAGTGGCTGTGAAGTCAACTTGATAATGTGAGAGCCACCACTATACCCTCAATCTAGATTCACAAAAGCCTTTATCTACCAGAGAAGCACCCTTGGTACCTGGCATGGGTGGGGAAAGATGCAGGCCACTAGAATCCCACCTCCTCTTCTCTACCCCTCTCGCACCCTCCTCCACCCCAAAGCTTTTGAGGCAGACCTGCATCTGTGCACGGCCCTGCTTTCTCTACACGTCTTTAATTAACACTGTCACTGTTTACTACACTGGGCTGATTAGTGAAAGGTGCTCTGTGCTGGTTTGAAAGGAAGTATGCCCCCTTGAAAAGCCATGCTTTAATCAAAATCCCATTTCATAAAAGTAGAATAATCCCTATTCAATACTGTATGTGCTGGTTTGAAAGGAAGTATGCCCCCTAGAAAAGCCATGTTTTAATCAAAATCCTATTTCATAAAGGTAGAATAATCCCTATTCAATACTGTATATTTGAAACTGTAATCAGATCATCTCCCTGGATGATGTGATTTAGTCAAGAGTGGTTGTTAAACTGGATTAGGTGACAACATGTCTCCAACCCATTTGGGTGGGTCTTGATTGGTTTATTGGAGTCCTATAAAAGAAGAAACATTTGGGACAATGGGAGATTTAGAAAGAGCAGAGAAGAATGACATAGCCACAAGAAGCAGAGTCCACCAGCCAACAACCTTTGGAGATGAAGAAGGAAGCCAGGAGAAGAAGCTAGCAGATGACACTGTGTTCGTCATGTGCCCTTCCAGATGAGAGAGGAACCCTGACCATATTCACCACGTGCCTTTCCAGATGAGAGAGAAACCCTGACTGTGTTTACCATGTGCCCTTCCACTTGAGAGAAAAACCGTGAACCTCATCAGCCTTCTTGAACCATGGTATCTTTCCCTGGATGCCTCTGATTGGACATTTCTATAGACCTGTTTTAATTGGGACATTTTCTCGGCCTTAGAAGTGTAAAGTAGCAATTTATTAAATTCCCCCTTTTAAATGCCATTCTGTTTTTGGTATTTTGCACTCCAGCAGCTAGCAAACTAGAACATGCTCTTTGGATAAGCAATTTTGATCTGAATGAGCAGAGAGACAGATGGCTAAGAGCAGCCTGCTTAATTCCCTTCTCGGTTGCCATCGTCTGCCTTCTTCAACTTCTCCTGCTTAGATGTCTAAAACTGACATCTTGCCTCTTTGACAGCAAACACTGGTTCTGAAGTCAGACTTTGTTTTTATGGGGCTGCTTTGAAAAGAAATAAAGGTCTAATCTATCTCCAGGACTGGACGCTGCCACCTGTATGCCCCACCTGAGAAGGAGTAACTCAGAGCAGCAGCTTTGCCTCTCAGTTGAGGAATCCAAGATGGAAGAAAGACCAGACAGAGTACTGTCCTGAGGATTCAACTCTACCCAGAGAGGAGAACTCTAGTCACAGGAATCACCATACTCACCAGGGGCTCACAAGGTAGGAGGAGGAGGGAGGAAGAGAGGGAGAACTAAAGCTCTGGAGAGTCAAGAGCAGTGAAAGGTTCTTCAAACATGGCTAAGGCAGGAGCCCAGCCACAACTGGAAAGCCCTTTGTGATTAATCACGCAGCTCTTTCCTTCTACAGACAGGCAAGTTGCCTTCTTTCTCTAGTCTCATTTTCCCCAGTATGACACCACAAACCAGTGAATGGGGCAGAGCAGCCATGACAGGGCTATCAGACGTTCTATTTACTGAGTAACTTTTCCTTCTAACCCACCACGCTGCTTCCAGATATGGAAAATCACTTCTTTTTCACATGCCAGCTCAGAGAATGCCTTTAAAATATATTCAAATTGTATGCAGTCTAAAAGCTTGATAACAAAAATTGTTATTTTTCCAAGAGACATGAATAAACAGTTCATAGAAGAACACATTCAAATGGCCAATAAACACAAGGAAAGATGCTCGAATTTAGGAGTTGTCAGGGAAACACAAATCACAGTATCAATGAGCTATCGTTAATGACTCTCTTTAATTTTACTAATCTGATAAGTGAGAAATCCTACTGCCAATGGGTCAGGCAGGGTATGGCTCAATATACTGGTGGAAATGTAAATTAATTCAATCTTTTCAGAAAGCAATCTGACCATATATATTCAATTTAAAGTACCCATTCTCTTTCACTTAAATCTCACTCCTGACAATCTTTCCTTTGGGAGACACTGTTGGGTTGGTTTCCTACTCAGCATCCATTTCTTCTTTTCTTTCTTAGCCTAGTTTTGGGTATCTATCCCTGCCCCTCCGCAACTTGTTCTTCCTCCACCAAATAGGTTCCCTTCCAGGGATCTGCTGGTAGAAGGCTAGATCCTCAGATTTACTAGACATTACAACACTATCTGAATTTACAATCCTGCCCTGGGTTTGAGAGGTCCTACTTCCCCACTTTCTCTCCAACACTTCTTTGGGTCAGACTTTAACATTTTAGTTATTCTGTTTGGCTGAGAGATGGTTGCTTTTTGAGGTTTTAATAGGCATTTCCCTGATTACTAGTTGAGCATCATCTTCTACAAAGAGCTTCTTCCTACACTTTTATCACCTCTATTGGCTTGATAGTGGTTTCCTTATCAAATCGTAGGAGCTCTTTGATAGTCAAAATTAGTTCTTTCCTATGATTGCAAATATCTTCTCCCAGTAAGGGACTTGTTTTTTCACCTCTTCAAAATAGTTTCTACTGTCACCAATAAGCTTGAATTTTTATAGCCTTGTATTAGTTTGCAAGATGCTGGAATGTGATATAGCAGAACTAGAATGGCTTTTAAAAAGGGGAATTTAATAAATTACAAGTTTACAGTTCTAAGCCTACAAAAATGTCCAAAATAAAGCATCCAGGGAAAGATACCTAACAGGAATCTTTTTTAAGGAAAGATACCTTAAAAAGGAAGGTCGATGGGTCAGGAATACCTCTGTTGGCTGGGTAGTCATGTGGCTGGCATCTGCTGGTCCCTTGCTCCTGAACTCCATTGCTTCCAGTCTCTGTTCCTGTGGGGGTTCCTCACTTTGCTTCTCCAGGGCTGGCTTTCATCGGCTCTCTCCAAGTTCTGGCTTAAGATCTCATGGTGACATCTTCTGGGCTCCAAGCATCTCCAGACATCTGTGTCTCTGTTCTCCAAGTGTGGACATCTGTGTTAGCTCTCTCTCTCTCTCTCTCTGTCAGCTCTGCCATTTCTGAGGTTTCTCTAAAATGTTTCCTTTTTTTTTTGCTGTTCAAATTTTTTTTATTGTGAAGAATAATATATATACAAAAAGAGCATTAAATTTCAAAGCACCCCACAACAATTAGTTATAAAACAGATTTCAGAGTTTGGAATGGGTTATACTTCCACAATTTCAGGCTCTTCCTCCTAGCTGCTCCAAGATACTGAAGACTAAAAGAAACATCAATATAATGATTCAGCAGTCAAACTCATTTGCTAAATCCTATCTTCTCTTTTATAACTCTACCTTCTCCTTTGATTTTTTTAATTATTTATTTTTCATTGATATATATTATATATTCACATACCATATAATCATCCAAAATGTACAATCAACGTTTCACATCATATAGTTGTGCATTTATCATCAAAATTGACTTTTTTTCTTGTGAAAAATAACATATATATGAAAAGCAATAAATTTCAAAGCAAATGTTTCCCCTTTGAAAAATACTAGTAAACTAAACAAGACCTACCTAGCATGGGTGGAGCCACATCTCCATTTAATCAAAAGGCCATACCCACAATTGGGCACATCACATCTCCACAGAGATAATCTAATCAAAAGCTTCCACTCTACACTGTTGGATTAGGATTAAAAGAAATGGCTGCCTCCACAAGATTGAATCAGGATTAAAACATCACTTTTCTGGGGTACATAATACTTTCAAACCAGCACAATCCTAAAAGTTATAAATCTTTTCTGCATCATTTGTGCTTTTTGTGTTTTAAGTAAACCTTCCCTTCCCATAAATATCTTTATGAGATTATAAAGATACTTGCCTGCTTTTCTTCTAAACATTTAAAAACTTTTGCTTTTCACATTTTGGAGGTCCTAAGTCCATCTGGATTTTATTTTTGTGTGAGATGTGAGAAAGCAATCTAAGTTTATATTTTCCTGTATGAAAAAATCAAACATCCCAGCTCAGTATATTGGCTTGACCCCCATCTCCCACTGATTTATAATGTCACCTCTGAAATATAACTTTGATATATACCTAGACCAAAGGGATGTCTGGAGAACTGAAAGATAACATATCCATCTCTGTGCAAATGCCACATTATGTTGATAACTATATTTATGAGAAAACTTACAGTGCAAGGACACCTTCTCTATTCTGTCTTCAGTTTTCTTGGGCCTTCACTCTGTCATATGACTTTTAGGATCAGTTTGTTAAATTCTGTGGAAAACTTTATCAAAGATTTATCAAACTATACTGCATTAATATGTTAATTGGGGGAAACTTGCCATCTTTACAGTATTAGTTTATCTCTTTATGCAATGAGGTTTTAAAATTATCTACATACACATTTCACTCTTCTCAAGTAAGATTTATCTCTGGGTTTCTTAGTTTTTGTATTAATGAAATCTTTTAAATTTCATTTTCTACTTAGAAGTTGCTATTAAACCAGTTTATCGAGCAAGTAAACTTTCTAATCATGTAGATGACCTTGGATTTCCTAAGATGACTACCATATAGGTTTCAAAACACTGATAAATTTCTTTCCTTTTCAATCCTTGTACTTTCTTATTCTTTTCCATGCTGCATTATAGTGGCTTGGGCTACCAGTACCCAAGGTTAAGAAGTGGTATTGAGCATCTTTGTTTTACTTTTGCATGAAGCATTTTACCATTAAGCAGGATGTTTACTGTAGATTTTTGGTGTATGCCTTCAACGGGCTCTCTAATCACATTGGTCAATATATAAAAACATATATATAAGTATATATTTACGTATGATTGTAATCAGGAATGAGTAAAATTATCAAAAGCTTTTTATGAATTTATTGAGATGACTGTATACTTTTTCTCCTTTAATCTGTAACTGTAGTCCATCTGACTAAGTTTCTAATGTTAAGCCGTCTTTGCATTTCATCATCATGATGTATTTTTTCCTAATATGTTGCTGGATTTGACTTATTTATTTGATACAAAAACCCTAAACAATCCTTAACATATCCTTACTTGTTTAGGATTTTTTAAGTCAATTTGAGTTGGGTCTTCTCTTACTTGTAGCAGAAAGGATTCTAGTTGTCACAGTCCTATTAAAATAAAAGCACCTGGGCTCAAGACTAAATACACGTTTGTCTTCCACAGCAGACTTTGCTTTGGTGATCAAACGGGACAAAACAGAAAAGGAAGAGACTGCCCTCAATGAAAACATGTTGAATACATCATGGTGCATCCACACCACGGACTCGGCAGACACTGAAAAGGGCTGATTTATAAGGATTGGACAAACTTATTAAGTGACAAAATAAAATGCTGAAAATCATTTATAAGATTTCATTTATATAAAACAATGACGAGGGTGGGCCACGGTGGCTCAGTGACAGAGTTCTCGCCTGCCATGCCAGAGACCCAGGTTCGATTTCCAGTGCCTGGCCATGCAAAAAATAAAAAATAAATTAAAAAATAATGACCAAAATGTATTTTGACTATGTATACATATGTGAATGCATTTCCAAGGAGAAATGCATGGAAAGAAACACAACAGGCTATTAATACTGGTTGTCTGGGTGGGAGTGGCAGAGATGGAGAAGGATGTTTTTAAAAATACATACACAATGTGGCTCCTGAATCATTATATTGCTATTTCTCTTAGTCTCCAGTATCTTGGAGCAGCCAGAAAGAAAAACCTAAGATTGTGGAACTGTAATCCATACCAAATTCTGAAATCTGTTCTATAACTAATTGCTATGGTGTGCTTTGAAATTTGTGCTCTTTGTATACATGTTATTTTTCACAATAAAAAAAATCCACAGTAAAAAAATAACCATATTTATGGTATGATCCCCTTTATGTAAATTTTTCTTACTCTTTTTCTATATAGTTACAAGGCTTTACAATGTATTTGCATAATGAGAAAAAGCAGAACTTTTGTTTTTAGAGTGGATTTTTACAAAGGACAACTGGAATAATGCATTTACTTGATCTTATTTTAAAATTTCATTTGTATGTGGGAAACAACCCTAACTGAACTTTGAAACCAAACTCAGCACAGCTGAGATAACCTAATTTCCCAAACAGTTCTGCTCACACCTGAAGAGTGAGGGAAGATGAGATGGCTGAGCTTTAAAGGGTTAAGGTGGGCAGTTTCTACACTGACTCTGAAGCAGCCCAGATGCTTTATTTTAGGAGCCAATTCAATAAGCACACTGAGGTCCAGTCCACTTCTCAGAGATGCTGCAACCAAAGGGAAAACCTGCAGGCTGGTTTCTCCCCACCCACAAGCCCCAGGCAGGAAACACAAAACAGATGTCCTCAAAGGTCTGTCTTGCTCCTGCCATCTTCTCCTCTCCTTGCCTTTAGAGCAAGAAGAAGAAAAACTTAAAGAACGTTATTTTTTCATCTGCACCAGAGGGAAGTCACTCATCCCAAGGAAAGGATGTTGGAGGTAAGACAAGCCAGGTGAAAGATGACAGGTGCCGCTGGGCAATACAATATGAGGCTGTCACTGAGCATCTCTGTGGGTTACCTTAGGAACCACCAACCACCAATGACCTCTCTCTAAGAATTCCTGGTAAGGGAAACTATTTATTCCACAAACATTTGCTAGCACCTGCTCTGAGCCAGACTCTTGATGAAACCTGGTGGTCTAGTGTTCCTGCCTTCTAGGAGTATATAGTCTAGTGAGACACTCCAACATTTAAACCCACGTTTTTAAGTCCTATAAGAAAAAAATGCATAGAGCATTATGGAAAAATACGAAAAACGGGGGGACTTATTTTGGAATTAAACAGTATCCGTTTCAGAGAA
Organism: Tamandua tetradactyla; assembly: GCF_023851605.1. NCBI lineage: Eukaryota > Metazoa > Chordata > Mammalia > Pilosa > Myrmecophagidae > Tamandua > Tamandua tetradactyla. The sequence continues at coordinate 43,142,253 of NC_135341.1, forward strand.
CAGTCTGATTTACGTCTTCTGATGAGAACACGGGCACAAAAGCCTAATACTGTGGAAAGTGTCAGGGAGAGAGAGAGAAGGGAAAACATGGACTGTGGAAGAATTAAGGATCAGAAAATGTGAGGAAGAGGAAAACTTTAAAAAATGGCAATTACCCATTGTTCGGCACCATTGCCAGTACTTTCACTAACTCCTCGTAGCATGCCTGAGATCACACTAGCCCCACCAAGAAGACAGACACTGCTGAGAGGCACAAGGGACCAGCCAAGATCCCAGCCTCTTAACATCCAGCCCTACAGCCCAGAAAGGACCAAAGGACTCTGAGAGAACAAATCTTCCTGGGCACAAGTGGGGCCTTGAGGTGGAGTGAGAGCAGGTGCCCTAGGCAAACGGATGATATGGCACTTGTTTAAACTGAGGCTTTCTGTACTGTTTCAGCATTTCCACCGAGGCGAGGTTCCCTGCAGCACTGAGGGAGTTTTGCAGAGAGTGGCGGTGGCGGCACTCAGCAGCCCCCGCAGAGTCCCAGGGTGCCACCGCTGCAGCTATCCTTACACTGACTGCTCCGGCGGTGCCAGGTGCTGGTTTAGGCATTCCACATTCACCCACTCATCAGCCTCACACGCGAGCTCTATTATTATTTCCACTTTCCCACCACGGCCCTGAGAGGGGAACCATCTCGCCGAGGCTCCTCGTGTGCCTGCACCCAGCAGAACCAGGATTCATGCCCAGCAGCCCTGTCCCGGGCCCTGGCCCTGAACTTGCACATCCCTGCAGCAAGCCACAGCCCTGGAATTAACTGGCCTCACCCACCTCAGAGAGCAATTACCTACTGCTCATCTAGCCTGCTCCTTGAGGTGGGGGGGATTCTCACCGCATCCTACCCTAAATGGCTTGCCCAAGAATTTCTTTCAACCGCATACAGCAAGGAGTTGTGGCAAAGACAATTTTCTCCACGTTGTTGAAGTTCCCAAAGGTGGAATGTCCTGGGGACCCCTTCCACCCCAACTTCCCTTAATCTGGCTGTGTCCTCAAGGGGAAGCAGTGGCCTCTGGCCTCACCGCTGGCCCCACTAGATGCATCCTGTACTGGGAGCAGGAGGCCCTGGTTCCAGTTTCCAACAGGCTATCTCCCCAGGCAGACCAGTCTGGGGCTGAGTGTCATCTCCAAAAATTGGGCAGGCGGGAGAAAATGGACTGGAAGTTTCTCTCATGACACATACCTAAAATGTGAACCTAACTGAGGCCTTCTCTCCCTCATGATTTGGCAACTGAACCAAATAACTGCTTGTCATAAAGATTCTCTCCAGAACTCTTCCTGAGAAAGCCCGAGCTGTTTGTGTGTGTGTGTACACGCGTGTATGTGTGTGTACACACAAGTGTGGAATGGCTGTAACTCAGACGGCAGCCCTGAACAAAGCAAAGGAGTGAAATACAATCAAAATCCCAAAGCAGCAATGACTGTTCTCTGCTGATGTGAAACTTAAGCTCTCACAACCAGAGGACAATTACAAATCCAAACATTAGTTTTATAAGGAAAAATAAAATAAACCCAACGGTTCCCTATTCTCTCAAAGGATACTGACAGCTTTTATTTCTCACTATCTAAGCGAAAACACGTAGAACCAAGTCTGTGGGTTCAGGCCAAAATGGATCCAATTCTGATTCCACCCTTACCTGCTGTGTAACCTTGAGCAACCCATTGACGCGCTTTGGAGTTTCACTTTTCCCAACCAGAAATGTGTTGCTGGGAACAGCAGCATCCCCATCACAGGATGCCCATGAGCACTAAATGAGATCATATACGGAAAGTCCCTACTATTGGTTTTTTAATACTTACAAACAAACAACCTAAAGGAAAATTAATATATGGGTAAATGGAAGAGGAGTCTTCAAATCTGACAGGATGCATAGGTGTCTCTGTATGTAAAAATGTCTACTAAGGACCTGTGTTTTTTATTGTATGTACAATATATGTCAATTTGTAAAAAATTAACAGGAGTAGAAATGCAGTGTCAGAGACATCAAGAAGGTTTATTTACAGTGCTGTTTAGCAAACCCCAATCATTCCAGTGAAAACAGAGACAACTTAAACATCCAGGAGTACGTGATTGATTAAATAAACTAAGATACTCCCATATGGTAGAATATTGTTCAGTTATTACAATTATGTTTTCAGAGGACATTTAATGTCAGGAGACCATGCTCAAAATAAAATGAAAAGTGCTGAGAAGACAGGATATGAAACTCTATGCAGAGCAGAATTCCAATTTAGTAGCTCCTATCTGTATAGACCGAGCCTAGAGGGATGAGCCGAGGGTGTCAGCAGCCTTCATCTGGGGTTGGCACACCTGCTGGCAAGGCTTATTTTTCCTTTATACTTTTCTATACTTTTCAAATTGTCTAAAATGAGCATGGATTAGTTCTAGACTCAGAGAAGAAATACACAGTAAAAAAGTACATGCATGCTGTACAACACTTAGAAGCATTACAGAAATAAACCGGTCACTAAGGTCCCAACTCATCACAAGAGAAAACATAGCCTTTGTACCCAACCACAAGACAGAAAAACTGGAAATTAGATTTTAAGAACACAAAAATCACTGAGTAAATCAGCAATCTGACTTGGAAAAGAGGGGAAAAACAGGGAAAGAGGCAAGAAGTCCTCAGAATTACCTTGGAATTTCCATCCCTAAGACAGTAGAGAAGTTTCTCAATTAGAAAGCCCTTGACTCTCAGCAGTTCTTTATATGGGACACACAGTTATGGAAATCATTCAGGGACAGTCTTACTGTTGTTGTTTTTATCATCACTACTATTATTTTGTAAAACAGCAAATTGTCTGAAATGTGAGGGTGGATTGGATTTCTGAATTTAAACAATGACCAATTGGAATTTCTCTCTAAAGAAAAAGATGATTAAATCTCTTCAGCTATGCATACTTTAAATGCCTGGGATTTTACACTCACACCCTTCCTCTTTTAAAGAAAGAAATAGAATGTCATCTTCGATTGTTGGTCTTTATTTCCAAATGTCTTAACATTTCTGAAGAGATGATATTAAAGAAGGCCAAATTCCTTCTTATCCCAGCGGTTTCACCAAGAGGCACTGGGGAGAAGAGGGACTACTTAATGATCAAGGCAGAGTGACTGGGGGTGGAGGTGGAAGGAGCTTAGGACAACCACCACTGCCTGAGAAGGGGTGTCCCAGGATCCCACATCCACTAGACCCAACAAAAAGACTCACTGTGCAGCCTGCGACCGCTCTGGGTTTCTCAGCTCCCTCCAGCGCGTGCTGCCACGGCTAAGCTGGCACTGCTGTTGTGCAGACGTCTGGTCAGACAGGCCTGACCACGGCCTGGGGGCCACCACAGGCAGAGGGGGACTGCGGCAAGTGAACACAGAGTGGATTTCAGCCAAAGGCTTTTGATCTTTTCACAATGAACAATCTGGATTGTGGTAGTTACATTTATATTCATAAGTAGTGTCTCAGGATGAGACTCTCCCTGGCTGCTTTCATGAAAACTGCAAATGCTTTCATTTACTCATCTTATGAAAACCAAAGTGGCTGCTTGCTTCCTTCCTTCCATCTACCTATCTGTCCATCCATCCAGTCTCTATTTAGTGTACCACTCACTGTGCTGGGTGCTAAAGACACAAACTGCATTTGTCAGGAATCCTATCCTTGAGAACAAAGAGAAATGAGGAAGACAATGGTGTATAATAGAAACGACCCGCAATGCCAGACAGCATATGATGAGTCACAGGGCTTGAGGATATTGCAGAGGAAGAAGGCACAAAATTGACAGGAACCTGGAAATCCTGGCCAAGAAGTACAGGCCAAAGAAGGCCAGAGACAGATTACATGTGACGGCGGCCTTGCCTTTCCTCTCCCCTCCTCCTGATCCCTGGCAAACCCCAGTTTCTTTAAGACCCTCTTTAAAAGGGAGAGTACTCTGGAATGGCTGAAGGGTCCTGGGAGGAAGGGAGGAAAGGAGCTAGGGGGCTGGAAGACTTTTCCTGGCATTCTGACGTGGGAAGAAGAATACTGAGAACTGGATCCTCCTGGAATCAGAGTATTTTTCAGCATCGCCAGGATCCATGGGCAGGACCTGTCCTCACCTGGGATGAAGAGCAGAAGCTCTGTTAGAAGGGGGCTGAGAACTGAACCCCCTACCTCATCAAGTCTGCCTGTCTCACTTCAGGTTTCCCAGGGCCCTTTCCCACGCATTCTTTCAGTTCCTGCCGACAACTCTGGGAAATAGATGTTATTATCCCCTTTTTAGAGATGTGGAAACTGCAGCTAAGAGAAGTACCCACACCAAGCTGCTGCTTGCAGCCGCTAAAATGGTTGTTAACATGCAGAATCCCAAGCCCGACCCTCAGAACTGTTGAATCAGAACTCAGATTTGGGGAGAGTTGGCCTAGGATCTGAATTTATAAAAAGAGCCCCAGGTGATCTTGACATGCCTCCGTTTAGGAACCATCAAGTCTTTGAGTGACTGCAGTGTGGGAAGTCCTGCCTGATGCTCTCCGGTTGCACGTCTCCCTGTTTATCTATTTATCTCCCAGTGGCCTGTCCCCTGACTGATCTCAAACTCCTCTCCTCTGGTAACCGTCTCTTGGGCCAGATCTAACCACAACCTGGGAGCCAAGCCAGCCAGATGTGTGCACTCCATTCCCAGAGCCTGGATCAGACCACGTGAGCCATCCTAATTCTTCCTTCCCACTGTAATGCAAATTTGCAAGGGCTTTCTATGCACATTACACTGATATCAACATAAAGGTTTAAATGATGACCAAGAGGAGCTGCTGAATTTTAGGACAGCCCTGCACACAGAGGAAGACTCAAAGGGAAGAGGGCAGCAAGTCAACCAATTTCCACACACAACGCTCCGGTGCACAGAGCCACTTCCACTCCTTCCGTGGAAAGCGGACAGGCAGAATGAAGAAGGTATTTGAATATGTTATGCTTGACCACTGTAGTTCTATATACTTACACTTATGTGTTAGGTATTGGTCATTTTGAGCTTCTAATCTGATGGCCAGCTAATGGTGTCACCTATTCACATTTCTACTTCTCCTTCTCACTTCCTGATTTTTAGAAACATGAAAACATGGTTTAAAAAAATTTCAAAAGGTCTGGAACACTTAACTTAGCTCTCCCTCGATGCTCGAAAACACAGGGGCATTTACTCTAATAAGACAGAGATAAGACATTTACAAATAAATGGGAACTCCAAAGCCTAGGAAGAGGAGGTGGCCCGATCTCTTAAAGATGCTAATTCCTTTACCCTCTTGTCACCAGAAACACATACGGCACAGTTCAATGACATACATGCTTTGGCAGAAAGAAGAGGAAAATGGAAAAAAACCTCACGTTTGAAAAATTCAACTTGACATGCTAATGAGTAAGAGAATAAAAGAATCATGACCAAGATTTTAAAGATAAAGCTGAAGAGAAAAAAAATCTCAGGAAATAGTCAACAAACTCCTTTTAGATCTACAGGATTTAAAGAGGCCCAAATGGTAAAATAGAATGTTGTTTTAGAGTGCTCTTTTCTGGGCATGGTATACCTAGAAAAAGAAAAATAGCCCTTTTGGTCACTGATATTCAACAAAGACTCTGGAACCTTCCATCTGATTTGAGGACAAAAATGGCTTCTGAAAGTCTGGTTTACTTTTGCATTAGAAACCCTAAGTCACATGAGATCCTAGCCATCACCTATTCAAGGGTTCTTCTACCTTTTCCAATGTAAGTAACAGCCTGGCAAGAAAAGATACTTTATTTTTAATATGAGTCGTTTTTGCCTGACCTTTTGTTTCTGGTTTTGTAAATACCATTAACAGCATATAATTTAAAACTGCATGTGAAGCGCTCTTTCCGTCCCCAGTGCATCAGAGCCCTCTGTGTGGACAGGAAAAGTATCATCTGTCAAGTTAAGAGTCCTACACAGCGCAAGGAAACTGGCAGTCCCCATAAATGAAGTGCTGAGCCGGGAAGGCTGAAGTGTGCCCATCTGTCAGGAGCACTGGCCTCCAGGTCACTCACCTGCTCCTTGGGGGCCTCAGGGGCAGGATAAGCCACTTTAGCTCTTCTCCAAGCTGACATGCATGCCCCCTTCTCGTTCCTAATATGCCCCTGGATGGTCAACACCCTCAGCATCAAAACCAATTCAAAAATCCTTCACATATTACCTCCCAACAGGAAGCCTGCAGAAGATACGCACACCTGCATCCACAAGGGATAGGAAGAGAACATAAAGGGCACATGCAGCCATTTTGTGCTGACTTTCACCCGTTCACCTGGGAGGTGAGCCTGACTCCTTAGCCACCCACGGGGGTGCCGAGGTCCCCTGCACTGGAACAGGACGGCCTGGAGAGGCCCTGGATTCACAGGTCTCCTAGTCCCCAGCCTTCCTGTTCTGCTTTGAGCCAGGGTGTGCTCGGGAGGGGCTTCCCAAGTCCTCCCTGCCTCCCTGGGCCCTGCTCCCACTAGCCTCCCTGCAGGGGCTGGGCCAGGCAGGGGCCAGGCAGGTGCCAAATCCTCAGGTACAGACAATACCTGCGCTTCCCACTCTGAGATCACCTGTCCTGTAAGAAGAGATTGTCCACATCTAGAGCACAAGGAAACCCACTGCAGACATAGGGCAGTCAAGGTGGGGGTGGGGGGTTTAGAGACGGAAAGCAAAGTTAGTGGTGGATGCTTCTGGGTCTCAGTTCCTCTCGTGCTCCTAGGGAGAAAACAAATGGTGTTTTCCTCTTCAAAGATGTAACAGAGGAACACTGGCCCTCCCCTGGAGGCACCCCATCACATAACAACTACAGAGTGCTTACTGGGAGTCTCATTTAATCCTTAAAACCCTGTAAGGTGGGTGGGGCTGAAAGAGGGGCAGTGAGGCTTGTCCCAACTCCCAGAGCTGGACAGGGCGGTGCAGAAACGGGATCCCCAAAGACCTTTCTGCTACCGTGAACCACATACAGAAAATCCTAAGTCCCCAGAAAGTTCACACAACTGGTCAGAAACTGGGGGCAAGCTTTGTGTGGGTCCCTGTCCATTCCTTCACAGGTTAACAGCTGTAACTCACAGGACAAAATGAAGTATTCACACCTGACTGAGGTCTCCTGGAATTAATGGGTGCATATGCTACTTTGGGAGACTTTAGGATTCAAGGGACTTAGAAAAGAGGGTCAGAGGGACTCAGGAGGAGGCACTGAAGCTGTTTGCAAGGGCCCGAGTTGAGCACCAGGAGAGTATGGTGGTACCGGGAGGTTGAGAGCTATCCCTGGGTGCAGATGTCCTGTGCTCAGCTCTGTTGCTGACTATGTGACGTTGAGCCAGTAGCTGCATGTCACTGTGCCTGTTTCCTTCTCTATTTAATGGGGATGATAACTCACAGGGCTGCTATGACTACTACATGTAGAAACTTGAAACAGTAAGTCCTTATTAACTAATAGCTGTTACCAAAACAACCAGAAAGCACAGCAGCTTAGTAAAGGAGATATTTTTTATCATGAAATCTCTTGCCCCTTTTTTTGCCTCTGCAATGGCATTTATCTCATTCCTTAACCTCCACTCCCCAAGAGCAGAGCCTGCAGCAGGGGCTGGCAGGGAGACAGTCTAGAAGAATAGGATAGGGAGGATGTGACACCAGTACAGATGCACCACTGGGTTGGCTGCCATGTGGACAACTGAGGCTGGATCTTGCAAGAACCATCTGAGAAAACAAAAAAATAAGTCTCAGGAGTATCTTCAGCTGCGGAAGGGGGAAGCAGATCTCCACCATCCCCATTGGTGAAGGAGCCCTACCCTAGCGGGATGGGAAGCACAAGACCAGAGGAAGGAAGAGGCAGGGACTCCGCAAGGCAGGGTACGCCAGCTTGTGCCTGCTGGGAGTGGTCTCTGCAATGGCTGAGAGGATCTGCGGTGGTACACAGGAAGTATCTAATATGTTCACTCAACAAATATTTAGCACCTGTTGTGTACCAGGCAGTGGGAGCAACAAGACAGGCAAGGTGCTTGGTCTCTCCTCTATAAAAGAGGATGGCAGTTGAGAAGTAAGCAAATAAGAGGGAATTTTACACAGGGATAAAGTACTTGGAATAAAATAAAATGGGCTCACGTGGCTAGGGGGAAAGGCTTCTGTAAGGAGGTGAAATCTGACTTGAGCTAGCTACTGAACACAAGGGGCAAATGCAAAAATCCCAAGGCACAAGACAGCTGGTGAGTTCCAGGAACAGCTTCCAGGCCAGCTTGGGAGGAACAGAGTGCTCTGCAAGAGAACAGGGAAAAGGGGAGGAGGGGCCAGGGCCTCCAGGAGACCAAGTTGCAGGGCCTGGAGTTTATTCTAAGTACATAGAGAGGCAGGGGAATTACATGATCTGGTTGCCGTGTGAAGAAGTAGAGCAATATATGAAATAGGGAGATAAGTAACTGCTGATTTGTAGGTCAGAAATGGTTACACATTGGCAGTTACATATAGTTCAACCTGGTTCTTGTCCTTTTGGACTGCCAGTACTTCGAGAACAAGGACAATGCCTTAATAATGGCTGTGGTGGCTGCACTCACCATGGCATCATCAAAGAGAGACAAACAATGACAGATGAACTAGAAGGAGGAATTGAACCCCCTAGGGGGGCTGATCATAGAAGCAAGGTGGGAGGGTCTCCATGGCCTTGCAACCTACCGAGCACACAGGAAATGATTTCTCAGTTAATGTCTCCCTCCCACCATCTTTATGGACTGAACCTTTAATGGCGATGCAAGGTCAAATGGGAGGTGTTGGGTTACTCATTGCTCTGCCCACAAGCAGCAAGCTCCCCGTGGATGGCTCTGACAGCACCATGCTTATCTGCTTGCACCTCAATGCAGAGGGGACCTCAGCAACCCTGCTTTCCTCCCTTGTTCTTATTGCTCCTATTACCTCTAGCTTCCACAGAAGAAGGGAAATTC